>NW_022111379.1:5230732-5262297 GCF_000313985.2 Echinops telfairi
AGCAGCAGCAGAGGCACGACTGATGCCCGGCCACATCTCCAGGATTCAGCTGCCGAGCACCACCAGGCTCGTGGATGAAGAGGGTACTCTCAAGCCATCGAAGGCTTGGCGTTTGCTGGTAACCACCCTGGGTCCCGAGGTCTGGTCCGATGCCCTCGAGCGATTCGGCTGCTTAATTGGGCAGACAGCAGACAAACTCGTGGTCTTTCTATTGATTCTGACTCGTGGCGATCCTATGGGACCAGGTGGGGCAGCTCCAGAGCGCTGGAGACCGTACCCTTTGAGG
This sequence comes from Echinops telfairi, assembly GCF_000313985.2. Lineage (NCBI taxonomy): Eukaryota > Metazoa > Chordata > Mammalia > Afrosoricida > Tenrecidae > Echinops > Echinops telfairi. The sequence goes on from NW_022111379.1 coordinate 5,231,019, forward strand.
GCAGGCAGTCCTATCTTCCCGCAGAGGGGCAGGTGGGTTCAAATTCTGGTTTGGCTCAGTGCACCAGGTGCCATAAACAGGCAGAGGCAGTGGAAATGGAAATGCTCAGACTAGCGCCAACCTTCCCTGTAAGGACAGTTAGGGAGCAACTTTCAATAGCTGGGCTGTGGAACCCTTTTGCTGTGTTTACAGCTGCTTGTTTACCATGGAATGGCCTCCCAGAGGATAGGCGCTCTTCAGACTTTAACTTGCCCCGGAATCACCAACGGGCCATTAAAATGCCGATTCTGCTTCAGTGGGACAGAGGGCGATTTCTCAGGTGGTGCTGGCGAGGCTGCAGGGGGGAGCCACACTGCGGGGAGTTGACAGGGACAGGAGCAGCTCGGTGTCAGGATGCACTTGCCTGCAGATGGTGGCAGGGAGGAGAGGCATTGAGGTCTTGTGCTGCACCATTTAGACAGGTCAAACCGAGACGCTATGCCTTCTCCGCTTCCCACCCCTGCCCACACTGCCCTGCATGCGAGCTCCTGTGAGCAGGACCTGGGCCTCCCGCATCACTCGGCCCTGAAAGAACCCAGAGATGCCTTTCTGAGATATGCCTTCCCTTCTCAGAAATGAAGGCGTCCTGGTACCAGGGACTGCTAACCACAAGGTCAGCAGTTTGAAACCACTAGCCGCTCTGTGGGAGAAAGATGAGGCTTACTGCCCTGGTAGATTGACAACTTCAGAAATCCAGAGGGGCCTGTGGGTTCTCTTCTTTATAAGGCCACTAGGGACTGGAAGGGACTCTGTGGCGGTGAGAGCTCTGGGGGGCACACTTACTTACTGAACTACAAACTCAGAGGTTGGCAGCTGGGTTGGAACCCACTCAGAGGTGCCTTGGGAGGCAGGTCGAGCAAGACAGGCTTCTGGAAGGTGCCCTGCGGATACAGTTCTCTGCACACAAGGGGCTGCTGAGCTAGGGAGCCCCAGGGTGCTTGTCCTCCTACCCACAGGACGAGAGGCGGGTCCTCACAGGTAGGCATATTTTTCCTTTTTCCCCCCAAGTGACTGAGGTTCTTATCTCCCTACAATACTTAGAGCTAAGCTTCAGGGAAAAGATGATGCCGGTATCCAGGGCTCAGATGCAGTGAAGCTTCAGGGGAAGTTCGTGATGCATCTGATTTTTGTTCCACCTGGTTTTGCAGTCAAGATGGTCCTGCCCCCTGTGAAGGCAGCCCTGCCCCCAGCCCTGCACACCGGCATGACCACACAGGCTTGGGATAGTGCCGCTCGGAACTGCCCAGGTCCACCAGGCCCTTCCTGGGAGTGGACAGCGGCAGCACTGGAAGTGACAGGCATAAAGTTCGCTCACATCTGGGGATGTGGACCCCTCTTCCTGACAAAGGAGACCATTCACATTTCTTCTTTGGGAGGAGGGGTGAGGGTGTGTGTGTGCACAATTAAAACACAACAATGAAACCAACCTTTAAATAGTAACTTTTAAAAATATAAAAACAGCTCAATACAATGACTTTCATTTTCTTTTTCCTTCAGGAATTCACTTTCTTTTCCCCTCTCCCTCCCTCCTGGCTAGTTTTTACAAGTGGTGGTGGATGAACATAGAAGAGATGAGAGAGAGAGAGAGAGAGAGAGAGGAGACTCTAGATAACAGCCCCCACCAACCCTATCCCACCCAGAAGTACAGGGAACCAGATTGGCCAAGAGACCCCAACTTCCTGTCAGGGCAGCTGACTTCCTGTCAGGGCAGCTGCTTGGCCCAGGAGTATGGCCCACCACAGTGCTGTTCACCGAAGCTCCGCCTTCTTTCTCCCGGCCAAAGCACACATGATACAATAATCCATAAAAATGCAGTATAAAAATGATCTTCCATATGCTACCCCTATGGAGAGGCCGCCCCCCACCCACCACCACCGGGACTCACAGCGGCCTAACTTTTCTTTGAAAGAAGAAAAAGGACCAAAGAGGATTTAAAAAAAAAAAAAAGATCCACCGCTACCACCCTAACACCTTAAAACAAATCGGTACCCAAAGCGGTACCTGCAAGGGACAACATTCTAACTGTAGCTTTTGGGGGTCCTAAGAGACCGAAGAGGACAAGCCTGACCCCCACCAGTGTGGTGAGGTGGCCGTCGCCCTCCCCGGCCCCCTCGGAGGGTCTGGGCTGAGCCCTGGGGATAATCCTTTCAGGCTCACACCCTTGTAGGCTAGAAGGCTGATGGAGGCTCCACAGGCAGGACAGGGGTGAAGGCATTTTGTAAAAGGACATCACTTCTAAGTCTTTTTATTCAAAAAAACAAAAACAAAAACAAAACCCGAAACAGCACCCACATCAGTTGCTATTTTTCTGGTAGCTCCCTGAGCTGAGTTGCTATGCTCTCTTGTTAACTTGTTTTCCCCATTCCAGGTTGTGTCCGAAGATTAAGGGGGGCTGGAGAGGGGGGTCCCTTTGAATTTCGATAGCTCTTCACAGAACCAAGGATGCCCCAGAGGCTGACCAGGGCTGGGCGTGTGAGGAGAAGTAGGGGGGCAGAGAACCAGAGTGAGGACGAGGCAGAGCCCATGGGGCCCTCAGGGGCCACAGACAACCGTGCTCCCATGATGCCTGGCTGGCACTTGTCTCCCGCACTGCCATCAGTCTGTCTGCCCACCTGGTACTTCACTCAGACCCGGTGCAGCTGTCCTCAAACTCACCCGGACATGAGCTCATTCAGGGGGCGCCCCCCGGAGGGTCAGTCTTCTTACCTGCTGCAGCTCCCTCCCTGCCCCCTAAGACTCCTCTCCTCACACGATCCCTCCTCAGCTTGTTCCCTCCCTTCCCCTGTCCCCCCTCCCCAGATGGTAAGTTCTGTTTAAAAGTAAACAAACGAAGGAATGAAAAAAAGCCACCCCCAGGAGTGGATGACACATACAGCAGTCGAAAACAGGAGCGGAGGGGTTCCCGTGGGGCAGACAGGGCCTCCCCCCCCCACTGACCAGGCCCAGAGCCAGAAGTCCGCTATGAACACGTTTCACAAACCCTGTGCACTGCACAGTGGGAACAAGAGACCCCCCACCCCCACCCCAGCACAAAAATGTGGTCCACTCCTGTGTCCCCGACCCCAGGCCGTGGGGACAGGCCCAAAGAAAGGTCAAGAAGAGACACAGATTCAGGAGGGTGTCGGTGGGGAGTCCGAGTTCTATTTGTAACATCGGCCAGGGGTGTTGGGGAGGAAGAGGAGCCAGGAGCGTGCCCTCGCAGCCCGGACGGGGCGCAACCTGGACCACGCCGCTGTCCACAGGGGCCTGCGCCCAGGGTCTCGCTGACAGCCCCGTCTGCTTCTCCGGCATTTGATAGCCCCGACAGAGCCCTTGTTTAATAGATGACCTCGTAAACTGTGGCCTTCTTGTCACCAGAGCCCGTTACAATATATTTGTCATCCGCCGAAATGTCACAACTCAAGACGGACGAGGATTCTTTAGACTGGAGGAGGGAGGCGAGGAGGAGAAGCCGTGGTAAGGGGTGCGGGGTGGGGGGAGAAAAGACAGTTCAATTTCTCAGGCCTCCACATTATTCATTTCAATACCCCTGAATAAAGTCCTGCCCCCCTCCCGGCAGCCTGGAGCATCAATTATCAACTCAAGTCAGCCAACTATCAGCCCAGACAAGCCTTACACTCCCGAGACTCAATCGCCTGCTTCACTGGGGGCAGGATCACCCACCCTTGGGTCCAGCCTGCTCTCAGAAGGTCCTAAGGATCAGAATTGAGCCCTTTGGCATCATCATGTTCCCCAAGTCAGGGGCCTCTCTCTGAGGGGTCAGCAGGCCCTCCCCACTCTGATCTATGCGCCAACCAGTGGAGGGCAAGCCTCTGGAAGGCTGAGATACCCTGACCATCCACATCACAGGACATGCCCAGCGCACAGAATCTGTGTGAGTGTGTGTGTGTGTGTGTGTGTGTGTGTGTGTGTGTGTGTGCGTGCGCGCGCGCGCGCGCGCGCGCGTGCACAGGAGAGACCAAGCCTGTGTGAGTGTGAGGGCATCAAGCTGGGGCGTAGATCTCAAAAAGGGCTAAAATGTTCCCTCTTTGCCCAGATGCTTTCTCCCGTCCCCTTGGGCCCCGAGCTCCACTTGCTGGGCTGCCCACCGCTGTGATGAGTGCCAGCAGTTCCCTTGCTCCAGGCCCGTCACAGAGCACACCACCAGGACGCTGTTGTCTTCTGTCCTACACTGGTGTTGCTGTTACCAGCCACTGCATCACCCCCCAAAACTCATGGCAACCCCAAGCATAATAGGACGGACCAGTCTGGTCCCCACCCTGTCTTCCCCATGACTGGCTGTAGACCAGGCCATGGTCATTTATGTGGTTTTCATTGGTGGATCCTGGGCAACACATCACCAGGCCTTTCTTCCTATTCTGTTTTCATTCGGAAGCTCTGCTGAAAATGGCTCAGCACCACAGCGACGTGCAGGACTCCCCTGGCAGGGGCGCAGGGGCTGCACAGGGGCGGTATGGAAGAGAACTGAACTCCGGTCTACCCTATGTTAAGGTGGAAATTCTACCACCCAAATTCTCTTGGCTTAAAAGTTCCCGCCCCCAGTGGTCAGTGAGCATCAGCAACAGCGTGTCCCTGGCCCACAGTGAAGTCCCTAAGGCCGCTCACTGGAGAACCTGTCCTGGAGCCCCCACAGGAGCGGCTGCAAAGGGGCAGGGCTGTCCTGGCCCCCGGCGCCCGACCCTGCCCCCCTGCTGCTCGGTGGGAGGGCGGTACCTGGAAGATGCTGGCCCCATAGGGCGTCCTCCAGGCGTTGAGCAGGTTATCTTTCCCAGTACTCACAAACCACTTGCCTGCAGATGGGAGGGGAAGCGGGGAAGGGACAGTCACCCTGTGCCTGCCCACCTCAGCTGCCCAGACAAGGCCGGCTGCCATGGAAACCGCTAGCCAGTGCTTAGCATCAATCGCTCCTTGAGAGAGGCATTTTGCAGGAGACACATGGACAAGCAACACGGCCTTTCTCTGGGGGAAGCATGGGCTAGGATGGGAAAAGGCAGGGGTTGGTGAATCTCAATTAGACACCCACACACGCATACACACAGTCAGCTGATGCCTCCAAAGTAAAAAAGTGGAGAGGTGGCCACAATGATGGGAACAGTCACGCTCTGAGAACGACCCATGGGTGCCCTTCCCCTGTGAGGGCTCCCCTGGCTGAGGGCTGTCCACAGGGCGTGGATGAGGGAGCACTGGTCAGAAGCAGGCCCCGAGGTCTCCGAGCCTGGGCCTCCAGCCCTCGGGGGAGCTACTAGGCTGCTGAAAACAGCTGTTCACCTGCTCAGCCAGCTTCCAACCCTGGCGTGGACAGTGCCTGTACCCTGTGACAGCACCTAACTCCGAGGGGTAAGGGGGATCCCCAAAGTATGGCAAAGAGATTGCTGGTCCCCGGATTCTATTCCTGCTGTACGCTGAGGATAACCTCAGGTAGGGGAGTGACCCTCCTCCCCCACCGGCCTCCCCCCTCCCCGGCTTACCACAATAGGCAAACTTGAGGGAGAGCACACAGCTCTCATGCAGATGCAGCTGGTACTTGTCGGGCTTGGTGTGATGCAGCACCTCCACGTTGCTGCTCTCCATGCCCACGGCCAGCCACTCCCCAGTGGGGCAGTAGCCCAGGGAGAAGATCTGCAGAGGTGGGGCACAGTCAGCACCGTGGCCCTCCAATGGACTCCAGGCTCAGAGACCCCAGTCCCATCCTATCTTACCCTGCCATTTGCAAGGCAAGGCCTCCCCCCGCCCAATAACTCAGGGTGTCATTCTGCGACTCCATGTAGCATAGGAGGAAGTGGGGGCTCACAGACATGTGCAGCAGCAGACCCAGGATTCTATCGGAGGGGGCCCAGCTATTTCCCTCCCAGAGTGAGCCCGTCTCTGCGGTGTGAGCCGAACTTGAGAAAAGAGGTGAGGAAATGACCAGAATAAACACTACCCCGCAGCCCTCATCACACCTGCAGCTGCAGTGTGGATTCCAGGAGCCACGGACCAGCTTTAATAAAGGGGCTCCCACCGGCCCCTCAAAGCAGCTCCCGCCCATCCTCCTACCCCAGGAATGGAAATCCGAGGCCAGAGGGTCTGACATTAGCAGAGCCAGAATCACACCTAAGCGGCAGGTGAGTATCCCTGACTCCCAAGCCTTGCTCACTGGATTTCACCGCTGCTTCCTCCAGGAAGCCTGCCCGGGCTACTGAGGTAGGCCCTCACCCTGACATCACTCTGCCCTGCCCCGTACCTGGGAAGTGAAGTCATGCTGCTGCAGCTGCCGGCCCTCCCGGAGGTCCCAGGAGCGCACAGTGTTGTCCAGGCCCCCTGTCCACAGCTTGGTGCCATCGTGGGAAATGTCGATGCAGCTGGCCCCGTCCGTGTGGCCCTGGAACTGCCTGTCGGGACCGGCAAGGAGGTGTGAGTCCCAGGGAACCGGGATGGCCACCGGGATGGCTCTGAACAGTGCGAGCCAGCTCAGACTCTGAGCCGAAGAGGAAGCAGGCCCGAGGGGTGCACTGCCCCCTGAAGGCCCCTCCGCAGTGCTCAGAGCTAGGTCCAGCTCCTGAGACCAAGGCCGTGCAGGGTCTGAGCATGACTTAGGCCAGGCCAGAGGAGCCCTAATGGCCAGGTGGGCTGTTAACCGCAAGGTCAGGAGTGGGAACCTACCAGCTGGTCCAAAAAAGAAAGAGGCGTTCTGCTCTGGTAAAGAGTTACAGTCTCAGAAACTCACAGGGCCAGGTCTACCCTGTCCTAAAGGGTCATAATGAGTCAGAATAGAGTGGGTGCAAGACCAGGCCAGGCAGCAAGACCCCTGATCATTTTCTCTTACGGTGACGATGAGTGGCCGGCCCTGCCTCTGGCACTGATACCCAAGGCTCCTCCAGTTGCCATGGGCTCTGTCCTCTCAGTGGGCAAGAAGCACATGGCAGGGGCCAAGAGCCTGCCTCATGACGAGGCTGGAGACAGCATGAGCTGGTCCCCCACACAGGGCTTGTTCCGTGGGGCCCTCCCTGGCCCTGAGAACAGGAAGCGCACAGCGCACAGAGCTCTCGCCCGCCACGTCTTCACTCCTCTTCATCATAGCTCCCCCTCCTTCCTCCGCCCACTCGGAGCACCCGGCACCACTGCCCCCTGGCACACACTTGAGTGGCCTTCACATCTCGGATCCCTCCTCCTCGCATCTCCTACTAACCCATGGAGCCTGGCCACAGCAGACCAGGGTGCCCCCACCTGCCAGCCTCACCTGACCAGGGTCTGGTTGTGCAGGTCCCAGACGGCAATGTTGCCGTCGCTGCAGCAGGAGAAGCAGACCTTGGCATCAGGGCTGATGGCCAGGGCATAGCAGGCGGGCGCCGAGGACGTTAGCTCGGCCTTGATGCGGGGTGTGGGCGAGGCCAGGTCCCAGATGGTGAGTGTGCTGGCCTCGCCGCCAACGATAAGCGTGCGCCCATCAGGAAGCAGCTTGCAGGAGCGGATGTAGTTGTCCCTGTTCTGGATCAAAGAGGACAGGGGTGAGCCACGGCCGCCAGGCCTTCCAACCACACACATACACACACGCGCTCGCATGCACACCTGACAGGTGCTCAGAGCACCCCACGTTGCCAGTTCACCCCAGCTAACACAGGGCCCCCTGAGCCCTCACCAGGCAGTCCAGCTGAGAGATGGGGCTCTTGCTGCCCGGCTGGCTGATGTCCCAGATCTTCACGCAGCCCTTGCCGCCGGTGTAGACATGCCGAGTGGGGTTGCTGATGGTCACGGCGCACACCACCTCCCCATGGCTCAGCGTGTTGATCTGGCGGGCATGCCGGGGGATGCCGGGGCCTGCCAGTGCGTCGTGGGGGAAGGGCACGGGCTGCATCTGCCCGTCGGCACTCACATGGAACGAGTACGCTCTGGGAGGGCAAGAACCGGCACACTGCCACCCCAGGTCGCACAGCAACTCCCACAACCCTGCCTGCCTGCCTCCGGCCCTCGGCTCCCAGAAGCTCCCCAAACACAGCTAGCTGGGTGCAAACCATGGCCTCAGGGCTGTGGCGGGTTCCCTGCTGTCTCCCCAAGCTCCCTAGCCCCTGGGCCAGGCTCGACCAACCAGCATTTCAACCCTGGCCTTAACCCCGATTGTCCACCCTCCCTCCAACCAAAGCCTCTTCCTCATCTCTTCCTCTTTCCCCAAACCAAACTCATTGCCATTGAGGCGAGGCCGGCTCACAGCGACCCTATAGGGCGGGGTAGTGTTTCGGTGCCCTTTACGGGAGTACAAAGCTCGTTGCTTCTCCCTGTTTCACACGACCTACAAACACCCTGACAGACTGGCCAGAGGCAAAGCCCAGCGCCAATGACATCTCCTCCAGGGAGGGCCCCCCTTCTCCCTGCGCCCAGGAAGAACCCTGTAGAAATTTGCTCTGCTTCCTGTCACAGAGCCTTAATTGAAACAGGGGGCCTGGTGGTGGCTCCCCCGTTTCAGACAGATGTGGGGGAAGCGAAGCTTCGGTGTAACAGCAGCTGCAGAGGGGGTGCAGTGTCACGGGCATCTGGCCAGAGTCTAAGGGCAAGATTGGGGTGTGGGGTGTGGGGGTGCCTGTCGTATCCTGTCCTGTTGTGTTGGTGCATTGGCTGAGCCCCCGTTCCCCACCACGCAGAGAGCACAGGTGGCCCAGAATGGGCAATCTCCCGTGGCAATGCCAGCCTCCCAGCACCGCATGTGCTGTATACCAGCGGGCGCCAGAAGGGCGGAGGGAGGGAGCAATGGGAACAAAGCAGAATTTCCCACGAACTTTTTGAAGGCCCCTCGTGTCACCCCTGTGGCCTTGAGAGCTGCCACCTGAGCACCTGGAGTCTCGGAGAGGGAACCGTCTCCTCTCCTGCAGCTCAGGTCAGAGCCACATCCCTGCACACCTGTGGGGCAGAGCCAGGCCCGCATCTGCCTAGGACGCGAGACACCGGGACACCAGAGCGGTCTAGAAAGGGGTTCAGCAAGCTGCGGCCGAGAGCCAGGTGTGGCTCTTCCAGTGCACACGTGTGGTTCTAAAGTAAGATTGAAAAAACTCTAGAGAGTCTTCCTCAGATCACCGCGATTCCGTTTGTGAAAATAAACGTATGGCTCTCGAATATTGTTTCACCTGCTGTAAGAGACAGGACTGGCTCTCCCGTCTCAAAAGTCTACCAGCCCCTTCTCTAGAGAGTCTTCCATCAGTACAGCAGTAAGAAGCCTGCCCTGCCCACTGCCCACCGCAGGGGCTACAGCTCTGGCCACCAAGGAGCAGGCATGGCATGAGTAGCCAATGCCACGGAGAGACCATATGTGGCTCCCTGCTGCACCAGGGAGCCCAGCTTGACCCTCCATACAGGAGTCGTGCTGGGCCCATCTCAGGGGGAGGGGGTAGCTGGACCACATGCCGTTTAACCCCTACAAGTGCTCTCTGGAACAGTGAGCAGATTCTCAGTGAGGATAGTCTACCAGAGTGCAGAGGGAGCACATCCCCCAGGCACAGCGCCCAAGGCCTGCTGTGGGGCATTTTCAGCAGGTGGGGCAGCAGCCCAGGGCCGAGGAGGTCGGAGGGTATGGACGATCCCTGTCCCTCCCACAAAGCATGCACAGAGAGCAGACATGGAGCTTACGGTTTTCCGCCAGGAATGGAGGCGAGGCTTGAGGGCAGGCCCGTGGCCCGCATGGGCGGATGGGGGTCAAAACCAACCTGGAAGGCAAGACAAGACCAGCCCTTCCTTACCCAGAGGTGCTGCCCGACACTCCTTCAGCCACTTCCTTTATCCCCCTACTCAGCCCCGGCCCCAAGGCCACCCAGCATGCCACAGGAAACAGGCACCTTGCCCAGGCCAGAGGCAGGGCTGGAGGAGGGTCCAAACCCCAACTCTGGATCAATATCCTCCATCCTAGCTCTCTCTTCTCCCTGGCCTCGCTTCCACCTCCCTCACTAGAGCGCCTCCTGGCTTAAGGAGGTAGAGACAGACTGATACTACCTCGTGAAAAAAGACCCTACCACCTTCGCCCCCCACCCCCACCCCACTGAGCAAATACTGTTCTGATGACTCTCCTCCTCCTTTGCCAAATATTTCACTTTCTGGGACTCCCACCCCCTAAGAGCGAGGGGAGACTGCAAGCAGTCCCACCTCCTAGGAAGGAGCAGTCAGGGCAGTGGCCGGCCTGGCCACCAGCAGGCAAGCTGGAAGCACAACCCAGCTCTGTCAGGCCCACAATGTGTCCTCCAGCCAAGCGCCACCGGTTCAGGGGTACTTCCCCTGGTAGGACAAGTTGAGGGTTCCCTTGCATATGGAGGGGTGCCACCCAGAACCTGGGAGCCTCACGCGCGTCACCCGGTCCCCACAAAAGGAGCTAAAAAGTCTACGTACAGCTCCGAAGCTCACCATTGGCGACCGGCCATAGGCGGCGGCGGCAGCGGCGGCGGCGGCACTCATCTGGGGCGGGATGTTGTGGAGGCTGGCGTAGGCACCGGGGCTGGTGAGGGAGCCGTTCATCTCGTGGTGGCTCATCATGGCAAACGGCGTGGCGTAGGAACTGGTGATGGAGATGGGCGTGCGCAAGGCAGAGGCTGCGCAGAGGGAGCGGAGGGGGCGTCAGGGGGCGGGCTTGCCCTCCTGCCCACCCGCACCCTGCAATCTGCCTGCTCCTCAGACGAACCCGTCCTGTTGGGACGCTGGGACAGTGGGCCCAGGGAGAGAAAGGGTTTGGCTCGTTCAGAACCTTCCTCCTGGACCTTCTGGTGAACCGCCCTAAGGCCACCCCAGGAAAGCCCAAGGCAGCACACACCCGGGTGATGTGGCCCATCTTTGCGGGTGGGCCTAGCCCAACTCCCCACTGTACCTAGCGGGTCCATGCCTGGAGGTTTGCCTGGCATCGACCGGAGCCCCGGCGTGGTGCTGGTGCCCGGAGTTGGGGCGTCGTTCCTGGGCGTGGGGGTGTTGGACTTGAGCCCAGGAGTGCAGGATTTGTCATTCTGAAACGGAGACACAGAGACCAACAGCGGTAAAGGCACCTCTCTTCCAAGAACTGGGCCCTCAGGCACCCCAAGGGATGCCTCCACCCGGCTCCCCAAACTACTCCGAACTCACTCCCATGAAGTCAAGAGTGACTCAGTGACCAGAGAGAATGGGGTGGAGCTGTCCCTGTGAGCTGCCGAGACTAACGCTAAGGGAGTCGGCGAGAGCCCCGTCTTTCTCCAGACCTTGCGGTGAGCAGCCCAACCTGCTCCCACTCTGCCCCAGGGACGTTCAGAGCCGGGATCCTCTGCCTGCAGCCTCCTCGCACACGCTCCAGCTTTGGGGGCAGCAGGGGCTCTGGTCCCATTCCACAGCTACACAAAGCCGCAGCCGAGGCTCGGAAACGTGAAATAAGTGCAGCCCACCCAGGGCTCTGCGTGGACTGCCATTGGAACAGAGGCCTGGCTGGCGGCGACTGCAGAGATGACAGCTTAGGAACCCTGTGGGGCAGTGCCACCCGTGCTGTGATGGCCCACAGCAGCGGCAGCACCACTGGCTCAGGAAGTAGGGCAGGCAGGATTTGAACCTGGGTCCCAGCCACGCCTGTATGCATTCTACTCCATGCCCCTCTGCCCTCCCAACAAGCACCACTTGGACCCCTGTGCAAAGCTTCTTCCCACTCTGCCCCCGGTAACGCTTGGAGGGTCTCTCTGGAAAGGAGGCCTCGCTGTCAGTCCCCCACCTGGCCGCCGCAGCCCGGGCAGACCCCACGTACATGACCGAGGTCTTTGGTCTTGGAGGAGGGTGTGCTACTGGAGGAGGCCACTGAGGCGGGGCTGGTGGGGGCGTCCTTCTTCAGGCCCCGGGCTTTGTCCAGCCCGTTTTCAGGGGGGGAGTTTGCCGGGCTGACCCGGGGCGTCGCTGGGTCCTGAAAGCACAGGGGACACCGAGATGCACTGGAACCACCCGATACCATCCGCCCATGTCCCCAAGACTGGTGGTGGATCACCCACTGGGACCCACATGGTATCCACGGGCTGGTTTCGGGGGAAGGAGCTCTGGGTTGGGACCACACTGGAGGAGCCCAAGCTAGGAGAGGAGTCCTAATAGGGACCAAGGAGTTCCGACTGATCTTGGCTGAGCCTCCATCCGACAGATGGGGAGAAAGTACTGCCCAAGTTCACACACAAGTTCAAAGAAGCCAGGACTCAACTCCAAGGAGAGTCTATTCCAGGCCTGCAATAGCACCTCTCAGGCACTGCCCGCCCCCAGGCAGGTGGCAGTGAGAACAGAGAGCCCGGTAGGAGCAGGGGACGCAGAGCTGGACCCCATGCTGGGGAACCCTCTGGCATTAAGACTGTCCAGCTGCCACTCACTGAAGCCCTGCCCTGGCGTCCCTAGCAGGCCTGATGCCCCGAGGTCACCCTGCTCAGGAGCCAAGACACAAGGGCACCCAGCCCAGGTACAAAGTGCCCAAACCTAGAGCCCCCCTGCAGGCCTTCCTGTCCTCACCTCATTGGAAACGTCCACCACCAGGTCATCACTTTTGTCCCCGTCACTGTCCTGCGAATGAGAGTGAAGCCCACCGGCCAGTGAGAAGCCGCCATCTTTGCCTCCCACAACAGCTGGAAAGGCCCCCTCTTCCCCTCAGCCAGGATTTGAAATGGGGGACCACGCCCCAAAGCCCATGTCCTTTTCTCAGGCAATGAGAGCCCCTGCAGCTAGTGTGTGGGTGGGGGGGAGGGTTTCTAACCGTGGCCCCAGTACCCGCGCCCACTGCCCTTTAACACCACTCTCAGACGCTTCTCTCAGGCTCGTTTATATTTGCCACCACTCACGGGCACAATGGTCCACCCGCTGCAGCCTCAAAGCCGGGGGTGTCAGCATCGATGTGAACCTCGACTGTGGGGTCTGATGGACAGGTGGGTGTCCACAGACCAGAGTTGGGGCTATAGCGACAAGGGGCAGACACAGTCCTGGAGCAATCTGGTTTTTGGGGTGCTGTTAACAGTCTAGGGACGAGGCAGGCCCAAGGAGGTGCTGAGGACCCCCAGTCTGCTCTTGGCCAGGTGGTGATTCATGGCCCACCCTCCTGTCCTTGAGGGGGCCACTGCTTTGGCCCCCTACCCTGTGGCTTTCTGACTCGCTGCCCACAGCCAGGTCCTCCCTGCGGCTGCCCTCTGCCCAGACATACGTATCGGCTCAGACTGTCCTTCTCCTCTGCTTTCCGCTTCTTGGCTTCCATGCCGTAGTCCGAGGAGCCCCGGTGCTTCTCGCTGGCACGCAGGCTTTCCGAGGGAGACACCGAGTTGTTCTAGAAGCAGGGAGGGGCTCCAGGTCAGCCACCTCCCTCCACGGTAGCATGGCACACACACAGACCCAGCGCTGTGCCTCCAGCCGCCAGAGCACGGAGAACCCAGCGCCGGGTCTTCTGCAGGTTTGCACTCACACACAGCCTTGCCTGGGAGCCATCTCGTGCCCCCCGAAGCTGCCCTCAGAGAAGCCCCCACGATCTCCCACAGCACAGCCCACTGTTGTCAACCGTCGGCCTGTGGGAGGGCAGGGCTCACACCTGTCTCTTCATGCCTGAGGCAGCGGTCCCCAGGACATTCTGTGGCTTCCTCCTTGTCAGAGCCCACCCAGTATGTCCACCCCCTTGCTCAGTCACCCCCCACCCCCAGTCACTGTCTGTCTGAGCCCCGGGTCTGGCTCAGGCCTGCTGCCAGACACAGAGGAAGGAGGAAGAAGCAAGGTTGTTCAGGAGCAAAGAGTCTAACTACAGGGAAGAAAAAGCCAGTCCAGTGGCAAACGTCATGCAGTACGCAGGTGACACCTGGAGAAGACATCTCTTTGGAAGAGGCGGACATCAAACACCGACTGAGGACCGTTGTGTGGTGCCTCCCTTCCTACAGGAGAGGCCGATGCTGGCGCGGGAGTTCCCGAGTGGGGTGAAGAGCTTGGTGGTAATTGACAGGTTGGCAGTTCAAGTCTACCCAGGAACTACTCAGAAGAAGGGCCTGGCAAAACACACACACACACACACACACAGTCCCCCAAAGAATCTAGCCTTTGAAACGGCCCTGAAGTGCCGTTCTGGCACTGACATGAGTGGGGTCGACAAAAGTTGGCATCAGCTTGCCAGCAAGCGTTTACTGCAGGCTCTAGGGCAAGGGTCACTAAGGGTCACCTGGAGGGAGCAAGAAAGGACAGCCAAGGAGCAGCTGTCCAGGGGGACCACGCAGTGCAGGCACCAACTTCACTTCCTTCCCTGAGCCGGCTTCTGGGCAGCCCTTTCCTGCCCAGTTTCTGCCTGGAGCGCATTAAAATGGCAGAACCATCAAGCCTCAAAGAAAAAGCAGAGGTTCTAATGGAACAGAGCTCAGTCTCCCCCACAGCCGTGCAGGGGTGGGGCCGTGTGCACACAGCCGCGACTCAATTAGCTGCCGCGAGCGCAGGCAGAAAACCCACCGTCATTCCACTCCATTTCCCCGCGCGGTGGTGGCCACCTCTCGCTAAGCAGTGTCTCCCTCCCCGCTCAGGCTAGGGAAGGGGGCTGGGGGCGGGCGTCCCTCCGTGTCCCCCGTCGTCCATGGCGGGAGAACAGGGAGCTCTTTCTTCTCATGCAGTCAGGCTGAAAACCCGCACCACCGCCCGCCCGAGAGTCATGTCAGGCATTTTATGTCAGGCATTTAGCGGCATCGATCCAGCCCGCCTCTGGCTGGCAGGCGGCCAAAAAACTAAGTATTTTTTATTGCTTTGGCGAGGCAAGGAAATATGAATGAAGCGACCTCTAATTGGACTCCAGACGAACCCCTCTGGGACCCTTTCCTGCCCCTTCACCGGCCCTCCCGCTCCAGCAGAGCCTTGTCCTTCCTGTCCGGGCCTCATCTGTTGACAACCGGGCTTCCAGAGGGCTGGGAACTGCAGCCCTCGGCCCTCCACTGGCCGCCCAGGCAGCCGTCGGCCCGGACTCTCTCCCACTGATCCTCAGGAACCTGGCCCTGGGCATCTGCTGAGCAGAGGGAAGGCCTCAGCTTGTGCGTGCGTGCGTGCGTGCGTGTATCTATGTGTCTGACTGTAGTGTGTATGTATGTGTGCAGTGTATCTGTCAATGAGTGTGTATGAGTATACTATAGTGTATGCATGTGCCTGTGTATGTGTGAGTGTTGTGCGTACATGTATGAGAGTGTATAGTGTGTATCTGTCTGCGTGTAGTGTGTATCTGTGTGTGTCTGTGTGTGTGTATGTGCAGTATGTGCCTGTGTATGTGAGTATAGTATGTGTAGTGTATGTATGTGGCTGTGGATGTGTGAGTGTGTGTAGTCTATTCTCCTGGCAGACAGCATGCACCATTGGGGCACAGAGTCAAGAGGAAATCTAAGTGAGGTGGAGGATAGAGTCAAGGTGAGTCAGGCTTATACCCCCTTCCATTCACTCTGCACCTGGCCACCCCATCCTGCTGTTCCTGATCTAAAGGGGTCTTTCCAAGCACCTGCCCAGAGGTGCCTCATGGGTAAGACAAGTGGGGTGGTCTGTTTCCCCTGAAAACCCTAGGGAACTTCGTTCTGCTCGGGGAGCTGGGCCGGGTCTAAACCTCCAGGGGCCCCATCCAATGCTCTACCAGCAAGCCAGCTCTTCAAAGAGGCCACAGTCTGGGGGCCAGCTCTCAAGCAGGCAGAATGGATTTTCACCATCACTGAGGCCTTTGTTCAGCACCCAGCCATCTCTAGGCCCCGGACGAGGAGCCATGGGCCTCGCCACAAAGGGGGGCCTTACAGAGTGGTGGGGAGGGCAGGCTGGGATGGCGGGGAGCTGCCAAGGAAGAGGCTTGCTGGGTCGGTTAGTTAACTGCCCCCCCCTCCAAGTCCTACTCCACAGGAGGTAACAACCAGAGCCGTCCCAACAGATGGGATGGCCCAGGATACAAGAACGGCGATGACTTATTTTTTTTCTCTGCAGCCTCCACCGCTCTTATTCAGAAGGTAGGTCCACTTGAAACAGAACCTCTGAGCCTCGGTGTGATCAGAAAGATTTACAGCAAATCTGGGGCACTGGCAGACATGCAGGCGGCCTGGCCTTCATGGGCGCGAGGTAGCACTTCGTTAAACTGAGCTAAAGCTCGGAACAGAGGAGGAACCTCAGGGGGTGGTGGGGGTGACAGGATGGTGGAAGCGGCAGCCTGTAGGTGGGGGAGAGCGGCACAGTCGTGAGAGACCTGGGTCCCCAGCCCAGAGGTTCCACAAACTCGCCTGGCTGCGACGGGGCTGGCCAGCTGGGCCCTTTGGTTAATCATCTCTCCGAGGAAAGGGAGGGAGCGTGGGCTCCGTTCAAGCAAGCTCTTCAAATGACAAATGATGGCCCCAAGGCTCAGCGATGAAGGACTGTCCCCAACCCAAGGTCACTCACAGCAGGGGGCAGCCACCCCTCCCCCTGGCTCCCCAGTCTACATTGAAAGTACCACCGCCCCGCTCCCAGCTCTGGGCACAAGTAAACAGTGACAAGCAACCCCAGTGACCTACCCCAGCAAGACCACCCTAGGCCCACTGGGCAATTCTAGGAGCCAGCTGCCAAAGCAGGAACCCCTGGCCCCTCTCTTCCTCCCAGGCCCCCAAACACCTTGCGTGTCCCCATCACTTACCGCACTCGAGTCTCTCTCTGTGCGGGAGAAGAGCCAGGTCAGGAGGAGGGTCCGAGCCCCGACACCAAATGGAAAAGAGACAAGAAAGAACAGACAAGGTCAATCTGTGGCCAGTGGCCTTGTGGTTTTGCTAGTTCACTGGTTTTCAAACTGGCAGCAGGCTGGCCTCTCTGAGCCGGAGGAGCCGAGGAGGAGCCATAAAGTGAAGTTTCTGAGTTTGGAAATTAACCACCCAGATTGCAGTGCATACCCACCAGGCCCCTGGGGGCGGCAGGGGAGGCCTTTGCCCTAGCTCTCCCAAACAGACCCAGAGCTGGCACCAAGGCAACTCCACTTTTTTAAGCTTCCAGTTTGGAAGGAAACATGCTATGCCAAGTAAGGCACCTGTAGGGGCTAGGGGCCAGCAACTTTATCGAGTGGAGGAGGGCACTCTTAGTTGAGTCTTTTAAAATGTGGTTTTCACTTAACCATCCTCTGTGTCACCAAGAAGCCCCTCCTGGTCAGCCTAACAGCAGCTGGCTGTCTGCTGTGGGGAGGCTCAAGGGCCACGGGGCTGTAACCGCCAATCCCCAAGACTTGCTGCTACCCTGGAGCTGGGCAGGTGAGGATACACCAAAGCCCTGCCCATTGTCAGGTGCACCCGGAAACATGTAAGCCAGCAGTTTTACAAAAGGGTCTGCCAAGGAGCCAGCTTCTTTCCTTTCCTAAGCCCCTCCTTGATTGATGCCGGCTTCCAGGGTCCTCTGGGTAAAGGTTGTGGGGGGGGGGGGGCGCAAGCAGGGGAGGTAGAGGACTTCTGTGACCCTGTCTTTCCAGCCAGCTCCCTGCTGGAGCATCCCTGGGCACGTGCTTACAAGCAGTGCACCAGGTGACCCAGCTGAATTGGAAGGCAACTGTGTGCCTTTTCTTGAAGCCTGCGCGGGGGAGACATCTGCCACAGAGAACACCCAGGCCTTGATCCCTGCCCTCAGGAAAGGCCTGCTCTTCACCCCCACCCCCACGCCCGCTACCGGAGCCAACCCCAAAACTCCCACGGGAATTTGAAAGGGTTGCCCCCACCCCCACCCCTTTCCCCCTGTCAGGAAGGGGTGGGATAGGGACTGGACCTTGAAAGGCGGGTAGTGTGGCCAAGTCCCAGGGCAGATGGCCTCCGAGACACCTCCCAGTCCTCTGCTCACCTGTCCTGGTGGCCTATTTGCTGCATCCTCTCACGTGGGGCCCAACCCACACCCCACCCTCTCTCCCCACCTGGGGCCGCACCTCTGTGGTCAAGTTCATGGTGGTTCTTCTCGTCCTTCACTGTCAGGTGAGCCTGGCTGCCCAGGGCGCCAAGTGCCAGCAGCCCCGAGCTGGCCCCCGTCACCGGGGGGATACCAGGAGGCTGGAGGCCCGACGGGTGGGGTGGCAGCTGGACCGGGGGGCCATGCGTGGCGTGGGAAAGGTGCTGGGCCTGGAGCTGCTGTTGCTGCAATGAAGTTGACCATGAGCACAGCGGGGCAGGAGGGGCATGAGGGCCCCCCGTGAAGGAGGGACTGCCACCCCCAAATACTCCGTCGACCCCCCCCCCCACAGACACACACTTCCACATTCCTGGCTCAGTCCACATGCTCTTGCTGAAGGAACAATTTGTTAATGGACTACATCTTTAAGGACAAGATTTAGGTTTGCAAAGACTCCACCCGCCCCCATGCTCAGAATGGCATTTCTCAACGCAGGGTTCCCAGGTGGAGAAAATAATGCATGCATTTAAAAACCACAGTTGCGGGGGCTCCCTCTCAGTTCCAGGGGATCCATTGGTTTAAGTTCCCAGCAGCCCCTTGGCAGGCTCATGCTGACATGCCTTCCACCGGGGGCTGCCAGCTCCACCCACCCAAGGCCAAGGCCAGGCCCTGGGCAGACTCCCCACTTCTGAGACACTCCTGTCAGGCCTGGCTTCCAGAATGAACCGTTTGTCAAGCAATAAGAACTGGGGACTGGAGGAGGGAGAGCTAGGATCACTGGGCAACAGGGTGGAGAGCGGGGTCCGGGTAAGGGGTGGAGGTGCTGGCCGGAACCAACCGGACCAGGAATCAGAAGTCCCAGCTCCCGAATTTTATTGGCTGTACGACCTCGGCTGGGTTACTTCACCATCCCGGGCCTCCAATGCCCTAACTCTACACAAAAGGGGAGCTGGACTTCAGACAACGCTGCAAGTAACCGCCCGCCGGATACTCATGACTGCTCCTCCCGTGACTGTGAAGGGAGCTAATGTTTACCCACGGCTTACAATGTTCTAGAAAGCTTACGTGCCTTAACTCGGTGTCGTCATCCACAACAACAGTAAGGAAACTCAGGACTCCAGGCCCCCCGACTCCCCAGACATCTGACACTGTAACCTCAGGGCCTTCTCTTGGCCCGTCTCCGCGTGCCCCAATCCCTGGCTTGCCCGGGCAGCCCTGGCTCTGCCCCCTGCAGCCTGACAGCATGCCCTTTAGCATTCCTAAGACCGTGCCAAGACCATGGGCATTATGGGGCAGGCTGACAGCAGACAAGTACTTCTTAAGGATGGAAGTATTTCTTAGGAGTGACTAGAGCCTCGGCTATGCCGGGAGGTGCCCAAGGACACGCCTTTCTACTCTGGCACAAAGGCTAAGGCCCTAAGTGAGGGCCTGGGCTCATCCCAAAAGTTGTCTGTATAAAGCAGGCCTTCACGCTCAGTTTTAAAGGAGCCCTGGTGGTGCTGCCGGGTTAGTGTGGGGCTGCTGAAGGCAAGGGTGAGAGTTCGAATCCACCAGCCCTCCAAGGGAACAAGAGGAGGCGTCTGCTCCATAAAGATTTACGGGCTTGGTGACAGGAGGGTGGGCAGCTCTTGAGTTGGCACCTCGGGCCAGGGGAGCTGGAGGGGGCAGCCAGGACCTGGCTAAATGCTACCACGCATGCATGAGTGAGAATTGGGCTTCAGATTAGTCAACTACCCATCCACCGCTCCTAAGGAAACCCCCTGAAGGAACAAAGCTAGTGACTTTGGGGGAGGGGGGGAGGTCTACTGAGCAGAGATGTGCTAAGTGTTAAGATTTTATCTGCCAAGAGCCAGATTTCTGCCAAAACTGTTCACTAACAACAGAACCCGGGGGAAAGGGCAAGCTCTGATGGCAGGCGAGATTCCCAGAGCTAGGAAGAGTTTGAGGTCAGGAGTTAAGGGTCCCGGTCTAAGACCTGTCCCTGGGCAGTTAGCAGGAGCTGATGGTGGACGCTAGCCCACCCTGAAAACACCACAGCAGAAACAACGCTCAGGGGCCCTCAGTGCCCGCATCTCGGGGTCCAGCGCAGAAGCCCGCCCACCCAGCCAAGAAGCTTAGACCTGAGCCCCCACACACCTTTGTTTTAGAAAGAAACATTTTTTAATAGCTTATTACAAAAATAATACATGCTCATTGGGGAAAGAG
Source organism: Echinops telfairi (assembly GCF_000313985.2). Classification (NCBI taxonomy): domain Eukaryota; kingdom Metazoa; phylum Chordata; class Mammalia; order Afrosoricida; family Tenrecidae; genus Echinops; species Echinops telfairi. The sequence continues at coordinate 5,251,053 of NW_022111379.1, forward strand.
ATACTAAAGGGAAATACAGATTTTCAAATCACCCTCCACGCCCTCGATGACGTCACTGTTCACCTGTCTGGATTTTTCTTCTATGGAAGTCGGAATGAATGAATGAATGAATGAATGAACTCATCATTACCAATACTGGTACACGGATGTCTTGCTAGGTAGATGGGCACTTGTTCACCATCTGTCATGCAAACCAACTGCAGTGTGAGAGTGACCAGTACAAAGAAACACACCGGGCCTTCGGAGGGGCCATGCATTAAGGACTGTCTTCCCCTGGGGGGCTGATCTCCACATCATCCAGAGACCCCGTTTACCGTGCGTGTCTCCCACGCTGGACCTTTGGGGTTTAGAATGTGGCCCTGAGCCGTTCACTTCTCCAGTGAGTTTAGTGACTTGGTCAAGCCCTCTCCCAAACCAGGGGCTGGGGTTCTACACCCACTTTCTACAGTGCACGACAGGACAGGCTTGAGGAAGAGGAGAGAGGAAGGGGAAGGAAGATGGTTTCAGAGCGCCCAGCACATCATCTTGGGCTGATTGCTTGGCAGCCTACGCCTGGGGTTGCCCTTCCCATCTAGAACTCCCTTGGCAGAGAGGAAAGATGTGCACCCATGGAAAGATGGGGGGCGAGGGGGGGGGGCAATTTGTTCCAGGCACCCCCCTTACCATCCTCCGGGCTCAGCCCCAATACACGGCACCTCCTCTGGGAAGCCCTCTCCGTCTTCCTGGTCAGAATGGACTGATCCCTCTTTAGGGGTGCCTACAGCCCAGGCGGTCCTATCAGTGAGGTGACCTTGGGCCAGTCACCTGGGCTCTAGCCTCCTGGTTTGCAAAACCAAGATGGGCTCATCTCCTGGGGCCAGATAAGACCCCCCCCCCCCACGCAAGTCCCCCAAGGAAGGGAGCGTTTCCAACAGCATCAGAAAACATTAACCGGGGCAACAACAGACACCACTCTCATCTTTATGTGACACTTGCCAACTTAGTTGTCGCACCGTGGAGGTCCAGGTGCGGAGGTCCAGGAAGACAGGGAACCCTGTCTAGTGAATCTCAGCATCTCCAACAGCCCCGCACAGTCTGGCCGGGGTGATGTGGGGAGAAGGGATGCGGGGAGAGGGGGAGGAAGAATCCAGCAGTGTGGTTCTACCCCAAGGCAGCCTCTGCCGTCCACGTCTCCGCTCTAGGGCCCGGCCAGGAAGGGTAAGTGATTGGGGAGCATCAGATGCGGTTAGAGCAGCTAGTTGTGACCAGGGCCATTCATAGGGCATCCAGCCTCCCACTTGGGACAAAGGCAGCCCTGGCAGCACGGGAACAGTGGCTTTCAATGGTGTGGCCTCCAGGACTGCTGGTTCTTCTGCCCGAGTAGGCTGGGCGGGAGTGTCCACTCTGTCACCAAGGAAAGTGCCGTCCATGCAAGAGCGAAGAGCTTTGTAGTTTGAAAGCCAGCCTCCCACATAGCCAGGAACTGACTGCTAGAAACACGGGCCCACAGTCTGCTTTGAAAGTCCAGGGAAGGGCGGCCCCTCGGGGTCCAGGCAGCAGGCAACCTCGGCCAAGTCTTCTCCTCCCTCGTGGCGAAAAGCAGACACAAGAGTTGCCGGGCACAGGAGCTGCCACCCACAGCCTTGGTCACAGTCAGGAGGAGACAACGGTACCGTCCCCAGTGGAGCAGAGGGAGACAGCCGGCCTGGATCCAGCGGCCTCGCCGTCCCCAAGTCACCAGCCGCAGCCCCTCCGCCGGCAGGGCCACCTCGGGCCGCATCATTTCCACTCCCTGGGCAGCTGAGCGCCTTTCTCTTCACCCGTCCCGAACGGCTGCCGTGCCTGCGACACGTCCCCTGGCTTCAGAGGACGATGTGCTGTAACACAGTGACATCTGAGTGGGGGAGGGTAGCGGTGCTGGCCCACGGGGAGCTCTCCCCCACGGGGAGAGATGAAATCAACTCCAGGAGGGCCCTCCACGCCTCTCTCCACCATCCCAGCCAACGCCAGGGCTTCTCCAGCATCCAAGGGAGTTGGCAGCTCCCTGTTCCACCCTTGCTCTACTCTTGCCCCCACCCCATCCCCACCAAAGAGGGGCATCTGGAAGCCAGCCCACTCATGAGTGAGTGCCCTCCTTTAAAGCCTCATGGCAGCCCCAAGCATGTCCAAGAGGCGCCTGGGGGCCGTGCTCCAGTGGGCGAGGCACACCTGCTTCCAGCCTCTGCGGGCGGAGGGAATGCTCACTCTTTAGGCTCCAGCCTTGGGTTACATTCCAGGGAGATGCCCAAGCGTCTGCACAGCCCAAATTTGCCAAGGACTTCCCAGCAGAGGGTGTGCAGACAAGGGCGGAGCCTTGGAGGGACAGAGCGGGTTAGGTGCTAGGCTGCTGACCTTGAGGTTGGTGGGCTCAGGTCCACCGGAAGCAGTCTGCTCCCAGCCTCGGGTGCCCTATACAAGGTTGCCATGAGTCACAATAGCCTCTGTGGCGTTGAGTTTGCCTTGGCTTTGTTTTTGACCTCTCCGGGAAGAGATCCCTGGGTCTCCACTGACCCCTCCACTTCACATCTCAGCAGGCCCAAAGCTCTCGTCTAAGGGTGCCTCGGTCCTCCGGATGCAAGGAAGGAAGGGTGGGCAGCCCATAGGAACCCGGGCCCATCTAGCCTACAGGGATACAAGAGTCCCCTCAGACCAGCAAGGGAGTGAGGTGGGGCTGGGCCAGCAATTCCTGTCTCCCACCACCACCATGTCCTTCTACTCTCTCCATACCGTGGTGACCCTGGAAATACTCGAAGGCAAGTGATTAATATCCTACAAGCCACATCTATGTCCTGGGGGCAGTGGTAGATCAAAGGGAGAATTCTTGCCTTCCAGGCAAGAAACCCGGGTTCACTCCCAACCTGTCCACCTCCTGGGGGCCACCACCCGTGTGTCAGTATAGGTCTGCTGGTTGCTATGACAACACTGTACTGGGTTGGAGATGCGGTACCCATTTTAACAGAGCTTCGAGACCAAGACAGACTAGGAAGAAACAGCTGGCGATCTCTTTCCCCCAAATAGCGTGGATCATAAAGTAAAGATAAGAAAATGAGAGTGGTGGGGGCCAAGGAAAACACAGGACGGCACAGTTTAAGAGAATGTTACACACTGTGAACAATGTAACTCATGTCAGTGAACAGGTTGTGCAGAAACCATGGAACCGGAACCATATTTGCTGGGTACACTTGCACCGAAAACCACAATCAAATGCTATTATTTCATCAACCCCAAACCCATTGATCAAAATAGCCCAATTGACAAGAAGGGGTCGTGGGGAGGGAGAGGGCCAGACCAGACAGGGGTGCATGTGCCACTGTGCATGGGGGTCACCCCAGTCAGTGTGACAAGCGTAACATTTCCCTGCCTGTGCCATGAGGCCATGTCTGTCCACAGCCTTCAGCTCCCAGCCAGAGATAGCCACGCCCCCGCAGACCGGAACGATGACCATGAAGCCCTTTGCAAAGCCCTCCAGTGTGCCTGGCAGTGTTCCAGGCAGGCAGACAGACAGATCACTCCTAGCCGGGCCCCTGGGGCCCATCTTGCTCTGACTCCCTCTCAGATCTTCAGCCCCGAGCCCTCCCTCCCGCCTCTGCCTGCCAGGCTTCCCACCATACTCTGCTTGCTTGCATCCTCCAACAGTAAGCAATATGAGCACCCTGACTACCCAGCCTAGCAGGCTGGCAGGCCGGCAGGCTCCCAGCAAGCGCCGCGGCTGTCTATAATTCCTGCCTGGGAGGCTCGGTCAGGCGCAGCGATCAGATGGCCGCCTGCTTAATGACAGGGCGACGGGCTGCATTCATTCAGCGCCTGAGAAGCAATTACCTTGAAAATGGGGGTCACAGGCCCCACTCGTTGCCTTTAATTGAATTCCAATATCTGCTTCGAGCTGCCTTGACCTAACTTGTAGCTTCCTAAATGCTACTTACAGGAAATAAAGCTAATCCCAACGGCACTTCTTCCTCAATTTGATGCTTTTCTTAAAAACTTGGAGGGGTGGGGGGTGGTGGGGTTGGGGGGTGTTCCTAAGAGAATTCTAAATCCAAAGATGGAGACAGATGAGGAGAAGGGCCCCTGGTCTGGCCTGTTTCAGGGTCCGGGACTCAAAATTTCCATGACCACAGAGTTATGAGTAGCCTCCAGGGCACAGGACACAGGCTGGACTCTAAGGTGGGTGACCTGTCAATGAGTACTCCCTCTGACCTGCTCTGCACAAGGGCACCGGGCTTCACCTCTGGTTTCAACGGGGGCGTCTGCCCACCATGGACATTGCTGGCTGTGACAACAGAGACTGTGGGGGTGCTACTAGCATCTAGTGGGTAGAGGCCAGGGATGTGATCTGTGCTGGCCCCGGGGTTCTGTGCTCGGCTGGCAAATGGTAGGTTGGTGGTTTGAGCCCACCTCAGCTGCTGCAAGGAGGGGAACTCCTGGCCACGTGACCCCATAGAAGCCCAGGAGCCCCTATGGGGGTCTAGCCCCTCTGCAGCCCAAGGATGCCAAGTGCTGGGGTTGACTGGACAGCACACCACAGGTGACCCTGGAGCCTCCTTCACACTTTCAAAAATGATGATTCTCATCCCCGTCACCCCGCCCCCAAACCCCATATCTAGCTCAACAGCTCCAGAGACCCACCCCACCCTGTGTTCATTTCCAGACTCTCTCTGCTGCTGGGGGCAATACACTCCTCCCCCCTAGCACTGCCAGAATGCGATGCTTTTGTCTTACAGCTACCGCGCACGCGCGCGCGCGGTGGTGGTGGTGGTGGGGCTCAGACCAGAAGAATTGAGCCCCCAGGCTGCCTTCCCAAAGGGTTTGGTGCCCCTCCTATGTCATGACAGTGTACCCACGTCTCTGCCTCTTGGACCTCTCAGTCCCAAACAATGCTAGACCCCCGAGGATGGACTGGTTCCAGCCCCCGAGTTCAAAGAAGCAGGCCCCTGAGGCCCAAGGAAGAGTAGGGAGCGCCCAAACGTCCACAGGGAGCCAGCAGAAGCATGCAGGTCTGCCCACGCCGAGGGGCGGGGGCCACCATGAAGCCACCCAGCAGAACCACACCCCATGGCCTTCAGGTCCACCTGGACACTCTGACCTCACACCGGACAAGAGATGGGGCGAAGCCAGGAGCCAGCATGTCCAGGGGCCCTGAGCTAGCAGCCTGATGTGCCCAGCCTGACTCGGCTTCAGAAGGAGTCGGGGGAAAAAAATGTTTAAAGCCGATTGCAAGGCCCGTGGAAGAGAGCAATGGGTTGTGTGTGCCTGAGGATCCGTCTTGGGGATGCCGACCCAGCTGTCTATGGACTGGGAAGCTCCCTCCCCCCACCCCCGGTTCAGTGGTAGGATTCACAGTCGACCCCAATGATAGGAGTCTTGACCAAGGTCACACTGGAAGACAAAAATGTCCCCTCTCAGGTGCTTATCTGAAATAGCCTTAGAATCACATCAAACAATCAAGGAAGAGAACAAGGCTCTCTTAAGCCAAGGAAGATGCGAGCCAAGCAGGGAGAGAAAAGGGTGTGGTTTGGCTTCCCCTTCCACTGAGGAGGAGGTAAGACCAGAAGTGGGCTTTAGATGGCACTCCAGGACATGTGTCCCTGCTCCCAGGTGAGATGGGACCTCCAAAAGGTCAGAAGACACTCTGGCTCAAAGCCAAGTAATGAACGCTGAGCCAGGCAGCTCAGCCCTCCCACTCCGCCTCCCAGCTCCCAGCGCATTCCACATCGACAGTATAGCAGAGACAGTTCTGATCTCAGGTGGCCGTAGAAGGGCAGGCCTTTGCCAGGGGCAAGGCCGCAGGGCGGAATAGACCAGCCCTGCGGAGACAGGAGAAGGTGGCCAGGTACTGTGATCTGATCCCTTAACCCGGCAGGGAGGCCAAAAGCCAGGAGAGGGCAAGCTGCCACATTCAGAGGTGAGAATCGAGCCCGGGTGTCTGGCAGCCCCTTAATTCAGGGATGGAGAGGCAACTTGGGGACCAGTGGGGTGTGTTCCAAGCCCGTGAGATGCTTGGGGGAAAACCGGAGCCCTGGGGCTGCCATTCTCTGAGGCCAGCTAAGGTCAGGGTCAATCTCTGGTTATGGAAAATGAGAGGTGTAAAAGGGCTATACACACGGTGAGAGGCAGACTGGGGAGTCCACGTACCCCGATGATGGCGTTCAGCTCCGTCATGGTGACCTGCTTGGCGCGCTCCACTGCCTGAGCCACCTGCTGCTGGTGCTGGAGGGAACAGGGCGTGGGTTAGACGCCGCCACCTTCCCAAGCAGGAAGCACGCACAGGGAGGCCACACAGCCCGCCCGGATAGAAAAGACGGCCGCTGGCCAGCAAAACCACAGCTGGGGGGCCTCCAGGGCACAGAAAGCAGGGCAGGGGCTGTTCATTCTCTTCGTTAAACCTCAGCCAATGAGCATGTATTACTTTTGTAATCAAAAAACCGCCTTCCAATTGCTTTGCCTTCTCCAAGAGGCAGCGGAGAAACAAAACAGGGCCACTGGCCAGCCACCTCCCTTGTACGCACATACATACATACACACACACACAACCCACTTGGTGCCTGTGAATTCGAGAGCGAGGCGGGATGCCTGACTGGGCCCAAGGTGGGAGCAGCATGGTCACCCTGGGGGAGAGTGCCCTCCCTCTTGGGGCTGGGGGAGACTGTCAGCAGGCAATTCTGCAGGATGTCTCCTTGCACTGGCGCCACTGGGGTCAGAGGGGGACAGGGGATGTCTCTTTAGATACCTGATCTTTATCAGACAGAAAGTAAACACTGGGAAGGAAGGAAGAAGCGAGGAAGGAGGAAAGGGGCAGAGGGGAGAGGGATATTTTTTTCCCAACTCTGTCATCTGAAGGAACATCAACTTTTGTGCATTCCCTCCTCTCAGCCTTTCCCCTGGGGGGGGGGGGGGGCACCACATCTGTCCCTTGCAGAACCAGATGGGGATGGTGTGGTCCCAGCCACCCAGGGGCCCATTCTAGAGGGAATGTTGAGGACAGGGCTGCCAGGCTTGGGTGAAGCCCTGATTTCTGCCCTGAACCAAGATGCCCCCTGGAGAGACCTCCCTCACAATGCCCACTAACGAAGTCCCCAAGTGGCAAGTGGAGGTCCCCTGGAAGGTGTTCTTTACAGCGATGTAACACCACCCCCACCACCACGTTCACCCTCCCTATTGATTTTCCTTCCCATCCCCCGACCCCCTTGTTAGCAGGCATTAACATGGACATTCGGGACACAGAAACAGGCTGGGAATGCTGGTCAGTGGGCACAGAGGCATCCACGCACACCTTCCACTGGCCAGCTGCAGGCCAGGACCGCTTCTCTGGTCTCCCGTGGGAGGCTGGGAACCCTTCCCAGCAGAAGTAGATGGCCACGCCTTTGACCGAAGGCCCCCACCCCACCCTGCCAATGGCTCCACACACCCCAGACTTCACCGCTTCAGTCCCTTATGCCCATGTTGGGGCAGGCAGGGCCGGCCACCCCTGGCCAGCCAGTGGCTGGTTGGAGACGAAAAGGCAGGCAACAAGCAAGCAAAGGCCTTACCTCTTGGGACAGGAAAGGCATGATCTGGGCTAGAATGGTGTTCAGTCTCTTGGCGATCTCGGTCTGCAAGGGAAAGGAGACCTCTGAAACTCACCCAGATCAACCAAGCCACCCAAGTGCCACGGCCGGTGGGAGTGCAAGCCCACCCCACCCCACCCCCACACGCCCGTCAGCCTGCCCCCACCCAGGCCAAGTCCGCCTCCCCTGCAACCAGGCTGCCCACACTCCTCCGGGGCTCCCCATCCGGGGTGGGGTGATTCTGAGGGCACATTTTCTCATTCAAAATGGGGCCACTTGAGACAATGCCCACCTGCCCCCAAGCCCCGCAGCACCCGCTACAAGGGACACCACAGGGTCACACAGTTAGCTGCTCTACCTACTAGCCCCCGTGGAGAAAGGGGGACAGACAGACAGACAAGAGTCCAGGCTCAGGGACTAATTGGGAGGCAAGCGGTGAGCATGGTGGTGTTGTAACTCAGTGGGGGGTCTCATCACACCCACAGTGTCCATCTCACACAGTCTGTCAAGAGTCACATAAGGATATGGCAGGGCTGCCCCCGCAGGGTTTCTTAGGCCCATCGGCACCATCTTCTTCTGTAGAGATGCCGGTGGATTTGAACTGCTGACCTTTCAGCTCGGAGTCAAGCACTGTCACACCTGTGTCACCAGGGCTCCTCCCCCACCCCACCCCCCACAAAAGCCAGTTGCTTTCTGATTGATACTAACTCAGACAGCCCCATACTTTTCAGGGCAGAATGGAGCACAGGGTTTTCAATGAGTGGCAGATCCCCAAGGTGGCTTTGAACCATCAACCTCTGGGTTTGTAGCCGGGTACTCCATGTTTACACCACCCAGGGGACTCCATCTGCCAGGGGCATCAGAAAGCTTGTGGGAAAATGGAAAGGTTTTTCAAGCCCCTATGTGAGTGCCACTCGGCCTACAGCCCCCCACGGGCTTTCAGCTTTGAAGGCACAGCACTGCCTTCTCTGAGACATGAGTACTGCATCCAGAAGTAACTCAGGAGAGGGCCCTAAATCCCAAACCAATCTCACTGCTGGCCTGTCGATGCCAACTGGTAATGACCCTACAGGGCAGGGTAGAACTGGCCCTGTGAGTTTCCAATACTGTAAATCTTTATAAGAGTAGAAGAAAGCCCTTCATCCAGAGGAGGGGCTGGTGGTTCTGAACTGCTGACCTTGCAGTTAGCAGCCCGAGGCATAACCACTGTATCACCAGGGCTCCTATGAGATCCTTCACTCCTCAGGCAAAGCGAGCATTGAAAGAGACCCATCCTCTCCCCTAGCCCCTGGCACCCAGGGAATCAAGAGCAAGGCTCTCCCTTCCACCAAGCTAACCCCACTCCACCTCCAATTTATAAGTGGCGAACCCAGACCAGGCAGGAAGGCCTTGACCAGAGGAGGTGAGGTCTGGAATTGCTTTCCTTATCTCCTTTGGAGCCCTCTAGGACTGGGGACCCAGAGCTGACTTCAAAGCTGTTATCAGCACATAACCATCTCTGAGAGACAAAACCAAGACAACAGCCTTTAGAAATCTGTGATCATCTGCAGGTCCAGTGCAGCCTGGGGCACTGAACACAAAAAACAATGCTGGCTGAAGGCCTGGCCCCGGGGTGGGGTGGGGTGGGGGTAATTCCACCAACCCTCCTCCCCACCCAGGCCCACAGGCTCTGGTATGGTAGAAGCACCCCACCTAGACCCGCCCCCCCCCCAGTGTGTGAAGAGACAGGCAAGGTCTAAAGAACCTGATGGGTGTCCTGAGGCTGCTAGGCCCAGTAGGACTGGATGCTCCAACATCTGCACAGCCATGCCCACCACAGGAGGGGCTTCCAGCCAAGGAAGGGGCCCTGCTTCGAATAGCCAGGACCCTGAGGAACAGGGCCAGTGTTTCCCAGCAAGCACCATGGTCAGCACTAGAAAGCATTGTTTGCTGTGAAGGGCTTTGACCGAGGAGCCAATGGTACCATGGTACTTAAGGCTCACACTCCCCACTTCCGGGGGCAGGGCCACAGCAGAGACTCAAGGGGCTCACAGCCCCATCTGTGCAAAGGTTACTGCACACCACGGTTTCTCAGCTTAGACACCACTGCCCCAACCCCTCCTTACAGGGGGCCGTGTGTGCATTGGGGGGTTTGGGGATGCATCCCTGGCCTCTCCCCACAGGGTACCAAAAGCACCCCACTTAGTCTTGGCAACCCCAAGCACCTCCATACTTGCCGAATGTCAGGCACTAACAACCCCACTGCTCTTGGATGGTGGGTGTCGGGACTAGCTTATCCCTGTTTTCCTGTTTCCCTTCACCAACATTCCATTCCCGAACTTTAAAAAAAATCCTCATTAATCACCTCAGACCCATTCTTTTTTGGGGGGGGTTGGGGGGTGGAGCTGGAGGTGGGGGTGGTGAAGGAGGCAAGCAGTGCACGCATTAATATAGCAATAAATACAAAGAAAGGACCATCATTCACATTGTTAAGGAACTCGGGCTGATTACAAAGTAATTACTGTATAAATTATTAATCTGAGTAAGTCAGAAGAGTTCACCTCCAAAACAGGCCCTTCGTCAGTTCTGTTTGCCTCCCCTCCCCCATCATTGACAGTGGGGTGTGCAACAAGCGGAGCCAGGGTGGGAGGTGGGCAGGACTGGGGATCACCCAGAATCAACGAGTCTGTGTTGTGCATCCAACTGAGAGCAAAATGCTCCCTCCCTTGGCAAAATTCTGCTGAACCTGTTCACTGTCGAGCACCCAGGAACAGAAAGATGGATCAAAAAAACCCCAAAACCAAACAAAACTGGAGCAAACAACAAGAAATACAATCATCCTGCCTTGTTGCTTAGGAAGCTCAATGGGCCGGGGCCTCATACTTCCAATGACTAGTACATTAGCATGTCTGGCACATAGTAGGTGCTTGATCCATGCTTTCCCAAGAGACTATTACAGAGTTCCCTGCATTTAATTTGAGGGTCCAGCAGATGTGGGCCAGTGCAGGCAGCACTGCGGGGGGCCTCCTCGGTAGAGGGAGTGTTGACAGATGACTGGATGGGGCAGGCTGGAGTTGTCCAGACTTTGCCAAAGGCGGTGAGACCGCCGGTCAAGCCAGACCAACCACAAGTCACCTTGGTAGGCCGCTGGCTGCTTCTCTCTCCCCACAGGCAGGAGGCTGGGGCAGGCCGGCACAGTACCTTTCCACCCCTTGGGCCAATTTAGCAACTACAGCAGGCACAATCTCTTCTGTTGTCGCATGCCTACTTCCTCTGGCAAATAGATCCAGGGCCAGGGTCTTGGTAGCTGACCTTCCTCTTCCTCATACCCTTTAAACCACAGGCTTCCCACAGGCGGGATCTTCCTGCGGGACCGGGTCGGAAGTCTACCATCTCTGGCTATGAGGGACAAGGGGCAGCCAGGATTTCGCACTGCCATAACAATTCATGGCTGGGGTTGCTCAGCTCTGTGGGTGGCTCAGGGCAAGCTCCCTCTCCATCTCACCCCCACAGAAAGCAGCACCCACCCACTCGCCCTACTCTCCTCCAACACAACAAACATCAACCAGGGATGGTTAGAACAACTCCAGACACAGAACCTTCTGGAAGCCAGCGGTGCTGCGGTCCCACATGGACCTTGAACTCAATGGAGAGAGACCTCTCTGCTTGGCAGTCAAGTCATAGGACAGGGTAGGATGAAGTTA
>NW_022111379.1:5262397-5272896 GCF_000313985.2 Echinops telfairi
GCGGAGAGTGGTGTGGAAAACTTCTATAATCAAAGTGGCCTTCTTTCAAAAGAACCTGGTGGCACACTATTTACAGGCTGGGCTGCTAACCACAATGTCAGCAGTTTGAAACCACCAGCTGCTCCTCTGGAGAAAGATGGGGCTTTCTAAACCCATACAGTCACAGGCTTGGGAGGGGGGAAGGGTGGGGGAAGGAGGGGGGAAGAGAGGAGCTAATACCAAGTCTCCAACAGAGAGCAAATGTTAAGTAAGGGATGATGGCAACATGTGTACAAATGTGCTAGATAACAATTGATGTATGGGTTGTTATAAAAGCTGCAAGAGCCCCCAATAAAATAATTTACAGAGAAATTTAAAAGTGTATATATATAGATAGATAGATAGATAGATAGATAGATAGATAGATAGATAGATAGATAGATATATCTCAAAAACAAACAAAAAGAGTTACAGGCTTGGAAACTCACAGGGTACCGTCCACCCTGGCCTGTAGGGTCACTATGAGTCAGAATTGTCGTGATGGCAGTGAGTGTGGTTTGGGTTGTACTTGTCCTTGGGTCCTCAGGAGAGTGGGGTAATTAATGCAAGCCCACCCCTCTCCCAGCTAGAAAGGTATCATCCATCCACCTGCTCTCAAGTGGTCTGTATTCTCCCCTTGGCCTCCCCGCCAAAGGAAGAGCACTTCACTGGTCCCCATGACCCTGAGAACAGGCTGCTTTTCCTCCTAATGACTAGGGCTCACGGCACGTCTGGCATACAGCAGACACTCAATAAATGTTTTGCAAAAAGACGGTAACAGATCTCCCCCTGCATTTAAGTCTGGGTGCTTCCCATGAATGACAGGGGGAAAAAACGTCACTACACAAATGTTTCCTATGTTGATTTCTTGACAGTGGGGGCGGGGAAGTTTCTGGAAACGGAAAGTTGGCCAGACAGAATTGCTCTTAACAACACTAAAAATAATGGCTAATATCCAGTGCCCCAGCTGGTCCTAGATTTCACATATGTAAGATCCTGATGACCCCATGTTCGGAAGACACTTGTCCAAAGTCCCACTTCCCAGATGTGGAAGCTGATGCGCAGCAAAGAAGCCACTTCACGGAACAGCTTCCCACTTTCCCTCCCGAGCAGCCAAATGCTGACCTTTTGGAGAGCGTTCGAGGACTGTTTTTGAAAGAAAACCGACTGCCGGGTTAATAATTGATAGCATTTCCGACGAGGACAGCTGTTAACAGAGCCCTTGCTCCAAGAAAAACAGCTGTAAACATCCCAAAAAAGGGGTGGGTGAGATCGAGACTGATGACTTCAGCAGCGGGGACAGGTCACAAATCACACACTGGAACTAGGTCACCCGCTGGCCATTCAGCACAATCTGTTCTCAATCGGCAGCTGCGGCCCACGAGGCCCGCGTGCCTGTTCATGCCGCCACCTTGGTGAGGTTGGGGAGTGGGGGAGGCGGCATCCTGGCACCCTTTGGGAGCCCCTTGGGGGAGACGTGTTTAGGGAGCCAGCGTGCCTGTGACAGTTTCTTTCCATCGCACCTCAAAGCAGAGACCCTGTGGCTCCGAAAGAAATCATCTACGAGAAGCAGGCAGGGAGCAAGTTCAGAGGCTCGTGCCCACCCCAGGTCCTGCAGGCCCGGAATCCAATCCATCCACGCTACCACAGGGCTAGCTGGAGGAGTAACATCTGTTCCACATCTCAGCAGCTTACCAGGGAAATAAAGGACAGGAAACAAGAGGGGGGGGGGGCAAGGATTTCCTAGGGAGCAATCGGTTCTGTGCGTTTCAGTAGCTCCTATTTGCATGACCATCTCCTCATTAAAGCAGGACCAGAGCATTGTGAAAACGCATCCCCCAAGGCCATATGCAAACGTGTTGCCACCTCAGCTCACCCTCTGCCCCGGGCCTATGTCCATGAGTTCAGAGGTGGATCCTGTTCCGCATGGATCCTGTGTCTCCCCCAGAAGATAATGCTGGAGGCCAAGTTCCCGTGCACCGGGAAGGTGACGTCATTTGGAAGACAGCGTCTCTGTGGGCCCTAATGCAATGAGTGGTGGGTGACCTTCGAAAATGAGGACAATAGGCATGGACAAACAACAGAGGGGGCACCCAACCGAAAAGACAAACTCACTGCCATCACAGTGGCCCTGTGGGACAGACTGAGAGGTACCCCTGGGGGTTTCTGAGACTGAAACACTTACAGGAGTAGGAAGCCCCGTCTGTCTCCAATGGAGCGCCTGGTGGTTTGGGACTGATGATCTTGTGGTCAACAGTCCAACATGCAACCACTATGCCACCAAGAAGGGACACAGACGTGTGGCCAAGAAGAAATTGAAGAGACATCTATCAAGGACCACAAGAAGCTGCAGGAGGCAAGCATGAATCTCTCCCTGGGAACCTGCTTGCCAACTACATTTCAGACTTCCAGCTTCCAGAACTTCGAGGGAATCCATTTCAGTGGTTTCAACCTCACCCCCGGCCTTTCTGGTCTCTGTGTTTCAAACGCAGCCCTATTCTCAGTCCTCCAGAACCCAGCCCATCTTGGGCCTCGGCTTTAGCTGGCTCTCGAACACCAGGCCTGACAGCCACCTCCCTGAGACGCACGCTGCTATTTAACCTGCCCAGTCATCAGTACCTGTGGCTCTGCGAAGGCATGCTTCACTTTAACCTCCGCCAAGTAAAACCACGAGAGGGGAAACCTGCCACTTGTAAAGAGCATGCTATTCGTCCAAAGCCACTCCTCGCCGACTTGGCTTCTGCTCGCATTTCACTGCGAGGCTCTGGGGCAAATGACATCCCTCATTTGGGCCACAATTTTGCTATCTGCAAAGCGGAGGAGCCAACTAGATAACTTGTCCCATCTAAGAGCTACAATTTAGAGTTTCAGGATGCTGAGCATCGGTGCCTCACACTCCGGGAAGCATTGTTTCCAGATGGCTGCCATCTCAGGGGGCCCTGGCACGTGGTGGCCTCCAGCGCTGTCTGACCCGTGCCATGCCTGTGATGGGCTGCATTAGGAGCCCCAGAAGTAGACAGCCAGGCCTTTCTTGCAGGTCCGTCTTAGTCCAGGAGCTCGGTGGAAGCCTGTCAGCATCATTCCAGCAGGCCTCTCCCTCTACCAACAGATGGGTGCTGATGGCTCAGAAGGTGCACTGGCCAGAAGTGAATGCTGCTCGTGGAAGGTGAGAATTCTAACCCTGCAATAAACACCACTGTTCCCACCCCCAACCCCCACCCGTGTTGCCACGTGTCACTGAGTGGATTCGGCCACAGTCTTTACGGGAACGGGTTGCTGATGTTTTCACCCAGAGAGGGCTGGTGGGCTCAACCTTTGGTGAGCAGCTAAGTGCTTAACCGCTGCAACACTGGGGCTTCTAAGCCTCTCTCAAGAGCCCTGAACCCACTAGCCCCTGAGTTTAATGCTGGGGGGTAGGTTATTCCGGGGCTGCCCCCAGGCACCCAGCTTCACAGCAGAAACCAGTCAAGTTGGGCAGAAATGCTGGTGGCATTGCCAAGAACTATCTGTCAGCGACTCCAGGCAGAAGCCATGACGTCCTATCCATCAGCATCATCCAGCACCTGCTGCCCAGGCTCTGTGATTCACAGCAAAGACAGGCTGGCAAGTCTAAAACACAGGGCAAGAATTCCTCCAGATGCCATTTAGCGGGCGGCAATTATATCCCCGCGTCTGCAGGGCAGACAAGGGGTCGCTGGGTGCTTCCAGGAGACTGCCTACACTTCTGAGGATGGGGGCAGCATTGTGGAAAGCTCACTCCACTGTGAGCCAGGAGACTTGACAGGAGATAAACATAAAAATTTTAAAAAAGAATAAATAAGACACCTGCCCATTTGCAAGACAGATTGCCCTCCAAAGTCCTGTGGAAGTGACCGGTTTTCACCCCAGCTCTGTGTCTAGCATGCTATGTGGCCTTTGGGAAGATGTCCACAACCTAGTCTCTGGGCCTTTGGGGTGGGCGTGGGGATCAAGGAGCCCGGGTGGCACTGGGGTTAAGCATGTGGCTGCTGAGTGGGAGAGAGATGTGGCAGCCTGCCCCTGTGGAGAGGGACAGCCTTGGAAACTGGGGCACCGTTCTCCTGCCCTAGGGGGGCCGTGGGGGCCCAGTGGGGCACAAGGTCACCAGCTGAGAGAAAGACAGGGCTTTGACTCCATAAAGGATTAGTCTCAGACACTCTCAGGAGCAGCTCCACCCTGTCCGACGAGTCGCTCCAACTCTGGGTTTTCGTATGGTTGCTATGAGCGGGAATCAGCTGGGGGGAAGGCAATGTGCTTTTGTGGGGTTTGTTCCCCCATAATTGAGGGGGTGGCGGCCCAGTCAGTGCTGGGATTCCTGACTTTCAAACAGGTGTCACTGGTTCTCACTGGAACCCTCAACATTTAAGACATTTAAACGAGTCCACTTTATCTTGAACGGAAACCACAGGGGCATGGGGCGGGGTTGAGGGTGCTCCCTTCCCAACTCTCCGGCATCCTCCCCACATCCAGGCCACAGGCAACTAGCAATCAGATGCTGGAAGATTCTGGAACAATGTGTCTCGGGCAGCTTTCACTTAAAATATCCCAGTGCATATGCTAGATGTTTTTACACGGACAGGACCTCAGTTATTTGACTCTGGAATGCTACCTCTTCCCAGGTGGTTCCTTCCCAGGCTGAGCTCAGAGAGCCTGAAATCAAGCAAGTGCGAAATCAGGGGGCAGAGTGGCGAGGACCCCAAAGATGAGGTCGGGGCTCCCAGGCCCCATCCCATCCCCTCCACTGGCTATGGGGGGAGTGAGATGGGGGTGAACAAATGGCCCACTTAGCAGTGGCGGGAAATAATCACCCCTGGAGCTCTGGGGACCGGGGAAGGCCTACATCACAGACTACTCAATGAGAGGTGAGCCGCCATACAGACCCTTTTAGCAAATTATATATAACTGCAATGCCATTAAATATGTATGCCTTCCGAGGAAGCCTTCTGAATTCTTCACAGGGCGAGGACTCGGGACAAGAAGCCCCAGAGCCTAGACCAGACCCAGTCTTTTTCCCAAGGGAGGCGGGGTACTGGCCAGGCCAAGGCATGCTGCACATGAGGGTGAGCACAGGGGTGGGGGGGGGGTGAGGGTGCAGACCGCAGACTCACACCACTGAGACGAGAGCGGGGTATGTACCTCCCTAAAAGGAATGCCACTTCCTCCTTCCATGTCCCCAGAACTCCCGGTCCAAGAGCAGCCCATGGACCCCGGAAGATGGTGGGGAGATACAGTGATCTGCACTCTAGCCCCGGGTCTGCCCTGCACTCGGGACTCTTAATGAGGTGGGTTTGGGCAGGCAGTGTCCTCAGAGCCTCAATGATGAAGCAGGTGCTGTGTTGGGAGTGGTGTCCAATGCCCACCGGCTGGGGAGCACTCACAGACTCCATGGGAGGTGGGGGGGAGCACCCCCACAGGGCAGCCAAAACCCCCTCTGGGCTCAGAGGCCCTAGGATTCTAAGACGTCTATTTCTTTGACCCTCAGTTTTCCTATCCTCAGGGATTCCTGTTAAGATCCAATACTCTTTAAATATTTGTTCGTTTTAATTTCCTGGTTCCCAAACACATTAAATTCGGCCTGTCTGGCCCCCACTGGGGGTGGGATGGCGAGAGATGGCCATCAAAGAGCTAGCTTGTACAGACAGAACAGGGAGGCCTTTTCAGATTATACCTCCCCCCCACAGGGCTCATTCATCATGCCAGGCTCCACACCCACCGGGCCCTCCCTCCCCTCAGATAACCTCCCAGCGCCTCCCCCACCCACCCTGGCTCCTTGGGCCAACGCCTGCCTGGCAGGAAGAAAAATTCTCAATTCAGCCGGCAGGGTTGCCATGGCAACCCCCAGCCACCTAATCCCCCTCAGAGCATTATGCAAATCTCCCCTAGCCCCTCAACAGGCTGTACAAGTCCCCCTACCCTGGGCACAGGCCACCCTGAGATTTCGGGGATTCTCTCCATAGGATGAGCACTCAGAGGAAGTGCTGGCTCAGAGATTTTTTTTAAGGACAAGGGCTCCTTGGGAAGCCTCGGTGACAGCAAGGGAAGGTGGGGCAGGAGCTAGGGGAAGCTGGCTGCTGCCTGACACATATCCCCTTACTGCGTGCCCCACCAAAGAGCCCAGCCCTCCCGTGGCCAGAGCCATCCAGGCCAATGAAACGGGTCTCCAGCTCCTCTCTCCCAGGACGTGTGCACAGGGCAGGTACCACATGTTTCAAGGATCTACCCCCTCAAAAGCACCCGGGCCCAGGCCACCAACGTGCAACAACAAAAAGCCCCTCGCAGGCGAGGGCTAGCCCCATCCCCACCCCACCCCCACCAGCTTATTCAACTCTTCATTTTGCAGACGAAGACGCAGGCTCAGTGAGGGCAAGAGGCTCTCCCTGGCCACAAAGCAGAACAGGGCACCACCAACCACCACCACCCCCTAACTCACCAGGGGTTCTCAAATGGGGACACTATGCCCACTAGAGAACATGCGCTCATGAGTGGAGATGTCCGGGCAGCACACTGCTGTGTCACCAAGGGTGCTGTGAATACTCTTGTTACTAACTGAAAACTGGCAGTTCAAGTCCACCCAGAGGCATGTCGAAGAAGGGCCGGGGAGAGAAAAAAACCCACACCCCTCCAAACCCTATGGGCCCAATCTGAGAGGCAGTCAGTCGAGGTGCCCCTTCTAGCCCTAATAGAAGGTATTCGAAATTCTAGCTTCTATGCCTGTGATAAGCATCCCGTTTTGGAGGGAATTCTCTGCGACGCTAATGGACAGGAATAGGGTGGGGTGTCTTCTGTACACTAGAGGGTGTGAATCAGGTCAGCAGGCGTTGTTTCCTTGGCTACATGGGGTCAGCTCAAAGAGGAAACCCACACCTCCATCAAGACCATCCCTCCATGTATAAGAGCCTTCTGGGACAGAGAGAACTCCCAGGACCACCAGGAACGAAGCACCAGCCTGGTATGCTCCAGGTCTCTACCCTGAACCCTAGACCAGAGGCACAAGAGGCTACAGCACAGGGACCATGGGACAGAGCAAAAAAGCCACCCAAGATCAGAGGCTAAAGTAAGGAGACCACGAGTCAAAACAGGGGGGCAACGCACAGACTGAGGCAGAGCAGCAGGTGGGCTTCCTGGCTCATGGCATGGAAGTAGAGGTCACCGGGTGGCTGAGAGGCCAAGGACTGGGGGGAGACTTAGAGCTGTTGGACTGGCCAAGGAGCGGTGTTGCTGGGGACCAGAGATGATCCTGCGGTTATCCTGACTTGTGCTAACTGGTCAAGACTCCTAACAAAGAAACCAAGCCATCTAGTCCAGCGGTTCTCAACCTGTGGGTCGTGACCCCTTTAGGGGTGGAACAAACCCTTTCACAGGGGTCACCTGGTTCATAACAACAGTGATGAAGTAGCATCAAAAATAATTTTATGGTGGGGGGCGGTCACCACAACATGAGGAAGTGTATTAAAGGGTCGCAGAATGAGGAAGGTTGAGAACCACTGATCTAGTCAATCCCGACTCACAGCAACCCTATAGGAACCACCTGTGGGTTTCCGAGACTGTAACTCTTCATGGTAATAGCCTCATCTTTCTCCTGCAGCCAGGGCTGATGGTTTCAAACTGCTGGCCTTGGGGTTAGCAGCCCAACTCGTAACCACTGCACCACCAGGGCTCCGACTTCC
Organism: Echinops telfairi; assembly: GCF_000313985.2. Taxonomy (NCBI): domain Eukaryota; kingdom Metazoa; phylum Chordata; class Mammalia; order Afrosoricida; family Tenrecidae; genus Echinops; species Echinops telfairi. The sequence goes on from NW_022111379.1 coordinate 5,270,101, forward strand.
CTAAGACTCCCCCTTCTTTGGGTTTTATGGGTTCTGTGCGGCCATTCCAACGGATTATCAACCCCAGGCAAGAGGTGGAGTGTTGTGGGAGGAATGGCCAGCGTCAGAAGGCTGGAGGGCAGAGGCCTGGCAGACCACCGCCTCATGGCCAGCAGCCCTAAACTAGGATGGTGCTGGACTCTCCTTCTGCCTGTGTATGTAGCTGGTCAGATCCGGCCTCCAGGTCCTGCGCTCACAATCCCAATCAAATTCCCAACAGCCTTCTTTATAAAAACAGAGAACCCAACTGAGTTAGTTAATTGTGCCAGCCTGGCCGATAATCACATGTGGGGCTAATTGAAAGGCAGAGGGATAAATGGGGTGGTGAGCCTCGCCTTTCTAGTTCTCGGGTCTCTTGTTTTGTGATGGTTGCACCGGGTGCAGCTGCCTTAGCAGTTCCCTGCTTCAGCTTGCAAGATTGACTTCCTACAAGACATCCCCAAGGAGAAGCCACATGGACCTATCCCGATGCAGCCCTGGGTGCTGGAGCAGCCGTGTGGAGACCCCTGCTAGTGCTGAGATGCTTGTTCGTTCACTGACTCAGCTTTCCTCCTGCAGTCGGTATCATTGCCTGTTTTGTGAGGTGGAGGACTTTGTGGACTGGTGTTGGGTTAATGGGTTAATGTTGGACTTGTGGGCTTGGGCAGCATTGGGTTGGGATGTTTTCATGATGCACATTTTCTTTACATAAAACTCTCTCTTATACATGAGTCGCTGTGGATTTGTTTCTCCAAAGTACCCAGACTAATACACCAACCAATCCCCATTTACACGGAATGGCAGAGGCCCTGAACAGCGACAGCATCGTTGAAAGAAAAAAGGGGGACCCACACTACCTGATGCTGAAGGGCTGCACGACTCTAGTCATCGAAACCGCCTGGCACGAGTGCGCTAACAGGCGCACAGACAAACGGCACAGCATTGCGATCCAGAAATTCACACCCAGCCATGGTCAGTTGCCTCTGACAGGGGGCCCAAGCGGCGGTGAGGGGGTCCAGCCGGCTCCCACTGGCTCGGCAGAACTGATTCCTAACTTTGTGCTGAGTGCTGCAAACCCGTTCAGTTGTTCAAATAACACTTTCAATCAGGGTTCTCTCTAAGGGGGAGCTGCCCAATGTGGACATCACAAATTGACATTCCTATTCTTTCGAAACATGAACCTCTTTTGGTTCTCTTATTTGAGTATTAACTGTATGAAATAATAAACTACCCTCCGGTGTATATATATATATTTTTTTTTTTTTCTTCTCTTTTTTCTTTCTTCCCATGCTTAAAGCAGCTGTTGTCAGGGCAGCAAAACCATTGTTAAAGAATCTGAATCCTGTCCCTGGTGCTAAATCCATTTCACAGGGAAGGAGCCATCTCTTCAATCCAAGGCCCGGGGGAAGCTGGGTTTCCACACAGCAGAAAAAACCCGTGCCTCACACCACACTCAAAACCAGGTCTAAATGGACCGAGGACCTTAATGTGCAAAAGAAAGCCTGAGGATTCTTCAAAGAAAGCTTAGATCATCTGATAGACTAGGAAAAGCATGAATGACTAGAGGCAAAATAGAATACATGGGGCCTCATTAAAACCATCAATAAAAACGTTTGTTCATCAAAAGGCTTTACCAAAAAAGGCAAATGACAAGCTACTGGCTTGGGAGTATATCTTCAGAAACATCTGTGTGGCAAGACTCCCAGAGCCAAAATACCGATAAAACTTCAACAACTTAACGAAGAGCCAAATAACCCAATCATAAAACAGGAAAAGGACTTGAAAAGCGATTTCAGCAAAGAGGACGGATGTTCAAATGGCCGTCACACTCAGGAAAGGGGGCGCAAGGTCAGTAGCCAGCAGAGATGAAAAACCACAATGAGATTCCGTGTCAGCCCCACTCAGGAGGGCTAAACGTCGGCCTGGTGGCACGGAGGTTAGTCGTTGGGCTGCTGGCAGCAAGGCTGGCAGTTCAAGCCCACCAGAAAGATCCAGGTGTCTGTGCCCACATGCACTGACAGACTCTGAAAAGGCCCACACGGGGTCACTAGGAGTCCAAGTCGGCTTGAGGGCAGTGGGACAGGACGGCTGGGATTTAAAAAGGAAACAGCAAGCGCTGTGTCCCATGTGGGGAAAGCGGAACCCTTATTCACGACTGGCGGGTACACAGGCTGGTAGAGCCATTGTGGAAAATGATGCAGAGGGTCTTTAAAGAATTAAAAATAGCACCACCCTTGGACCTAGCAATTCCACTCCTGGCATATGCCCCAAAGTCCTGAAAGCAGAGATGCAAACAGAGACTTGCATACCAGCATTCACTGCAGCCCTGTTCACAATAGCCAGAGGGGGTGAGCAACCGAACCGCCCAACCACAGACGCACGGACGGATAAACAAAACGTGCGCGCATACGGTGGAGCGCCGTGAAGTCTTGATGCGGACATGCGACATTGTGATGGACGCCGGAGGGCATCACGCCGAATGAAGTCAGCCAATCACAAGAGGACAAATACTGCATGACTCCTGATACAGAAACACAAGACACAGGACAGGTACGGAGGTCCAGTGTACTAAGGATGACCGCAGCCATGGGCAGGAGAGCTGCGGAGGCTGCTCTGGACCCACCCGCTTGGTTAGGGCCCTGGTTTCCGGGACAGCCCAGGTACTGGACTTCTGGTGGCACAGTGAGTTCTAACCCACAAGGTCAGGGGTGTGAACCCACCAGCTGCTCCACGGGTGAAAGATCTGAAATCTTGGAAACCCAAAGAGGCAATTCTGTG
>NW_022111379.1:5273109-5285009 GCF_000313985.2 Echinops telfairi
ACACTTGCCTCCAAGGGCAACTGGCCCCTTTGCTATGAGCCCAGAAAAACTGGAGTGTGCGTGCCTGGCTACTACCTTTAGAAACATGTGATCCAAGAGTCTAGAGCAGAATTCTGACCACAAAAGGTGTGTGTGTGTGTGTGTGTGTGTGTGTGTGTGTGTGTGGCGGGGGCAGGGGGGAGGTAGGGGTACAGAACAGAATTTCAAATCCACATGGACTCCAGACTTCCTGGAGCCATCGAAGGTTAGACTCCTGGAACTATTGTGCTGAGATCATCTTTAAACATTACACCAAAAATATCCCCTAAAGTCATCTTACAACCATACGATAGCTTAACTAGTAAACAACGTCTGCCTTGGGCATTATGCTTCTAAGAACTATCTCTGTAAGATCAAACAGAGCACCACAACTGGAAGGATTAGATAGGATCCTTAAGGCTCATCTCTATGCGAACGGGAGGGAGTCACTCAGAGGAGGATGGGGAACAGGGCGGCACACTCAGCGTGCAATCTCTCACAGCCATCCAGTGGATTCCGGACTCACGGTGACCACGGGAAAGCGTAGAACTGCTCTGAATGTCCGGGACTGTAACCGTACAGGAGTAGGAAACCTCGTCTTTGTCCCGCAGATGGTGGTTTTGAACTGCGAACCTTGAGGTTAGCAGCCCAACGCAACCACTGTGCCACGAGGGCTCCACAGAATGCAATCAGCTGGGGTGGGTGGGGGTGGCGATAGAGGGAGCTGACAGCAAGGACTATAATTATATATGTAAGAGTGCCTAATGAAATGTTTAAAAATGGTTTTTTTAAAAAATGCAATCAATGTCCTTAAACGATACCTATGAAATGGAGGGGTTGTCCCGTTTTGCTGTTGACATTCTCCACAAGGCAAGGGCAATGAGAAGCAGCAGGAAAGGGGAACACTGGGCACGCAGCGAGCACAACCCTTAGGCTGCCCTGCGTCAGAGGGGTCTTGGCAGCAGCTGGTCTGGCATTTGGTTTAGTGAGGAACTGCCCACACGTACAGGGCGAGGCTCCCAAACAAGGAATAATCCAGTTCAAAGAGCTCTGGACTGCTAACCATGAGGTTCCTCTATAGACTGTCTGCTCCCATCAAGGTTCACAACCCCCAGAATCCTCTATAGCAGTGGTTCTCAACCTTCCCGATGATGTGACCCTTTCATCCAGTTCCTCATGTTGTGGTAACACCCCCCCTGAACCATAAAATTATTTTCATTGCTACTTCATCACTATCGTTTTGCTACTGTTATGAATCGGGTGACCCCTGTGAGAGCCGCTGGTCTATAGTGTCGCCGAGTTGGCATCGATCCAGTGTCTTACAGGGCTTTGGGTTTGGGTTGAAATGTCAATAGTGTGAAGGTTGAGGGCTGTGGTGGACAGGCTGCAGCGGCCCACCGCTGACTGACCTCTGAACAGCTTTGCACAAGGCCTGCGTATCACTGGAGCTGAAGATCCAAGGCACAGGTGAGCCTGGGGGTGGGGGTGGTCATGGGAAGCAGCCCAAAAGATCAGACCGTGACAGGGGTTTGGGGGAGATCATTGGCCCACGTGTGAAACAGATTCTGGTTTCCGGTTTTGAACGTGGCCCTGGTCCACAAGGCCAGGAGCGAGTCACGTAACCTCTTGAAACTGCTGAGTGAGCTCACGATGCCTCTCCAGTAGGAGAAACGTGGCACGAGCCAGGGCTCTGATCCACTGCTCTTAAGTCAATTCCATCTCTCAGCCACCCCATCAGTGGGTCAGATAAGAACTGCTCCTGGGGGTTTCCAAGATTGTCAATCTGCACAGAAGCAGATCTCCAACCGCCCCCCACCCCTTTCTCCCGTGGGGCTTGGTAGTCTTGAACCACAAGCTTGCAGTTGGGTATGCCCAATGGTTAACCCCTACTGCCACCAGGGCTCCCGAGGAAGGGCTCTATCAAGTCCACGTGCAGGCCACACCAAGCACGGTGGGGTCCCTCTCTTTGCGGTCCCGGCAACTTTTGGGACTTTGTCGCACTCTGAAAATACCTTCCCGAGGCCTTTCTACTGCCAGGTCTCAGACGAAGGTAGTTCCTATGCGCTGTATGACAGGACCTTGATTATACCCGCAATCACGAGACGTTCTACTGTCCAAACTAAGCCAGCAGCCCATGTGACGACCTCATTGAAATTGAAAACAAAATCCCTGGATCCCAGGAATCAGACTTCAAGGGATGAAAAGTCACAGGTGGCTGGTGGCTGCTGGGCTGGTCAGTGCAGCTATTGGACATCATTCTGTGAGACAGTGCCGCTCCTGAGGGTACGTATCCATCATTCCTCCCATTACACAGATGACCACGGTGATATGGACAGAGGTCAGAAACCTGACTATGAGTCAAAGCCCAGGGCAGACACTCCAAAGCCTATCAGTCCCTATCGGACCTAGCACCCCTCCCAGCTCCTGAGGCTGCGGGCTTCTACACACCAGGACCACCCCCACCCCACTCCACCCTCCCACCTTTGAGAACCAGTCCACTTCTGATGGACAGGCTCGCCATCTACTGGGACAAAGGTGCCAGGCATTAGTGATCATCTTGCTGCTCCTCCTGGACCCACTGCACAGACACCAGGAAGACTGATGGTCCCTATACCCGATCCCTAGTCAACTAGTCTCCCCTCAACTACCTTCTGCTCCCACTCCTCCCTGGATAAACTGCGGCACACTCAGGATTCTCAGCCTGGGGCCCTACATCCGGGAAGACAAGCAGAGAGCTCTCCCCCCACGGAAGTGTTTGGGGATGGGTGGGAGGGGAGCTTGTTGTCCCCACCAGCTACAGAGCTGTGGCAGAGTGGCAGAACCTGCAGCCTGCTTCCCGGCCAGGGAACCCTATCATAGTCAACACATGCCTGCAAGCTGGTGTGGTTCTAAGCGGCTGAGTGGGTCCCAGGGGAGCACCCAGATAAAGACCGGCTAGGAAGGGAGGCTTGGGGACCCTGTGGGTCACACACATGGGAAGGCATGGTCTGGTCTGCACGCAGTCCTAGGGGACTGACTGGCTGCTGTCCCTTGTGTGGGGGTCACCACCACGATCGCAACTGGCCTCCAACTAACTGAGAGAGAGGAGCCCCAACCCAACTTAACCTACCCCCCCCCCCAGCCCAAACGGAAAATAGAGTCCTCCCACTGCGGCCAGTAAAGGTGCTTTCATTTTATTAAAAAAAAAAAAGTCAGAAAACAGCAGAAGGGCTGAGAACATTGGCAGTTTAAAGGACAAGAGATAAGGGCTTAACATACACATACGCATACGCAGAACGTGGAGCCCAAGCAGACAGCCCCAGGGTGGCAAGCACAGTGACTAATTCACCTCCAAGTCCTTGTCTTCTTGCTGCAGGGCCCCTCCTGGTGATCTAAATTCCACCGGGTTTCCCCTTGTCTCTTCCCCATTCCTGTCTTTCCTATCTCTGCTGATGGCCCCTGCCTATCTCGATGGTCCCTGCTTATCTTGTTCCCTTGTTCCCTTTGCCCTTCTCCCACCTTCCCCCCCCCCGCGTCACACTTCAGCTGGCCAGTGTGAGGTGACAAAGTGCCCCAACACACACTGGCATGTGAGGCTCCTGGTGGCTCAGAGGTTAGTTAAACCAAAGTCCTGTGGGTCCCAGCCCAAGAGCAGACCTGCAGGGAGATTAAGAAAACCTACTGAATGGCTTTCCATGAAGATTAGCCCAATCCAGCCCAATGCCCTCTAGCCAGAGCTGACTCAGACGGCCTCCTCCTTCTCCCAGGTTGCAGTTAAAGGATTTGAAGCACCAAGCTTCCCCTTGGCAGCCCAGCACTTAGCCCCGGCATGGAGGCAGGCCTCCTTGGTAAAGGCCGAAGCCTGCCCATGGGGACAGGTTGGAAGTGGTTCCTGGGCACAGGACAACAAAGACAGTTTTTAAAAGGCCTTTAACAATGACATCTCTATCTACCATCGTGTCTTTCCTAGCCTACAAGCCTCACACGCAAATTCCAGAAGAGCCTGTGGCCTTCGGGAAGAGGCTTCTGCTGGATGATGGCAAGGAGGACCCTTAACGGAACCTCGAGCCCACAAAACGCAGCGTGCAGCCAGGATGTAACAGGTGTCCCAAGGGGCTCAGGAGGAATACAAAATAACCTTGGCTCTTGGGAATTCCCAAACTTGGCACCACACACACACACACACACACACACACACGCATGCTACCCCCAAGTGTTCCGAGAACATGGCACTCCAGTGCCCTGCAGGTCTGAAAGGGTCATTTTCATACCCCATGCCAGCGGTTCTCAACATGGGGCTGAATGACCCTTTCACAGGGGTGGCCTGTGAAAATGACAGTGATGAAGTAGCAACGAAAATAATGTTATGGTTGGGGGGTCACCACACATGAGGAAGTGTATTAAAGGGTTGCAGCATTAGGAAGTTTGAGAACCACTGCCCCAGGCATTCCACCCTGCTTGGGTGCTTTTATGCTGGTGAGATCTGTCCCGGGGGAGCGCTCGTAGCATAATGGGTTACATGTTGGGATGCTAACTGCAAGGTCAGCAGTTCGAAACCACTAGTCGCTCACGGGAGAAAGACAGGCTTCCCACTCCTGTAAGAGCGAAGGAGCCACCTTCACAGAGACTCACTATCCCAGTAGAGTGCCTAGGCTTGTCCACTCAGAACTGACTCAGAGGCAGTGAGTGTGGGTTTTTTGTTTGTTTATCTGTCCTGAACCCAAATGCCGAATGTCTTGGGTTCCTAAAATGAGCCCTGGCAAAGTATGGGGGCTGGGCTGCGGCAAGAAGATTGGCATTGAAACTACACCCACCGGTCACTCAGTGGGAGAAAGATGGGGTGATCTACTCTCCTCCTACAGATCACAGTCTCAGAAACCCCAAAGGAGTCCTGTATGCGTCGCTGCCTGAGAGTGACCCTGTGGGCAGAGTGGAATCGCTCATCTTTGTCCCCAGGGAGTGGCCGCTGGGTTTCCACGCATTTGAGCCCAATGCCTGACCTACTACTGCACCAGCCTCGGGCTGCTCCGAGTTAGAATCTATTCCTTGTCCGGGGGTCGTCTCATGTACCTTGCAAACAATTCAGTGCTGACAGACACCTGGAGGAACCCTGGGAGTCCAAGCTGACCTGACTGTGGCAATGCGTTTGGCCGAGGGATGGCAGTATCCGCAACTTGTTTCCGAAGATGATCTGTCTGCTTGCTCTACTTTAGAATTACTTGGTGACGGTGCTTGACCCAGGACGCTGGCAACCGCCCAATGCTCGCTGGACCCTCACACCACTAGGGGTTCCCAAGGCAGTTCATCTTTACCGAAACAAACAGCCTCATCTTTCTCCCACAGAGCAGCTGGTGGGTTTGAACCTTGGGCCTCGTGGTTGGCAATCCACCGCTGGCCCACAGGGCCTGCACAGAAATGAACAGGCTCCAGAATCTTGAGCTGGAAGAAGCCGAGAGGTCCCTGGCTCAGCAGCTCCTCTGAGCAGGCTGAGCCACCCCCTCATCCAGGGGGCCTCGGCCTAAGTGACAGGCTCCGAAGCCAGTCCACCCCCTTTGCCGACCTCAAGACATCCTTAACAAACAAAGAACTCAAAACCATTGCAGAGGGGAACTGAGACTGCACCCCCACCTTCCCGTCTTCCTAACAGCCCTCCCCCTCCCTCCACCACCTCCCAGAAATACACTCACCAAATACACCCCACTCACTCAAGAAGAGGCAGGAAATCCCCCCTTGCCCGGTCTATCCTTCGCCCCGCCTGGAGAGGGAGTGTTTGTTTTGAAAAGCAGGAAAGGAAAAAGCTGTGGGGGGAACGGCTAGGGAGGGGAGCAGCGCCTTGGCTACGAGGCTCGGAGAGCATTTGTTGAAAACAAGATATTGTCCCTTTAAGCATATAAAAACAAGGCCCTTAAGCACGCAGTTCTCACTCTGGTACACAATTATGGGTGCTTTCAGCTGTCTAGCACTATTTCAAGTGCTCTCTTAAACCAGACTGTCAACGGCATGTTGAAAGCTATTTTGCTGGCTGCTATCATTAATAGCAAAGTGGAGAGCCGGGCTGATGAGAATTAAATATGGGGGAGGGGCGGGTCACAACCAGTCATTACAGAATTACCAATCTGGGGAAGGAGACAATGCCACTTGGGGGAATAAAGTTCAAACCGGCCTGTGGGGGGAGGGGAGCAAGCGGGGAGGCCTGCAGACAGCTGGAAAGGCCCCTACCGCCACCCCAAGCAGATGGACTCGGGCCAGCCCTAGAGAGGCATACGGAGGGGGGACAGGACAGAGGCTGCAGCGGATGCTCTCCAGGTCTCCCCTTGCCTCCCAAATGCAGCCCCCAGCCACCCCACCATCCTGAAAGCTGGTAGACCCGTGGTTTCTAGAAAAACGCCTCCCTCTCTTTCCACAAGCTGCGGCCACCCCGAGAAGTAGCCTCCATTGCCCATGTCTGTCTCTTTAAAAAACCCTGCTTATGTTGTTGTATGGCTTCGTGTCCATTTTGACGCCTAGGGACACGGCACAACTAGTTCATAGGGTTTCCCAGACTGCCATCTTTACTGGACCAGACTGCCAAAACTCTGCCCTCTCAGAGCCACGTTTCCCATCAACCATAGCGGGGGTAGGCCACTGCAGCTGCCCTCCACCCCCGTGTAATAAACCCCTCTAACCTGAAGCCCCCCCCACCCCCACTTTCCCAGGGAAGAATGAGCTGTTCTTTGTGCAGTGCTGCTCCTGAAACGCTGGGTCCACCTTAGCACTTACCTCGCTGCATTGCAATTACTTATTTAGATGCCTGGCTCCCTGGTAAGAGGGAACGGTGTCTTATTCATCTGTGTAACCAACTCCAGCCCACACCGGGCACATCCCAGGCCCCTAATAATCATTTTGGGAAGGAGTCCAACCCCTGCACTTTGCTGATGGAGAAACTAGATGCTTGGTGATTGCCGGGGGGGAGGGGGCAGAAAAGTCTACTGAGCTGGCAGCCAGGCCACAATTAAACCCCCACTTCCTCCTCACAGGGTGCAGGGAATGGGAAATCCACCCTCGGAGTAATTCTGAGTCAGAAAAACCCACATGTTTTCATACACCTATCGTATATGAAGTGCTGCCTCAGCAGAGGGGCCTCCAGCACAGTTAGCTATAAGAATTAGATCATGCGATGGAAAAATGGCAGCAGGCAAGCAGGTCAATGTTGGGGGATGAGGGCTGGGTGATACTGTCCTACAAAGATTTGGCCCTGAACACCTGTTTGTAGATTAGATGCTGGGTTGCGAACGTCAAAGTCAATAGTTCAAACCTACCAGCCGCTCTGCTGAAGAAAGATGAGGTTATTTGCTCCCATAAAGATTTAGTCTCAGAAACCCTCTATAAGACCACTAGGAGTTGGAATTGAGTCCAGGCAGTGGGTTTGTCTGTCTGTTTGTGTAGTGGTTACAAGTTGGGCTACTAATTGCAAGGTCAGCAGTTCAAAACCACCAGCCACTCCAGGAGAAGACAGGGCTTTCTGCTCCTGTCAGAGTTAGTCTCAGAAACCAAAGGGGCAGTTCTACCCTGTCCTATAGGGTTGTTATGAGTCAGCATCGACTCAATGGCAGTGTGTTTTGGGTCTTTTTATTTTGTTTGTATTTCACACAAAGAGGTAGAAAGAAGAAAATACAAAACAGAGGAATCGAGAGAGGGAAGGTTCCCATCTCATCCATGTCCTTACACTTCCACAACAAAGACCGCCATGGAAGAACTCAGCCCTTGCGGGTTTCCTGGATAAAACCGGCCAGGAAGGGCCTCTGGGCCCTGCAGCAGTGCTCCTGGGCCAGGCTCCGCCCCCTTATCCCTGATGTAGGGACAAGGAGCCCCTTTACCCACATCCTGGGGCCAACAGGTGATCAAATGTCAACAAGACCCAAAGCAGCACATCAGTCCCCACTTTGCATTGCCATCGCAGGCACTAGTGAAAGGGGTCTGCAGGTGGGGGTGGAAGCCACCTGTGTGGAGTGGGCCCTAGAGCCCAGGGCAGCAGGAAGCCCTGCGAGAGTGGTGGGGGCAGAGTCTATGCCGAAAGGTGGGGAAGGGCAGGAAAGATAGGGTGGAAGCCATATCACAGAGGAGTTCTTCGATACAAGCACTCTGGCCAGGACAAGCTACTCACAGCAACCTCTAAGATCCACTCAGATGTTACCCGGATAAGACAGATCAGCACCTCTGCGCTATTCAACCTTGAGGAGGGCGCCCTGCCTTGTCCCTACCAGATAGACTCAGAGTTTGTTAGACTGGTAGACAAACAAATCCCAAGACTCTCCTAGCTCCTTCTTACTTACAAGACCCAGAGAAGGAAGGTGAGTGGAAAATGAAAACTTCTCAACTCCCCGTTCAGCCTGGTACCCACAGCCACCCCCACAGCTTTCTGCATCCTCAGTCAGATAAAAGGTTCACAGATTTGTCCACCTTCACCTCGCCCATGAACTTTACCTCTGGGATTGCTAAGTACACACAGTGTGTGGTTACTACACACATCCATTCACTAATTGTATAAACAGCTGGCAATTGGGGACAGGGCTGTGGATAAAGAAGGTTCAACTGATAAGGGTTATACAACCCCTGAAATTGGGTACTTTGAACTTGGGGGCAACCAGGATTGTAGCCTCCTCGGCCTCTTTAGATAACACAGAGAAATCAGTAATAATTAAAGACACAGGGCCCTATTTGCTAACAAACGAGCACACTTCCTTTTTGCTGTGAGAGTTCTGTGTCACAGATGGAGGGGGCGGGCGGCTGGGGTACAATTGCTCAGTGGAAATGCAGGGCTCTAGAAAGACCAGGTCCCCTCTCTGGGCCTCTGTTTCCTCATCCATAACTTGAAAGGTTTGATCAGAAGCTCCAGGGCTACTTCACCTACAGAAAAAGATGAGCAGAGTCCCTGGGTGGTACACACAGCTCATGCTTTTGGCTGCTAACCAAGAGGTTAGAAGTTCAAATACACCTAAAGGTGCCTCGGAAGAAAGCCCTGGTGATCCACTTCTGGAAAAGAATCAGCCACGGTCAACCATGCTGTGGAGCACTGCCCTACTCTGACAGACTTCAGTCCTCCAAGTCGAAGGCAACTCCATGGCGACTGGGTGCTGTTTGGTTTTGCAACCCTGGGACACATGCTGCTGCCCTCAAATCAAAATGGCTCAAGTGCACTTAGAGCATCAACGTCCCCAACAGAGGGTAGAGAAGGCAGCCTGACCCAGCTTCCCGCAGTACTGCTGCCACCAGTCCCAGGGACAGTAGTTGCCCTGGAGGTCTGGCTCCTATGCTGGCTTTGTTTCTGTGACTGAGCTCTGCAGGAGCGACCAGGGAACCAGTGAGCTGGCCAGTCACCCCGCACCTCCCTGAATCACAGTGACATTCTGCCTGGAAGCAGGGGCTCCGAGGAGGTGACTTCTCGAAGGGTCAGGCCAGCCCCATGATTCTGTAATCTTTGCCTTACCATAATTAGGGAGGGAGGGAGGCAGAAGAGTGGGGAAAGAGCCCATTTATTACTTCTGCAGGATCTGACAGCTTGGAGAAAGAGAGCCAGGCAGAGCAACAGCCAGCAGAGCCAGGCAGGGCGGGTTTAACCTCTTGGTAAAATCTGAAGGAGCTCAAGGCACCTTGTCAGCATTGACTCTTTTGTCAATACTTGGGCCCATCTCCATGAACCCGAGCTGCTCAGCTAATGACAACGGCCCACACAATCGGTAATGAACGCTGAAAAATCCAAGTGGCAGAAGGGTGTGTGTGTGTGCGTGTGTGTGTGTGTGTGTGAGAGAGAGAGAGAGAGAGAGAGTGAACACGGGGTGACGACCACCCCACTACTCATCTATGACTGCATATAAAAGTACAGACAGTCCCCCACCCCCAGCCCTGAGCTTCAAGATGAAGAATCCAGCCTGTTTGTTCCAGGCAGATGTAATCACACGAACAGTCAAGTCTAGAGGGCAGGACACTGCATGAATAATTCAAGCACTCCAGTCACTTGATTGTATGTGCAGATAAAACACCAGTCAACCGCTAAACAGGTCAGCTGATAAACTTGTTTGCTCAGGCCTAACCACCATCCGCCAAATGCACCCAAGACCAACACTACAATTAGTGGCAGGGTTTCATCGCAGAAAGAACCTCTCAAGCCAGCCAGCCAGCCAGCCAGCCAGCCAGCAGGGGAGTGGCCGGCCCATTAGGTCAGGGTTGCATTTCTCAGGGCCTGGTTTCTTCACCTCCTGGCCTCTTTGTTCCCGCACAGCCACAGGGCGATTGCAACCAAGTCAGATATTGCCAGGACAGACAGACACACACACACTCCCTTGCTCGGAAGCAAATGGAAACAACTGCAGGGCTGGAGGCAACCATGGGTGGCAGACAGGATAAAAGCACCCACTTTGGGAACCCAGGAGCCCAGACTGGAGCCTCAGCTCTGCACTCCTGGCCCTGAAGCCTCCATTTCCTCCAGCACAGGAACCCTCTGTCTGCCTCCCGCAGCTGAGACGATGGACCTCAGGCACCTCACTAAGCACCCAGTTTGGGGGATGGTGAGAAGTCCCCAGTGCTCATAGCTGTTCTTCTACAACACCCCTGACACACACACACCACCACCAAACGCAAGAAGCTGGTCAACTCTTACTCGGCCCCATAGTGTCCCCAGGATATAGGGAAGAGCTTTGCTGTGCCAGCCAGGGTGGATTCCTTGTGCCACGTCACCATCCACTCGGCCCTGTGCAGACCTGGGGCACACCACCCGTGAGCATTGCAACATGCAATGGCACGTTGGACCTTAATTACGCAGCTCTTAGAATAATTGCCGCTGTAAATTTTAAACCTGGGTGGAATTACCCTCTTTAAAACACACCCAAGATATTAAGCACTCTCAGAAAAGGCGAGGGGGGGTAGAGAAAGACGATGGTGACACCTTGCACAATCCTTAAGCCTCCCTGAGCACCTGAGCCCCCAGCCTCTACAACACATGCGTGCACGGGGCTAGTCTGTCCCAGGCAGTTTTCCCCAAAGTCGGGCAGAACCTGTTTCTCTAGTCCATTGCCTCAAGAGGGTCCATCTGGACATACCAAGCGAGATCTGTTTAGTTTCTGTGGGTAAGAAGCAAAAACTGTGGTGGCCTTCAAGTGCCTTCCTAAAGCATAATCCCCCATAAGCCACAAGCTGGCTGCGCACATTGACCCATAAAGCCAAGCTCCTTTCTGGTTTGCCCTTCGCTCAACACTGGAGCTCCCCACCAGGAGCAAAAAACGGGTCACACCTGCCCTGGGCCCACCCTCCTACCCTGTAGAAAGCAAAATTTAAACCTTGTAAACAAATGTTAATTTAGAGCAGAAAATCTATTCAAGTCAAGGTCCCCAAAGGCTAGGATGAGTCAAGGGCCTTCTGAGGTTTCAAGAACACCAATTGTTAGAGAACCACCAGCCGGCACCATTTACTGGGGCCAAGTCCACTCCTGCGGCTGGTTGAGCCCAATTACAGGCAGCCTCTCCTAGGAACACAGATACACAAACAGGCCTCTCCCACAGCCCAGCCCCAACCAGGACTGGTTACTGATATGCACCCAGATAAAGGGTGTTTGTATTTGCTTGGTTTGAGGTATACTGTTATTAGAATAGTGACAATCCAAGGAGGCTGGCTAGGGATCCATCAAAGGACACCAGGACTTGCAAAACTGGTTTGACTTCAGGATTTCAAAGCTGAGCTCAACTCCCAGCCATCTCCCCAGTCCAGGTGAGGAGGCGGCTGCCCCAGCAAGTTCCTTCACCTCTCCACATTCGCTTCCTTCTCCATGAAATGGACATGCAGCTGCCTCCCAATGAAGATCAAGATAAGAAAACCTGCTCATAAGTAAATGGAAGGCAGGACGAGATGGGTTTCATGCCAGCTTTGTGTTT
>NW_022111379.1:5285237-5287950 GCF_000313985.2 Echinops telfairi
CCCAAAGGTCCAACTTTCCCTTTGGTCCCTTCTCCTCCACTGAGATCCAAGACCAGGACCAATCTCCAAGCTCCAAGCTTAAGACTCAGTATATACCCAGAAATGAGCTAGCAACTCAAGGGCTGGGTCCCTTCACCCTTCCGGGGAAGAACTGGGACGGGGAGGCGGGGGGGCCCCGACGGCGCAGTGGCGGCACACATGACCAGGCTGGAGTTTCAAACAGGAGGAAGAGGCATAAGAATTCCACACATATATCAGGTTGTACAGTGTTTGCTTAATTAAATGTACTCCTTAAGGAGGAAAGAGCTTACCTGCTTGTGCATTTCAATATTCAAGCCATAGGACATCTCATAGTACTACAAAGACAAAGAGGGGCCTATTAACAAGCAACCCAGGAATCTGTTCACTGTTTAAATTCCCCCCCTCTCCCCCGCCCCCTCCCCTTGGGAAGGCTTTGGTCTTATGACACACTTGCTGAAGACTTTAAAAATCAACCCCCAAGGCTGGCCTCTAGAGATGAAGATTGCTGATCATGGGCAGCTGTCTCTCACCCAACTGGCAGAATAGCATACCTGCAGTAAGGAGAAGAGCTGGGGCCCTGCTTGGAAAACAAGCAATGCAGGTGCCACACATTCTGTTTCTACAACGTTTGGGTTCAACAGGGAATCGTGTGAACACCGAGACCCTCTGGCCCACTGAGAGTTATTTAGCAACGTGGCGAAGCCTCTCATGTGGAAAGCGGTAGAGGGAGTGGCAGGCACTTAAGTGTCTTCCAGGTCCTCTCACAAATAGGAGATTTAAATTTGCTGGAACAGAAGCTAAGAAAAGGGAGTCAATCTACCTACTGCCCCTGGGGCTGAAAAGACCTTGGGGGAGAGAGGTGGGGGTAATCCCCTGAGAAGGGGCCTGGTGGAGAAAGCCTTTGAAAGGCTCCTCTCCAAGCCAGAAGCCCTTTGAGACAGGAGAGGGGTAGGGAGTGGGGAGGCTGCGGGTGGACTCTGGGGATAGATTCCAGAGCTGCAGGGCCAAAGTTTCCAAACATCCCTGAGAAAGATTTTTATCCACCCCTGAGATGGACTGGCCCAATCCTACCAAGACTTGGCACCTGATCCCCTGGGAAACCTTGAACACAAGTAGCAACACAAGGGTGGCTCAGGAGCCTCTGGCCTGGAATTTGGGTTTTTGCCTCTGGTGGCCAGCCAACTCCTGTTTCCACCGCCCCACTCCAAATGACCCAGGCTAAGGGGAGAGGGCACAAGGACAGAGGTCACAGGGCACACAAGTTAGTGTGCTCCCAGATACTGGCCCGCGGGGGCGTACTCCTCCCTAGTGCCCCCTCCCGTGACCACCAGCTGGGTGGGCGCCCTCGCCCTCCCAGGCCCTAGGCCGCCTCTCACCATCACGTAATGGCGCTGCATCTCCGTCTTCTCGTTAGCCAGCTTGTCGTACTCCACTTTAAGGCTGCGAGGGCAGAAGGAGCCGGCTCAAACCTGCTGCCTGCACAGCCTCCTCCGAGGTCCCAATCCAGGGGCCACGGAGGGCCACTTTTCCACTACTCTGGCCCCCCATGACCTCACTGCCTCCTGGCGGCGGGGGAATGTGCGTCCCCGCCATGAGGAAGGGGCAGAGAGGCAACTTGAAACTTCCCGCGGCGGACCCAAAGCACTCATCCGGGTGTAGGGGTTGGGGTGGGGGGGTTGACGCAGGAAGGGGAGCAGGCCCCTGACCCGGAGCCCCAGGGACAGTCCCGCCGAAACTCCAACCCTCGGCCTAGGGATGGGGGTGTGCGGGGACGGGGGGTGGCGGGGTGGCGTTCCCAGGAGGCACTGTTAAGTCCGGAGAATGCGGGCTGCGAAGGGTTAAGGCGCCGAGCTCAGAAAGGGGAAACAAAAGGCGGAGGCCGGGCTGCCCAGTCACCCCGCAGCCAGGAGCCCCCCTCAGTCCCGGGCGGGGATGGCAAGAGGCTAGGCTGGGGCACCCCCTCCCAGCCAGTCCCAGGGCGGACCCCACGGGCCTTACCTGTGATATTGAGCTTGCAGAAACTGGAATTCGTCTTTGATCCTGTCACAAGACTCCGCCACCGTGAATTTAAATCCTGGCTGCCCGGGTTGATGGGGAGCCTGGAACCCCGGAGGACAAGGCAGGAAAGGGGGCGGGGACATCAGGCAGGGGCTCCGAGCGTCTCGGGGCCCCGCCGCACAGTCCCTCGGTCTCCCCGCGCCGGCGCCCCACCGGCCCAGAACCTTCCAAGCAAGTTTCTCAGCCCGTGACCCAGAGTGTGTGTGGGTGGGGGTAGGGGGTGGAGGGTGCCCAGCCCCTCCCTCCCAGCCGCGGGGCTCCCATCCCCTTCTCTAAGGGGCTCCCATGCCCCAGTCAGGTGGGGGCGGATACATGCGGTGGGGGTGGGGGGAGGAGCAGCGTGAAAGCAGTTCCCCCACTATCACCCGCAGCTCCCCCACGGCACTCGGGCGGAATTAACCTCTCCTCCCAACGGCTCCCTCCACCCCCATCCTCTTTGTGCGCACACACACACATACACACGCACACGCAACCATAAAGGTAGCAATAAGCAAAATGGAGGTGCCAGCTAACTGCCTCCTTTACCCAGCCTTGATAGATGCTCAAATAAACCGAGTTGCAATTACTCACCGGATGTCTGCCTTGCGGATACATGGCAGGGAGGGGTCGGGATTCCGAGAGCTTGGACACGCCG
>NW_022111379.1:5288214-5298185 GCF_000313985.2 Echinops telfairi
GCGGGCGGGCGCGGGCTTTGTGCGCCTAGGGCTCGGCGGGCTGCGGGCGGCCGCCTTCCCCGGGCTGCGTGGAGCGCGTCAGAGCCGGGGGCTCCTCGGACATCGTCGTCTCCGCAGCGGGTCCGGCGCGGGGTCCCGAGGCCAGGGGCCCCTCCTGGGGCGGGCGAAGAACCCTGGCCCCCGCGGATCACTCAGCCCGTGGCTCCGAGAGCGGGCAGCGCCGGCATCCGGGGCGCGCGAGTCCGATTCCAGGCGCGGCCGGGCCCGAGCTCGCGGCCGGGAGGAAGGGGGAAGAGACGGGCACGGAGGTGGCGGCTGGAGGCCGGGAGAGCGCCAGAGGGTGAAGGCGGGTGCTGGGTGCGGGCGCTTCGACGCCCCCCTTCGGAGAGGAGAGCCTGCTGCTCCGTATGCTATTGCCGCCGCCGCCGCCGCCGCCGGCAGCTCTGTCCAGGGCGGCGAGAAAACTCCGGGCTCAGGAGGCGCAGATCAGCGTTCGGGCATCCTAACTCCAGCGGACACGGGGAGCCTCCGCAAAGGGGTTCCCGTTGCTTCCAGCCCCAACGCCGGGTCCCCAGCGAGGAGCGCTGGGCTCTGCCGCCGCCTGGGTGCGCGCAGTCGGGGAGAGCGCTGGACGCGAGACGCAGACGGAGACCGAGGAGTCCTCCTTTCCCTTCGGCTTCCTTCTCTCTCCTCGGTCCGGATATCCTCTCGGCGCCCGGACAAACCCCCGAAACACACTCCGACACACGCACACAGACACGCAGCCTCCCTCCCCCGAAAAAAAAAAAAAAGTGCCCGGAGCTTGCAGATACCACACACAGACAAGCAAGGGGCACCAGCACGAGGTCTGAACTGCCGCGAGAGCAGTTCCAAATAGGGACTGAAAAGTAACAAAATAATGTGGCAGCTTCGCCTGGCGCTGGCCAATGGGAGCGCGGGGCCCCCACGTGGGGCCGCCGGGCTCGGCCCGCGACTGGGCAACGCTGGGCGCGACGTCACAATGCCCTCTTGTGTCTAAAACTATGCATGAAAAGTAGCAATCAGGCCCTATCCGCTGGTGACTTTCGCCTGGGAGTGAAAAACAGCGCGCCTCAGATCAGGAATTAACCGAAAGACATATAATAAATAGATATATATTGTAGTCTTGGGCTGCGAGAGGTGGGTGTTTCCCCCCCCCTCTTTTTCCCCCCACGATCTACTGGCAATGATTTGGCGGGAGGGAGAAAGGGAAGACCGAGAAATAACAACAAAAGAGAAAAAGAGAAGCTGAACAATCCTAAAATCCTGTGCCTGCCAGTAACGTACCAGTTCAGTCTGCTGCGGCGACCAACGATTCCTCCCTTTAATCTCATTAGGTCTGCGAAGCGGCCCAATTAGATACTATAAAACAAGCCGAATCACTTTGTCACTTTAATGTTTTCACTTCACAAGATTTAGGACCCATAAAATTGCCTCTCCCAAAGTTACCTAACCAAACCCCCCCTCAAAAATTTGCTCGGAATCGGGGGTACCCCTTCTTTATCCCTTCCCACGTCCCGCCCCCACCCCCTACTCGTCTCCCCAGGCAGCGTTCTAGCTCTGTTCCTTCGCCTTCTTTTCAGAAAGCCAAATAAACAGCGTCTTTGATGTGCAGCGGCTGCCTGCCAGCAGTCTGAGAACTCTTGCTTGGCGGGTAATGCGGATGGAAAGGCCGGGTTGCCCTCCGACAACCTGCTCAGCTCGGGGCTGTCCCCACTCTGGGCTCTATCGGCGACGGGGGCAGCTACACCCCTTCCTTCCCTGCACCCACCGCTCCGACACCGGAGTCCGGACCGGGTTACCGGGCCAGCTCGAGTCAGTGGCCCTGGGTAGTGAGAAACCTTTGGGGGAAGCAAGCGCGCGTCTGTGGGGGTCGCCGTCGCCAGCCTCAACCCTCGGGGAGGCTCCGACGCCCATTAGCTCCAGGCCCCCTGGGAGACCTGCTGGATCGGACCGAACACTGCACTCCTGGGACCAGCGTGCCTGAAAACCCACAGGCGTTTATCGCTTGCTCTCCGGGTTAAGTCAGGTCGCACGACCCCAGGGAAGTGGCCTTCTGAGGGGCCCTAAGGCTGAAGCTGAAGCGCTCCACACGCTCGTGGGCGCTCTGGGTGGGCAGAGCCAGGTGGGCCCCCGACACCCCCTTCCAGGATCTCTAAGAAATCAGCCAGAACCCTGAGGCAGGTGGCAGGTGTTGGCAGGTTGGGTCAGAGGACCCAGGCGGGCCTGGGAGGCGGTCCCTGGGTGGGCGTCAGAAGGGGGTGCGCTCCACCCCACTTATTCATTTGGCCCCCTCCCTAGGAAACTTACAGCTTTGGGCCAATCTGCCTGGAAAGGCCTCTTTCTAATGTTAAAAAACGTAAAGTTGTGACCTTGAGGACTAAGGTGCACCCGATCCAAACCACGGTGTTTTCAGCTGCCTCACGTGCATTCGAAAGATGGACAGTGGACAAGGAAGAGCCTTACAGCATCGACGGACTTTGGATTATGGGGTTGGCGAAGAATATCGAATATACAGTCCATGGGCTGCCAGAATCAGGGACAAATCTGTCTTGGGAGAAGCGCAGCCAGAAGGCTGTTTAGACTAGGGCATGGCCCAGAATGGGGAGACTCCCTACACACGTTGGACACCTTATCGGGAGGGACCAGTTCCTGGGGGAGGACAGCATGCTTGCTAGCGGGTCAGCCAAAAAGAGGCAGACCCTCCACGAGATGGATTGGCACAGCGGCTGCCACAATGGGCTCACACGCAACAACCCGGAGGGTTGGCAGTGTTTGCTGTGGTTGTTTCTTCTTTCTGTTGTACACAGGGTCTCTGTGAGCGGTAACCCCACTCTAAGGCACCTAACGACAGCAACCAGGAGCCAGAGGCTCGCCTGGGCATCTTAATGAAGCGCTGCTGGCTCGGAGGCCGGTGCGCAGGGAGTTACACGTGAGCGCCCGGCTCAGAGTTGAACCTTCTCGCTCCCGCTCCGGCATCCAGCCTCGAATCACCCTCTCCTACTCACTTATTTATTCTCCTAAATAAAAACATAAATTGTGCGCAGCGCGCACCGTAAAGGCGGGTGGGGAGAAGCCCCGATCGACAGACGCGAGCATCTGGCCACAGCATTCATTAGACACAAAATGGCTCCTCTTCGGAGCTTCCTTCCCTCGCACCCCCCCCTTCTCTGCCCTCCCCCTTACGTCACGGGTGGGCGCACCCGCTTCCTACCCGCCCCGCCCCTTTCTCGTTCCCGGCCCCACGTGGGGGCCGCCAGCTCCTCCCCGGAGCAAGCCCGAAAGACCAATCACACGCCTCCGAGGTAGCTTTCCGCCGTTGATTGGTGAAGCCGCCGAGAGCTGTCAGTCCGCGACTAGAGCTGTCAGTCAAAACCACGCGGGGTGGGGGAGCGCTGACAAATGCCGAGGCTTCTGAGCCTCCCGCTTGCAAATAGTGCTTGGAATGGCTGCTTAATTAGCTTTGAATGGCTTTTCCTTCCAGCTCAAACAATCTGTCACTACCATGTGGTATAAAGGAGCCATGCATAAAAAAGTAAGCAGAGGCTAAATATCAATTTGATTTTGTGTATCAAAGGAATATTTTATTTTTCTCCCTAGTAATGAAACGTATCAATTTAAATAATAAAAGGTAAAAACACACACACACACACACAGAGAAAGGAAGAAGGGAAGGAAAAAAAGAAAATCCAAACTCCACGGTTCTCCGACTCTTGTGGACGCCTGGAACAGCTCACGTTCACGCGGAAGTCGGAGAATACCCCCCTGCCCCCCCCATTTAAACTCGCATTTAGCGTTCGTCGATGTAGTCGTCGTCTAGGAGGGGGGGAGGGGAGGTCTACAAAAGCAGGGTGGAAGGGGGTGAACTTTAAAGGGAGCGCTTTGAAGCCGCTAATCAAAGTAGAAGGGGTTTAAGACCCCGTAAACTGGGGGTTCCACAGCAGGTCTCGATTTGGGAGCCAAGAGGAGAGGGGGTAGAGAGCAAGTAATGCGTCTCGCCTGGATTTATTAAACACAATACCTTCAAGACGCCCTGGACCAGGCGCCTCGTCGGTCCTCCCTTTCTCGGTCAGGCCGGGTTCAGACAGCGTTAGCCTGCAGGCGGCCGAGACGCCCTCCGGGCCCGGGGCCGGGTCACCGCCTACCGTGGGCCAGAAAAGCTGGGCAGCTGGGTCTCTCCTGGCCCAACACACACACCCAGTGCGCTTCTGTGCACAGGCACACACACACCCACACCACACCACACCCCCGAGGCTTGGGCCCTGGGCCGAGCAGATCCACGGCTAGGTGGCCAGGGAACCCCCAGCGCCAACCCCGAGCCAGGCACCCAGGAGGAGCCAGGGGGCTGCTTGGCAAGTGAAGGAGGGCGTGTGACGGACGTGTTTTGCAAAGCGCCACCTCCCCCTCCTCGGTAGGACCAGGCTACAGCACCCGCATCCAGGAAAGGTAATGAACCACCCTTGCACGCTTTCAAGGTTAAAGGATCGGCACTGCTACTGGGCGGGGAGCCCTCCACTCCCAGAGGAAGCGGCAGCCTGGTGGCCCCGTTCTATAGAGTAAAAGAGGGAAAGCAAGCTCCGACCTTGCCCTCAAATTGGAAGCATGGATTAGGATTCGAACTCAAAGTAGCTGGCTCCGTAGCCAACCTCGGCGACACCTTTGCCTCCGTGAGCTGTTTCCGTGGGAGCAATTGCCGAAGGGTCGGTCCTATTCAGGAGTTAGCTAGCTGTGGGGTCACGATGTTGCCACCTTCGCTCTCAGCGAACCAGAGCTGCCTTAGCCCTGAGCTGAGAGAGAGACACTCCTCAGGAGGTAAGCAGCAGGCCAGCACCCCTTGAAGCAGGCCACCCCCCTCACTCTGCTCCTCCAGTCCACAGGCAATTCCACAAATTAGGAAAATCGAGAAGAAATATAAGTATACCGTACGCCCAAGAAAGAGAAAAAATATTTTTAAAACACCACCAATAAACAATATATACATACATATGCATGTACACATATACACATACATATAATCACCGAGTCCGAAGTGCTGGACAATTATTTTTAAAGAAGGGGGGGCGGGGGGAGTGGAGAGAAAGAGTTCAAAGTCTCTGTCTCCAGTTCTAATTGGAAACGTTTCAACTGTTTATGTTACAAGAAGTGTCAGGGTCATTTGCTACCGGAGAGCTGACTTTTCATTGGCTGTTTAATTGAGTACCTCTGAGTCCACCCCACGTGGGAGAGGAATTCCTGGCACATTAAAAAGAAAAAAAACAGTCACCCGGTGAAACAGAAAGCTCGGCGTGGATCTGCAGAGTGGAGGCGGTGGACCCCCCTCATCAGGAGCGCTGAGTGGTTAGTTCGTGGGCACCCATTATGGACACAGTAAAACCAGTCCTGCACGTCTTGAAGAATAATTGCCAGGTGCTGTAGACAGGGTAGGAACCTGGTGCCACAGTGGTTACTTTGACTGCTAACCAAGAGGTTAGCACCAAGTAACCACCGTGGGAGAAAGACAAGGCTTTCTGTTGAAAAGGCTGACTTTATAATTGTATCAGTTACTTCACATTTATTGACTGGGCATTTATGGCCCTACAGAGGTCCGGTTTCAGAAATCCACAGGGGTAGGTCTACCCTGCTTTGTCGGGTTGCTAGGTAGATGAGTTTGTTTGCATTGTTTTGTTTGTGTAGGGTGTTCATATATTTTCCCCAGAAGGAAGGGTCTGGGCTCAAGCTGGTTACCCTAATTCAGGAACTGATCGCTGAGCCTTGGGCTGGGTTTGAACCCCTCTCGTCATCCTGTCCACTAGAGCCCCGTCTGGCTCTAATTTTTCCAGGCCTCTCCTTAAAACTGTGTAAAGAACAGAACACCCCTTTGGGTGCTCTGTGTGGCCCCTCAGATTATTGGGCTTTGTCTCCATTGCTAAGGCAATTTTGTCCCCTACCCCCTACCCATCAGTCACTTGGGCCTTCTTCCACCAGCTCTTCACCGTAGGGCAAGAGGAAGGGACATTTGTGTTTATTTCACAAACTCTTACACAAAGTGCTTGGCAAAATGTGAGTACATTTCATCCTACCTCAGCGAATGAGGTGGGTGCTGTTAGACTCGGCCCTGTTTTCTAGGCGGGGCCCCTGACATGGGAAGACTTGGATCCAGGTGCTTGCTCTTCAAACCCAGCACGCCTTGCTGCCCCTATGAGCTTGGTTCCTTGGCAAATGCAGGTCACAGCTACTTTGGGTGTATCAGGAGGTCTCAGAGGGAAAAGATGTAAGGCTCACTTTGAAGCCATCTCGTGACAGGGAAGGGGACAGAGCAGGGGTGCTTTAGTCTATAAGAAACAATTTCACAAAATGTTTCAGCATACCCTAAAATTCTTTTCCTAGGTCCGGCTGCCACCTGTCCCTCTCTCAAGCCGGCATCGCCTTCCTATAGAATCCAAGCCTCTTTTCACATCTGCTGACCCTGACCGAGATGGAGGACCCAGACTGCAAGGCAAGCACGTGTGCTTTCTTACTAACCGGTAATGAACTGTTTCCCCTGGTGTTCACCATCTTCAGCACGCAGGGGACTCCTCTTCCACGTCTCTGGCTGTGACCTTGGAAGGCTTCTTTAATCTCACTATGCCTCCATTTCCTCATCTGTAAAGTGGAGATAGCCATCCTGTCCACCTCAGAGGGCCGGCAGGATCGATGGAGATAATGCATGCGATGTTCCTAGTACAGGCCTGGCATATTAAGTGATCAATAACAGTTAGCTATGGTGGCCATGATGACGACGTAGAACCAACTGCTCGCACACTTCCTGGGCACCTGCAGCGGGGAGGAAGGCCGAGTGCCTTCTTCCTAAAGGGCACGGAGCCAAGTGGTAGCCAAGTGGTAACCTTACCCTGCATCTAGCTAGGTAGCCAAACTTGAACCAGGCTCAGGTTGAAAAGCCCCGTTCTTTTCCTCTGAGCTGTGCCAAAGGTCCTCCTGCGATCCTCAGGCCCTCCTTTGCCTCTCAGGGATTCCCACTCTGTCATTTCTGCTTCCTCTGCTTAGAGTCTGGCCTCATTTTACCACCTGACAAGGATGTTTTTGCTCCCAGGAAAGGACGGCCCAGCAAGAGCTTACTCCCCTAAGACCCTGGTCCTCTTCCCTCCTTCCAGTTCAGGCCACTGCTCTCTGCAGAGTCCCACCAGCTCAGTTATCCTGGGTGACACCGGAGACCCTCAGGGGCTTGACTTTCACATCTGTAAAACGGGCTACCGGCACTTGATTGTGTACCTAGCAGAGTTTAGTGCCTGAGCCTTGTGTTGTTAGCTGTCTAGTCAACTCTGATTCCCAATGCTCCCACGGTCCCGTGTCTCAATAACTGAAGGAAACACTGCCCGGGTCCTGCACCGTCCTCGCGATCAGTGGTTTGTCTGAAGTCATTGTTGGAGCCGCAGGGCCATTCAGTTCACCTGACCACAGGTCTCCAGCCTTGCTGGCACCAGGGTCTCAGACAATATTCCGTGATGGACAGGTTTCTCGTTGGCCGATTTTTGGAAGTAGGTCTCCAGGCCTTCTTCCGGGTCTGTCTTAGTCCAGAAGCTCTGATGAAACATGCCTACCATGTGTCACCCTGCTGCCCCTTGAAATCCTGGTGGCATGATTTCCCACATCACCGTCCCACTGCACCCACCACGGTTCGATACACTGATAGGCCGGTGGTGGAAGTCCTCTTGGAAGTTACCGAACGCTTTCCGTGTGCCTTCAGGGCACACGCAAAGCCAGACACCCAAATCCAGGCTGTGCATAGACTGAACATCAAACTAGATTCTGTGCGGGAAGACTCTCAGGTAGGGAAACTGCCTGCGGCTGAGAGTTGAGGTCCGGAGCGCTCCAGGAGAAAGGCCTGAAGGAAAGGTGATGGCAGGGAGCACTGGGGAGACCAACTGGCAGAAGGGTTGATTGCCTCTTTCCAGAAAGGTATGGGAGTGCCTGGCATCCATCAGGGGAGAGAGGGGGCCGGAGGGGGGGCGGCGGGCAGGGTGAAGGGGCATGGAGTGTTTGTTCACCTGCCTTTAGCAGACGTGTAAAACTAGAAGCAGGCTCTCGACACCCCCTCCACGCCTGGCTGAGATGCATCCAAGTTCCCAAGGTGCTCTCTGCTGACCTCCATCGACGAATGGCCCAGGTTTGCTGTGCCCTTGCCTCATGCAGGAACTGGGTAAATATTTATTGAAGTGATTGGGTGTCCTAATTAAGAGAGGTAGGCTGTTTCTTTCTCTCCTTTTTAAGGATTCACCTCGGAGGCTTAGGAGATTAAGAAATATTTTGCTGGTATTAATACATCCAAATGCACTAGGGTGGCGGCCCAGCAGACTGCAGGAATTATGCAGGCCAGTGGAGGGGAGCATTTCGTGTGTCAATCTGGCAGATGAAGGCAGGCCCTGGCCAAGCACACCTGGGCTTTGATGTGATTCTCCTGGAGGGATGGGGGCGGGGTGAGGGCCGACAGAAGGGGCACTTGCTTGCCTGGCAGCTTTGGTTTTCACCTCCCAGCCTGCACTCTGCTTCCTCTCCTTGCAGTAAATGAACGAATAAATGTGCAGTCCTCATGTACAAGTGATACTAGCGAAGTGTTTGATTGCTTATCAAGGGTGCTCACATATCCCAGCGGTTCTTCACGGGGGCTGATTTTGCTCCCAAGGGGACACTGCCTACTCTCCAGAGGCATTTCTGGTTGTCTCGGCCTGGTGGCAGGTTGCTGTGGACATCCAGTGGGCAGAGGGGCCCAGGGATGCCGTGGGACAGCCTGCACATTGCAGGACAGAGCAAGGAATGGTCTGGCGCCCAAGGTCAGTCATGCTGGGGTTGGGACACCCTGGAGGGCAAGGATCTTCGCTCCCCTGAATGTTTCACCCCGAAGTAGGTTTCTATGCTCCTAATTTACAGACGAGGGGGCTGAGAGGTGAGACAGGAACATGGGCAGGAAGGGGAGGAGCTGGGGGTTCCACCCAGACTCCTCTGTCTTCAAAAGCCTCTCCCTTTTCTCCAGCCTCAACTCCCTTTCAGACACAGATGGGGAGGCAGGACAGGTACACCTGGAGACGGACAGCTGCCATCAGTCCACCCCACTTGGTGAGGACCTTTCAGGTACAAGAACACACAACTGTTCTTGGTCCTACGTCTCTTCCTCACAATCACCAGCATGTGTGCATCCCTCGTGTGGCTGGTGTACCAATCCATCTCTCTGAGAGCCTCCCTTAGCCACTCTGCACCTCTGATCACCCACCGCACATCTTCCTCTGGCGTTTGAGCCCCCCAGAGGGAGTCAGGCAGAAGACTGTTGAGATCTGTGTGGTTTCACTGGCTAACTTTTGAAAGTAGATGGCAGGGGCATTTTTCCTAGTCTGAATGCTCAGCCGGCCCCCCACCCCCCCTCCCCCCCTACCCCTGTCCACCATGGGTGAGCCTTCTAGTACTTGAAATACCGATGGCGCTGCTTCCGCCAACACCACCGTGAAGCAAACTGACACTGGGCGATGGGCCTGCACTTTGAGTAGAGTTTAAGTCCTACCAAAACCCACTACCCATTGAGTTGAATCTGATTCAAAGTGTCCCTATATGAGATGCTTTATAGAGACTATAGAGTCTCAGTTAGTGGTTGGTGGGTTTGCACTGCCATCCTTTCAGTTGACAACCAAATACCTAACCCACCGGGTCACCAGGACTCCTTCAAGGTACCCATTATGCAATCATGCAAATAAAGTCTGTCTACAGAGAGCTGGCTCTAGGCAGGCCCTGGGTCTCAGACAGCACTTACAAGCAGGGACAACGGGCTTGGGCCCTCTTCCTTGGGGAATTGAGTGGATATCAGAGTAGAAGGCTAAAGAAAACTAGGTTGTGTGGTGTTTGAGGGGGGAAGGTGGGTGGCTTAGTCATGGGGGAGGCCAGAGAAGGATGAACCCAGCAGTGAGGTGGGGGCACTGAGAAGAGGGGGG
>NW_022111379.1:5299849-5301538 GCF_000313985.2 Echinops telfairi
AGGGCCAGCAGAAGTCACCTGGCCTGATTGTGGGGGGCACGAAAAGCACTGATTACCAGGTACCAGGAGGCCTGGTGGCATAGTGGGTTATGCGTTGGGCTGCTAACCACAAGGTCAGTAGGTTGAAACCACTGGCTGTTCTGCTGGAGAAACATGAACCTTTCTACTCCCATAAAAAGTCTCAGAAACACCTGGGGGAGGGGTGTAGTTCTACCCTGTCCTGGAGCATCATGGAGTTGGAACTGACTCATGGGTATGGAGTTTGCATGTTTTTTACTTGGTATCAGGCAGGTGCCATTCATTCATTCGTATTAATTAATAAAATTGTCCCCACAATTGTCTCATTAATCATACTCTTGTAACAATGGGCTAGTGATCGCTGGAAGAAGCAGCTCTACTGGCACAACCGTCAAGCTCTCGGCTTAACAAAAAGGTGGTGGTTTGAACCCACCCTGAGGCTCGGAGGAGGGGCTGCCCATCTGTAGAGATGCCAGCCTCGAAAGCCCTGTGGGCCAATTCTGCTCTGTTGTCAGTGGAAATCTACAGGCGACACACCCAGCAATAATGAGGATGGTAGTTAGATATGAATTTCAGCTCAACAATATTTCATCCTCATTATTTTTTTTTTTTTCAGCGTACGTATCTAATTTTATCTGGCAACCCTGCTTTATCTCAGTTCTTTTGGGGAACTGGGCCCTGCACCCATCCCCGTGAAGGTGATAATATCGTGGCCCCCATTCTATAGGCAACAGGCAAAAGCAGTCGATCTGGGTGCTGGAGCAGCTGGGTTGGGGTAAGTGTGCAGAAACTCCTCAACCATTTCTCAGCACCGCCTCGACCTGCAGCTCCAGAAGAGGAGGCTCCACCCCGGGTTTTTCAGCCAACCTGCCCTGGGTAGGGCCGTGCCACCCCAGGAAGAACGTTTTAATCAGCCACCTTGAGTCGGCCTCTCTTGGCCTTTGCTTTCATTGTCAGCGTCTGTGTCAATAGCTGGAAATCCAGGCAGCAGCACACGTACACATTTTGCTCCTTCCCAAGCAGAAATTTCACAAAGGGCAGGGCTCCCCTCTTTACAAGAAAAACAAACAGGTCTGCGGGCTCCCAGGGGCTGGGGGTGGGGCGGAGCGGAGCCTGGGGGTGGGGGTGGGGGCAGCCAGCTGGTGCAGCCCGGGCCTGGCTCTCACCCTCGCGAGCTTCCCGCTTCCATCTGCTGTTCCGGTGCAAATCCCGACTGTGGGGGAAACGACGACAAGCTTCCCCTCTCCTCTGGAGGGTGCAGCTGGCTCAGGCCTGGGCACTGCTCAGCTGACCATCCCTTACGCATAGCTGCAGTGACCTCTCAAGCAAAGCCCGGTCTGCCACTCCCTGCTCCAAGCCCATCTGCGGTTCAAGGTTGCCCCTCAGCCTTTTGCCCACAGGCTGCTCCCTTTACCTGGAATGCCCTTTCTGGTCTGGAGCTAATGGGATCCCGCTGGTCTTTGCTGGCACGGACTGGTTCTCCTGTGTAGCCTTAGTTGCTACTTGCTGACCCACCTCTGCTTGCCCTCTGGCATCTTTGCTTGGGTCTGATGCCCTGGCTCCCTGGGGCTCTCTCCCACGCATGCATTCTAGCCCAGCCCTGCTCTCTGAGCTCCCTCAGATAGAGACCACTGCTCCCACTTTAAAGACGGTACAATGGAGGCCTGGGGG
>NW_022111379.1:5302217-5304048 GCF_000313985.2 Echinops telfairi
AAGGAGATCTGAACTCAGATAACCCTTCAGAGCTTTCTCCAGTCACCCCTCTTGTTAGCAGCCAAGTCAGTTAACAGCTGCACCATCCAGGGACACCCCATGCACACAGTAAAAACCCAAACAACCAAACTGCTGTGAGTTGATGCCCTAGAGGACAGGGTAGAACGGCCCCTGTGGGTTTCCCAGACTGTCACTCCTTACAGGAGTAGAAAGCCCCATTGTTTCTCTCAAAGAGTGCCTGGTAAACATGTAACCACTTTGTTGCACAGTAGAAGCTCATGAAATGCTGAATTGGATGTATCCATCCGGAGCAATGTATCAGACTGAGGGTAATTTGGAAACATTCAGATTGCTTTCAATAAGACTGAGAGGAACCCCTTCCCCGGGTGTATTTCCCAATGGGGGTCTGTCAGTCCTTCAGTCTCTCTCTCTCCTGTTTAGGGCATAGGGATGCTTGGGCAGATGTTCAACTTCCGGACCTACCCACTTCCTCTTTAGCTGGAATGCTGGGGCCGGGTGACAGGGAGGTCGTTTCTGGGGAGGGTTGTGCCATTAAAAGTAAAGCTAAGAGGAACTGGACCCTGGGTCCCCACAGTCCGTGAAAGGGAGAGCCTAAGGGTGCTTTCCACCTCTGGAGCCCAGGGGCCTGCAGCACCCACCTACCTGGAAAAGAGAGAGACCTAGAATCTCCCACAGGGCTGCCCCAGGACGAGGCTCCCACCCAGCCCTCCAGAGTGAGCAGGGCTTTCTCGGGCCTCGCCCCATGGCTCTACCCCCAAGCAGCTCTCACCTCCCACTGCTACCAGGGGTCCTGCCCTACCTCCTGGGCGCTGCAGCACCCACCCACCTACCCACGGGCCCCTGTGTTCCTCACTCCACACCCCAGTCTCCTCTTGTCGGAGCAGCCAGCCCGACCACAGTAGCCTCTGCTCAGAACCCTGACTGGGTTCCCCTTTTTGCTCTGAGAAAAAAACCCAGGGCCTCCCAGCGGCCCCCAGGCCCTCCAGGATCCACCCAGGGCAGTTCTGCTCTGTACCCGCATCTCCACACACTCCCTCCAGCCTTGTCTGGGCCAGGAATCTGGTCTAGGTATGCCCTCTCCACCTTCCAGTCTTTGTTAAGAACCTCACCTGCCTTACCAGGCCTGCACTCTCGCTACTGAGCTCCACCCCACTCTGACCCCGCGCCCCCCTCGCCTCACTGGCCCTTCCCCATGCTTTATTTAGTCTGTCTTATGCAGCGTTCTTCTTCCAACCAACCACAAACCTGGGCCGTTGAGTCTGTTCTCACTCATGGGTGCCCGAGCAGAACGGACGGAGTTCCTCAGTTTTCAGTGGCTGATTTTTCAGAGGTTGATTGCCAGGGCTTCTTTCCGAGGTACTCAAAGGAAGTGGGTGGACTCAAACGGCCAACCCTTCATTAAGTCGAGTTACTTAACCGTTCACATCACCCAGAGACTTGTCGACCTCCCCTTGGAGAATTACTTCTCGTCTGTCTCCAGCCTGGAATATCCGCTTGTGAGACCAGGGACACTGTCACTTTGTTCGCTGCTGGAGACCAGGTCCCCACAACAGTGCCTCAGGGATGAGAATGGTCCCTACAGCCCTGGGCTGTGTGAGGATTAAAGCAACCCATTAAGGACACTGAGCCCAATGCCTGACAAGCGGTCAGCGCCCAGTCAAATGTTCTTCTGATTAAGCGCAGAACCCCCTTGCTGTCCAGATGATTTCAGCGCCTGGCCTTCCTATGTGTGGCAGCGTGTAACTGTTCCACAGGGTGGGGGCTGTGATTCTTATGCAAGATCACCAGGCCTTTCTTCTGCATGCTGCTG
>NW_022111379.1:5305100-5309467 GCF_000313985.2 Echinops telfairi
CAGCCCAGTGAGTTACCACTAAGCCACCCAGGCCCCTGCAGGATTCTTTAGAGTAAAAGATTTTGGAACGTTTTTCTTTTATTTTGACCTCTGCTGTCAATAGCAGGTCAGCAAAAAGGGAGAAGTCCCCCCCACCTCCAAGGTGGACGGACACAGTGGCTACAGCAATGGCTTCAAACGCAGGGACAGTTGTGAGGACGGCACAGGGCCTGCTGGGCACAGGGTCGCTAAGGGTCGGCACCTAACACCCGCGTCAACACAGTGGAGGCGGCGATGGCAGAATTCCCATGGCAGAGCTCCCACCTTCCGTTCTGGAAATGCAGGTTCAGTTCCTGAGCGGTGCACCCCCATGGGGAGCCACCACCTGCGTGCCAGTGAGGGTTGGCATGGTGCCATGATTCTAAACAGTTTCAGATGAAGAGAGATGACGAAGAAAGGTTTAATGATCTGTTTCTGAAAAGGCAGCCATCGAAAGCCGTAGGGATCACAAACGTTTCATTCTACTGCACAGGGGATCACCTGGGTGACCAACACTGCTCGGTGAGCACTTACTAATGCCTAGTGAACAATTTCAGTTTCCCATCACATCAAACATTCTGCTTCTAGGCCTGGTTGGCAACTGGCTCTCTCCTAACCCCACACCATCTTCCTCTAGAATCCAAGTCTCTTAAATTTACCATGCCCGTTGGGACAGAATACCTCTCCCTACCTACGTGCCCTGATTTAGCAAGGTAAGCATGGGCTGACTTGTGCTTACTTACTAATCTGTAGCAAACGGTGTCACATTTTGTGAACAGTTCCACATATTTTTCGCCACAGCAAACAGATGCTGAAACCCACGGGGAATCGTTTACTACCGGAAGATTGAACTTACTGTGCTTATTGGGCAAAACCCATAGGCTTCTGGGTCACTGGGAGTCCAGGACCTCTTGACAAGGGCTGGCAGTAAAACCCTTCACACGCTGGAGGTACTGAAGATCACTGTTTTCACAAGTCAGGAATGAACTCAGAATCAACACAGGAAGCTAATTCCCCAGGAAGCCAAGTGCCCCAGGTGAGGGGCACAGGTGTGGGTCTCTATGGTTGCAAGGTCTTAAAGGTCCCGTGTCCCAACTACAGAAACTGGCTGTCACTTTCAGGAAGGCTGTCCTCCCTCAGCTGCCCTGGTTGGAGGGCTCACTCAATGGGCGTGAGTTTCTGGGATTCTCTGTGGGCTAGAGGTAAGGGGTCTTACCAGATCATTGTACAACTTCTGGGTGGTACTGATGGGAATTGGAACCTGGAGGGGTGGGGGCGAGGCCCCCTGGCGAGTCTCTCTCCTTTCTTCCCCACCCCACCCCTCTTGGTTCAAGGTCAGACGGGGGTGCGGGGAGGTGGCGGGGAATTAGGATGGCTGATGAGACTAAGTAAAGGTCCCCTGTTCTCCAAGGCCCCATGGGTCCTGGCCCCGTGTCACACAATGGTTCTGACCTTTCCAGCCCTCCTCTTCCTTTGAGGGGCTGATCTCCCAGAGCCCGGCACTGAGGGGTCTGTCTAGTGTCCTCCTCTGCCTCCATCGCTGTTCATTGCTATTAGCTGCCACCGTGCCTCAACCCAGTACACAGCAGGAGCAAACCACTGTGATCTGCAAGCTTGTCCTCAGTTGATCTTCAGCATTGCCCTGCCTTTCCTCCTAGTCCACTTCAGTCTGGAAGGCCCTGGACGCCTGGAAGCATCATCTCCCTCCCTCCCTCTCACTGTGGTGCACCGCCGCCTTGCAGGCCAGGGTTGGGCTGCACCTGTGGGTTTCCAAGACTAACTCTTCACGGGAGTAGAAAGCCTCCTCGTTTTTTTCTCCCACAGAGCAGCTGGTAGTTTGGAACTGCTGACCTTGCAGTTAGCAGCCCCCTTGTAACCACTGTGCTACCCTGTTCATCATAGCACCTGAGCCACCCACAAACCTCTGATGACTAGGTGGTGGGTGGCTCTGCAGGAGATGCATTTTCTGCGAATGCATTTTCTCCCACATGGAAGGTGAGAATTCTCCCACTGCCCCATCACGGACCTCATGGTACACTGTCCACCATTGTGCCTCTCGGCTTCTCTAAGTACCCAGAGGTGTGGACTGAGTCCAGGAGTACTCAGAGCTAGGCCTTTGGGGTGCTCAGTGGGCTCTGCCCCTCTTCAGCACCCTGCCCATCCTGGCTGTGCAGCTGAGCTGAACTTTAGAGATGGGAAGCAGGGATGAAAGGGTGGCCCTGGTGCTCTGGGGAGCACGGAGAGGGTCCCGTCGGTGGTCACAGAGCACCTGCCTTTTCTGTCCACATGAAAAGCCAGGGGCTGCTCCGGGGAGGAGTGGATCCTTTCATCCCCTTCTCACGACTTAACACCAGGAAGTTACGGCCCAGGACATAACCTTGCAGATCTCCTCAGGGAACCGAAAGAGACCCGTGGCCATAGTCTGCACATGTGCCTTACTAGTTAACACTCACACTCCCCTACAAGGCCTACCAGGCCACCATGTCCTCAGCCACCTCCCCTGGTGCTCCTCCCTGGAAGCTTCCTTGCCAATGGCCCCCCTTCCTGCCCAGGCAAGCCCTGCCTGCCCACTTTCCTCACTTGGACACACCCAGTGCTGGTCTGTGAGTAGCCGCCTTCAGTGACAATCCTGTCACAGGGACAGTATTTGCGTCCTCCCCCACCTCTGCCATCTGTTGGCATGTTTCTGTGATTCTGGAAGCTATGCCATTTGTGTTTCAAGTGCCAACAATGTCTCCCAGGTTTCAGCAGAGCGTAGAGTAGGAAGAAAGACCTGGTAATTCACTTCTGATAACCAGCCAATGGATCACAAGAGGATATTGACTGGACTAGTGGGGGAGGATGAGCTCACTGGGTTGGAAAACCCAAACCAAACCAAACTCACTGCCACGAACCTTTAGGACAGGGGAGAAGTGTCCCTGTGCGTTTCCAAGACTGTGATTTTAGATGGGAGTAGGACGCCTCCATTCTCTCCTGTGGAACTGCTGATGGTTTCGAACTGCTAGCCTTGTGGTGAGCAGCCCAGCGCCTCGCCACTGGGTTAGAGGCGCTTAAACACAGCAGAAGCCATGCCCTGCGGTGTGCCAGCGCTTGTGAAGATGGTGCCGGACTGGGCCACGTTTTGCTCTGTTGTACAGGGGTCACATGGGTCAGAGACGGCTCAAACACAACCAGCCATACACACGCTCATCTCCAAAGAGCCAGTGTGAATCACCAGTGCGGGCACACTTCACAGGCTGTTTCTTTGGCCCAAAGCACCCTTCTCGCCGTCTAGACATCAGGCCTCAGTTCTAATGAGGGTCCTTGAAGAGGCCTTTCTTGCCCCACCCCCACCCTCACCTCCCCCACCCCCTACCCCGCCTGGCCATGCCTGCTGCTGCTCCGGGCTCATTCTTCAGAGCCCAGTAGAGTGTGGGCCCCACAGAAGGGACTCTCTGAGGATGCACGAAGTGTGTGGGGCCAGCTGAGGGCAGACCAGCTGGGGGATGAGAGGTAGTCACCTGGGGTGGGGGGTGGGGCAGCGGAGGGCACACTCTCTCCATCTGCTCTGGTTAAGGACCGATGTCTTCTCCCAGCCTCTCTCCTCCAGGGCATGGATCATTCCCATGTTCTGCCTTCGTGGGTTCCCATCACCCAACCTCTGGGAGAACCCAGGCACCTAGTTCTCCTGCTCCCTGGCCTGGCCTTCTGCTTTTCGGCAAAGCTGTTGGAAACTGCCAGGCATCCAGCCTCTGTAAGGCCCCTCCGCAGGCACAAGCCCTGTCCTCTGGAACCATTTCTCCTCTCCTCCTTCAGGGCTTCTGCCCAACTTCTCTTCCACTTAGGACTGGCAGCTGGTCATTGACACCTTAGTGAGAATTGGTGGTGGCTGCAGGAGCAGCGGGCAGACACCAGCTGCCTTGCACCTTTTGCTTTTCCAGCACCTCGCAAGCCTCCTCCTCCTCCTCCTCCTCCTCCTCCTCCGAGAAACAGCTTTCTCTCCTTGGTTTTGATGATAGAGCGGCTGGGGCTGCTGCTTCATCACCCTGACCGTAGGTTGTGATAGCCATCCAGCCGCTTGCCTTATCCAGGCACCTGTCTGTCTTGGAGAACATTAGCTGTAGGTCTGTCCTTTCCCACTCGCACCCCTGGTGCTTGGCACCTTGGTGCTTGGCACGCACTTCTCCAGGGCATGGGTGTCTGTTTTATTCAGTCTCTAAGCCACTTTGGTGTTGCACACTGGGCTGTGACCCACAGGATCAGCAGTTTGAAACCACCAGACACTCCGCAGGAGGAAGACGGACTTTGAACTTCCATGAAGAGTTACCATCTTGGAAATTCACAGGGGCAGTTCTACCCGGGATCAGCTG
>NW_022111379.1:5309567-5311525 GCF_000313985.2 Echinops telfairi
CCCGCTGGGTCACTGTGGGGATGCTTGTGCCTCAATGTCCTCTTCTGTAACAGCGCTTGCCTCTCTGTATCCCAGGCTGGCTGGAAGGGTCCAATGGGATGAAGACAATCACAGTGCTGTGGGGGTGCAAGGCTTATTGCCACATCACGGTGACCATCCAAAGGGCATCCATCCTCCCTGCCTCCTCACTCGCTGAGCAGGGAAAGGGGACAAAAAAAGAGGTAATGAGATTGATAACTATCTGACTACTGAGTGTGTGTGATGTGTGTGAGATGTGTGTGGTGCCTATGTATGAGTGATGTGGATGTACATCTGGTGTGCGTGTGTAGTTGTCTATGTGATATGATAAGTGTACATATGTGTTTGTGATGTGTATGTGATGCATAGGAGTATACATATAAATGTATGTATGAATATGTATAAATGTGCGGGTGTATGTATGTGTGACTTGTATGTATGAGTGGTATGTGTAGTATGTATATATAGTCCATGTGTATATGATATGTATATATGAGTGATATGTGTAGTGTGTGTGTATATATATATATAGTGCAGGTATGACTTGTATGTATTATTGATGTGTGCAGTATGTATATATTGTTCACGTGTGTGTGATATGTATGTATGTATGAGTGGTGTGTGCAGTATGTATATGTAGTTCATGTGTGCTTATGTATGTGTGTACAGTATGTGGCATGATGTGTGGACATGTATGTGTGTGATATCTGTAAGTATATGTATGAGTGGTGTGTGTATGTATGTGTAAGATGTATGTGTGTATGTGTAGGTGTGTTTATGTGTATGATATGTATGATATGTGTGCACAGTGTGTGCGATATGTATGAGTGTGTGTGATGAGTAAACATGAATGTGTGTGTGATGGATGATATGCTTGTGTGGGTAATACATGCATGTATATGTGTAGGTGTGTATATGTATGTGGTGTGTCATATGCGTGCCATATGTATGTCATACATATGTCATATGTATGATGTATGGGTGTGTGATGTGTATGTATGAATGTGTGTGTAATGTGGATATGTGCTAGTGTAGGCATGTGCATAGTGTGTGATATGTATGATGTGTGTATGCGATGTAAGCGTATGATGTGAGTGTGGCCATGTGTGTGTTTAATGTGTACATCCATGATGTGTATTGGGGGTGGGGGAGACATGGATCGTCCGCTCTCTCGTCAGTCAGGACACCCTTTGGGCTGAGCACATACCGTCCTAGAGCCCTAGAAACCCAACCTGAGAAGGGACCCTCAGACCAGCTGTCAGTCATTGCTCTGTGCCTGGCACCTGCTCTGTGCCAGGCCCACACTCCACATGGGGATACGTAAGTCCCACTTTCCACAGACAGTGTGCATGGGGCTGGAAGCTGGGCACTGCATTCCAGGAAGACAAACGGAGCCCAGAGAAGGCAGAGCCCCACCTGGGGTCAAGAATCCAGTCAGTGACAGAGAACCCAGTGCCCCTGAGGCCTCCGCCCAGGCTTCCCCCTCTCCTATCTGCTGCTGGACCCTGGCACAGCCTCTCTCCTCAGGCTGGGGGCCCACGGGGGCGGGGGGGCGGGGCGGGCGGCTGCTTGGCTCTGACTTGCTGGCAAGGCAGCAGGGTCCAGGAGAAGACCTCCCTGTCGGAGGCTGACCCAGGGCAGATTGTTTAGCCCCAGACTGCAAGGGGTCTGAAGGTGGGAGGGACTGCCCTCACCTGCCTCCCTTTATCACCTTGTTAAAGGGTTTTTCCTCTCCATTTGGAACCTGGAATTTCATCATTGTGTGTGTTAACAACATTGTGTGTGTGTGTGTGTGTTGCTCAGGGATAATAGGCTGCCACTTGAAGGCTGCTTTTCATCTTCAAAGCCCTCAGCAGCCTGTTAATTAGTCCTCTCTCACACTGCTGCCCGGTGATGAAGGTAAGTGTTCTTGGAGGGCGGGGGAGCCCTGGGGAAGCACT
>NW_022111379.1:5311814-5313920 GCF_000313985.2 Echinops telfairi
GTGCAATCTCTCTTCAAATCTCAAACCACACGCATCCGGACCCCCAAGAACAAGGGAGCACTGCTCCCCGGGAGAGCCCCTCAGACTTCTGTATAACTTTGTTACAGCGCTGGGAAGCCTCCTCTTCCTCTCGTGGGGTGCCTGGGGGTTTTAAACTGCTGACCTCGTGATTGGCTCTCAACAGTACCCTACTCTGCTGGTGGGGCTCCTTCAGACTCAAACCCCCCACCATGAAGTTCATCCAGACTCAGAGTGACCCCATAGTCCTTGGCACCTACCTAGATTATACTGCTCATCCTATTAGATCTACGTCTTTTACTTGTTAAGTGACCCTTCCATAACCACCTCCCCCTGCTGCCCATCTCCCTGCACCCCACCCCGCCAGCCCCGTGCCCAACTTACAGCTGGAGATTCTGAACATTTGTTGAATGAAAAGGAAAAATGCACTGGCAAGAATACCAACCACTCCTTGGGCATATGAAGTGGAAATACAATCACCAATTG
Organism: Echinops telfairi; assembly: GCF_000313985.2. Classification (NCBI taxonomy): domain Eukaryota; kingdom Metazoa; phylum Chordata; class Mammalia; order Afrosoricida; family Tenrecidae; genus Echinops; species Echinops telfairi. Next base: position 5,312,319 of record NW_022111379.1, read on the forward strand.
AATTTGCTTCCTTCAAAAGCACCACATATCCAGGAAGGCCAGTTGCAAACACCCAGCTCACCGGCCTAGGAGAGTCCGGCATTGCTCCTATTGAAACCGTTTCCTGCAGAAGGTCCAGAGTTCAAAAGGGAGGCATGGGCCAAACAATTGGGCCAGTGTGAGAGAATCTGGGTGGCGCTTTTCCAAGGCCTCGGTGGGACTTTGAGCAGTTACCAAGGCAAACATAAGGGGAAGATGGATCCCAGGGGCAGATGTGGGCACACAGAAATGGAGCCGTTGGCAGCCAGAAGAAGGGGTAGCAACTGGCCAGGCGCTGTGTGGAGGCTTTACTGGGGCTGTGGAGCCAGGGCACCTCGCTTCCCAGCTGGATCTGAGTTTTAGCGGAAGGTTTCTGATCATCTAACTTCAACCTTATCTTCCAGTGAACCCCCAACCCCACCCCCAACCCAGGAACTATATAGATGCAAGGCACACCAAGGGAATTTCCAGATGGGTAGTCGGTCTCGGGTCCCCCGGGTTTCAGAGGGAAGCCCTTATGCTTATACCTTGAAGAAACGCTCCTGGGTCACAGGGTCCACTCCTGACAACTCCCAGGAAGCCTGTCTGCTCCATGTTCATTCCCCACGCCCATCTAACTCCCCAGCTGCCCTGCCTCTTTCCCCCACAGCATCACAGACACATGGCTTGCTTCTTGCCTGTTCTTCAAAGGCCGTCTCTGGTCACCACCACGTGTGGGAGTAAGAGACAGAGACAGAGAGGGTTGCATCAGGGGCGTCCTCTGGAAAGCACAAGTGGCGATTGTTAGCTGCGTGGAGCTGGCCTCTGGTTCCTGAGGCCTCCGCCAGCCGCCCAGACCTGCGCCATCCGCACCATCGATGGGACTTTCAGTGGCTGACTGTGAGGGCTAGCGTTGGTGCACACGATTCACTTCCAGGGAAAGGTAGGGCGGAGTCCAGTCCGTCAAACACAGACCCTCGGATCACAGGCTGAGGGCACCTCCTTGGGGGCAGGGGCTTTTGTACAAGGGACAGACCCAGAGCCAAGCAGAGAGCTCTTGCCCCTTCATGGTCGGTCTACTGCAGTGGTTCTGAACCTTCCTAATGGCAAGGCCCTTTAATACAGTTCCTCATGTGGTGGTGAACCCCCAACCATAAAATTAGTTTTGTTGCTACTTCATCACTGGCATTTTGCTACTGTTATGAATTGGGTGACCCCTGTGAGAGGGTCGTTCACGCCCCAAAGGGGTCGCAACCCACAGGATGAGAACCGCTGCTCTACTGGGTCTGGGTCTTGCACCTGGCTCCTGTGGTTCATTGAATTCTACGGCTTACCTTTGGCCCAGGAACTGGAACCAAACCAGACTTGGCTACTTCTGCACCTGTGTGAGCCCTTTCTTGGTGGCAATCTCTTTCCACGCCCACACCCACGCCCACGCAAGCATCACTGGTTTGCCCCTCTGAGAAGCCAGCTAACATGCTACTTCTCTGAAGGTTCCAGGCCTTCTCCTCTCCAACCTGCCCTACCTCTCACATCAACGTGCAGGTTTCTTACGACAGACCCGTGGTGGCTGTGCATGGCATGCCTTGCCTGGGAATCGAACGC
>NW_022111379.1:5317178-5318955 GCF_000313985.2 Echinops telfairi
CCCCATTGCTGAATAAAAATTTGTCACTCCAGTAAGCATTTTATTGGTAATTACAGAGTGACTTTATTTGCATATTACAAAGCTGCTAGAGGCCCGTGAGAAAATGCTTAATGTCGCTGAGCATCTTGGAAGGAATTATTCAACCTAGAGAGGGAGAATTCAGTAATTATTTCCTTAAGACTGGAATTCACGAATAATTTTGCAGTAGATCACTTTGTGCTCCCCAATACAGCAATTAAACAATAAGAGATGAAGAGTCAAAGTGACTCAGACATTAGGACTGACCCCCCCCCCCTTCCCCGATGAGAGGGTCTCAGCTTCATCGCCTCTGAAGGAAGAGAGTTCAAGTGCACACTTTGACTCCAGGGCCCCAAGGGAAGATGGAGCCAAGTAGAGAGGCTGGTGCCTAGTGTTATCTGCTCATCTTCAGAGACAGGTCTAGACCAGCAGGTCTCAACCAGTGGGTCTCGACCCCTTTTGGGGTCAAAGAACCCTTTCCTAGGGGTCGTCCGATTCATAACAGTAGCAAAATTGCAGCGAAGAAGTAGCAACAAAAATCATTTTATGGCTGGAGGTGGAGGTCACCACAACATGAGGAAGTGTATTAAAGGGTCGCGGCATCAGGAAGGCTGAGAACCACTGCTCTAGCCGCTCCAGGAGAAGAGGGGACCAGTCTGCAGCAGGGAGAGGAGGCTGCTGCAAGAGTGGGGCTGGCGGTTAAATGGTGGATTCTGGAACCAATCCGACTGCGTTTGTAAGCTGAGTCCAGCCCTTTGCTCTCCAGGTGTTTGGAGGAGTTCCGTCACCGTTCCAGGTCTCAGTGTTCTCGTCAGTCAGATGGGTTCTCGATGGAATGGACTTCCCTTGGCTGATGCGAGGATTCGGTGACAGGATGCCTGGGCAGTGTGAACTTGGGCCAGTGTCCACTGTTGCCCTTGTACGCTGTGGTGTGGACTCAGCCTCCCGGCAAGCCTACAGGATGGAGTCGAATTGCCCCATTGGCTTCTGAGATGGCAAAGCTCTGAACCACAGAGCTTGTCAGTGTGCACCCAGGGCCTCTCAAGAACAGGAACACAAACTCACAGTCACCCTGCAGGACAGGGTAGAACTGCCCCCTGAGATGTTAACGCTCTCTCTCTCTCTCTCTTTTTTTTTTCTTACATTTTCATTGGCACCTAATGTATATATCATTCAATTCAATACTTCAATCATCTCAATCATATGCGATTTTAACTCTTTACTGACGTAGAAAGCCTCATCTTCCTCCCACAAAGTGGCTGGAGACTTTGAACTTGGGACCTTGCAGGTAGCAGCCCAGCATGTGATCACAACTCCGCCGGCGCCCTTGGTGCACAGCGGACACCCACCGAGTGTGAGCTATATTGTCCTGGCCTGAGAACCCAGGACCGAGGCCACTGGTGAGGAATGCCTGCTCTATCAACTACAAGAGAAGAATGGAATCTGCATTCTAATTTATTTTTTATTGTCTCTTGGGTGGAAGTTTACCAAGCAAATGAGTTTCTATCCAACCCTCTAGCCACATTTTGCTTTGTGACATCGGTTCCATCCCCTGGTCTCCTTCCTCCCTGGCACTCTGTTTCCGTTCGACTTTCTTGTCTGCCCCCTCCTGCCTTCTGGGCCTAGCTTTTGAGAAAACGCTGCCCTTTCAGTCTCATCTGTAGGAGCCAATGGGTGTGGGGGGTTACAGGTTGGCCAGCTGACTTGAAGGTCAGCAGTTTGGAACCACCAGGAGGAAGGTGAATTTGTTTGCTGCTAT
>NW_022111379.1:5320564-5322132 GCF_000313985.2 Echinops telfairi
GAAGTGCTGGGCAGTGGTGCATCCTGTTGCATCCCTATAGGTCAGCACTGACTCATTGGCACCCACCGCCACTACCACCAGCTTGTTTACATTTTCCCCGGGCCCCCTACTAGTCGGCTCTGCAAGTCTTCTAGAACAAGGCTGTAGCAAAGACTCCATCTCCTTGCTGGGTCGTGGAGGGCGGGGGCCTCCCCCAGATGACCACCTCCTCAAGCCTGGACTCTAACCATGTCCCCAAACCCGGGAAAGTATTCCGTCATCTGGTGGATTCCAACTCGCCGTGGTCCTGTGGGGCAGGGTAGGCCTGCCCTGTGGCTTCCTCAGCCTGCAGCCCCTCACGGGAGAAGAAAGCCCCGTCTCTCTCCCACAGAGCGTCTGACCTGGCAGCTACGTCTAAACTAAGTAACCTTTTAGTTAAAAGAATAACAGTGGTCCCCCTCAAGTATTAGGCTTTTCATTAAAGAAAACAGAAGAAGCAGAAGAAATAAAAGATCTCTTTAAGACCACGGAGGCAGCAGGCGTTGTAAAGCCTGGACAGCAGGTGGAGGGCAGGGAGTCTGCATCCAGGGCACGGGCACCACGAGACCAGAGGCCAGGGGCATGCGGCACACTGTGAAGAAGGTCGCCGGTATCGCGGCCACGATGTCAGGAAGGGGCTGAATGGGAGTGCCATGGGCTGTGCATATTTTCTCCAGAAATGGATTAAACTTTGGGGTCTGTTTGTTTGTTTTTCAAGCCAGCCTCTGAACCTCATGGGCAGCCCTGGGCTAGTCTACTCCCTCTGTCTCCTGCCTGAGTTCATTTTCCATCCGCACGCCTCTCACCCCACAACCCCTGGCTGGGCAGCAGTGGGTGAGCTCGGCCAGGCGGCTGTCCTGGGCTTCCGCACCTGCCCAGGGTGGCACTCGGAAGCACTCCGTTGCTGTGGAGGGTGTGAGGTGCCATCGAGTCTGTTCCGACTCATGTAACAGAAGGTAGCACTGCCCGTCCTGCCCCCTCCTCACCTGGCTGTTATGTTTGAGCCCATGGGGGCAGCCACTGTATCGGTCCATCTCCTGGAGGCTCCGCTTCTGCTGCATCCAGTGCGATGTCCTTTTCCAGCAACTAGCCCCTCCGGATGGCATGTCCCGAGTCCCTAAGAGGAAGTCTCACCATCCTCACTCGCGTCTAAGGAGCACGCTGGCTGGGCTGCTTCTACAACACGCTCGTCTGCATCATTCACAGAGGAGAAGGAAAGAGTGGACCGCTTTTAGAGAAGGTTAGAACGGGTCCAGCAGTGCCTGATCAAGGCGTACCCCCAGAGCCAGGCCCGGAGTGAGGGAGGAGACCTCGAGGCTGGTCTGGTGCCAGCTGGTGAGATCTGGCTTTGAAAGCTGACGAGCCACCACATGGGCAGAATCCACCTTCGACGTGGCCTGGGAGGACAGACGTGGCCACAGGTGGGAATGTCTAGGAGGCGGAGGCAGCTCAACTCCGGGGCCGCTCCAGCTTTGAAAGCTGTCCCACCTGCTGCCTGGGGAGGGAGGTCTTTGAAGGTGGAGGTGAACTCCTGAGCCAAGCTGGGCCCT
>NW_022111379.1:5322970-5334307 GCF_000313985.2 Echinops telfairi
GTCCTATAAGGTTGCTATGAGTCAGAATAGACTTGTGGCAGTGAGTTTGATTTGGTTTTTTTAATCACGCTCCTTAGGAGCCTGCTGCTTCTGTAAAGAGCACCTCCTAGGAAACTAATGGCGCCAGACTGCTCTGTCTCATGGGGTCCGTAGGAATTGAAAATCCACCCAACAGCAGCACCTAGCAATCCTACTGCCATGGGAACCCAAAGTGAGACCATCCCGGGACCAGGGAATGAATGTTAACCTGGACCAGTACCTTCCATTACAGAGAAGAACCTGCCAAGGCACCAGAGCAGCCCATGCCCAGAGGAAGGGAGAAGCCCGTAATTACAGCCGGCACCAGTCTAGGGCCTGTGTGAAGGTTTTAGCCCTCCTCCCTCATCCAATACCCCAAAAGCGTTACTGGATCTTCCCCATCCCCTCACCTGAGGCCAGAGAGGGGCTGACAAGGAGGCGGGGTGGCGATGCCTTAAAATATACATTGCCAGACTCTCCCCTCTGTGGGACAGGGCGTGTGCATTATTAAGCAGAATAGCACACCTGAGCTGACCTTGCAGCCTGCCAAAACCGAGGGTGAACTTGCCATCACCGAAGGAGCCCTGGTGTTGCAAGCAGATCCCGGCCTCCTGGAGGGAGCATCTTCTCATGTGTTTGTTTTCAGCTCATTAAATACTTAGCAGAGGGAGAAGGTGCAGGTTTCGAGCCACTGCTGAATAAGGACCCACCGGAAGGCGAGGTCGCCGTCTGCGTCCGCATGGGGGATTTTCAGGACGGGAAGTCCGGTGCACGTCATGCTTGTTGTTGGTAGGCTTTGTTGTTGGGTGGGGTCCCGTTTTCCTTTGCCTGACAGGAACATGTGTGGTCAAAGGGAGCTGGGTGGCCGGGCTTCTCAGATGGGTGCCGTTCTCCGCAGTTTACAGAGGCACCTGGCTACTTCCTGGGAGCAGGTAGAGGGCTGGGATTTGATCCCAGGAGGCAGACTCCACATGGTGAGGGCTCCCACCCAGCCCCCCACTATTGTTCCTCCCAAATGCAGGTGGCAGGGGTGGGGTGGGGCATAGGGTGGTGGCGGAGGTGGGGGTTGGAGACACAACCATACTGCCGTGCCTTCAAATCCATTTTCATGTAGGGCAAAGTTCAAAACACACAGTCGAACAAAAATTCACGAGACTAGATTGATTGGTCTGAGAAAAAATTGTGGGACCTCCAATCCAGACAGTGTCCCTTAGACCCCCTTCAAGTCTGGACCTGAGCCCACCCTGCAGGCCTATAAAGTGAATCCTAACATTGGAGAGTGAAGTACTTCTCAGTACCGTCTCAGACCCCCCAAAACCACACACTGCCCTCACGTGGATTCTGACCTACAGTGACCTTACTGGACAGGGAAGACCTGCCCCTGAGGATTTCCGAGACTGTAGCTCTTATTGTTGTCATCATGATGGTCATGTGCCATGGAGCCAGTGCTGACCCATCCGACCTCATGCTCGACAGAAGGAAACACTGCCCTGTCCTGTGCCATCCTCACAATTGTGGAGCACACAGTTCTTCTTTGATGCACACACGGCGCTTGAGAGTTGGGTGACTCCGTGTCAACTGGCTGACCAGTTTGGGGTGGGCTGGCAGGTGCGTGGGGTAAAACCTCTGGCACTGGATGGCACTCCCTTGATGCAGGCCGAGGCTCCCCGCGCAGTGACCAGTGAAGGCTGTCCACCCTGGCTGGCTTCTCCACAGCCTGTCCCAGGCATGGATTCTACCCAGCTGGCAGCAAAGCCTGGAAACAGTAAATGCTTAACAGCCAGCTCTCCTCTCTCTCCTGCTCTGTGGCATCTGCAGGTCTCCCTGCGTCGGTCTCAGATTCTGCTGATTTCAAGCTACCAAAGGCAGCCGTGGAATGCAGCCTTGGAAGCGATGCCCACCGGTGGCCCTCACAGCTGTTCCAGCCACTCCTCAGATCACCCTCAGCACTTGGCTTCTTTCCTGAGCTCCCAAGGGGTACCCTGGTCTGCCTTCTCCCCTGCTGCCCTTGGCGCATGCTTCTTCTACCACCCACCCTGCAGAGCAGACTTTTCCATCTGGACAGTGTGTTAGACTCCTGTTATTGTTAGACTCCTTTGAATTGGCTCCCAAGGCATGAAGCACTCATGTACAACCAACTGGGTTGTGGTCTAGTCCTGTGCCGTCAACCCCACTGCTGCTGATCTGACCACTGGGAAACCGAGGCTTCCCGCCGGATGGTCTTCACGAGTAGATGACAAGGTCGGTGTTAGTCCACCGGTTCTGCTAAAACCTGATCTGCATCCTAGCAACGTGCAAGCAGGGAGCATATAAAACTCCCGATGCCCTGGCTTTACCCCAGAGCAATTTCATCAGCCCCTCTAAGCTTGCCACTCAGCTATCAGTATTTAAAAAATTTTTTATAATAGTGTTTTCAGATTGTACTTGACCTTCTGTGATTTACTTACTGCACTCAGCGTAATGGCCTTCAGATTCATCCTTGTTGCATGTTTCGCAGACTCGGCGTTAGTCTTTCATGTTCCCTGGTACTCTGTTGTATGTAGGTACCATGGGTTGCTTACCCATTCCTCAGCGGATGGGCACTTGGGTTGCCTCTCTGCTATGCTCTGATGCTCATGGGGGGGTGTCTGTTCACGTCACAGCTCGTTCTTCTCCAGGAGAGCACCTGGGCTTGCTGGATCATATGGGATCTCGAGTTCAACTTCTTGCGGAAGTTTCCAGACCTTTTCCACTGTGGTTATGCTATTTCCCCATCCTACCAACAGTGAGTAAGAGTTTCGATCTCTCACCGCACCTGGGCCAGCGTGTGTAGTGGTTGTCCTCATCCCCACGCCCCATCTTTGTGGTTATTGCTGGGAGGAGATTAGTGTTTGGCTATGCCCCGCTCCAATGGCTGATGATCATAGGAACCCAAGTGGCTTCGTGGGCTACGTGTAGAGCAGCCAACCATGGGGAGCTGGTTAAAGCCCAGCAGTTGCTCTGTGGGAGAAAGTTTGGGCTGGCTTGTCCCGCAAACATTTAGTGTCTCAGAACCCCACATGCGCTGTTCTATTCTGAGCTACCGGGCTGCTCTGGGTCATATTCGACTGGGAAAGTGAGTCTGGTTTTGTTCGGACTGGCTCGTGACCGTGAGCATTTCTTCCCGAGGCTGTCGGCCTCCTGAATGTCTCTTTGGGGAGGTTCACGTCTTTTGCCCATTTAAAAATTGGATTGTTTGTCCTTCTGTGGCTGAGCTGTGGATGTTTTCCATGAATTTCAGAGATTAGTTACCTGTCAGATATGACACTGCCAAGCTGTCCCCCGGTCTATAGATTTTCCTTGGGAGGCCCTTTGATGCACACACGTGTTTAACTTTAGGGAGTCCCAGTTGTCTAATCTACCATTTGCTGATTGTCAATTTTTATTTTGTTGCCATAATTAGGACTCCTAACCTGACAACACCTGAATTTTAAATTTCAGGACAAAAACTTTGTTTTTATTCTTTACTTTCATAGTTATCAATATATATACTAATATATACATTTTGGTTAAATGTTATAAAAACATCTCGCTCGGTGTTATAGGGCTAAGTTTGCCCCTAAATTTTCTTCCATGATATGTAGAGGTTTAGGTCTTATAGAAGAGGTCTTTGCTCCAGCTTGGGTTAGGTTTTAAATACGGTGTGAGGTAGGGATCCTGTTTCAATTTTCTACAAAGATATATCCAATTTGTCAGAATCATTTGTTAAAGAAACTAACTTTCCCCCCATTCAGTGTATTTCAGCCTTTTGTCAAAGATCGGCGCCCATAGGTGGATGGATTTACTTCTGGGTCCTCACCTCTGTTCCCTTGGTCTATCATCTGTCATACCGTACCAGGCTATTTAAGCCACCAGGGCTGTGTGATAGACTCGCAGATTGGGAAGTGTGAGGGTTCCCATTTGGCTCTTTTTCAGTAGGGCTTCGCTTCTTTTGGATCTCTTTCCTTTCCATATAAAGTGGGCGATTTGGTTTCTCTATTTCTTTAAAGAAGGTCGATAGACTCTGGATTGGAATCGCATTCCATCGGCTGATCACTTTAGGCAGGTTTGAAGCTACCCAGAGAAGCAATGCCAGCACTGAGTGGTCCTCCTTAGAGCCCAACTGAGTCAGGGGTCCTGGGGCTTGGGGCTCCTTCCTGTGAGCTCAAACTCTCCAGGTGCATCCAATGTGGAGGAAGACTTGCCAAACACAATCACTGAAGGCCCCTGGGCTCTTCCTTGCTCGTAGCTTCCGCTTGGTCACCACTCTCGGCCATGGGACTCATTTCCCCATCGCTCTTCCTGGCCCTGATCTTTTTGGAGCTGTCCTCACCTTGCCGGGTCCACCTGGAATGACACATCCTCCTCTGCTCCCGAGGTCTACCTGCCCCCCAGAGCTGCCTGCCCAGCCCAGGAGCCCCGACCCCAGAGTACTGGCCCTCCTTGTTTCTTCTCCTCCTTGTGTCACCTGCACCCAGGGAGATCTGGCGCCCACGGCCCTTGTCAGTTTCACCCCACTTTCTAGGTCTAGCCTAGAATCTTTAGGGAATTACCTTCTGGGCTCTTGCTCCCTATAATTCTAGAGTGTGATCCTGTCCTAAATCGCTCCACTCCTCCAACACGCGCATTGACGCCACTTAAAACTCACTGCCATGGTGTCGATGCTGAGACGGTAACTGTTCATGGGGAGAGCCCAGACTTTCTCCTGAGGAGCTGCTGGTGGTTCTGAACTGCTAACCATGGGTATCGTAGCCCAGTGAGTAACCATGACACCACCAGGGCTCCTGAGCCTGCAGGAAACACACGCTTAAGGCCTCCACACCTCACCCCCCTGTAGACACCTAAGGCTTGATTCTACCTTCACGTTGATTTCCTCCCCGACTCACTATCGTGCCCTTAAAGGACCCAGCACCGTTCCGACCCCTGCCTTGGTGCCTGTCTTTCTAGCCTCTCCATCCGTGACACCCTGTTCACCCTGCAGGGGCCCAGCTCAAAGGCCACCTCTTCGCAGAGGCCTCCTTGAACCCCCTCACAGAATGAACGACTCCCTACGTGGCAGCTTTAATCCACGTTGTGAAAAATCCTACTACGAATTTTCTCTCTCCCTGTAGTCTGTCTTCAGTGTCTATTTCTGCCATTCCTCGCGGTTACAGGTCATCTTTATAGCCTCTCCGTAGCTAGCAAAGCACTCAGGAGCCCTGGTGGCACAGTGGGTTACGAGTTGGGCTGCTAATCCCAAGGTCAGCAACCCAAGACCACCAGCAGCTGAGCTGGAGGTAAAGGAGGCTTTCTGCTGTTGTAAAGATTTGCAGCCTCAGAAGCCTACATGGGCAGTTCTACTTTGGCTAGAGGGTCATTATGAGTCAGAATTGGCTTGATGGCAGTGAATTTTTTTTTCCATATGAATTGGAGTCCCTGGCTGGTGGATGGATTTAACTCTGTAACTACTGGTGGGTTGTCTACTCAGGGGCCTTTGGGAACAGCTCTGTTCTGCTCAGGGGCTCACCCTGAGCTGGAATCAACCAACAGCAACAACAATACAGGTTTCAATGGAAATGGATTTAATTCAGTACGTTAATGAACTCGTTTAATTAATTAGCAGGTAACTATTGTGTTCTAGGAGTCCCTGGGTGGTACAAACTGTTAGGGTGCTGGTCTGCTCACCAAACACACAGCAGCTGGGGTCCACCCTGAGATGGTCTTAGAGGAAAATGGGTGGCAACTGTCTTCTTAAAACCTGGCCCGCAGAAACCCCACGGAGCACAGCTCTATGCGGACACAGACGGGGCCGCCGTGAGCAGGGATTGGTCCATTCAGTGACAACTGATAACCGGGAGTGTAGCCTCAAACTTTGGAGCAAAACGCACACATCCCAAGGTCAGTACCAAGATCGTTTTTCATTTTCGTTTTGCAAGTGTGCATGCTCTTCACCAGGGGCTGTCCTAGGCTCTGGAGATGGATCCATGGCCAAGATGGACAGGGCTTCTCTCTCTCCATGCTTCTCTCCTTCAAGGAGGAAGACAGGCCCAAAGCTCACAGCCACACGGGAAGACACCAGCCAAGGTCCCGAGTGCTGATAACTCCTCTGCCTTTCCATTTACCTTCCCTCATTTGGACAAGTCACTGCTCAGTGTTGGGTGCCTGGGCTCTGCTGTGTGCAATCCTTGCCAGCCAAGTGATAGTTTCATACTCACAGCCCCCTTTGCTTTCCTCTTCCCAACCCTGTGGTCAAGAACGGGCTAACAAAACACACACACACACACACACACACACACACACACACACCTCCTCAAGTCTTCATCAAAGCCATTAAAATACTCTGATGGAGCCATGGGCTCCACGAGCAGGGGGAGAGGGCGAGTCTGCCGTGTGTGGTGACTCGGCCGAAGAGGGCACCTGCTGCCGTGGGTCTTGCTGGGGGGGCTTCCTGTCGATGACAACGCGAGTGACTCCATGAGACCAGGCAGAGCTGCCCTCTAGAGATTTCTAGACTGGGAGCTTTACAGATGATGACAGATGACAGCAGACCGGGCCTTTCTTCTGTGCTGCTGCTTGGAGTGCTTGGGGGGATTTGAACTGCCAACCTTCTGTGTAGCAGCCAAGTTCATCATTCTTGGGCCCCTATGATTCTTATCTCATGTCTCCTGCACAAAGGAACAAATGACCCCTAGAAGCGCTGGCAACACAGCCTTGGGCACATGGCTTTGGCTGAGCAGGCTCTGGGTACCAGGCCACCCTTCCCCAGCCTGGGCACGGAGTGGGGGGGGGGGAGGTGCTTCAAAGCTAAGCCTCAGGGTCTTTTTTTTTTTTTTCTGGGTGAAGAATCAGAAAGACTCTAATTTGAAAATCCATATAATTGTAACACCTCATTTAGCCTGTGTCATCAGGGAATGAGGAGTTCCACATAAGTGAGTTTTCCAGATAATTGAACTTTATTCCCTTAAGAGCCAAAGCTTAAAAAGATTAACCACCATGACAGGAAGCCTTCTAAAAGCCGTCCCTCTGCTCTCAGGCCCCGGCCCGGGGCAGAGCTCCTGTCCCTTCTCAGCAGCACGGGCTCTCCTCCACACATCTGTTTGGGGCTGGGCTGGGTTCTAATGAGTTCTAGGGGGATGTCTGCAGAGCCGTGGCCTTTGGCCCCAGCTGGGGTCAGCATCCTTGGCAGAGCTTGCAAACACCCTCATGGCCCAGCCCACCTTCAGTGGCCCCGCTGTGAATTTGTAAAACTCTCCAGCTGACTCCGCTGTGCAGACACGCCTGCTGGGAAACTACTGTTTCTGGGTGTGTTTGACAAATCTTTCCTCGAAGAAGCAAACATCAACTGCAATCCCAGAATTATTCCTATGTCAAATACCCAGCCAGGGGCTCTTAATTATTTTCCCCCAATAGCTTTATTGAGATATAATGCACATCTCATACACTTTCATAGTTCGGTCCTACGTAAAGAGAGTGTGGTAGTTACATAATCCGGTGTCAATTTGGAACTTGAGAGGATTAAGAGTAGAGGGGTGGAGTCTAGCCTGTCAGTTGGGTCATTGCCAATGAGCCCTCTGTGTGGGCATGGACTCCTCCTGAGAATTCTGGGAACACCTGCACTTCCTCCTTGGAGCGGGAGACTCTCTGCTCATGCTCTGTGAGACATTTCTGAGGAGAAGCCACATGAAGCTACCCTGAGGCAGTCAGAGTTTCAGAGCTGATGGATCCATGTGGAGACCCCTGCCAGCGCTGAGATGCTTATAATGCCACTGGATCCACAAGACTTCCAACCCACTGGCCTGTGATCTTCCTGCATTCAGCATCATTGCATGTGTTTTGTGAGTCTGAAGAGGACTTTATAGATTGGTATCAGACATATGGGCTAATCACAGTTATGGACTTGATCCAGACTGGGCTGGGATGCTTCCTCAATATTCAATTGCTTTTATATATAAACCTCTTTCTCATACACATATGGGTGTCTATGAATTTGTTTTTCTAGTCCCCTCAGGCTAACACTGAGTTACATATACATCACCACAATCCATTCAAATGCACACACACCGTATTGAGAATTTGCTCCTTCATTTCCCTCAACCTTCCCCTGCTCTGTCCCCAATAAGCTGTGACATCAGTTACTGTCTCTCTGTATCTGTTTCTCCTGTGCTCCATAAACTGGAACAGAAACAAAAGAATGAAAACAGTGTATGTATAAGAAATAAAAGGCTGCCTGCAATATTAAAACAAGCCAGAGAGAAAACCTCTGTCGAGAAACAAATAAAACATATTTAAACCTAGAACAATCCAGAATGAGTGAAGAGGGGCCTCAACTGACCAGGTATCACCTTGTACTGGAGTTCCACGCACCAGAAGTTCACAGTCATCTCTTTCTGATAGCTAAGTCTATTCTCGTCCCTCCACTGTGGTCTGAGGACATCTGCTAGAGGCTTAATCCGCACAGGTGCTCTGCAGATGGATTTTGGGTTTCCACTGTCCTCCATCGCCTTCTACAAGTTGGGTGCCCAGAATTTGGGGTCTGATAGCTTTCCCTCCACCGTAGGTGGATTTTATTATTTGTCATCTCTGGATCACACGGGTTGGTGTGCTTCTTTGCTGTGGGCTTAGTTGACACCACATTGCCTTTAATTCTTCTTCAGCAATGAAGGTGAAGCCCCTGCTGAGAACCGCTGTTTTAAAGTGACCAAGTCAGGGCCATGTGGTGCGGTGTGCTCGTAGTGCTTTGCAACCATACCTCTTCCCATCTCCAAAATGTTTTCATCCGCCCAAAGGAAACCCCACACCATTAGCACCCATTTTCCATTCCCTGCTCCCCAAAGCCCCCGGCACCCAGCTCTCTGCTCGTTGTCTCTAAGGCACAGGCGCAGAGAGAAGGGAGGGGTCCCCTGTGTCTCTCCTATAAAAAGGCCACCCCTCCCAGGAGGCATCATCAGGCTGTGACCTGATTGACAGATTGGATTCTGCCCCAACCCAAGTGCCAATTCAGCCATGCAGATTCAGAGTGATGCTCCAGGGGAAGGTCTTCTCGCCGGGGGGCAGGGCCTGTCTCCGTCCGTCCAGTATCTGTGGGCCTGGGCTTCAGGAAGGTCTCCGTGTGCCTTGGCAGCAATCTTCCCCTGGGTCTAGGAGGTTGTCAGCTCAGGGCCCCCAGGTGTGTTGCCTGGGTTGTCTACAGAAGGAGCACCAGCGACTTGCATCTGTGTCTAAGAAGGAGCTTTGCAGCAAGAAGGGTTTGATTTGTTTTGTTCTTTTCTTTCTTTCTTCTTCTTTTTTTAATTAATCATTTTACTGGGGGCGGGGGTGCTCTTACAAATCTGATAACAATTCATCATTCAATTGGATTAAGCACACTTGTATGTATGTTGCCATCAACATTTCCAAAACATTTTCTTTCTACTTGAGCCCTTGGTATCAGCTCCCCTCCTCTTACCTCCCCCAAGAAGTAATCGTATATCTAGGAAGCAGCCCCGCCCAGTCAAACTCAAGTCCATGGGTCTGATGCTAGCCAGAACCCTCGGCAGACCCGTGTGGCTTCAGGCTGATGGGGCAGAAAGGTGAAGCGGGAGCCAAGGTGGATGCAGAGTTCAGAGGTTCAAGGCCACACAGCCCACACAGGGCTGCTCCTGGAGACAGGCACAGGGCCCCAGCAAGCAGGGAGATGAAGGGGCAGAGAGAGGAATGAGAAAGAAAGAGAGAGAGAGTTACCAGTGGCTCCCCTATAAAAAGACTACATCTCCCAGGAGGCATCATCAGGCATCCCACCCCTACACAAGTGCAAGTGGACATAAAATCCATACAAGGTCCAAAGGCTATTCTTTGTCTCAGCTAGTACTGAGGCACTGGGTGATACTGTAGTGCTTAGTGGTACCCGGGCACTGAGCGGTACTGAGGTACTTGGTACTGGTCCATGACAAGAGAAAAGGCACCCCAGGGAAACTCCTCCACAGGGAATCCAGGCTGTGACCTGAGTGAGGTGGTTGAGTTCTACCCTCACTCCCTTATCATGCATTGGCAGATCACATCAGATCACATCTTGGGGAGATCCTTACATAACCGCCAAAGGGCTTCATTCTCTAGCTGTGACACCACGGAGACTCGGGGCTCAGCCAGGTTGACACATCCCACCCTGTACCCACGGGGTTGATCCTGACCCAGAGCAACCCAGAGGGCAGAGTCAGGGGCTCCCCCAGGACTCTGAGATTGTAAGTCTTTCTGGGAGCAGGCTCATCTTCTTCCTCTCTCCTGGACCCACCCTCTTTTGGGGTCTTATTAAAGTCTCTCTTTCACTGCTCACGTCACACCCTGGAAACACTCCCCTTACCTGGGATCAGGACTATGGCTGAATAAGGGTTTTGTAACCTATCCAATTCCCCTTACAACTGATCACACCATGAGGAATAATTACATCATTTCAAAGCTGCCAAATTACCCACCAAATTACATCATTGCCTAATGTACTGATGCCAAACCACTGAGGATCATCGCCCAGCAAAGCTGCCACACTTTTATTAGGGGCGGGGGCAGTGAGGGCTAGAGGGGGGACACAACTCAATCCATGACAATCCACATCACCACATACATGAGTACTTTATTCCTTATTGTGGTTGAATAATGTTTTATTCTAAGTATATACACATTTGCATATCTACTCTTAAGCTGATGGACATTTGGGCTGTCCCACTTCTTGGCTATGAAGTCTAAAACCAACCCCAAACCCTGGCTGACATGTCGACTCCACCCCCCCAAGACCCATAGAAGAACTGCACTTTAGGGTCTCCAAAATGCGGCACTGTCTGGAAGCAGACGGCCCCTTCTTTCTCCCAGGGCATGGCTGGCTGGCTTGAGCTGCTGACCCTTGGTTAGCAGGCTAGACCTTAACCTTGCCACCCACCACGCTCATTGCTGTGCAGAACCAAAGTGAAAACCACACCCACTGCCAACGAGCTCATCGTGACTCTGGTAGCCTGTCATTCATGGAAAGGCCCCCATGGGTTCCGGAAACTAAATCTCCGTGGGTGTAGAAAACCCCATCCTTCTCTTGGGGAGAGGCTGGTGGTGTCAAACTGCTGACCTTATGCAGTCTCATTTAATTCTTACCAATATCCAGAGGACCCAAATCTACCTGTTGGGTGGGGAATGTGAACCTCTGAGTATCATCCTGTGCCCACCTTCACTTAGCTCGGAGGTGGTAGACCAGGATACCCAGCTCTGTTGTGTCTCAAAATACCCTTTGTGGGTATTTATAGAGCTCTAGATAAAGACATGTACATATACAAATATATTATATGAGGATGGGGAAATAGATCTATGAGCCTACATTTATAGGTT
>NW_022111379.1:5335508-5337255 GCF_000313985.2 Echinops telfairi
TTGATGTGTGTATGGATTGGGATAATAGTTGTATGAGCCCCTAATAAAATGTTAAAAAAGAAAAAAAAATACCCTTTGTAGGACTGCTGTAGTGGCTTCCACATTTGGAGCACGTTGGCCTTCTTTATTTGGGGTGTTTGGTCCTCTTCTCCAGGAGCCCCGGTGGCATAGTGATTGTGCATTGGACTGCTAACCACGCGGTCAGCAGTGTGAAGCCACCAGCCATCTCCAAGGGAGGAAAATGAGGCTTTCTACTTCGGCAGAGTTCCAGTCTCAGAAACTCACAGGGATAGTCCTGTCTTGTCCGGTCGTCAGAAGGGACTTGATGGCGGTGTGTTTGGTTGGGATTTGGGGGGGCCCAACACCCTCTCCCTGGCATCTGTGTACTTGCTTCCCATGTGCCAGTTTGCATAGAGGCCCCGCTTGATAGGTCTCTTTGCAAACTGAGGGGGCCATGGAGGTTCATTAGTAGAGTTTGCACGATCCATTCCCTGCTGTAGTCGTTCAGGAGTAGCCACTGTCTGCCAGTCAGTGGGGACTTGCATGTTGCTACGATGCTGGAGCATCCAGTCCACACGAGGAAGAAAGGCCTGATGAGCATTTGATCCACACCCAGCTACAGGGATGGCATATGACCAGGCAGCTTTTCTCCCTTTGTGCCCGGGGTCACCGTGAGCCCAGGACCCATTCCAGGATGGCCAATCCCAGCAACATAGGAAAGCTATGAGAGAGCAGCTCTGTGGGGGGGCCTGGAAGGATGGCCCTTCTGCGGAGATGCACGTGCACTCCAGCACACATGTGCTGGAGATTTGCTTTCAGTGTAGGAGCCCCTGGGAGCTGCTTGTAGAATCCATGCACTTCGCTGCCTTCTCACTAGACCCGGCCCCTCCTCATTGGCACTTGAGGTGCTCAGCCATGACGTCTCAAGACTAAAACTCATGGACGTCCACTTTCCCCCCACTCACAACTAGCACAGCCCCTGCGGGTTTCACAGCCTCAGCTTTCTCCTGCCCAGCGGTGGGTTGTTTCAAACTACCAACCTTGAGACCAAGCAGCACAGCATGTACCCACTGCACAACCCTCAGTACAGCTCGTTGTAAGGAAGGAAGGATGGAGAACCTTCTAGAGTAGTGGTTCTCAATCTTCCTAATGCCGCGAACTTTTAATACAATTCCTCATGTTGTGGTGACCCCCCCCAACCATATAATTATTTTCATTGCTACTTCACCAATGTCATTTTGCTACTGTTGTGAATCGGGCAACACCTGTGACAGCGTTGTTTGACCCCCAAAGGGGTCTTGACCCACAGGTTGAGAACCACTGTGCTAAAGTCACCCCCTGCCATCCATCCCTGCTGTCTTCCTCTCTCCCACCTCTTCCTCTTGGCCCAAATGGGCTCCCGACTGGCTTCTGAACTGGACCCAAACACCCCCATCTTGATGCTTTTGTACAAGCGTCGGGTTGAATAGTGCACCCCAAAATGTATGTACACCCAGAGCTTTAGGATGAGACCTTACTTGGAAACAGGATCTTTGTAGGTGTCACCAGTGAAGGATTTCAAGTTGAAATCATCCTGGGCCCTAAATCCAATGGCTGGAATCTTGACAAGAGGAAGTAGAGGGAGATATGGACACACAGAGACCCAGAATGCAGACCACCAGGTGGGCAGAGAGAGAGGGGAGAGAGAATGACTGGAGTTATGTTGCTACAAGCTAAAGAACCCTGGGCCACCAGCAGTTGTCTGAGG
>NW_022111379.1:5338393-5339511 GCF_000313985.2 Echinops telfairi
GAGAGAGAGCAGAAGAGCTCCCCAGGCTCTCCGAAGATGGGACCCTTTACAGGAAGAAGTCGCCTCATCTTTCTCCCCAGGAGTGGCTAGTGAATTTGAACTGCTGACCTTGAGGTTACCAGCCCAACTTGCACCTCGCCACACACCCTGCCTGTGTGAGTCCAGCGACTTGGTGGCAGTTTGTTGGCTGGGAGCATTTTCCAAAGCAGATGGCCTTATTACTCCAGCGGAGCAACGGGTTAGTTCCAACCAGAGACTTTTCAGTGAGCAGCCTGCTGCTTAACCTACTGCGCCAGCTGTTTGTGGTGAAGCTGGGCAGGCAACTACAGGAAGCAAAACAAGGAGGCAACTATAGCCCGTCTCTTCCCAACACCCTTCTCTGTAAGCCCTGTCTTCCAGCAAACACCTCCTGAGAGCCTGCGAGTATGAGGGAGGTCATGGCATCAGGCTCTGAGAAGAAAGATGAGCCCCCAGGAGCTCCCATAGGAGGCCTGGCCTTTGAAGAAGCAGCTCTTCCATCTGTTCTAGCATCTGCTTCTTCACCTGTGGAGCCCTGGTGGCATAGTGGGTTCTGCATGGAACTGCCAGCCACAGAGTCAGGGGTTCAAACCCACCGGCTACTCTGAGGGGGAAAGATGAGGCTGCCTACTCCCCTAAAGACTGACCACCTCGGGAGCCCCAATGGGGCACTTCTACTCTGTCCTATGGCGTCACTGTGATTTGGAACGGACTTGATGGCAGTGGACTTGTGAATCGGTCATCTATGTACTGAGTTATTTCAGGATTCAATGAATGGGGTGGGCACACCATGGGGATCACAGCAGTTCCCTCTCTAGCCCAGCAAACCAAACCTTCACTCACCCCTCCCCCTTCCCCCACCCCCTACCCCCCAGGATCTCCCTCTGCCAAAACAACCTGGCCTCGCCTTTGGCTTCTGGGGGGGTGTGGAGGGCGGGCAGCTGGGCTAGACAGCTCCTTCCTTGAAGACGAAGCTGACATAAACTCCTGTTTCTCTCCACCGACTCTGGACAGGACCTGAAGTTGTGGGGGTGGGAGGGGCTGGCGAGGTGCGGGGGCCTCCGTGGGGTTTGTGCCCATGGACTTCAGGCAGCCCCTTC
>NW_022111379.1:5339611-5342769 GCF_000313985.2 Echinops telfairi
CTCAACACACACACCCCTCCCACCCTCTGCCAGGCTGCTCTCACCATGGGCCTTGAGAGACCAGAGCGTGTGCGGGCTTCCAAGTGCAAACAAAGAGTGAAGTATTTCAAAACCTGGTGTTTCACCAGGGACAGCCCTGCAGAGGGGCCCAAGATACACAACCCAGTGTTTGCACTTCACAGAGTGGAGGCCCGGCCCCAGGCTCCTCAGCCAGGTCTTTCCCAGTCAACAGAGGAAAGGAAAAATGACTTGGCCTGTCTGGGGCCACCTGATTGGGGCAGGGGGGAGGGGGAGTTCCATCTGGGGCTGGAGAAGGAGGAGAAAGGCAAGGAAGCAGCGGCTTCTCCTCCTGGGGCTTCCTGCTTTCTCTGAGCTGAGTGTGGAACCTACCAGGGCATCCCCCAGTGATCACAGCGGCTGTCGCTTCCCACCTGTGACATGCCTGGCTCTAACCAGGGCTTCTCCACCTGCGCCCGGGCAGCAACCTGAAGAGTCAGGTACTTAGCTCCACTTTCCTTTTGTAGGGGGAGAGACTAAGGTTTGGAAAGGCTCAGATCCTGGGCCAGTAAATGGTGGCACCTGGTTCTAATGCAGGTGGACCTGTCCTTCCTCCTTCCCTCCCTTCAAGGTCATGGAGGACGACCCCGTCCAGGCACTGCAGCCCGAGAGGAGAGAAACCTGGCCCTGGCTTCTCAGAGCTTCCAGGTCCAAGAGGAGAGGCCCAGCCTGAGGCTTTTACAGGGTTATGGGCATGAGCAAGGGAAAGGTTCTCCCCTGCAGAGGGGGTGCAGGGACAGGAGACAGTGAGCGAGGGGGCCAGGCTCAAGAGCAGGGTTGGCATTTGTCAGGTAGACCAGAGGGTGAGGGGTGTGGGCTCCTGTGTCCTGGGGTCATCATGTCACCAGTTGGATGTGGGGCTGGTGACAGAGCGGACCACTCACCCTGAAGTCTGGGAGGGTGGGGTAGCCTGGGGAGTTAGTGAGCTGTGCTGGTGTGGTTGTGGAGACATTGGGGAGGGGGACCTGGGGGCAGATGACCCCATGCTGACCTCTGTTGGCAGGCCCCACAGCGGGCAGTGTGGGTAGTGGTGATGTCTCAACTGTGCCTAGAATGCCCAGCTTCCCCATCGTGCCACACAGGCCCACCCTCACATAGGCAGGCGGCGTGCATGGAGAAGGCAGCAGTCGGGGGAGATGTCTCTGGGGTGCTCCAGATGGTGACCGTACATGGTCCCTTCATGGGTTCTACTTTTGGCTCTCATATTTTCTGGGAGAAAACAGGGTGGGCTGGTGACCCATGCATTCTGGCACAAAGCACCGCTCCCGTGTGACAGAAGGCCATGGCTCTCCCGGCCAGCATGATGGCCGGACTCTGAAGAAGGCCCAACTCTGTCACATGCAGGCTGAGAGAGGCTATCTCACTATCAAGTGGTGACAGTAATCCCTCTCCTGCCTCCCTTGTGGGGTGATTGTGACCATCAGCAATAAGCATGGCCAACCCCTGCCGTTGAGCCCCACAGCCAGCCAGCCGACAAGGCAGAGAAGGATGCCCCGGAGGGGTTTCCGAGGTGTCGAGAATTCCGGGAGCAGACTGCCTTACTTACCCTGTTCCCACAGAGTGACTGGTGGGTTTGAACCAGCGGGGGGATTCAAATGAGGTAACCACCAGTTCGCCGCCCTAATGGCCATTTTAAGTCTTAAAAAATGATAGACCACAAGGTAGTTTTCTTATTTCATACAGTTGATGTTCAAATAAGAACAATAAAAGAGGCGCACATTCACCAGAGGAAGCAATGTACATTTGTGATTTCCACATTGGACAACTGCCCGGCCGCCCACCTTAGCGAGGACCCTAATTACAGGTGTCGTCATCGGAGCAACCGGTTCACTGAGAGCAAACAATAAATTAGGGGGTGGTTCTGCCAAACCAGTGTGAACCAGCTGCACCCCACCACTGGCTGGGAGTGCTAATTTTGTGCCATCCTGCTGACCCCAGGATGCCATCCTTCTAAACTGCAAGGGGCATTGTAGAGTCCAGTCCCTTTCTGGTTTAAGACCCTCAGAACCACTTAACCCAATGCCCAGAAGAGCCAGCAAGTCAGAGTGGCTGTGACTTGCTTAAGGCTCCCCACAGCCACGGGGAGGGGGAGGGGCAGCTTCCGATGCTGGCTCGTAACTCCACTGTGCTTGGTCCTGTGAATCAGAGGCCTCACGATACTTCTCATAGAAAGCAATTTGATCCCTGCCTGCTGGCCATTGGCATGGAACACCCTGCCTTCCCAAGAAAAGGATAAAACAATTCCAAAGTCCAGCAACCCCTGAGCAAGCGGTTCCCAGGAAAAGTCCCTGGCTCCCTGGTACCGGAGACGCCATGCAGTGGGAAGCGGTCTCACTGCCCGCCACCCAACCAGCGCAGCCAGTGCGGAAGGCCTGGTGGTCAGTGTCTTTCTGTCACCAAGCTCCTCCAGAGCACTGGGGGAGGTTGTTTTGACATCTGATTCACCACCGAGTGCAACTCGTGAGCGCTGGACTGAGCCAGTTGCAAGCAAGCCGCTACTGAGTGCTTTTGCCTATTAGAGATACAGGCAGGAGCAGGCGGAGGGAGGGTGGGCAGGGCTCCAGGAGGGGAGATAAGAGAGCTGTTGGAGAAGTGAATCCGAAGAGAGGAAGTGGTGAAGGAAGCCAACTGAAGAAGGTCCTAGGATAGCCATGACTCACGCATGTCATTGATACCGAGGATGCAGGGACCCCCGCATGCCCCCACCTCAGTCCTGTTGCTAGAGTTAGCTCTCAGGGTCACCACATATGGGGTTTCCAAGATGATGAATCTGTACAGGAGTAGACAGCCTCGTCTTTTTTCCTGCAAGGCTGCTGGTGAGTTCGAACCCCTCACCTTGAGGCCCGTAGCCCAATCCACCACCCCACCAGGACTGCTCAGCACTTGAGATTCTTAGCAAGGTTGCTCAGGCCGACCTCCTCAGAGCCGCCTCTCATGGGCCGGTGCTGCCCTGGTGGGGTGAACCCCGACCCATGGTGAGCCCACGTGCTTCAGAGCAGCGCTGTGTTCTGTAGGGATCTTGATGGCTCCTTTTCTGGAAGTAGACCATCAGCCCTTTCTTCTGAGGGGCCTCTGTGTGGATTCAAACTGTCAACTTCCAG
>NW_022111379.1:5344029-5345662 GCF_000313985.2 Echinops telfairi
GTTATTGGCTTAGTAGTGTTCCGGAGAGGGGTGAATGGATTAGATGCCCAGCTACTAGCCACCAAAGGCTCGAGGCTCCAGCCTGAACCGTTGAAGAAAGACCAGGAAGTCTTCTTCCCAAGGATCCACCATGGGAAACCCTGTGGCCACCGCCCTGCTCGGACACACACGGGGTTGCCTGAGTCAGGGTCTACTCAACGACAGCTGGTTTGGATTTCACTGTGTTTTAAGTCACTGTTATGGAGGGTGCCAGGCATGCCAGACCCTGCACCAGGGAGGTTGACGGGCTGTATAATTTACTGATCTAGTGTGAAGGAGTCCTGGTGGTGTAGTGGTTATGCGTTGGGCTGTGAGCCATATGGGTGGCAGTTCGAAACCACCCTCAGCTCTGTGGGAAAGAAGATTGGACTTTCTATTCTTGTAAACAGTTACCGTCTCAGAAAAGCACAGTGCGTCGTTATGAGTCAGCATTAACTTGATGGCAGTGGGGCTGGGTTTTTGTTTTTCAGGTGCAAACTGAGTGCGCAAGGCCTTGTCCAACAATGTCAAGATGGAGCCGACAGAGCGTAAAACAAGTCGAGGCCTTGTGAGTGCAGCTCATGACATCTGGTAGCAGGCATTGGAAGAGCAGAGATGGAAACCAGCCCAGCCATGACCATCTAAGCACGGTGACAGCAGCGGCACAGAGCAAGCGGAGCATTGAGGAAGGCACCAAGCCCCGGGAGGAGGTCACTGGCAGCCCACAGGACTGCAGTCTACAGATTCCCAGCGTTCACAGGCTGAGACAACCACCGCGGTTGCATTCTCTCACGGTGACGTCACGGGCAGACATGATTATCTACGGTACTAGCCATTTAGACGCAATCAGCACTTTCCTCTTGCCAGCCCTGTGAGGCCTCAGAGGCTTTATTATGCCCATTTTACAGACAAGGAAGCAGAGGTTCGCCGATGTTATGCAACGTAGACAGTCCCCAGCTTGTAATTATGACTCAACCCCACATCTGCCTGCTTCTGAGCCCAGAGGTTTTCCACCGGGATCTTCCGTGCCTGCCATGAGGACACCCTGGATGAGTTGGCCTTGGGAGATGTGGGATGGGTGGCCAAGGGTGGCCAAGGCTTCTACGGTAAGGTGACCAGATTTTAACATTGGTAAAGCATTGGTAAAGTGGGACACCATTGACCGTGGGGGAGGGGGGAAGGTTCTTGATTAAACATTTGGTCTTCCCGTTTTCCCGCCGTTCCCTAGCTTGCCGAGCATTCTTTCCAAAAATCGGGACTTTTTAAAAACGCCGCGGGATGCAGGGCAAATTGTTAAAAAGTGGGACTGTCCCACCCAAAGTGGGATGTCTGGTCACCTTATAGGTTCTCCCATTTGCAGGGATGAAGTGACAGGTTTATGAAGTGGTACAGCAAGGACAGCTGTCACTCAGAGCCTGGTGTGGGAGACAGGCTGCACACCGAGCCTCAGGGCCTGCAGGCGTGGAGCATCCTGGATCAGCATGGGTGGGCAGGGCTTGATAAAATAGAACTTGGAGCAACTTTCCTCTTCCTGAAGTGGAAAACATGGGAAATGAAGTCAAACAACATTAAGGGGAAATAAAGCACCCCACAGTCCAATATCCAAAGTGCTATC
>NW_022111379.1:5346859-5358634 GCF_000313985.2 Echinops telfairi
TCCCTATCACCATATATAAATATATTTATCTATGTATATCCCTGTATTTAGACCTCTATAAATGCCCTTTGCCTCCTAGTTCTTTCCTCTATTTCCTAGTACTTTCCTCTTGTCTCACTATAGTATGAAATATTTCTTGCCAGTCTTGGAGATCGAGAAAAGTGTGCCCTGTTTACATTTGGGGGTGGGGAACGGAATACAAATCTGGAAGCATCCACACACGTACCTCGGGGATACTGCAGATCAGCGAACGCATCACAATGAAGTGAGCCATACACCATGTTTGGTTTCCCAGAACATAGAACCTTAGGTTTGCATGATCCAGGAGTCGATTGAGAGTGGAATAGCATTACGGGGAAGTTCAAATGCTGGTGAGAACTACTCAACTGTGACACAGAGGCTCCCAGTGAGAACATGCTGTTGGGAAAATAATGCTGACTGACTTGCTTGGGGCACAGGCTGCCACACCCACCTCCAATTTGTTAAAAAAAAAAAAAAAGATGTAGTCAGTGTCTAAGAAGTCCAATAATGAAGTGCGCCTGTATCTAAACAGAAAACACGCAGGCGCTCCACAACTCACCCCGGGGAATCTCGTGTGAGGAAAGAGTAAGCCCCGTCCGTGGACACACTGGCCCAAGAATGGTCACTGAGCAGTGTTTGAAGAAACCCGTGACCGCACCAGGGTCGGGGGATAAGCATAATTTAGAGCTTGGGGAATTCAGAGTTGGGGAAGGGGTATGGCGAGGAAAAACACCCATATCCTGATTCACCCGTAGCAAAACCTGCACAAGAAATCCCCTGCCTGTGTGTGTGCATGTGTACATCTGTGTGCGGATCTCAGTCTAGGGATTCTGGGGAGCGTAAAAGGTTACGCTAGCTAAAAGGTTGGCGGTTTGAACCGCCCTAGAGCTCCCGGGAACACAAGCCTCACCTTCGGCTTTGGAAAGGTCACAGCCTTAAGAAACCCTACAGAGTGGGTTCTCCTCTGCACCCACGCCGCCAGGTGTCAGCATCGACTGGTAGCCCCTAACAACAGCCACAGGTGTCGACCTGCATTATAGGAGGAGGGTGAGGAGGCATACAACGTGGGAGGACACGCATGCATGCACTAGATCGTTAGGTTACCTGAAGAGAAGGAGAGGGTCAGGGTGGTCCATGAGATGGGAATAAGGGATAAGAAAGAAAGCGAGGAAATGCTACGGGGGAAAAAAAAACAAACGACAATGACTACTGATTACTGCCAGTATTTTTAAAGCATATATTTATTTGGTGAAGCATAGGACAATTGCCACTTCCATCATCTCGACAGACAAAATGCCCCGATATGCATGATACTCACAATGTTCTGCGACTATCACCACGCCGTTTCTGAGTCTCTCGTCACCCGTAACAGAACCTCAGTGGCCCACAAGTAGTGTCTCCCATCTGGCCCTCCCCACCTGTGCCTGGAAACCACTCATAAGGGTAGGTCTTCCTGCACTGACCAAGCAGTACTGGTAGCACAGGCGTCCTGCTGGCATGATGGTTGGGTTGTTAGCCGAAAGATCAGCAGTTCAGGGCCACCAGCAGTTGTGTAGGAGAAAGATCAGGCTTTCTATTCCCACAAAAAATTAGTCTCAGAAACTCACAAGGGCAATCCTACCCTGTTTTATAGGGTCTCTCTGAATCAGCATCAATTCGGTGGCAGTGAGTTTGGCTTGTTAGACTGGCAGAACAAGGGTTAAGCGCTTAGCAACTAACTGAAAGGTTGGTGGTTTGAATCCAAGCGGCAGCCTCCCAAGATGTGGCAATCAGCTCCCATTCAGATTACACCGAGGAAACTCTATGGGGCAGCTCTGTTAGCCACATGGGGTCATTATGAGTTGAAATCAACTCAACACACCCAATCATAACATATATTTACTTAGCCTAGGTATTTTATGTAAGTGAGCTCATACACTCTGTGCATTTGTATCTGGCTTATTTCACTCAGCATAATGGTTTCAAGGTTCATTCATGCCATAGCATGAATCATTCCTTTATATTGCTCAATGATATTCCATTGTCTATATATACACCACATTTTGTTTATCCCTTCATATGCTGATGGAAGGCTTGGATTGTTTCCACCTTTTGACTATTGTGGTTAGTGTTGCAATGAACATTAATTACAATGTATCTGTTGAGCTCTGGCTTTCAACCCTGTTGGGTGTGGCCCTCGGAGTGGAATTGCTGGGCCATACTGTAATTCTATGGTTAACTTTCTTTGGAACTGCCAAAATGTTTTCCCACAGACGGTGTAGTGTTTAACATTTCCACCAGCAATGGCTAAGGCGGCCAATTTCCCCATATCCTCATCAGCACCTGTTGTTTTCCATTTTTAAAATCATAGCCATCTTAGTGGGCGTAAAGTGATATCTCATTGTGGTTTTGGTTTGCATATCTTGAATGACTAATGATGTTCAGCATCTTTTCATGTGCTTATTAACCATTTTGCATATTATCTTTGAAGAAGTCTCTATTTAAATCCTTTGCCCATTTTATTTTCTTACTGAGTTGTTTGTATTTTGTCTGCTCATTGTTGTTATTGTCATTGAGATGTAAGGGTTCTTTACATATTCTAGTTATTAACCCTGATCAAATAAACCACTCTCAAACGTTTTTCTCTCATTTACTTCACTTGGGTGATAAGATTTTCTGATGCACAAAAACTTTTAATGTCGGTGAAGTCCAATATATTTTGGCTTCTGTTACTCATACTTTTGTTATCATATATTCTAAATAATGTAAAGTAGACCAACAGCGTTTTACTATTATAATCTCCCATGAGTAAAATCCCTAGCTATATAATGTATCCTTCATAGGCCACACCAGCCTAGTGGTAAGAACAGGTCAGGAACACAGAGGTGCCACCAGCAACCAGATCTCCAGCTCTGCTTTTCAAACCTCTTCTACTGAGCTGGGGGGTTTGTCCCTCCACCTGCACAGTATGCCGCTAATTTTCTTCCTTGACCTCCCAAGCCCGTGCTGGATCAAACCCTCCCCACTGGCTCTGCAGAGAAGAAAGCCATCCTATCTTGTCCCTAAGGATGAGGTGAGGGCCCTGAGGCCTTGGAAGTCATGGGAGCTGTCGGGGCTCCGCACATAGCTATCTTCTTGGTCCCTCTTCCTGCGTTAGGCCAAGGGCCTTAGGTTGCATGCAACGGAAACCAAATTCAGCTCGCTCCCACAAAAACCACACAGGACTTGCAGGGAGACTATGAAAGAGGTTTGGGGAGGGGAAGAAAAATGAGAACTGAGCTGTGGGCTGCCGGGAAGCAGGGTGAACCCAGACTACCTCAGGGGCTCGGCCAGTCTGGTCACCCCAGCTGAACTCTCCAGCCTCTGCTTAAGATTTGGAGCCCCAGGGGAGAGTCTCATTGGGAGAGTCTGTCCTTTGGCCTACCCAGAGCAGTGAGAAGGAGGTCCCAGCACAGGGAGCCTCTGCCAACCCTTAAACACCCCCCTCTCCCCTTCCCAGGGAATCTCAAGCTTCCTGCTGTCACACTGTTAGCCTGAGGGGAGGTACTAGCAAAGAAATTCAGGGCCTTTGAGGAAGGAGAAGAGATGCTGGGCACCTCAAAGAAGTCAAATGTCCGCTTCTCACCACCCCTTCCCATCCAAAGTTCTCAACCTGTGGGTCGCGGGCCCTCTGAGAGTCGAACAACCCTTTCACAGGGGTTGCCTAAGACCATCGGAAAACACAAAAATATTTCACAAAATATAATTACATATTGTTTTGCGATAATCACTATGCTTTATTACGTTTAATTATGTTCAATTTGTAACAATGAAAATACATCCTGCATATCAGATATTTACATTATGATTCATCACAACAGCAAAATTACAGTAATGAAGTAGCAAAGAAAATCATGTTATGGTTGGGGGTCACCACATCATGAGGAACTGTATGAAAGGGTCTAGGCATGAGGAAGGTTGAGCACCGCTGGTCTAGACAGGCGGAGCTGCTGCTGAGGGAGGATCCTTTCCGTTGTACTCAGAGCTTTGAGCTCTTTCATTGGTCCAATTCCATTGCCAGCCGAGAAAGTGCATTTCCACCCCAGATGTACGGGATCAGAATCTACACTTTAACCTGAACCCCCAGGAGACGCTTACAGACCCCCCAGGGGGCCTTAGGTACAGCACCTTGTTAACTTGTAGACTTCGATTCTGTGAATCTGGGAGTAAAAAAGCAAATGTTCAGCAGGGGGTCAAACTGGGATGAAGCCCTGGATGGAAGGGGCTAGCGTAACCAGGGCAGGGGGACTTTTTCTCGTAAGCAAGACACTCAGATGGTGACGGGATTCCGGGCCGTCGGAAGGGCATCCCTGGGCCCAGCGACTCTCCCAGTGTCTTTCTGCCTGAGACTGTCTGCTTCCCCCGGTTAGTCTGAG
Source organism: Echinops telfairi (assembly GCF_000313985.2). NCBI lineage: Eukaryota > Metazoa > Chordata > Mammalia > Afrosoricida > Tenrecidae > Echinops > Echinops telfairi. The sequence goes on from NW_022111379.1 coordinate 5,351,275, forward strand.
TCTTCCCCGCTCTCGCCAGACTGGCTGTCTCTGCCCTTTGATGCCGATAAAGCTGGAGACCGTCCAACCCACAGCGCCTGCGTTTACATTTCCGCTATTCCAGAAAGCGGTCCAGCTGTCTGGCGGCCTCCCAGCCTCTCTCAAGAATTTCCCAGAGAAAGGATCCGATTGGCTCCGCGTGGCTCAGGTGCTCACGTCTGCGCCAATCAACGGCGGCCTGCGGCGCCGCGTCTCTGGGTGGAACTGGGGCCGCCCGCAGCCTGAGGCTGGGATGGGAAGAGTCGTCCCGCAGCGGGCAAAGAGGGAGATAATGGGAGAAAAACCTTATCTGAAGTGTTGAGACCACACCTCAGCAGCAGAAGAAAAAAAAAAGGAGCTGAGCCCAGGAGTGAGAGATAGAAAAGGCGAATAAAAGCGCCCACCAACGGGGAGCCTCTCTTTGGACAGTGCCTGAAGTTCGCCCTGGTCTTTGCGGCTTGCGCTTGGATGCTGCACAGGGCATGATGGGGCCTGGTCAGCCGGATCTCAAGGACCACCCATGGAGCCGATGTGACAGTTACATCAAAGTGGAGATACAGTTCTTAAAGACAAATGTTTACTTTTTTTTTTACAAAGTCATGTATGCCCGTGGTTTAAGAACTCAAATAATACGAACAGACTCCGTGAGCAAAGCATCTCTCTTGCTCCATCACGTCTCACCTCTCCCCCACGCCCCTTTGGAAACAATCCTCAATTCTTTATCTCCATATATTTCGAAATACTTTGCTAAGCTGTCCTCACCACCATACATGTAACACACACACATACACACACACTCTATTGAGTTAGCTTCTTTACAAGACCTCTCTCCCATTTCTCTTCCCATCAGTATCTTGCTATTATTCAGTGTCACCGTTTGAGGCTGGCTTTCATGATCGTGACTACGAACATACTGTCATCCACGCGTCACGTTGCATGCTATGACGACATTCCCCTTCGCATCCATCCTGTGGCCCCCTTTGCTTTTCCATTTGCTTGAGGAGGCTCTGTCCCCCAACAGAGCTGTTGAGTGCTGATCAAGATTCTGTTTGAGGGGGCCCTGCTGGATCGTAAACCAGCTGATCTCCAGCTCCTGTCCCTCCACATGGGCTGCCTGCTCTTAGGGTCCCTTTAGGTCTACAGCACCGCGGTCATTGACGTTTTGCGGCTTTGGGATTGTCTGTTTCCTATATCGCATGTATTCTGATTTAGTGGTTTGTTTTCCCTTCGTGTTTGGCCGAAGTCCATTCAAGGTAACTTCCTAAGAAAGCACACCAGAGAGCTTGATCTTGTGCATGTCTGAGAATGTGTGCTTTCCACCATCACACTTGCTTTTGCCCAACTGTGTGTGGGAGATAATGACCCTCCTTGCGTTTTGCAAGCTTGTTTCCATTTTCTTCCACATGTTGGAAACCGTCAGGCCTGGGTCTCTCAGGGATTCTTGAAGACAAATCAATTCGCTTCCTATTGGTTTCCCTTCTGCCCGTGCTTTCCTGTGTGGCCTTCTCTGCCCGACAGTCATTACCACGCAGCCCTCTGCCTCCCAGCTTCCAGGTATCTGCTGACATCTCTTGTCTCCGATGGCACAGATCACGGTGGGCTGGCGATCTTGGGCATTTCCCCCTTTCTTGCCAATTTAGGAAAGCATGGAGAGTGAGAGAAGGTCAGGGTGGTTTCATCCACCAGGGGGTAGCTGGATTGGAATCCTGTTCTTTTTATCCTTATGGTTTAGGACGGATTCATTTCCCACGTGATGGTCAGCAGTGAGATGTCTTTCATTTTGATGTTTTTATCCCTCTCACAGGTGCCTCATACCGTGTTTTGTCGTCGTGCTGCTTTTAACTGGCATCCTGTGCTTAGTGCGCTTTCTCCAATCTTTTGCTTTCCATTCATCCAAGTTCATATGTTTCTACCCTATTAAAAATCACTGCCCGCCATCCAGATGATTCTGACTCATAATCTTGTAGGACAGAGCAGAGCTGCCCCTTTGGGTTTCTGAAACTGTGCATCTTTACAGGAGCCGACAGCCAGTCTCATCTTGCTCCCATGCAGCAACTGGCAGGGTCGAACTGTTAGCAGCTAAATGCACAAGCCCCTGCACCACCAGGGCCCCTTACCCCACAGTGGGTGTGTGTTTGTTTTTAAATTGTTATTGCTGCAGAGCATTTATATTCCAGCAGAGAAGATGTGGGCTGGCTTATTGACTCACCTCTTTAGTGCTACATGCTTCAATTGCTCCCACCCACCGCCCATGTTTTTCTCCTTCACTACAACAAACACCTTTCTGCACGTGACTCTTTCTACATTTTAGATTGTTTCCTTAGGATAGACTTCAGAGGATGCCAGCCCTGTAAAGATCCTAGTATGTCTCCTCAATCTGCTTTCTGGAGTGGCGGTGCCCCTGCAACTTATGGGCAAAAGAAAGGGGCAGGCCGCCGTGGCTGCCCAGGCTGGCCGGCTGTGCTGTGAGTGTCTTGTTCACACTCCAGGTCAGGCTGCCCCAGCGCCGAGTGCCGGTGACTCTATGGAAACTGACGATGCATTCAGGCTTGCTAAGAAATGTCCACATGCTTGTCTAGACCAGTTAGAGCAACAACGCTGGGGAGGGCAGGAAGGAATGTGGACACCTTCAGTTTGTTCCTCATCTCACCCCAGTGTGTGCGTGGGGGGTGGGGTGGCATAAAGTACAGGGACAGGGAGGATCTTTTTTCAAAAAATTATTTTGGGGCAAGAAGGCATGAATTGGCATCAACCAAGATGAATCGTGATGGAAAACATGAGAATCTTGCTGCCTCTCCATTGCCGCCCAGAACAAAGGTCAGGGCATTTGACTCGAACGGCCAGGCCCCTTCTTGAAATCTGCTTATGAAAGCTGTGGACCTGCAGGCTGGCAGGTGGAGTCAGTCACGCAGAGGCTCATCTTGCGGTGAGCAGGCCACAGCCAGAGAGGGGAAGGGGCTGGCCCAGAGTCGCACAGCAGACTCATGGCGGGGCCTGCCACCCAAGATTCTTAGTGGCCCCTACCTAACATGCTGCCCTCTGACTCAGGCCTCCGACTGGGTCATTCTGGCATTTGTCACATCTTGTCTTTGACAAAGAGGATCTCAGTGGTGGCCCACTGGGACCATGGGCTTCCCCCAGCTGGACGTGAGTTGCAATTCAGTTGTTAGTCTACTGGAGGCTTGAACGTGTGGCTGATCATGGCTCTTGGCAATCCTTTCAGGGGTCCCTCGCACCCCCCAGGAGCTGCTGCGCCGAGCACATTGGCCCTCCCCACAGCCTGCCTTGACCTTTGTTGCTGACTGCCCTTGAGTGTCCTCCAACTCCTGGTGACCTCATGCATGACAGAAGCCAACAGGTGCGACCCCGATGGTATTCCTGGCTGATTGTTTCGAAAGTGGATTGCCAGAAGTGTCCTCGAGTTTGCGTTAGGCTGGAAGCTCTGCAGAAACCCGTGTTGCCTCGCAGCAACTTGCGGACCTCCACTGTCAGGGAGCTGTTGACTAGGCTTGAGGAGTACTGGCCTGGGACCCAACCTGCCTCTCCCGCAAGGGAAGCCAGATTTCTACCTTGGAGACCAGGGGAATAGAACCCGGGGCAGTGGTCCTTCACTACCCAGGGGCTTCCCATGGATCTCAAAGCCAGCTAGGTTGGTAGGCTCTAGTAGCAACTGTTATGTGTGTGTCTTGGCTCCATATTGGTAGATATTAATAGTCTGACTATTCCAGTGTGTTAGGCTGGCTTCTCTTGAGAAGCAAAATCAAGAACACTTACAGCTAGGCTAAGAAGAAAATTGATATCCAGAAACGACCCACAGTTGTAGAGGTGGGGAAGGTCAGTCCAGTTCAAACCCATGGACCAGACATTAAGCCGGAGGCTCTTCCAACTCACACAGCTGCTGGAGCTGATGATGCAGGCAGCGGGAAGACCACAGCTAGGTGATACAGAGAAGACGAAGCCAAGGTCAGCGGGTCAGATGGCAGGCTCTGGTGACTCCCAGGGCCAGCAGGTAGTATGGCACGCTATTGATTCAGGTCCAGAGAACCAGAGGCTGGCGAGCCAGATGGCAGGTTCCAGAGCCACCAGAAGCGAAGAAGTCCCCCACGTAGACATGAGAAGTAGCATATGGCCCCGCCCCCTGAATATATCCTCAGGACTGTGACCTGTGTAAGGAGTTCTCTTCCATCCTCCTCGTCCCACGACTCCATGGCTGCTCGCAGCCAATCCCATACCAGAACTGCTTGTATTGTGTACAGTCATAGCATGGGGGCAGCCTCGACTACAGACCCCTGAAAATCCTGGTCCAGCCATTGTCACACGAAATCTTACCTGCATCCCAAGCCCCTGAGGCAACATCAGTGAACTGGGAGATGTTAGATTGGATGCACGTAAATGACAACTGCCACTCGACTCAATCTACTATCGCCCTTCCGTCCTTTCTTAGTGGTGAAAATGAGATCATTCCCAGCCATCGCTTAGCCTCCATTGAAATGCCAGAACCACCCTGCGAACGCACGCACATGTGCTGACTGAGAACTCAAGGGTCTAGGCGAGGAAGATGAAGCAGACTAACCTTGATGGAGCCCAACCCCGTGGAAGATCGAGAGGATTATATCTATTTTACAGACAAAGAAACAGAGGCCCTGGGAGGTGAATCAAATGATTCAAAAATCCCACAGCTGGTTGGTGGCAGAGCTGGACTCGTGGCCCAGATGTTTCTAACTGGTGAGACCGAGTGTCTTCCCAGGTAGCACCCTGCCACTGGAGAGGGCACCTTGGTGTTGGGGCCTTAAATATCTCTCCTCCGATCTTAAGTTAGGAGAAGAAAAACAGGGAGTTCTCTCTCCTATATCCATAAGCCTTATGTATAGAATGGTTAGCTTGAGCTTGTGAACCATCAGCATAGGGATTGCCCTATCCTCCCATGAACAAGGAACTCATCTCTATTCTGCAGAGGAGGGACGTGAGGCCCAGAGAGGGTGTGGTTTGTCCTAAAGTCACAGAGCAGGGGGAAGACCATCGAGATCTGGACACCAGTACCTGTGCTTTTTGCTGGGGGAAGCCGGCTTCTACTGCCCCTCAGCAAGGCCCACAACCTGGACCCTTCTCACCCTGGGACATGGGGGCGGGGCTCCCCTATGTCCGCCTGCCCTTCACCAACCCAAAGCAGTTGCAGGGCCCAGGCTGGTGGGGAGCAGTCTCGCTGCTGAGTTCATCCTGAATTGCGGCCCCCTTCCCCCAACACACATGCACACACCCCAGAGCTCTTTGGGGGGAGGTTCAGGGCCCTCCATCCTCAAAATAGCTCTGTGTTATTAGCTGCATTTAATTGAAGGTGTTTCGAGGGCAGCCTCCACAGGGCCCAAACCAAATGGAAAATGACACACTGTCAAATTAATGTCCCCAGACCATGATAAATGGCCAGGCTGGGTGAGTAATGCTTCCATTTCTTGGTTTAAAGGAGAAGGATGCAGCCAGGCTCAGAGCTTGTGTCCCCATTGTGTGGGGAGAGGTCAGGGGCATCTTCGGGATAACAAATCGCCTTCCTCCTGGGCCTGCCCACCCGGGATGGGCTTCCCGGTTTCTGCTGAGCCCGGCTGCCTGTCGCCAGGAGGCTGGCAGGATTGCCAGCCAGCCTGCGGGCCTCCAGGCCCACGTCCAGGGAGGAAGGATGGGAGATTAAGACTAATCCTTCACCAACCTCCATGCTTGATACCTTCCTAGCCCAGACACTGTCCTTAGCTCATTTGCTTCGTTGGCCTTTGGGACCTGCTCCTGCTCTCCAGCTGCACTCCCCTGCTGCTGAGCCCTCCAGCCCGGCCGCACCCGCAGCCTCTTGGATGATGCAGCGTAGGCTGGTGGTGCTGAGGAGGCAGGAGGGGGTAAGGGTGGGTCTCTGTCCTGGGGAAGCAGACAGCCCTGACAGTGGTAGGGACTGGCCTGTCACCCGCAGTGAGGCCATGGACATCGCCTGTTGAATGCAAACAATGTCACAGGAGATCGCCATCAGCCAAGGCCGAAAACAAGACAAAAAGCAGACCCCTTTGCCATTGTCACCGAGCACAGACAAGCACAGGAGCGAGTCCAAACCTGGGAAATGACACACAACCCTCTTTCCTGGGGCCCATCCCCATCGCCGCCTAAGCTTTGTCCCCGTCCACCTCCTGTGGGTCGTCCGTGGAGATGCGGAGTCACAGGGCAAGCCTCACTTCCCACCAGAACAAGTCTCGCTTCCTCAACCTGACCCCCAAAATGCCCCAATGCAAGTGCAAATCCTCCTGGAAGTCATTCCTAGCACGCTTCGCCTGAGACACCCCAAGTTCCCCAAAGGGTGTACTCTCCCTCACAGCCAGGAGCACTAAACCCCTAAGCTAGGTTCGGTCAATTGTGTCTCTGCTGTGTGTTCACTGAGTGGCGTGGACAGCACCAGGCTTGGCCACAGGGCGGGCCAGAGCTGGGGGAGAGCTGAATTGCTCTAGAAGAATCTGCTCCTGGAGAGGGGGCTGAAACCCTTCTGGGTGGGGAGCCTTCATGCAGGAGGTGCCAAGACACCCCCCCCTCCCGCCCCCCCAAGCAGGAGAAAAGAGGCAGCATGCGGGAGACGTGGGTCGGGCTGGCAGGATCTTCCAAGTAAGGGAGCCTGAGTCAAAAGACTGGGGGTGAACAGCATGAGGTGGGACATCCTGCTCCTTCTTCAAGGCTTGATGCAGAGGGCACCTCTCCAGAACAGCTCTTCAGACTGCCCGGACATCTCTTCCGCCTCTCTGGACCTCTGCAGACCTGTTACAACGTTGAACACAGGATGTCTGTGCTTTGCACATTTTTCTTTCTAAAGGAAGACTACTTTTTGCTCAAAGGGGAGCCCAAGAGAGCGCAGGCACAGAGAGGTGCACGTGGAGCTCTGGGGTTGGAGTTGGGGCTGGATCCTCACTTGGTCCACCGCTGTGTCCGTCTACTCCCAAGAAGGCTCCGGGCGATTCCAGGGGCTCCTGGGGCCAGCTGCAAAAGGGACAGTGTCTATGGTCCTCACCATTCCCTTTCTGTTGGGTCTCTGCCCTGCTTCTCCTGCAAGTTCCTCCAGGCCTGGAGCCATGTCCAAGACGGCTTTCCTATGCCCTGTGCCTGGAGCAGGCTCAGCATCACTGTTGGAGTTTTGGTCCTTCCAGCCGGGCCCTGCCTCCCCTGTTCTCACTGGGCAGATAAGGACCCTGAGGCCGAGGTTTCCCAGGGCTCTGCCAGGGCATCCAAAGACTCAAGAATCCCTCCCACTTTCCCCACAGTGCAGGCACCCGAGGCTCAAAGGTATCCCCAGTCCATCTGTCTGTCCACCCCATCCGCCCCA
>NW_022111379.1:5359129-5378048 GCF_000313985.2 Echinops telfairi
ACACCCTTGCTTGGTCCAGAGCTCCAGTCCCCTCTGGCCACCTGGTCCCAGCCAGTCTTCTTCCTGGGGGTCAGTGAGTTGAGCAGCGTCCAGCAGGCAGACAGGGCTCTGCTGTCCGCTCAGTCACTCCTGCCGGGTGTGTGTGCCCCTCTGTATCAGCCTCTTCTGCCCTCTATAAATGGGGCATACTCTGCGGCGTGGCACATCTCTGTGTGCACCTTTCCATAAGTGAAGTGAGAAACAGCCCTGGCAGTTAATTAGAGGGCTTGGCACAGCTCCTGGGGACTGCCCTCGGTGACGACACGGAGCAATAGGTGCCTGCCCCCCACTGTGGGGAAGGTGCCCGTCCTTCAGTCTCCTGAGGCTCAGGAACCCAGTTTGGCTAGAACACAGTTTCAAGATGGGAATTCTTTTCCTTTTTATTTTTTATTTTTAAAGATCACTTTATTGGGGGCTCCTACAGCCCTTATAACCATCCATGCATCAATTGTATCAAGCACATTTGTACGTATGTTGCCATCATTATTTTCTTTTTTTTTTTTTCCCTCATCGTTTTCTAAACATTTACTTTCTATTTCAGTCCTTGGTATTAGCTCCTCTTTTTCACCCCCCCCCACCACCTTTGTGACCCTTTGATGAATTATAAATTATTATTATTTTCATATCTTAGACCAAACACTGTCTCCCTTCATCCATGTTCCTGTTGTTTGTTCCCCTGGGGTGGGGGGTGTTATGCATCGATCATTGTGATCGGTTCCTCCTTCCTCCCCCCACCTTGCCCCTACCCTCCTCATATTTCTACTCCCATTTCTGTTCCTGAGGGGTTTATCTGTCCTGGATTCTGTGTGTTGAGAGCTCTTATCTGTAGCAGTATACATGCTCTTCTAGTCAGATCTGTAAGGTAGAACTGGGGTCATGGTAGTGGTGGGGAGGAAGCATTAAAGAACTAGAGGAATGTTGTGTGTTTTGTCAGAGCTATACTGCACCCTGGTTGACTCATCCCTTCCTTGTGACCTTTCTGTGAGGGGATGTTCCAGTGCCTACAGATGGGTTTTAGGGTCTCTGCTCCGACCCATCATTGAGGAGGTGGGGGAAAGGAGTGGTGAGCAAACAACATCATAGACAGGGGAACAACTGGGGAATTAAAAGCCACAATGAGGATGTGGTGATCTCAGTGGTGCTGGAGCAACAGCCATCTAGCTGAGAGGAATTACTGAGAGGCAGAAGCAGGGGAACGTGATGGGGGGGCAGGAGAGAGGTAAAAGGAAACAGAGGAAAGATCTAGGAAGCAAAGCTATGGACAGAGGTATAAATATAGGCATGTACATATGCAAATATATATATAATATAAATATATATAAATTTATAAAAATAGGGATATTGACCGATGTACATATATTTATATGGCAATACATTGAGAAAGTGGACAGACATTGGGCCTCTGCTCAAGCCCTCCCTCAACGCAGTGCATCACCAGACCTTTCCTCCGTGGCACCTTTGGGTTAACCGTGGAGCATGTTAGCTGTTTGCACCTCCCAGGGATCCCCGATATGCTCCACTGGACCTGAGATGCCACCCTTGGGCTTCCTTCTGGAAGAATGCCAAGACGTGCCTTCCTGTCCCTGGTGTGAAAGGGAGCGGTTGCTTGTCCTCAAGCTCCCTGCCACTCCGGCTGATGGAGTTGAATTAGCAGCCTAACTGGTGCCTGGGCTGGAAATCAGGCTTTCCACAGCCACTGCTGCCCTGGAGCTCAAGGCTCCCGTGCAGAAAGACTTCCTTCCCTCTCACAGGGGATCTCTGCTCTCAGGCCCCGCAGAGCAGGCAGGGATCAGGGACCCCCGACTCACCTGGGCTGAGCAGTTAGGGACCTCTCAGACTCCAAGAGCCAATGAGTATACAGCCTTGGCCTCAGGGCTCCCCAGAACCCCCCAAGATCTTGTTGTCATGCCATCAAACGTGTCCTCAAAGAGATATGCACACCTCTTAATTCCTAGCACCCAGGAATGGGACCTTGTTTGGGAATAGGGACTTTGCAGGGGTGATCATGTTCAAGGTCTCAAGATAGGAGTGAATCTGGATGGGCCCTGAACCCAGTGACCAGTGTCCTTAGAAGGGAAAGGGGGGGAGGGGCATTGAGACAGACAGCCGAGGAAGGCACTGTAACCTCGGAGGCTGGTGGGGAAGTGCCAGGGCTGCCGCCAGGAGCTGGGAGAGGCAAGGGAGGGCTCATCCCAGGAGCGAGCCCTGCCAATGAGCAGCGCCAAGAGGCTATTTGATTCTGGCCTAGTGGATCCTGGCCTCCAGCAACGAGAGAGGATACCTTTGGGCTCTTTCAGGCCCCCTAGTTGGTGGTTATTTGTAGCAGCAGACGCCGCTTGCTGCTGCCTTTTGCACACGGCAGGGCCCTTGTTGCCAGACCGATTCTTTCCTACGGGCTCCTACCAGCTGCCTCCAGGGGGTCCCAAGAGGACTTTTCAACGTAAGCCTTCCAAGCTCCCACTCACACTGGCCCCGGCCCAAGCCCAGAGGCCCCTGACTGCTCCCTCGCCTCCCGAGGCTGCAGACCTCTGGCTACAGGCTGCCCAGGCCCTGGGTCCCCTTCCACCCGCATGAGCTGCAGAACTTTATCTCTGACTTCCCATTGCTGAGCAGAAGCTCCAGATCAGGGACTCCTCTCTTCAAAAAGGGCCCAAGAGAGGTGGAGGGACAAGACCCTGGCCTCCCGGTGCCTGGTCCCAGCTCTTCTATTGAGTCACGCCCCTCCCCGAAGCTGCTCCCCCAGGGCCCTCCAGGAATCCTGGTGGCATAGTCGGCTATCTATTGGGCTGTTAACTGCAAGTTCAGCAGTGGAAGCCCAGCAACTGCTCCTTGGGAGGAGATGAGGTTTTCTGTTCCCATTTAGACTGACCCACATGGACAGTTAGTTACATGCTGTCCCATACAGTTGATGTGCGTTAGAATGGACTCGTGGCTGTGAGGTAGGGATTAAGGCTCAGACCCACACTGGGGTCAGCCAATGAAATGCTTCTGAGCACCCCCAAGTGCAGTTCTGTTTCTGCTGCTTGGCCTCTCCTCGGGCTCACATCTTTCCCAGGTTCTACTGTTTTGACCAAAGGCACAGGGCACAAAGAGCACACCCCTGCTCCTGTCTCTGGGACCCACAACCCACCTCTCGTTCTGCTGAGCACTGGCACTTGCTGCAGGCCTCCTGCTGGCTCTACCCTGCATTGGCTGGGCTCTGTCCACAGCTCTGCCTCAGAACAGGGCTTCAGCAGGATGAGCCAGCAAGGCCAAAGAACTGGGGAGTGGGGGGAGGGGGGTGGGTGCTTCTTAGAGCAGGGGTCCCTAGACCTGGAGGCCACAGGTTGAACCTGAATCTGGACCTGGACCCAATCCCAGGATCCTTTGCTGGTGGACTGCTGTGCCTGGGCACCTGGGAGGACGGAAGGAGGCATGCCTTGGGGTGCACAGGTGCTGCCTCGGCCTGCCAGCAGCCTCTCTGAGTCCCCATCCCACCAGCCTCCAGCAGTGGGGCTCAGGGGAGGTCCGGGAGGGAGGAGAGAAGACAGTACCTCCTTTTGTCCTATCTGTCAGTGTCCCATCTGGCCCTGGTGTCCCCCAGAGCCAGGGGAAGGGCAAGCAAGGTGCCTGGCAGCCAGCAGGCCCTTTTAAGTCTCTACTGAATGAACGCACAAACACAGGACAGGGCAGGCTCAAAGTGTGGCCAATTCTTCCTAACCTGGGGGCTCTGTACTTCAGTTTCCTGAATTACAAATGGATCTAGTCCAGGCCCCACTTCTAGGTCAGCCCTTCCTCACTCCTACTCAAGTCCATCAGGGAACGGCAGCCCATGAAACCTGGCTGGTAACCCCAACCAGCAAGGCCACTCCTTCCATGCGGGAGAACTCCCCACCACTCCCCCCGCCTCCCCAGCCTGCCAGCCTGCTATGATCCTATTTTTTCCCGTGAAGAAGGGGGAGGCCGAAGCTCCAGACCCTGAGGTCCATCAATCATGGAGCACTGAAGCTGATGCCCCTGCTTCCCAAGCTTCACACCCCAGAATGCTAGGGGCAGGGGAGAGGAAGAGGAAGGAGGGGAGGTGGGTGGGATGGGGTGAAGGAGTGAGAGGGAATAAAGGAGTGGGGACAGGGCTGAGAACAGAGGTCTTCTTCAGCTGAAGGCTCAACCAAAGACGCGACAAACCCCACTCACTGCCCTCGAGGGGCCCTGGAGGGCAGGGCGGACCTGCCCCTGTGTGTTTCTGAGATGGTGACTCTTCACCGGAGTAGAAAGCCTCATCCTTCTCCCAAGGACTGGCTGGTGGTTTCAAACTGCTGACCTTTCGGATTGCTAGGCTCCATAGGCTCAAGAGAGGCCCAGTTTTAACAGTGCTCAATGGGTCAGGTATAAGCAGATTCTAGCCCAAAGAGTGGTGGCTAGATCTCATGAAGGTGACAGACAGACTAGGGGAGCCTGTCGGGGCAGCTGTCCTCTGTCCTGCAGGGATACAATAAGGGCACACCAACATTCTGCCTGACATTACACTCTGACGATGAGTAGTGAGTGAGCCACAGTGGTCAAGGCTGCCCTTTGGGGAGAGCGGGAGGTGGGAAGGACCGGGGCTACTACGTGGATGGGCAGAGCTTGGAGGGGAGTCAATCTTGGTGGGGCCCTGGTTGGGCGGAGAAAGCATCATGCATAGTGCTCCACCAGGTCAGTGCCTCTCTTGGGCCCACTCTGACCCGAAGCTTTCTCCTCTACAGGGTGCTCCAGAGCGTTGACTTCGGGGACAGACCACCTGGATTTGAAGTCACCTGCAAACTAAGGGGGTCACATACCCTCTCTGTGTGTCAGCTGTCCTTCTGAAGCTGGGACAGTCTTGGGGGTGGGGAAGGGACTCTGGAGAGTGCTTTTAGGGCATCGGGTGACCGTGAGAGGCAACTGGTGACATGTGCGCGTGGTGAGGGTTCCTGACCATGGATGAGCAGTGTGTGCCATTTCACAGTCTGTCTGAGGTGTGGGTGTGAGTGAGGGCGCATAGCACCTGGCACATGAAACAAACAAACAAACAAATGAGAGAGCTCATTCTGACTCCTGGGCCCCTGGTGCTGCCGGACAGACTGCTCTGTGGGGCTGTCTCCCGGACATGCTTCTGAGGCACTTTGGAATGGGTTTAAAGCAACATTTAAGAGTGTGTGCGACCTGGGGCCCTAGCACCTCCCAGCCCACCCACCTCCAGCAGAGATGGCTCCTAGTGGCCTTGCAGTAGAACTGCCCCACAGGGTTTCCAAGGCTGGAATCTTCCCAGAAGATTCCCAGGCTGCCTCATCCCTCTCCACCGAGTGGTTAGCATTGGAATGCCGGACCTTTGGTTTAGCAGCCGAATGCTTAACCACTGCGCCACCGGGGCTCCGACCTAACGCCCAGGGGTGCTGAATTCATGTATCTAGCACATGTTTACTGAGACCCGTGACTCAGCCACGTGTGACGGCCCTGGGGTCCTTGTCCTCCTGAGAGAGCGGCCTCCCAGCAGGTGCCCCAAGGAGGGTGCCCAGCGGCTCGGTGGCACGGGCCTGCTCTGGCGGCTGACTTTGGAGCATTTGATGAGGCCATCGGAAACATGCGAGGAGGGAAAGGAAAAACTGAAGCCAGTAATGAGCCGCTGAGGAGGCTGGGAAAATCTCTCCCCGGCCCCTCTCGGGGCTCTGCCGAGGAGGAGCGGCCCTGGGGGCCGCCGGCTGGCTCACTCTCTCCTTTCCTGATCGCTGTTTCCACACCCCAGTTTCCAGGCAGGGCGCTCAGCCTCCCTGGGGAGATGCCAGGGGGCAGGGTGGGGCGGGCCTTGACTGCAGCCAGGGCTCTAGATTCAAATCCCAGTTCCGACAGGTACTAAATGTGTCTTCCTAGGCAGGTGACTCAGCCTCATGTGGCCCTGGCTGCCTCGTTTATGCAGCAAGGTGACAACGTGCCCTCCCGGGATCCTGGGCCCGGTGCGGGGCGGTACTCGGCTGCTCTGAGGTTCTTCTCTCTGCCTGGCACACAAGGAGCCCGGGAGGCTTCCAACCCCGGGGCCAGCAGTTCCCACTCACCAGCTACTCTGCAGCAGAGATGGGTCTGTCGGTTCCCATAAAGACAGACAGACTCCAAAACTCTAGGAAGCAGTTCTACTGTGTCCCAGAAGGTCACTGGGAGTCGGAACCTCCTTGGTGGCATGGGTTTGGTGCCCACCTTCAGGGAGAAAGGAGGTGTGAGGCTTACCATCCTGGAAATCAATGTAGAGGGACGCAGGGGGAGGAGGAGAGAGAAGGAAAGAGGAGGGGAGGGCAGCCCAAGGTCCTCTTTTAAAGGTGGCCCTGGGGCCCTGCTGTCCTGCTGTCCTGCTTCAATCTACTCACCTCCCTCCATCAGGCTGGTCCTGCCCTGACTGCCCCCCAACCCACTTGAGAAGCCTGCCATGGAGAGCTGCCAGCCCAGAGACTCTACCTCTTGAGACCTGTGCTGGTGGCCGGGTTCCCAGCTGAACCTCCTGCACCGAGACAAAAAGGCCTGGTGGGCCTCCCAGACAGGCATGGGTGATTAATTAGGAAGCTGGCACAGCACTGGTCCCTTTTCTGGCACTTGGCTCCCACACCTGGGGCAAGGAGACCAACAGCAGGCACCTCAAGGGCCACCAGGTGAGTCTGTGCACAGTACTTGGGCCAGCGAGTGCTCCCTGATGGTCCTCCTGGCGCACACGAGTGCTCTCTCTCTCTCTGCTATCCCAGGGCCTGAGAGGGTAAGAGGTCCCAGATGGTCAGGCGGTCAGTGGGCCATAGTTCCTGAGCTGTCAGCGTGCATGGCATTGTCTGCCCATGAAGCGCTGACCCTTCAGGGAGGAACTGCCGCCTTGCTGTTTGGAGCCATCGATTTTTCCCTGTGGTGACCCCAAGTCCACGTGACAGAGCAGCACTGTCCGCGGGGCTCTGGGCTGCCATTTTTACAGGGGCAGTTCACCAGGCCTTTCTTCCTGCAGCAGCTGGTGGCTTTGGACTGCTGACCGTGTGGATGGCAGGCCAACACGTAACCCCTGCACCCGCCAGGCTTCCACTGATGCTGCAGAGCAGGTCCAACCAAGCGGCTTCCAGACACAAGACAGACAAGGGTCCTCTAAACCCCAGCGAGGTGGGGGAGCCTTCTGGCCACCTGTGTGGATTCAATAAGGGCAATTTCAAGCTTCTTGGGATCACAGTGGAGATGAGCCAGTTTGCGGAGTGTTCTCACCAGAGGATCAATCAGGCCTCCCCCTGGTCGTGTGTGCGCGCCAGCGGGCAGGCATGAAATCAGACAGGGACAGAAGGGAGCAGAGTGCCAAGCTGGGTGTAGGAGGAAGGAGTGGTTCTGCGGGGGCCTGAGCCAGTGGGTTCACAGCTCCCTTCCACAGGTACAGCCAGGACACAAGCCTCCCTCTGCCTGGCCAGCCCCTCCCTGTCTAAGTGCCAGTGTGACACCCCGGCCAGGCCTGTATTCAGGGCCATTAGGAATTCATTCATCAGAAACATGCTTACAGCTCTCTGGCAAGCCGTCCTCGCTCCCCGGCTGGAGCCAGGCCCTGGGCCTTCCTGCAAACTGCTGTGACATTTGCTAAAAAATATCAGCTGGGGACGGGGCCAGGCCGGGAGGTGTGCACGCGGCTCATGCTGACTTATGAAGCGGAGGCACAGTGTGGGTCACAGGCAGCAGGGACAGCGGGAAGACAGGCTGTCACTGGCTCAGGGTGTCACTTTGGACCAGCCACTCCCCAGTCATTTCACCACTTGCCTGTCATCTCACATCTGCATCGTGAGGAGCTGGAGTAAAGTCAGATGGCAAAGTCTGTCACCACCACCGAGACCTGCCTCTGTGGGTGCCATGGGGTCACACACACACACACACACACACACACACACACACAATCAGATGCCAACATTCACATACTGCAGATTTCATTCAACCCCCCCGAGTTCCACATCACGGGGCCTGGGCTGTCCTTTGGCAATGGCATCCTGAAGCCGAGCTGTCTCTGGCATCCCAGAATAGGCCTGTGGCCTGAGGTTTGCCACAGGCAGTGCAAATCCCTGCGATTAGGCAAGCACCCAGGGTCTCCATGTACGGCCGGGCAGGTTACTCACTACACAAGGCACTCAGACAGGAGTGACCATGGACTGAACTTCTACACCCACCTGCCACGCCGTGGGCTCTCGGGTGGACCTCTGTTTCCCAAGAAAGGTGTGCCTGGTCATACATTTCACAGACTCATACATAGCTGTGGATTCCTCTGGTTTAGAGGTAAGCATACAGGCAGGCTGGCCCATCAGGACAGCTAACTGTGGCAGCTTGGGGGGAGTCTGTTTCTTCTCTAGGTATCACGGTTACATAATCTCCTGTCAACTTGAGGAGGGGGTGGAGACTAGCCTGTCAATCAGGCTGCAGCTCGAAGACTTGAGCTGGTGGTGCAGCGGAGATAAAGAGCTCATTGGAGGCCAGACGTACTCTCTCCCTGAGAGCATTCCCGCTGACAAGCCACATGGAGCTATGCTGATGGCAGCCAGAGCCTGGGAGCTGGAGGAGCCACGTGGAGACCCACGCCAATGCTGAGATGCTTCCACCGCCACTGGATCCACAAGACTTTCCACCCACTGGCCTGTGATCTTCCTGCATTCGGCATCATTGCATGCGCTGCATGAGTCTGAAGAGGAATTTATGGACTAGTCTCAGGTATATGGGCTAATATCAGACCCATGGACTTGATCTGGACCGGGCTGGGATGTTTTCTTAATAGACAATTACTCTTTGATATAAAGCTCTCTCTTACCCACATATAAATGAGTGTCTCTGGATTTGTTTCTCTAGTCATCCCAGACTAACACACGAGGCCTCAATTTCCCTGAAGAAAACAGGAGAACAGCTGCATGATCTCAGTCTGACACCCCGCCCCCAGGCTCGGGGAGGATGTGATGCTGGAAGGGCCAGGACCCCTGGAGGAGGGAGCTGGGCCACAGGGCTCACTGTCACCTTCACCTGTTCCTTTAAGTCAAACCGACTGCCCCATGGGCTCCCCACGGCTGTTAACCCAGGGATACAGACGGCCACATGTCTCTTCTTTGGAACAGCTGGTGGATTTGCGCCACTGACTGTGGTTAGCAGTATGGTAGTTACATAATCTGTTGTCAATTTGAAACTTAAGAGTGAATGGGGTGCCATTTAGCCTGTTAATCAGGTCGCTGCTTGATGACCTCATTTGGAGGCGCTGCGGAGATAAATAACTTGCTGGAGGTGGGACAGATATACTCTCTGCCTTGTCTTCCTCCTGACAAGACACATGGAGCTACGCAAGAGCCCTGAAGCTACAGGAGCCATGTGGAGACCGCTGCCAGCTCTGAGATGCTTCCACTGCCACTGGATCCAGGAGACTTTCCACCCACTGGCCTGTGAACTTCCTGTATTCGGCGTCATTGCATGTGTTGCGTGAGTCTGAAGAGGAACGTATAGGTTGGTATCGGACATATGAGCTAATATTGGACTTAGGGATTTGATCTGGACTGGGCAGGGACATTCTCTCAGCAGTCAGTTGCTCTAGTATATAAAACTCTCTCTCTTATACACATGGGCATGTCTCTGCACTTGTTTCTCTAGTCCACCCCGCCTGACACAGCAGGTGAGTGTTCTACCACGGCCCCACCAGGGCCCCTCTGTACATTCATCCAATTCACAGCCACCAAGTCACTTCTGACTCAGAGCAACCCCACAGGCAGAGGAGAACGGCCCCTGTGGGTTTCTGAGATGGTAACTCTTTACAGGAGTAGAGCGCCTCCCGTTTCTCCTGCAGAATGGCTGGTGCTTTCGAACTGCTGACCTTGCGATTGGCAGCCTAAAGAGTTCTCACAATGCCACCAGGGCTCCCTTGGCTCTGGAAAAAAGGTTGGGGAGTTCAGAAGGAGGTAGGGGGTAAGGATAGGGGCTAGCTCCCTGCCACGGACCAGCCTCCCACCTCCAGATTTGTGGGGTGAGGCCCTGGGGGGTGCAGCTCCCTTGCTGGCTCTTACACCCAGCAATGGCCCTCCGCCCTCCCCTGTGATGCGTAAGGTCACGCAGTAGGTTAATGGTGGAGGGGGAGACGGATCCAGGCCCTTCCTGGGCTCTGGGCCAGTAACACTTTGCTCTTCTTTCTTTTTCTGTGTTTTTATTTTTAAAAAGACTTTGCTATTTTCGATTTACAGAAAGATTATGCAGAAACTGCGCATCCCCTCCTCTCCCTGTGGCACAGGGTTCCATGAGGAACACGGGGCATTGGTGTGGCACATTTGTTACGACTAGTGAGCCCATACCCAGCCATTGTTATTAACTCAAGCCCCCAGCTCACTGCAGAGCTCCCTCTGCAGCGTGTGGTCCGGTCCTTGGGCTCTGGCAAGTGCACAGGGTCACAAGCTCATCTTCATCCCCATATCGCACAGAGGCGCTCCACCACCCAAAGGGCCCAGTGCATGCCCTTCCTCTCTCCCTCGGCCCCCACCAACCACTGACTCCTCATTGCGCCTCCAGTTTGAATTTTTCCAGCATGCCAGCCAGTGCGTATGTCTCTACCCAAATGAATCCCATTCTGGCGGCTTACCTGGTCCCCACTGTGCACCGTTTGCTTTGGGAACCCAGAGGTGGGAGTAGACCTGGGCCCTGGCCTTGCTCAGTGAGTGGGTGGAATGGGAGAGGCCAACTTGGAGGATATGGGCTGGTAGAGGAGAGGCAGGCCAGGCCAGGAAGTATGATTGCTCAGGCAACTGGCATGGTGTGTGTTTGAGTGTGTGGGGTGGAGGGTGGGGGTCAGTCTTTGGTCTTTTATTGTGGTAAGAAGCTATCTCACATAAAGGCTGTTCTTTAACCATGTTACATATGTGATTCGATGACATCATGCACAGTTACCACGACTTATTTTCACTATCTCCCCAAATAGAACCCACTGAGCAGAGACTGCCCCTCCTTCCCATCATCCTGCAGCCCTTCCTCCCCACCCCTGGTCACCCTTCATCTGCTTCCTGTCTCCAGGCTCCAGCGTAGGAGCGGGGTCAGGCCACATCTGTCCTGTGTCTGGCTTATTTCCCTCAGCCTCCTGGTCACCAGGTCCATCCGTGGGGTGGCATGTACCAGGACCCCCTTTCTCCTTGTGGCCCAGTCCTAGTCCACTGCGCATGTGGACACCCGGTGTTTACCCAGCCATCAGTGGAGGAACGTGGGGGTGCTCCCTCTTTGGGCCCCTCTGAATAGCCCTGCTGTGAACTCTGGTGGCCAAGTCTAGGCAGACAGTTCACGGGGCCTGAACACCAGACGTCCAGACAAGGCCCACTTGTCCTTTCATATGAAGTAAACATGCCCTCCCTTTGAAACATTTGAAGCAGACCCTGCCCACAGCAAACGCTCCATCCCACGCACCTCCCCTAGCTCATGCGCCACTTTCAAAGCACTGAAAGGTGTCCAGCCTCTCCTAGCGCTAGAACATGACAACCAACCGCCATTGGGTTGATGGCTACCTTAGCCACCCATTTCGAGTTTCCAAGGCTGTACATCTTCTCCCGAGCAGACAGCTTCATCTTTTGTCCATGGAGCAGCCAGGGGGGTTGAACCCCTGACCTTGTGGGCAGCAGCCCAGTGCCCAGCCCTCAGGGTCATGAGAAAGGCTCTTCTAACATTAGAGTGAGATTCAGTAAGAACTATGCATCTCTTCTGACTCAGCTACAAATCCGACCCGAAGACGCCCTCGGGATGGATCTTGTTCATAACCGGGGACTCACCGTAGCGCTCTGAATTCTTGTTTTAAAGTCTCTGGGGACTGTGCCTAGGAGTGGCACTGCAGGGTCCCATAGTAATTCTCTGTTTCTGTTTTGCACGGTGCCCGTACCATTTTACAATCCCACTGACAATGAGAACAACCTCCCCCCACCCAGCCAAGCTCAGCGCTGTCGAGTGGATGCCCATTTATAGCGACCCTACAGGACAGAGTAGAACTGCCCCCACCCCCACCCCCCATGTGGAGTTTCTGAGACTATAGGTCTTTACAGGAGTAGAAAAACAAAATCTTTCTCCCCTAGAGTGGCTGGTGGTTTTGAACTGCTGACCTTGCAGTTGGCAGCTCAAAGAGTAACCATGACGCCACCAGGGGCCCTCATCCTCAGACAAAGGAGGGATTCCGTTTCTCCACATCCTCGCTGATGCTTGTCATTTTTTTTTTTTGCTAATAGCAGGCGGCCCTGCTGTGGCTGAGGTGACCTCTTGCTGTGGCCTCTGGTTCTCTGTCTCCTCAGTCTGCTCTCCGATGCTCAGGGTTTCATGATCGCCCGCTGTTGGCATGGGCTGTCTGCTCTGGCCGTCTCTTCCTTCCTTCCTGCGCTGACCTCCTCTAGGCCCGGGTCAGTGAACAGCAGCAGCCGGCAGGCCAGATCTAACTTGTTACTATTGTAGACACAGTTGTCTAGGTGCAGAATCATGCTCATTGGCTTATGCATCATCTTTGACTGCTTTCTGTGCTACAAACACGAAGGTGGATAGTTGCACTTCCAACATTTCTATGTAGATGCAGAAACGTCTATCAACAAAGAACCCCAAGAACTTGCCAACTCTCGCCCTACACCCCCCCAATGCCTGAAAAACTGGAGCCTTATGTATATTATCAGCCCAGCTTCGTTATTTTGCAAGTGAGAGAACTGAAAAACAGAGAGGTTAAGCAACTAGCCTGAGGTCACACAGCGAATGAGAGACAGAGCCAGCACCTGAAATAAGAGTGTGAGTTTGTGGTCAGCGCTGTCTTCTACACAGTGACTTTTCCCGGAGGTGACTCATTCAAGGTGGTGGGATTTCCAAACATAAGCTAAAACCTACCCATTCACAAAGGACGGCACTCGAATGGCTGACAAACATATGAGCTAGTGCTCAGAGTCACTAGGCACCCGGGAGATGATGAGATATCATCTTAGATCTAAAATTAAAAAAAAAATCAGAGAAGAAACGCTGGAGAGGGTGTGGAAAGATTGGAACTCTTACACGCTGCTGGTGGGCTTGTCCACAGGTGCAGCCATCGTGGGAAGCAATGTGGGGACACCCAAACCAAAGCCCAGAGCAGAGTCCAGAAAATGGGCATCATCTGCCCCACCTTTGCCATTTTCTTCCCAAGTCCCTCTTCCCTGGAGGACAAGGAATTGCACACCATTTTCCCATGGATCCTCAGTAGGGGGCTAAGTGCAAATTGTCCCTCCCTTTTTCAATTAGTATGATTTTGGCTGTAATGAGAATCGGGATGCCCAGACATTCCCAACACACCAATTTCACCTTCATCACTCAACGGCATTGGCGACATGGTTCATGCGGTGCCACTACGGTAGCTGTTCTCTTTCCCGATGTTCTACCACCATTAACAGAAGCTCAGTTCCCTCCCTCTCCCTTCCTCCCACCTCCAGTAAACATGAATGACCCATGGTTCCTACATATTTGCTTATCGATATACACGAGACCATACAGTCGTTGCCCTCTCGCAACTGCCTTACTGTGCTCAGCGTGTGGTTTTCAAGGGTCAGCCACGCCGGGGCCTGGGTGAGAACCTCATTTCTCTGCACTGTTGAGTCGCACTCTATTGTGTGCATGTGCCACATCTTGTGTATCCGTCCATCTGTTGATGGATGTGGATGGGTTACTTCCACCTCTGAACTGCTGCAAAAGTGCTGCCCTGAATGTTCCTTTCCCTTGTGCTCCTGCCTTCCCTTCTGGGTACACACCAGGGATAGATCGCTGAGTCATGTGGTTGTGCTACGCTCAACTTTGCGAGACGCCAACCACTGGTTCCCACAGGGCTGCACGGCTTCACATTTCCACCAGCAAGGGAGGGGTTCAAGCGTCCTTTGAACAAACTCCTTACAGAGGAACCATGAGATGCTACCTGTGTGCTTTGCCCATCGGGAATGTGGCCACGTGCAAATGGGCCGCATTGATGCTTGCTTTGTGGTAAGCAGGGTGAGGAGAGGAAGGCTTGCTAAGTCATTGTCCAGCACATCATATTGTAGGACTATTTAATTCACTCAGGTGGGACAGTGGCTTAAGCATTGGGTTGCTAACCACAAGGTTGGTGGTTCTAATCCATCAGCCACTCCACAGGAGAAAGACGAGGCTGTCTGCTTCTATAAAGATGTCCAGTCTCAGAGCCTCTGTGGAGTTCTCTTCTCCCCTCAAGGGTTGCTATGAATCAGAATTGACGGCATGGCCATGTGTCAGGGGAATGACGAGGCCCAAGCTCTTTAGAAACCTATGTTTGTACAACCATGTTTGGGCCCCTCTGTAAGTCCCTATCGACTGTGTTCATGTTGATTGGTGAACTGATTTTATTTTCTATAAACAAACAGAAACATTCCTTGGAACGTGTCCTTAAGGAATTCCACTCAGGTAAGCACAGTGTTCATTTGTATGTACCTAATGATTTTTACAAATGCCCATGAAACAAAGTTTGTATGTGCCACTGCACAACCATCTTCTCCACAGTTTCTTTACACCTTTTACTTTGTGTGTAAAGTGTGTTAGTGGCAGGCATTGTTAGGTTTACACGGGATGGGGGGCGGCTTCAAACATTTTGTGGGGAAAAATTGCGTACTATCTTGTGGGAGACAGAAAGATTTCTCCCAAGTTTTCTCCTCCAAATATATCCCAAACTTAGTTGCTTGCTACACGTGGTGAATGACTATACATTTGGAGGTCAGCAGAAGTAGGTAAGGGGTTATTCTCCCTAAGGGTCATCAGCCATCTAGACCAAGCAGTCACCACTGTTTATCCCACAACAAGTAGGGCCCACTCCCTTCTGATAAGGATAGTAGTTGTCTATTTCCTTGTAGGAGACCCCAGAGAGGTCAAGCCCACCCAAGGGTGACCAAGGTTAGGCCACCATCATGAATCTAGGACCCGCCCTTCTTGTCACATGTATGCCTCTAGTCCCTCCCCTTCCTATCTTGTGTATAGCCCTAGCTCACACCGTCCTGCCACACCTATGCCCATTGTACAGCCCTTTCCTATGATGTGTATGCCTATTATACTGCCCCTTCCTGTGATGTGTGGTTACCTGTAATCACACACCCCTAAGTAGATATAACCCTTGGTTAGCAATAAATGGGGTCTTCAAGCCTCCTGCCGGGTCACCAGCTGGCTGCCGGGTCTCCGCCCCAACTCGCCTCGGCCCACGCTGTGCTCAGACCTGGCTGGTAAGATCATGATCATCCAGGAGGTGAGCACGCTACCATGAAACGTGTCTGACTCCGTTATTTCAATCTCTCATCTATCTATCATGCTCTCTATGACTATATATGTCAACTGTACAATTGCACTTACTGAACCCATGATTAGTTGTGGGGGGCTGGCCACTTCCCCCTACACTATCTCTTAGCTCCCATTTGATCCCTGCTCATGATGACGCACTCTTGGCCTTGCCTTGAACAAGACGGAACCGTGTTCGGAAGAAGCAAATGCAGAGAGCTGGTGTTGGGTGGCCTCTTGGTGACCTCACGCGTGCAGAGTGAAGTACTGTCTGGTCTTGCACGAGCCGACAGTTGTTGGCCTGTGAGTTTTCCCCTGTCCCAAGGCGCCGCTGTGAGTCAGGACTGACTGGAGGGTAGTGAGTTGAATTGAGCAGAGTTGAGTTGGGGAGATAATCATTGCCCTCCCTGGGGGGCTTTGTAACTGCCAGAGGCTTAATATGTATTCTGTTATTTTGACCTTTCCATAACCATGATGCCCCAGTACCCTGATGGGGGACACCAGTCCACTGTATTCTGTTCTTGTTGCCATTCAGTCACCGCTGTGACCCTGTGTGACAGAGGAGAACTGTCCCCTGAGGTTTCCTAGGCTGGGTCTTTACAGGATGAGCCCTGGCTGTGCAAGGGCCATAGGTCCTGCGGCCACACAGGAAGAGCGCAGTGCAAACCCGCCAATTGCTCGTGAAGACCAGGCAGTCTGCCCCGTGAGTCCCATGTGGCAGTCCCACCCTGTCCCGTCGGGTCACTAGGAGTTAGCGTCGACTCAGTGACACACAACAACAACCACAATCTCTTGGGGAGCAACTTGCCTGGTCTTTTGTCTCCTATAGCCACTGAGTGGGTTTGAACTCTCAACTTCTCAGTTAACAAACACTCATCGCAATCAAGTCCATGCTTGATTCATAGAGACCCTATAGAACAGGGTAGAACTACCCCTGTGAGTTTCCAAGACTACAACTGGTAACAGGAGCAGAAAGCCCCATCTTTCTCCCTCAGGGAATCTGCTGGATTTGAACTGCTGACCTTCGATTGCAGCCCAGTGTGTGATCACTATGCCACCAGGGCTCCAGAAGCCAAGCCCCTTTTGCCCTTACCTCCACCCCAACCCCCGACAGCCAGCCGGGTGCTAGAGATAATGAGCACTAACAATACCCTCTCAGAACAATGTACTCAGATTTGGGGAGTTGGAGGCTGGAACAAAGGGGTGGGACACCCAGGCCTCATGGAACACCTGCCCCCAATATCATTCGGGAGCCAGACACACTGGACTAAGGGTTGAAGGGTGAATAGGGGAGTGCGCTCATGATTGGAAGAGTGGGAGAAATGAAGGGAAATAATTGGCGGGGGGGAGAGGGAGGAGCAGAAGGAGGGGGAGGAGGGAGAGAGAGGAGGCCAGGCCAGGAGAGGGAGAAATCTTGGGAGCCAGAGGCCTGTCAGTCTTCATTCCCAAACTGTCCCCCTGGGGGTGCAAGCAGCATCCGGAACATTCTGTCAAGCCAGGCATCACAGCTGGGGTGCCTGCAGGCATCCAGGAGGCAGGAATATGCCAGAGTGACTTGGGCCAGCTGCACAGCTGGAGAGGACGGTGGCTGACTGGACAGTCCGGGCCTCCTCTCAGCCCCAGCCTCTAGGACTGCAAGGAACAAGAGAGCTGAGGGGCTGGGTTCCCCCAACACTCAAAGCAAGCAGGATTGCCTCCCTAAGGTCCCACCTTTAAAGGTGCCCTCTGGCCCAGCAGCACCCATCCAGATTCCGCCTGGTCAGTGTCCCAGGGTCACCGCCGGAGGCAGACAGCTGTGTCTGCCGCTTACCTGTCGTTTAAGTCCCAGGCCTAGGTCCTGTGCAGCAGGCAGCTTAAGCCCTGAACCGCAGGGCTTTCTTCTCTTGTAGATGTGGATAAGAGTGACTATTTCAAGGGGTCGGGGTGGGATTAAAGCAATCGCTTGCCAAAATCCTCCCTCTGGGGCAAACCAGCCCAAGTTAAATGATCAACAAATCCCAGGGCCCTTTGGCTTCTAAAAACCAAAAGAACAGAAGAGGAGCTCCGGGGACCAGGGCACTGCTGGTTGGGCTGCTAACCGCAAGGCCAGGAGCCTTTCTCTGAACCTCTGTAGGCGCTCCTCGCTCCTCGGGAGAAAGAGTTCTCCCTGCCCAATAGGGTCCCTCGCAGAGTCAGCACTGACTGGACGGCAAGGTGTTTGTGAGCTTTGTCTGTAGTTTGCACTTCTTGGGGGAGTGTTTCTCCGAAAGGGTCTGTGGACTTCTTTCCTTTTAGAATCCGCCTCATTCGATGAGGACAAAGACCTAGACAGCCTATCGCTGTGAGGACCTGGGCCTGCTGGAGTTTGGTCCGCTGGCCTGATGGGTTTGAGGACAGGTTTCCTTCCCAAAGCAGAGGGCACAAAGTACTGGACATGTGCACAGAGGGTCCGCCCTTCTCTCAGCTGGACTCTGTCAGAAACGGAGGTTCAGAGGCAGGGAGAGGTTTGTTAAGGGTTGGCAGAACTGGAACTATCGCCACAGTGGCTTGGCTCCCCATCCTACCCCCAGCCATGGGAGGTTCTTCAGGATTGGCGATGGGACTCAGGGAGGGCTTGGCTGATTCTTCTCCAAAGGGTGCTGGCAGCTTACATCTTGAGGATTTGGAGCCCGGTCAACTAACACCTTCGGAAAAATTTGGGCCAGTGGACATGGTGGAAGCTTGGGCAAGTGAGCGGAGCAGGGGGCTCATACACAGATAATCCACCTACCCAAAGAGGGCCTGTCCACAGCTTCATCCTGCTGAGACCCTCCAATCTCAAACCTAATGTAAGAAGAACATTTGTTGAACCTTAAAAGGCACAAAGACACACAGCATCTGGATGAGGGAGGTCATTTGCAGAAGGTCATAATGGCATCAAGGATTCACAGTCAAGACGCGAGTTAAATAAAGCACGGAACAAAGGAAGCTGTCATAAGTTCATGATTGGTGGCAGATCACTACGTCCCAGTTACAGATGGATCTCCATAAACGGGAACAGGGCTGTGATGGGGTCACGGACATTATGTTAGATGGAAAAGCTCACAAGATGGGTCCAGGGCCTTCGACCAAGGCAGTCAGGGCAAGGCTGATAGGGCATGACTCTTGACTAAGCTACTTCCAGTACCGTCCATCAAGGATACATCCAGGTGAGCCCCCAAGGGAGATGGTCCTTCCCTGAGCTGGCTAGAGGGGCAGGAGTAGGGACACGGGAGGTGATCCATTTGCCGATGTACTCTACCTGAGTGCAAGATCATCTACACCTTCGGCTGAAGATCAGAAGGAATTCAATGGGGGTTTAATCTAGGTGAGAACTCCAAAGTGAAGCTCGGACACAATCCTAAACCAAGGAGGATGGCTTCTGAGAGGAAAAATGTCAATCCCC
This sequence comes from Echinops telfairi, assembly GCF_000313985.2. Taxonomy (NCBI): domain Eukaryota; kingdom Metazoa; phylum Chordata; class Mammalia; order Afrosoricida; family Tenrecidae; genus Echinops; species Echinops telfairi. The sequence continues at coordinate 5,377,824 of NW_022111379.1, forward strand.
AGCTAGCCCGTTCTGATCTTTTATACTGTTAACTTTCTCATGTCACCATCACCGAGAGAGCTGTCGGCCATAATGAAGACTCCGCCTTTCAGAACAATGAAAAGGAGAAGCACTGAGGGAGGGCAGTCTCATGGCAAACAAACAAGCAAACCAAGACACCTTGCCTCCTGTACATCCGGGAGACCAAGAGCTGCCTATCAGGTTGGCAAAGACCTGCTGAGGTTT
>NW_022111379.1:5379376-5381123 GCF_000313985.2 Echinops telfairi
ATTCCTCTCAGTTACATTGCCCTTGATCAAACCCTACCAGCCCTCCTACACCCTCCTAGCCATCAATTTTAGATCACTTGTTGTTCCCTTGTCCCGGGGTTTGTTAACACCCACTTCCTTTCCCCCTGTCTCCCGCTCTCCCATCCTCCCCCCTGGAACTATTGGTTCAGTTGTTTTCTCCTCCAGATTGTTTATCCCGCCTATCTTATCTAAATAGACTTGCAGAGATAATAATATGCACAAAATAAGATAGTAAAACAAAACAACACAACAGCAAAACCAACTATTAAAAAAAAGTCTGTAAATAGTTCAAGGTCTGTTTGTTGACCTTTAAGTGTTTTCCAGTCAAGTCTGATGGGGTGCCACTCCCTGGCCCCACAGTCTATTTTTGGTATTCTTCGGGGACGTCATTGCTCTGCCCCCCCTGCTGTTCTGTTACGGGCTCTTAGTGTTTTGCCTCTGTGTGGTGGGTGCAATTCAGATTGGGTGCAATTCCCACACTGTGTCTCCAGGGTTGTCCCCTGTAGGGCTATGGGTCAGTGAGGGACTTTGTGTCTTGTGCTGGGGTCGACCCTATGGTCCTCTCTGGATTGGCTGCTCTGAGCAGGAATACTGTCCTCAGGGCTTGGTGGGCCACCATGTGCTCCTCTCTCTCTCCCTCTCCCTTTGTTTGCTCCCATGTGCTCTGATCAGACACGTCCCTCTCCCTGAGCTGTAACTTCAGTGCTGTCCTCTGAAATGAATTCTTCTGGGGAAGGGGAGACTGTCCACGTAGTTGGGATTGGGGGTTAAATTGCTATTTGTCTCAAAGTTGTTTGCCATTTTTAAAGGAGCAGAGCGGATGAAATGTGGGGGACCTCTGTAGTTGCAATGGGAAAGTTGTTTTAAATAAGGGACCTAGTGGCACTTCAACAGCACACCACTGTCTGGCAGTTGGTTTCACCTAAGGAGGTCATATATTGCTGCAACACTGGAAGGCATGCCACTGGTATTTCAAGATAATAACTTTTTAAAATGTTGCCGGGTGAGAATATGTACAACGGGACAGACAGCCATTCAATGGTTTCTGTGTGTACAACTCAGTGGCTGTGTGTACAACTCAAGCTGCACCTCCTTTTCCAAATTACTGCCCCATCGTTAGCACACACACTAGCCGCTAAGGTTCTCATCCAACCTTTTGAGGGGCCATTGTGAGTTTGATCACCAGGAGATAATTCTTCACAAGTACCCGTTGCTCAAGGCAGACATTCTTTTCTAGGGAAGCGAGACTGTTTTCACGTTTCCTCTGTTTAAAGAGAACTTCAGGGGATACTCTCCGTTTAAGGTTTAAAGAATTCCTCAGGGCAAGAGTTTCAGGGCTTCTGCGGTAGCTCTAGAAAGTCTGGATTCCAGGAGAATTTGAAATTCTGCTTGAGTTTTTTCCTTCTTTTGACCAAGTCAACCTACAATCTTTGATCAAAACACCCAGTAATGGTCCCTGGACACCGTTCAGTCTCATGGTAAAGGAGGCAGTCACTCAGGGAGGCAAGTAGACACTGTCCAGCCCCTCCTTCATTCCTGACCTTCCTTCTCTGCGGGTCCTGTTTCAGTCAACCTGGTCTGCGTCCGTGACAAAGCAAGTGTCTATTACTTAGTAGACATCCGATGGAAGCTCACAGAAGGGAATAAAAGGCGAAGAGAGAGAGAAGTGATCCCCTGTTTCCCCAACTATCGAAACCAAGTTTAAAACAATTATACCAAATGCTGG
>NW_022111379.1:5383030-5390609 GCF_000313985.2 Echinops telfairi
TCTGAAGTGAGCCAAAAGGGAGACCACATGGAAAGGTGTTAACATTTCCCCGATGACAGCTGCTGTCATCCACCTTCCACTGCACTCAGCACGACAGCAAGGTGGTCCAGATCCCTGACCTGCGGTCAGAGGAGATGCACCAGAAGTGTAATCCATGTGTATTTAATCTCCACTTCTTAAAAATTTTAAAGTGATTCAACTTTTAAACAAGTCAAAAGGGGGGGTCAAATAAGATGTTACATTTTAACCTAATTAGATACACTATAATCATCTCTACATCACTCTGTCTGATAACAAGGCTGTTCACAGTCCTCGACGACGTCCAGACGAGACTCACCAGAGGCTTCATCTATGTGTGGATCCTGCAAATGGATTTTTGGGCTTCCATTGCATAACTTTCTGAAAACCAAGTGTTTACAATTTAAGCTGATACCATTCCGTCCTTCAGATATGAATTGTATTATTTACAATCCTTGGATCACACAGGCTGGTGTGCTTCTTCCATGTGGACTTAGTTGATACCTTAGATGGCTGCTTGCTTGAAGAGAAGCCTTTTAGACCCTAGGTACTATTCTTTCTGATAGCTGGGCACCATTTAGTTTCTTCACCACACTTTGCTCTAGCACCCATCTCTTCTTGAAGGCAAGTGTCAAGTAGGGCCATTTCATAGGACATAATTGTTCTTAGATTGGGGCTAGAATCAAGTGTGTGCCCCCAATCCATTCATGTATCTATGGTTTGTATATCTCTCTGGTTCACCTTAGAGACATGATTGTCCTTTTATGTTGAAGAACATTATTAATCATACCCCTGGGGCATAAGTTACTTCTAGTGATAGTGCCATTAATTTAGAAAATTGTATATAATTTAAAAACAGTTGAGAAAAGATTACACAAGTATAAACTTGCTGGGAATGGCAACGCACAAATTATTGATTTGTATGGTACAGATTGGAGTCTTAAGAGACTAGGCACTCTTTACACAAGCTATTCGATTGTCTATAAGGCAAAGCTTTCAATAATATTCATTGACAGTGGCAGAACCAGGCCTGCCAGATTAATACATACCATAATAAAGCAAGGAGGACATTAAAATAATAAGTATATGGTAGTTGCAGGACACCATTCATTGGACACCTTCAAGGGAAGAGATCCAAGCCAAAGTCCAATGGCCGCCAGTTCTATGAGCTTGCTATAGCAGCCATCTGCTGCTTCTCACACGATGGTTTCAGCTTTAAGTCCAAGAGCTACAAGTGAGTTTGAGGTAGAGCCCTATTCGCTTAGTGAGGTTTCCACATCCAGTCCTGGTGTAGCCTATGAAGGATGCCATGCTCCTCAAAAAATCAAGGTCTAAACTCCCAGTGGTCTATAGCGCATGGCCTGGGTCACCAAGGGCTGGCTAGAAACTAGGTCAAAAGTGTCCCATTAGGAACATAGTCCGGCATATTCTCCCTTGGGTTCTAGATAAGTATCGCTAACCATTTTCCCCCTGATGGGAGGTTGCTACTCCCTGTTTTCCTACTAATAGAAATGCACTTGTCTTCTCCAAGACATACGTGCTCCCTCCCCTCGTCTGGACTTGAATTTCCAGTAAGGTTTGCTTGTCACTCTGGTAGGAGTGTCTGTAGCTTTGGGGGTGACTTTAGCAGAATTTTGTAGGGCAGCAACTATATTGTCGTCTCCCTCTCCCCCAAAGGAGGCTGAAAGGCTGAGCCCAGCTGAAGTGAAGTCTCCTCTGTTCAAGTGGCGTTTAAGATGTACACAGAAAGGGGATGATGCATGCTTCATGGGAGCTAGGCAGGCTCTCTACCGGGGTGCTAGGCAGGCTCCCTATCAGGTTGCTTGGCATCAGGGCCATAGCCTTGAGGACTCCACCAGGCTCTATTAGATCAGTAAACCAGTCTCTTTTTATGATTCTGAGTTTTGTCTCACATTTTCCTCCCATATAAAAGAAATTAAACAAGTAAGTGAATAACCAAATGTGGGGAAGACAGACACCAACTCACGTAAAGATCGCCCCAGAGGGACAGGGACTTTCCCCCAGAGCCAACAGAGAAAACCTGGCCTCCAGAATTCTGACTTCTAGCATCCTAATCTGTGAGTAAATAAATGTCTGTTCATTAATGCCACCCCCTTTTGTTCTTTCTGTTAGAGCTCACCAAACCCACTGGCATCATAGATAACTAAGTGTGATAGGTTTACTGTGTCAACCTGGCCTAAGACGTACAGGGTCAGCCACAATAGAGTCAAGCATCCGATGCTTACGAACATGACACAAGAGAGCAGGCGTTGTTCCTACCCAGAGTCATAACAAGTAACAGCAAGGTCACCTACAGCCCTTTCCATCCCCTTTGTCATTCTCACCTAAGGTGCTTTTAAAGATGCCATCACTCACGAACAAGGCTGGTGCTTGTAAGCCCTTTTGCATCTGAAACATCTGGGCCTGCTGTCTTGGCAATCTTGGAAGCCACACTATGTCACCAGGCTGGCTTGGCCTTCTGTCCCTGGGCTGCCCTTGCAGATGAAGAAGAAAGCCAGGTGTGCCTGGGTGCTTTTTTGCTAAACCCATTTATGCCTTTTGTCTCTGTCTCCTTCTGAAATCTCTTCCATGTCCAAGCAGACGACAGTCAGTCTCGGCCAAGGGAGGTCCGACATACTTTCCTCCTTAGGGGATTGTTCTCAAGGAAGGATCCCTGGGGAATGAAGAAGGGGTTAGGACCTGGGACATGTGCAGTAATTCCAGGAGGAACAAGACAAAAATGCACCAGCAAACAGAGACTACTCAGATAAGGATCTGCCGAGGAATTCAGGAGAGCTGGAAAGACGTTTGTCCAGCCTTGTTATTGTCACCGGGTTTCCGTTGTTGAGCCCAGGATGGCTTCGGATCAGACTTGTGTCTTAGGAACAGCATCTTGCAAACAATCACACATGCTTCCTCAAGCAGCGTCAGATGAACCCCAAAACAAACAGAGTAAGCTCTGCATTACTTGTGCTTACTTAGATTCCGTTTCTAGGTGTGTCTGGTATCTGTCTCTTCCAACTCCACAGCACCGTTGTCTAACTTATGGTCCCTGACAGGACATGGCTGCACTCGGATTATGGTGGATTATGGTGAGGAAGACAAACAAATCTATTTGGGAAGACGTACAAGTGGAATGCTCCTTAGAAGTGAGGATGGCGAGACTTCATCTCATGCACTTTGGATGTGTTGCCAGGAGAGATCGGTTCCTGGAGAAGGACATCTGTTTGGTAAAGTAGAGGGGTAGCAAGAAAAAGAGGAGAGCCTTCAACGTGATGGATTGACACAGTGCTTGCAACAACGGCTCCGACACAGGACCAGGCAGCGCTTGGCTCTCTTGTACATAGGCTCACTATGAGTTGGACCAACTGGGCAACACCTGATAACAGCAGCTCATGGATCGAGTACCCAGGAAGCAAGATAAGCACAAGTTTATTGTCTTTAGTGGCTCATGTATAGTGAATGGTTTCACATATGCTTACCACATTGATATAGTGAAAAACGCGAATCTCTTTAATATGGTGAACACCTGTGAAATTCTTCATCACAGAGCAATAAACATGCACAAGTACCTTATTTACTGGTGGAGTGGTAGGTTACACTTTGGGCCGCTAAGCACAAAGTCAGCAGTTTGAAACCACCAGTTGTAAAGAATTACAATTTGGTAACCCACAGGGGCAGCCTCTACTCTGACCCATAGAGTCATTATAAGTCCAAATGTTCTTGTTGGTATTGAGCTTGAGTTTTTATGAGTTCCCTGGCTTACTGGGTAACTCAACCCTATTTGTCAGACCCAAGAGTGACTGTGAGGCTGGATTTTCCCCTATGGAGGTCTGGGTGTTCTCCAGGTCCATGCCCAGGCCCCATGAATGCCTCCACCTTTTTTGCAGAACACACACATTGTTTAGATTCTTTTTCAATCAGCATTTGCGACTTTACCCTGACTCTTGCTTTCAAAATAAAACCAGTTGGTAGAATGTTCCGTTAAAGATTACAGGGCAGTGAGTGCTTCTCAAACTCAAAATGGAGATGTGCAGGACCCGGGAAACCTGGTTGACATATCCATCATGATTCCACAGCTCTGGAATTAGATTTGAGATTCTACAATCTAACACGTCTTCAGTTCATGCCCAGATGAAGACACATATCCATTGGCAAGTTGATATTGAAGAGGAGGGCCTTAGAGATGGTCCAACCTTCAACTTTCCAAATGAGAATTCTGATGATCCATGTGGGGAAGTGATTGTTCCCCACTCATCCAACCCAATTGGTTAGCAGAACCAGGACTATATACCCTTGGGCATGTTCTTCTGCTCCACTCCCTTCCTTAGTCTGGGAAACTACAGAGCAATCAGGAGGGTAGAATAAGATAGGGACCCACAAATTCCTGGTCTGGTAGGAGTGGTACTGGATGGCCTCGGATTTTTTAAGTCTGGCTTTTTAATTATCTGTAATTTATTCTGGTAGTTGACAGGATGTGGAGACCAGAATTTAACATTCTAAATAGTTAAGCAATTGCCTCAACACCAGTTAGTGAGTAATTTTCCTTTTTCTTGATGTTGTGAATTGGCACTTTATCTTTACGGATCCCACTTTTATACCCAGCACATGGCATGCCATACCATCTCTATTCAGGCTCCTTTTCTCTGCTCCACTGACCGACTGATTCTGGGGTCCCACCAGTGTGTTGTCGAGGGAAAGCCTCTTCTCGCCACTCCGCGTTCTCAACATCGTAGTTAGACTTGCTTTTCATCCGTCCAGATGACGTTTAGAAAAACTTCACCCATGTCCAGGTGGCATAGCTGTTTTACAAAACTGAATGAAATGTGTACATTAATTTGGGGGCAGAGGGGAAATCTTCACAACATTTAAGTCCTCTCTTCTGGAAACACGCTGCATTTCTTTATTCCTCTGAAAAATTTTCTCCTTATCAACCTGTTGTCCTGCTGTTTCCATCAAATCGGCTGTGACTCTGAGCAACACAATGAACTCCCGCCCAGTGCTGTAGCATTCCCACAATCCCTACTATGTTGGAGGGCTTTGTGGAAGCCTTGTGTCAATTCACCTCCTTGACAGTTTTCTTCTTTATCTGATGATCCTTACCAAGCATGTCCTCCACCTCCCACCCCACCCCCACTGGGACCTGTCTTTCTTGTTAACCTGTCCAAAGTACAGGAGACACAGTCTTGCTATTTTTGCTTCTAAGGTACACGCTGCCTGTACTTCTTCCAGATTTATTTGTTCTGGTGTCTCATAGTCTAGTCAACATCCTTCACCAACACCAAAATCTAAGGGCTCGATTATTTTTCGATCTTCCTCATTGTCCAGCTTTCACATGTACATGAGGTGGCAACAATTACCCCTCCCCACTTGTTTCTTATTAAGGTCATTCACATGTATGGCGGTTTGGGATAGAATATTCTTTTCTAAATCTGATCTTCTTATTGATACAAAACAATAACAACAACCTAGCCCACATGCCCCAGCTTCATCCTCAATGAAATTGGGATAATATTAGGGCCCAGGTGTCAGATTGGTCTCCCTTACTTTTTCATGCTCCACAAACAATAAAGACCAAGTCCAGGCAATTTCCCCCTTCCTGCTCAAGCCCCTTCTGTCTCCCACCAGTCTTCACCAATGTCCTGCCAGTGCTCTGTCCTAGGGCTGATGCCCAGGCCGTTCCAGAGTCCTCATGGGCCAGTGCCATTCTTGGGCCCAAGAGGTGAGCAATTCATCACCGCACCCCTACCCAACATCACACACACACACACGCACGCGCGCGATGTGGTTGGGGTTCCCTCACAAGCAGATGCTGAAATAAAATTTGAGTGTGAGTACTTCTTTGGGGAAGTAGTCTCAGGAGACACCCATGGGAAGCAGAGAAGTGAGACTGGGTTGGGCAAGGGGGTCATGTTTCTGTGGGTGAGGGCTGTGGAGTCACTTTGACTCAGAGTAGAGCTGTCCTATAGGGTTTTCTTGGCTGTAATCTTTATGGATTGCTGGGCCTTTCTCCAACAGTGCCTGCTGAGTGGGTTCAAACCATCAACATTTAGGTTAGCTGGGGAGTGTTTAACCTTTGTACCATTAGGCTCATCAGGTAGCTGATACAGGTGTCATCAGCTGCTGTGGACACCTGGGGCTCCATCCTACAGGGGAATCATGGGACACAGTGTAAAACCCATGTCTCAGAGTTACACCATAACGAGGTCAGTGAACTGGAAGATTATAAGACCGACTCCTTCCTGCCAGTCATTGCATGAGGATCGCTCCCCAGGGATGTTCATTTCTGGCATTCCCAGCCTTGTGTGTTGGGCAGGTTGCAGTGGCCAAAGAAAGCTCTCAGGCAAAGGGATTGTGATGGTGGCAGATGGAAGCTGACAGGGTCAGGACCTAGGCAGGCACAGACTGCACCTGCTTCCCCAGCAGTTCTCAAACACCAGTATGCCCCGGGGGACTGATAAATCACAGATTATTGGGCAAGACTGCCAGAACTTCTGGTTCAGTACACCTTGGGTGAGGCCCGAGAATTAGCATTTCTAACAAGTTCCTAGGTGGTGTTGATGCTACTGACCATTCAGCAATCACATGCTCACACTGTGAGAGCTACTGTACCACACACACACACTCACACACACACTCCATGTGCTTCCATCTGGTGTCTCTGGTGTTCTATCACTGCTTTTACATACATTTGCAATCCTAATCTCCCATGACACCTTCAACTCCCAGATACCTTCAACTCCTGATTGCATTTTGTACTGGTTTCTGCACCTATTGGATGGTTGCTGGCCTCAACACCTTTGCTTACTCTTCTGGCTCAGCTCTCGGCCTTTACAGCCCTTTATGCAGCTTTCTCTAATAAGACTTATGGTTATTTATCTTGTATTCTGCTTTCTTTTGTAGAAGGGGATCGCCAGGTTGGCATTGGTCTAGTCAGGGGGGCCCAGCAAACTTTTGAGTTGGAAGAGCCAGTCCTGTGCCTCACAGCAATTTAAAAATCATTGGAAAGCCATGAGTGTATTTTTACAATCAGACGAACTCACCATGATCTGAATAATAGCCTTTGACACTTTTCAATTTGACTTCAGGCCATGTGAATGTACCGGAAGAGCCACAAGTTGCTTGCGAGCTGCAGTCTGCCGACCCCTGTTCTAGCAGTTCCACAGAAACCAACTTTCAGAAAGCAAATCAGTGAAAAAAGCTTGTGCATGCAGCAGACCGGTGTCAGGTATAGTGCTGGAAGATACTAGACTCTCATAACGCAACTGGGGAGAGCTGCCTCCTTAGAGGAGAGCTGACTTTAGAGTAGAGTTGACTTTAGAGTAGAGCTGGCTATCACGGAATGGCAGAAGTAAAGCGTTCAGGACATCCCCTTGCTGTTGTGGCATGAATAGATGAGAAGAAACAGCTGCGAACACCCATTAATAATCAGAACGTGGAAGGTACAGCGTGGGCATCTAGGAAAATGGGAAGCTGTCAAAAAGGAAATGGAGCCAAACAGGATGCGATGTAGCAACGATGAAAAATACAACTTTCCTCTAGTTCCTAAATGCTTCCTCCG
>NW_022111379.1:5391058-5398217 GCF_000313985.2 Echinops telfairi
TGGGGGCTTAAGTGGAGAGCAAATGTTTTGAGAATGATGAGGGCAATGAATGTACAAATATGCTTTATACAATTGATGTATGTATGGATTGTAATAAGAGTTGTATTAGCCCCTAGTAAAACTATTAAAGAAATAAATAAAATAAAGGAAATGGAATGCTTGAAGGGAGGTATCCGGTGCCATAGCAGTGAATTCTAATGGACAGGTACTGACCATTTAGAATCCAACAGTCGTGGGGCCTAAGATGTCAGGAATGATGAATCGAAGAGGTACAGTGTCACATTCATCGTCAAAAAGAACTTCACCTCTCCTGAAGTCCACAGCTGTCAGTGATAAGATAATATCCACAGACCTACAGGGAAGATCAGTTCATATGACTATTTATTCAAGTTCATGCACCAACCACTGATGACAAGGATGAAGAAATCAAAGGTAGTTTGTTTTTTCCTTTGAAGCCCATTTCTGCAGGCTGAAGTGGAGCGATACTCCAATCAGGAAACATTAACAGCTGCAGGTGATTGGAATGTGAGGGAAGGTTCGAAACAGACGAAGAACGAGTACCTGGAAGTGAAAAGGTCTTGAGGTCACATGACAGAATTTTGTAAGACCAGCGATCTATGTCTTAGAAAGATTACCCCCCCCCACCCCCAAGAGCTGATAGAGAATCTCAATATTATCAGGTAGAACAAGGCCAGGGACTGGCTGTGGAAGAGAGTGCCAATTGCTCATAGGCAAGTGTAAGTTGAAGCTCAGGAAAATTAAAGTAAGTCCATGAGGGTCAAAGTATGGCCAGGAGTCTATCCCACCTGAATGTAAAATATGACCAGGAATCTATCCCACTGAATGTAAAGTATGACCAGGAGTCTATCCACCTGAATGGAAAGTAGGACCAGGAGTCTATCCCACCTGAATATAAGGTAGGACCAGGAGTCTATCCCACCTGAATGTAAAGTAGGACCAGGAGTCTATCCCACCTGAATGTAAAATATGACCAGGAGTCTATCCCACCCGAATGTAAAGTATGACCAGGAGTCTATCCCACCTGAATGTAAAATATGACCAGGAGTCTATCCCACCTGAATGTAAAGTATGACCAGGAGTCTATCCCACCTGAATGTAAAGTATGACCATGAATCTATCCCACTGAATGTAAAGTATGACCATGAATCTATCCCACTGAATGTAAAGTATGACCATGAATCTATCCCACTGAATGTAGAGTATGACCATGAATCTATCCCACTGAATGTAGAGTATGACCAGGAGTCTATCCACCTGAATGTAAAGTAGGACCAGGAGTCTATCCACCTGAATGGAAAGTAGGACCATGAATCTATCCCACCTGAATGGAAAGTGTGACCAGGAGTCTATCCCACCTGAATGTAGAGTATGACCAGGAGTCTATCCACCTGAATGTAGAGTATGACCAGGAGTCTATCCACCTGAATGTAGAGTATGACCAGGAGTCTATCCACCTGAATGTGGAGTATGACCAGGAGTCTATCCACCTGAATGTAGAGTATGACCAGGAGTCTATCCACCTGAATGTAAGGTAGGACCAGGAGTCTATCCCACCTGAATGGAAAGTAGGACCATGAATCTATCCCACTGAATGGAAAGTAGGACCAGGAGTCTATCCACCTGAATGTAAAGCCACCTCAGGAATAGGTTTCATACATGCAACACTAATGACCAGACAAACTGTGGAATGGGATCAAGGACATCCTCGATGAAAAGCATGGGAAAAGGTCAATAAGAAAACAGGAAAGAAAAGATAAGGCCAAAATGGATGTTGGAAAAGACCCTGAAACTTGCTCTTGCATGTAGCGTGGCTAAAACGAACTGTAGAAATGAGGTAAAAGAGCTGAATCGGAGATTTCAAAAGGCAGCTTGAGACAGGAAAGCAAAGTGTTATAAAGAAAAGTACAAAAGCCTGAAGCTAGAAAACCAAAGAGCAGAACACATAGTGTTTGTCAAGCGGAAAGACCTGAAGACATAATATAAGCCTTAAATTGTCATCTTGATGCAGGAAGCATCAAGAGAAGATTATTGTGCCAGAAAGAGTGGACAGACATTCAACCATCTTAGGAGGTATTAAAGGTATTAAAGGGGGAAAAAAATCTGAGCTGAAGGCATTTGGTAAAAAACAAAACCAAACAAACTCTCCAAAATGAAAAACAAGGTGAGGTAGTTAGTTTATTGTGCCAACCTGGACAATAAACACATATGGGGTTAATTGAAGGGCGGAGGGATAAATGGCTCAGTAAGCCTTGCCTTTCTAGTTCTCAGGTCTCTTGCTTTGTGATGGTCGCACCAGGGTGCAGCTGCCTTAGTAGTTCCCTGCTTCAGCTTGCAAGGCTGACTTCCTGCAAGACATCCCCGAGGAGAAGCCACATGGACCTACCCCGATGCAGCCCTGGGTGCTGGAGCAGCCCTGTGGAGACCCCTGCCAGTGCTGAGATGCTTACACGTTCACTGATTTGGCTTTCCTCCTGCAGTTGGCATCTTAGTGTGTGTTTTGTGAGATGGAGGAGGAGTTTGTGGATTGGTGTCAGACATATGAGTTAATGTTGGACTTGTGGGCTTAGGCAGCACTGGATTGGCATGTTTTCTTGATGTGCACTTACTCTTTATAGAAAACTCTCTCTTATACCTGAGTTTCTGTGGATTTGTTTCTCTAAATTACCCAGACTGACACACAAGGTTCCATAACTTTATGAGATTTCATCTGCAATGTTTCAATAAATGGATGCAATGCTGGAGGCACTCATTCTCTGGTGCGAATAACATTGGAAGCAGCTGCTGGCTAACGAACTGGACGAGATCCAAATCTGTGCCCATTCTCCAGAAAGGTGACCCAACCGAGTAGAAACGTTATCGAATCATAATAAGTCATATTACATGCAAGTAAAACTTTACTGAAGGCAATTCAGACACAGTTGCAATAGACATGGACCGGGAACTTCCAGAAAAACTTAAGCCAGATTTAGAAGAGGATGTGGAACAAGGGCTATCATTACTCATGCCAGATTTACTTTGTCTGAAAACAGAGAATACCAGAAAGATGCTCATCTGTGTTTGTTGACTATGTAAAGGATAACATTGTGAAGAATGGGAATTCCAGAATGCTTAATTGTACTGCTGTGGGACTTGTACCCAGAGCAAAAAGCAATCACTCAAACAGAACAAGGATACTGTGTGGTTGAGATCATACAAGGTCTTTATGTTGAGCAAACAATTCAACTATTTGAAGGAGAAAGCAACATCAAGATCAGAGAAAGATTCATTAAAAACTTGCGAAATGCTGATGACATAACCTTGCGTGCTGATATCGAAGAGGACTTGAAGTACTTACAGGTAAAGATTAAAGACTACAACCTTCAGCTTGGATTACATCGCAACACAAAGAAAGCAAAAATCCTCACAACTAGACCAATAAGCAACATCATGATAACCTAAGAAAACATTGACATTGTCAAGGATTTTGTTTTACTTATGGAAGCAGTAGTCAAGAAATCAAATGACTTAGTATATTGGGCAACTCTGTTGCACAATATCTCTGTAAGGATTAAAGTGCACCAAATCTTGGTATTTTATTTTTTAATACTTTTGGGGCATATACTTCGCACATACCAAGAGGTACAATCATCACCACAATTCATTTCAGAATATTTTCTTCTCGTACTCATCGTTGTCAGCTCCCCATTTCCCCCCAGCTTCCCCTGCCAGGCCCCTAGGCAATTACCATTCCAGTTACTGTCTCTATGGAGCTACCTCTCCTGCATTTCATCTACAGAAAACCATGTAAAACACAAACAAACAAAACCAACAGCAATGACTGGATACAACAGAGAAAAACCTCATTCAAAAAAGAAAGCCGAAAGCATTAAAAACAGAGACTACTTAAAAATGGGTCAGAGGGGCAGTTAACCTACTTACATCTGCCCTAATCGACTTTACAATGCTCTCTGTCTGACAGCAAGGCTGCTCGTGTCCCTTGACGACTGTCAGAGGGGATTCACCAAAAGCTTAAGGAATTTTGGGCTCCCACCCAAAGCTGCCCTCCACAGCTTTCTGCAAACGGGGTGTTCATGATGTAAACACCGATCCCGTTCCCTCCTTCAGATTTTCATTTTATTATTTGCAATTCTTGGATCACACAGCTTGGATCATCTAGTTGACGCCTCACTTAGATGGCTGCTTATTTGAAGACAAGCTGTTAAGATCCCAGATGCTATTCTTTCTGATAGCCAGGCACCATCTGATTTCTTCACCACCTGTATCTGTTAGGCAGGAAGAGGCAGGGACAGGGGGGTGGTCCTGAAGGCCCCCTACAGGAGGTTGGAGGAGAATCAGGCAAGCCCTTAGCCAGTCATAAGGACTAACTGGGCATGTGCCAATTCAAGCCAGAGATGGGTGGATGGTACACCTCGGCGGCCCAAACTAGGTCCAGGTGGGCTTAATTCAGCCAATGGAGTCAACCAATATCTTTGGCCACGTCTCCTAGCCACAGGCCTCCAATACCTTCACAGCGAGACTCCCTGCCCTTCTACCCCTTCTTCCTTGCCCTCAGCTCCCATCCCATGCCTGCTTGGCCAAGCTGTGGTCTCCCTGGCCTCAGGCTACCACGTGTGGGTGCGCAGTCCCATGAGGGGGCCCGTGTTCAGTCAGTGTACAACCTGCAACTTCTCCTGTCCTTGATAAAAGCCCACTTGGATCAGAAACCAGACTTCGGCATCAATTTTTTCTCATGTGAATTGAAGAACGGAGGTGTTTCCCACCCGAGAAATCTAACATATCTTCAGTGATCTTTTCACGACAACACACATCGAACAGGGCCATTTTATAAGAACTAATTGTTCTTAGATTGCGCCTAGAGTCAAGTGACAGCCCCAAATCCATTCACATATCTATGGTTTATATATGTCCCTGGTTCACTTTAGAGATCATTGTCAATTATCTCCTGAAGTATAAGGTAATACTATTGCTAGTGTCATTAATTTAGCCAATGGTATAGAATTTAAAACACTGTTGAGAAAAGGAAATTATACAAGTACAGACTGGCTTCAGACCATAATACATAAATCGTTGACTTGTACAGACGAAATTCTTAAGTGACTGGACACTATCTACCCAAACAATGGGGGTTGGTGATAGGGCACAATTTCCAGTAAGATTCATTCGCAAATGCAGAACCATGTCTACCAGAGTATTGCATGCCATAAGAAAACCAGGAGGGCATTAAAATAGTAAATATATGGTGCTCGCAAGCCACCGACAAAGTAAGTCTTGGTATTTTCAGTAGCCTCATATTCATGCAAAATATGCCAATGGGCAAGGAATGCTGGCGAAGAATTGACACCTCTGAATTATGTTGTCGGCAAAGAAGATTGACTAGCTCTTGGACTTCCAAAGGACGAACACATCTTTCAGGGAAGACATGGAGGCTCCTTGGAAGGAAGCCCTGTCTTTCATGCTTTGGGTATGATATCGAGAGAGGTCCATTCCTGGAGAAGGACATCATGATTGGCCAAGTAGGGGGTCATTGAAAACGAGGAAGACCCTCAAGGAGATGGATGGATACAGTGGCTGCTAGTATAGATTCACAGTTGGATTCAAATAGCCATGATTATGAGGATGGTGCAGGACCAGGCAGTATTTCTTTCTGTTGTACACAGAGTTGCTATGAGTTGCAATGTCTAGAAGCAACCTATCCAGCACAGACGTCCCCTTGTATCCCCACCCCACCCCAAATCAGGTGCTTGTCTTCTCCTTTTAGTAACAACCTGCAAACTACTTTGTCAAAGATCTCCTTTGAGTTTCAAAACAACCCTAGGAGATGGGCAAGTTCATGAGCTCTGTTTTGCAGATGAGGTGCAAAAAGGCTAAGAAGTACCCCAAGGCCATGTACCAGGAGACTGTTGGAAGTCAGAACTTGATTTCAGGTTTTCTAAGTGGAAATTCTTCATTCTTCTCCCCTTGCTATCCCCTCCTTTCTGAGTAGGAATGATTAGAATTCTTTTGAGTTGTTCTCAGAACAGGCTCTTATTGAAAAGTTTGATGCTTATCACAGACAGACAGAATTCCACAAGCCCTTGGTGTTGTTATAGAGAACAGTCACCCCTCTACCCTTCTAGAACCCACAGTGTGGTTAAAAAAAAATTCAAGCTCTCTCTGCAGGCCCAGACTACCTTGATCTCAGACCAGCATGCTTTAGTTACCCATCTTCCCTGCCATAGTGACTGAGAAGTGGCCTCTCATTGTCCCAGCGAAATCTCAGGAAACACGTACGTGCCTCTAGTGGTCCAGGAACCCCTGTGATCATTGTGGCAGCCTGTCCCTAATGACAAGAAACTACTGGGGCTTGGGGACAGTGAATAGGAGCAAGGGAAAGAAAAGGACAGGTGGAATGCATAAGTTGGGTGTGTTGACTGGGCTTCTTGCTTCCTCTTGAGCTGACCTATGATCGCAATGTCTTGGTAGAGGATATCCCTGATCATGGTCTTCAGGGAAGCAGCTCTAGTTGATGGTAATTCGGCACAGAACCAGGAGACTGGGGCTTATTGCTGACTTCTGACAAATGACTTCATTTCTCTGAGCCTTTGCTTATTCATGTACCCCTCTCTTCCTCAAAGAGAGATTTTGAGTCAGCTGAGATCCTTGTGATTAGAGTGGTTTGTAAATCAAAATGCCTCGCCCACCGTGTTGTGATTCTACAAATAGGGAACACTGACATACTTTGAATGACCAGAGACACACAGCAGATCAATATGTCAGTTCCCTGGAAGCCTTACCCAGCCCTCTCCGACTGCGGATGTGCAGGTCCACCTCTCAGTCTGTCTCCTCTTGCACATCTGTATTGAAAAGTGACTGGACCTCGGACAAGAGGAAGAAGTCTGAGTTCCAACTAAACTTCGGGCATTAACATCCTGTGTAACTTTTGACAAGTTACTTCATCTCTTTGGCCTTTGGTGTCTTCGTCTGTAGCTTTACAAAGGACATTATCTTGTTTTTCTGAATGTTCTCATCCCCACCTCCCCAAACCTGATCCACTAGCATGACTCCAATGACCATCTTTGCCTATGACCACCAAGCCTCACCTCCAGCCCCATTCATCCTGGCCCTAACCAACCAGCCAATCAACCAGCCAACCAGCCAA
>NW_022111379.1:5398489-5431413 GCF_000313985.2 Echinops telfairi
ACCAACCAACCAACCAACCCACAAACCAACCAACCAACCAACCAACCAACCAACCAACCAACCAACCAACCAACAAGCCAACCAACCAACCAGCCAGCCAGCCAACCAACCAAAGCAGTTGCTGTGGAGTCAAGTCTGACCCAAGGTGACCTCAGGAGTGTCAGAGTGGACATGTCCCCCATGGGTTCTTCTGACTGTTTGGAAGTTGGTTACCAGGCTTATTCTTCCATGATGCCTCTGAGTAGACTTGACCCTGATCCCATTGGCTAGCAGCTTGAGTACATTAACCATTTGTACCCTTTGGGGACTCTCTTCCTAGCCCAAGCACACCCACAGCCCTCCTGTAGGACAGAGTGAAACTGCCCCATGGTTTTCAAGGCTGTAGATCCTGACTCAAGTATTCT
This sequence comes from Echinops telfairi, assembly GCF_000313985.2. Taxonomy (NCBI): domain Eukaryota; kingdom Metazoa; phylum Chordata; class Mammalia; order Afrosoricida; family Tenrecidae; genus Echinops; species Echinops telfairi. The sequence continues at coordinate 5,398,894 of NW_022111379.1, forward strand.
GTCACATTTTATCTCTGACAGAAGAGCTAATGGGTTTTGTCTTAGAGCTTACCTTCTAAGCACCAATTTATGGAAGGCCATGGGTGAGTGAAAGCCCCCAATCCATTTGTAGTCCTTACATAAATTGAGCCTCCATTGAATTCCTTCTGATCTTTAGGTAGAGACAGGACAGTCTAGCCTCCGGCAGAGGGCAAGGGCAAGTGCGTTTATCTCCATCCTCCTCCAGCCAGCCAGGAGGAGGCACTCTCCTTCAGGGGCTTTCCTGGGTGTGTCCTTGATGGAGGTCATGGGCCTGGAGGTTGCCTAGCCTCGAGTCATGCCCATCAGACATGCCCTGACTTCCTTGGTCACAAAGCCCTGGACCAATCTTGTAAGCTCGCCTGCCGAACGTAACGTACACGTCCCAATCCTGGTTCGCTAGACCCTCCTGTAGCTCCGACACTTTGATCTGCCACCAATTGTTTTTTCCTTTTCTTTTCGTCCTTCCATGTCCTTCCTCAAGCTCTGCGTCTCAGCAGACCCCTCGGACACCATCATGAACTCGGGCTAAAGGTGTTCTTCATCTGGGTGATGTGCCTTTGTTCTGTGTAACAATTAATAGTTTCCTTACATTATATCTGAGATTTGGGGTCTCTTTTGTACTTTAAAATAGTTTTAACTGTCAACATTTTGGTTAGCAGCTGAGCACAGCCTCTTTACCACCCAAGTGCCTTCCTTCCCATCCCCAAAGCTTTCTGGAAGGTTTTTACATACTCCACTGGTACCACCTGCCAGGTCCCAAACAGAACTCAGGTACAATTACTTCTCCTCCAGCCTGATCTGTCCCCGTTATGCCTCGACTTAATGAACGCCACCATCTCATCCAAACCTACCACATGAGAAAACCCACTGCCACCCAGCCAACGTCAACTCATAGCAACCCTAAAGGACAGAATACAACTGCTCCAGAGGGTTTCTGGGAGCCCCGGTTGCATAGTGGCTGTGTGTTGGGCTGTGAACTGCAAGGTCAGCAGTTCAAAACCACCAGCCACTTCTCCGTGGCAGGAAGATGCGACTTTCTACTCCCACAAAGAATTCGTCTTGAAAACTCACAGGGGCAGTTCTACCGTGTCCTCTAAGGTCCCCACGGGTCTGCATTGACTCAATGGCAATGAGTTTGGTCTTGGTATGTAGGGTTCTTGAGACTGAAGATCTTTATTGGGGTAGATAACGCTACAATGCTTTTTCACCCATGGCACCTGCCAGGCTCCTTTGCCACGTGGTCGATGCTAAGAGGTTAGGAAACTCGCCTAATTTTTACAGAGCAATTGGTTGATCATGTGATGGCAGAGCACATCCCACTTTCTACTCTCTAATGGAGATGTGCCATGGGTTGAAGTGTGTTCCCCCCAAATATGTCCTGAACGGTGGCCCCTATCTTTATAGGTAGGCTCCAGTTTGAGATAGAATTTTTGTTCAGTTTTGTTTTGTCATGTTAATTCGGTCTCAATGGAGTGGAGAAAAGTGGCTACTAAATCTTATCCTTATCGAGTGACCTGGAGAAGGCAGGCGAGGAAGACAGACAACAGAGACAGACACATCTACAAGGATTTCCAGCCACTACTAGAAGCTGAGATGGAAGAGGAAGAACTTCCCCCTAAGGTTATATCCTAAATGAAAATGTCTCGCCTCCTGAGAGATGAGAAAAGAGATCTGTTCTTTGAAGCCACACACTGGCGCCATTGATACAAGGCAGCACTTGGCAACTAGGACAGGACATGGCTTGAAAATGTCTTTTGATCCTTGATGGCAGACATTGTCTTCATCAGGATAGGCTGGGCTAGGGGTGTGGTGTCGAGTAAGCCCTGCGCCCTCAGTAGGGTTGACTCCTTGCCTCAGGAAAGTCTATCGTGAATTCGGCAGCCTTCGCCATCTTGTAGGCACCATTGAGGGAATGTGTACCAAGAAATGCACCCCAGAGTATTCAGCCAGGGGCAGGGAGGCCTGGGACAGAGGGCTGCTAGCTGTTAATATCCACTGGAAAGCCCCAACCCACCGTCCAGAACTAGCCATGTGGCCCCAGACCTGCGGCGGGGGAGATGGCTAGAGACGAAAGTGTTAGAAATTGAATTGAATGACAATAAAATGTGTGCTGTAATCCCTAATCCAGGTCGCGGTAACCATCTCCCATGGAAACGGATTCCTTTGTATCGGTGTGGGCTGTGCTTTGAGTGTATCTTTTTGGAGCTCTAAGGGGAGGAGAGGCAGTAAGGAAGCGAAGACCCTGCCCCCGCCCCCCATGAAGACTGTCAGGGAGCCAAGGAATCAAAGCTAAAGAGGCCAGGACCTTCCTCCAGAGCCAACGGAGAGAGCGAAAGCCTCCTCCTTCTAGGGCCAGTGCCCTCCCTCCTGTCCGACCGAAAGCCACCCCTGTGTGGTCTCTCAGCGACAGAAGCACAGGTAACAGCCACAGACATGCAGAGCAACACGCCACATCTCAGGGGCACAAACAGGGCCCGCGACAGCCCCCAACCTAGCATACATCAGGGGAGGCCAAAAGCCCAGTGGAAAACAAACCTCTGGTCTCAAGGGCCCTAGGACTAGACATGGCTAACACATGCTTGAAGGGGGTGGCAGGGCAGTGGGCAGCAGCTCTTGCCACCCTGGGGGACCTTGGGGCTGTAAGTGGTGGTCAGCGTGGGGAAGGTCTGTTTTGGGGAGGTGGCAAGAGAGCTGGGTTGGGGCGGTGGCTTGGGGAAGGGGACAGGAGGAGTGGCGGACGGGAGCCAGAGGAGCCGAAGATTCCTGAGGCCTGGCAGCTCTAAGGCAGTGGAGGTGAGCCCACAGCTGGGCTGTGTGTGAGGGTTGGTGGTGCTGGAGGGCAGGCTGTGCTCTGGCCCCACACGCCACAGAGGAGAGTTCAAGGCTCTGCAGTTTCTGAGGTTGGGCCCCTGGAGCAGAACCTGATGGGACCTGTTAGAGACGTTACAGGCCCAGTGCGGGAGGCTGTTTTGATTAAATTTGGGCACGTAATTGCAGGTTTACGCTGTGGTCTCATTATGGCTTTTTGAATCTTGTTAACCTCTCCTCCCCATCTCCCCGCCTCCCCTCACTTCCCTTCAGGACCGCAGGCTGTGGCCTTACAACAATACCAGGAATACTTTGAGACTCCCACATGGTGTGGTGGCTTTCTCCAAGACTCCATCCTGGGGGCCGGGCAGGGCGGAGACTATAAGGAAGGGCCAGAGAGCTGGCCTTGTGTGTGGCTGAGTCACCCTGGTGCCTCTCCTTTCAGCTCCCCCAGCCCAGGCAGCGTGGGAGTCTCAGCTATAAGAGAAGCACAGGCACAGGAAGGGCAGCAGGCCTGAGCGAGTTGCTAGGAACTCAGAGTCCAGCTGGAGGAGTGGGCAGTTCTGGGGGACGCAGATAGGGATCCTGCCGTAATGGTGGCGAAAGGAAAGGATGGCGAGGAAGGGGTAGGGGAGCTGGGGAAGAATCTGAGAAGTTCATAGGGAGATCGAGAGGAGGTATAGAGAGCTGGGTGTAAGCAAAGGAGTAGAGGTGGGACTGGTGTGGAGAAGAAAGGACAGGTTCAGAGAGTGTTTGGTGCCCAGGGAGGAAGTGCTGGAGATGAGGCTGGGGTGGGATGCGGTGCCATCGGGGGAGGACCCCTCACTGAAGCCTGCTCTGGGCACTAGAGTGTAACCGGGCAGAGGGCAGTGAGCTCCCCTAGGGAGTGGACAAGAGGATTCGAGTTCATAGAGATCCTATAGGACAGAATAAAACTGCTCCCTAGGGCTCCCAAGGCTATACATTTTTTAAACCATTTTATTGTGAGCTATTACAGATATAATATAATCCCATAGTTCTATCACATCAAGCAATATTGTATAATTGCTACCACAATCCGTTTCAAAACATTCTCTTCCTTCTTGAACTCCTTGATATCAGCTCCCCTTTTACCCACCCCTCCACCTCTTCCACTGCACCCCCCCAGAACCCTTATTCTACTTGTTGTCTCTATAGCATCATCAATCCTACGTTTCATATAGCAGAACCCCAGAAAAACACGTAACAGAAATTCAAGCGGGCTACCCCCAGTGACAAATACATCAAAACTAAACCCCAAGATGAGAGAGAGAGAAAAACAAAATGCGGAAAATGTTGGAAACCAGATCAGGCCCAAAGTGCATCCGAGGGGGATCAAGGGACAAGGTTTTAACCACTCAAGTCGGGTTTATCACCTTGATCTCCCATCGTCATCTCTCCCATGCACTCTGGTTCATAAATACTTATGGAAGCAGGGAGCCATATCTCCCCTCTGTAGAGCAGCAGGAGAATTTGAACCGTAGACCTTTCCATTAGCAGCCCAATCCTCCCACCCAGAGCACCGCCAGTCTGGGTGGACAGTGGCCCCAACATGCCAGGGCAGAACTGCCCCATCGAGTTCTCTCCACGGTAAGCTTCCTGGAAGCAGGCCAGCAGCGCCTTTTCTCTGACGGTTATTGAGTGGGTTTGAACCGCCAGCCTTTTATTTACTAGTGAAACACTTAGTTGTTGCTCTCTCACGGCTATTAAGCCCCTTCTGATTCATCGTGACCTGCACAGGCTTCTGTAAAGACTCATGGCTTTCCGGATGCAGGCAGCCTCATTTTTCTTCCAAGGAGTGGCTGGTGGGTCTTGAAACTCTGACTTTTGGGTAAACAGCCCAACCCTGACCTGGTGGTGCCATCGGCGCTCCCTATTGCCATGGGAAGGTGGGAGGAAACTAGGAAAAGCAGCCCATCTCTGAGAGGCAGCGGCCAGTGACACTGGGCTCCTCATTTTCTATCCCAACACTCAGAATCCCACTCCTCCCCCTACTCTCGCCTCTTTTCCCTCAGCTCCCCCAGCCCTCAACTTTAGGACTCTTCGGTCTTCAGCTCCAGCCTCCCTCTTGATCGTGCAGGGACTGAAGTTGAAGGGCAATCTGGGCAGAGCCTGGAGCCTGGTGCTAAGAGCTGTGTCCAACACTTCCCAGCCACCAGGCCCTCTGCTGATGGTTAGAAGACAGAGAAGACCCTGTCAAAGGAGGAGGGGCAGGTGACTGCGGGGAAACACAGTCCTCCCATCCCCTGCCTCCATGCAGCCTCCCAGCATGGCAGCTCACAGGGTGGGAGGGGACAAGGCGTGGGCAGCATTTCTCTGAATGGGACCTGAGCCAGGTGTGGGAAGGTGCTCTCTCCCAGGGCTGACCTGGCAGTTCGGGCCGTGTCTCAACAGCCCTCTTGGGAAACACTAGCTTGGTTTGTCAAGACCCAGGGGGTTCCCCGGAGCACAAGGACAAGGGGCAGCTCAGAGAGAGCTTCCACTCTGTCAGAATGTTGAGGCCATCTGAGGGCCCTCTCTGGGCCTGCCACCCCACAGCCTTGGCTCTCTGCTCAGCTGGGAGGCCCTCTTCCCTCATGGGCTCAGGGTGCTGAGTCAGGCCTCTGGGACCGTTTTGGGACTCACTGACCTGCTCCCTAGAGCCAAGGTGGCACAAAGGTTAAGTACTCGATTGCAAACTGGAAGGTCTAAGGGTTGTCTGTGGTTGGAACCCACTTTTCCTCTGGAGAAGAATGGGGCAGTCTGCTCCCGTAAAGATGACGGCCTTGCAAACACAATGGGGAGCGTTCTAATCCGTCTGATAGGGTCCCTATGAGTCAGAATTGACTTCATGGCCGAGAGCAGGAAGGAGGCAGCAGGGGAGGAACGATGCCCTCAGTATGGCCCCTGTGGCTCCCAGCTCGGCCGTGTTCTCTTCACCTTTGTGGGGCTCAGCTGGGGTGGTAAGGTGAACCCAGAATTGGGAGTCAGAACACCTAGTTCAAGGGTGACCCATTCTCCCCTCTGGACCCAGATTCCTCATCAGTGGCAAGAAGGGATGGAGATAGGTAAGACCCAGGGGGCCTCCAGCCCTGCAGTCACTCAGTAGAGCTATAGCAGAGAAGCCCGCCAAGGTGGCAGCCAGATCACGCCTGGGGGAAGGCCATGGAATGGTCACAGGTTGCCCCAGGCAGGGGCACCAGGTCCATGGACCCCTAACTTTAGGTTGATAGTGTCTGTGAACCCGAGCAGCATCACAGAGACAAGATGGCCTGGGTGTCTCCCAGGGTGCATATTTGCAGCCCAACCCCGAGGTCCTGAGCAGGAAAGAGGGAGGAAAGGTCACCGGAGTCAGAGGCCAAGAACAGAGCAATAGACCAGGCCAACTGGGCTGAATCTGCCAACCCAGGCTCCAGTGAGAGGACAGAGAGCTCTGGGTAGGTACCTGGGCCAAGCAGAGCAAGCATGAACGCTGGCAGCAGCCAGATGTGGGCACAGACCAGGCCTCCCTGCTCTTCGGTTTTATGACTTTAGGGAGAACATTCAACGGCCCCAGCTTCAGGTTCCCACCAGAACACGGGCAAGGGGTGTCAAGCCTAGCTTGCAGGGCTGCCGCGAGCATGAAGTACCATCACGTATTTGAGAGATTTTGTAGCACACTCTCTCCAGGTATTCAATCGATGTCACCTCTTCTTGCCCCCAGCCCTCCCTGGCCTCTGCCACACACATTGGACGACTTGGCACTGGCAAGTCAGAAGAGTGCACACGTGCGAGGCCATCCGGTCGCCCCGCCCAGGCATTTGCCAAGCTTGCCAGTGTCCCAGGACTGTGTGCCGGGCTCTGTGCTATCGGGGTGTGTGGCCTGGCCCTTTCCTTCAAGGCAACATAGTCTGCTGGAAAGGCCAAGGCACACTCACACCCAGAGACCATTAAGGGAAGCAAAGGGCAGTGTGAGCCATGAACATGAGAGAGCTGGCATTTCTGGGTGCAGGACTCATTCAGACGGGAAGCAGCAGGACTGGGCTGGGGAGAGGTGCCCCTAATTGGCTGGAGTGGAGGGTAGGGCTGGAGGGAGACTGAACAAGATGGGCAGGCCTCGTGGGAAGAAAAATCCTGTGGACCCAGAGATGTGATTGGGGCCCATGGGGCACCAGGGGCATGTCTCTGGGGTGCGTCGTGGACCCATGGTTGCTTTTGCAGGAGTCCAGCTGTCTTCGCTGCACCTCTTCTGTTTAAATATTTTTATTGGCATATCCTTTGCATACAAAATGTAATCATTTTGAAGAAAAGTTGAGCAATCATCACCACAATCAATCTCAGAACATTTTCTTCTCATCCTCCTTGAAAGCTCCCCGTTTCCCTCATCCTTCTCTGCCATGCCCTTAGGAAATTATCAACCCAGTTACTGTCGCTATAATTCCACTTATTCTGGATTTCATATACAGGGAACCACACAAGACACAAACAGGGAAAAAAACCACAAAACCAACCAAACAACAATGACAATACAAAACAGGAAAATCCCAATCAAAGAGAAAGCAGAAAGTATTAGAAATGGAAAACAACTTCAACATGGATCGAAAAGGAGCTCAAATGAGAAGGCATTACATTACAACTCACTTCATCTGCCATAACTGGCCTTGAAACACTCTGTCTGATGGCAAGGTTATTCACGGCCCTTGCCTGTGCTCAGAGGGGATTCAGCAGATGTGTGATCCATTTGGGACCCCGGTCATCCATCGCAAATCATTCTGCAAATCAAATGTTCACAATTTAAGCTCTGATGCCATTGCCTCCTTCAAATTTGGAATTTATTATTTACAATCCCTGGATCACACAGGCTGGTGTGCTTCTTCCACGTGGACTTAGTTGGCGGTTCCTTTTGGGTGGGTGCTTGTTTGAAGGCAAGCCTTTAAGACTCCACATGTGATTCTTTCTGATAGTCAGGCACCCCCTGGTTTCCTCCCCACACGTTGCAATAGTACCCATATCTAGAGTGAGAACTGAGCAGGGCCATGTCATAAGAACGAATTGTTCTTAGGTTGGAGCTAGAATTCAGTGGGATTGGCTGTGTCTCTTGAACTCAAGCCCATGAACAGTGAGCTCCTCCTCCCAGCGAGTGGCTGGAAGGGGACCTTCCTGAGGCCACACCACTGGGCAGACATCAGGTTTCACGCAGCCAAGTTACACATTGGGTTGCTAGCTGAAAGGTCAGCAGTTTGAAGCTGCAAGCTGCTCCCCAGGAGAAAGATGAGGCTGTCTACTCCCATGAAGATTTACAGTCTTGGAAATGAAAGGGGCAGCTCCCCTCTGTCTTGCAGGGACACGGTGAGTCAGAATCAATGCAGTCAGTTTGCTTTATCCCTTGAGAACACAAGGGCAAAGAAAAACAAGATCAGCATTCACGGGGCCCCTGCATTGAACCAGCTCACACTTGCTGCTTGGGCTTGGAAGGCTTCCTTCACTCTGGGCTGGGCCCACGATTCTCAGCTCCCAGATGAGAAAAGCCGAGGAGGCCCAGAGTGTCAGGGGCCACAAGATGCCTACTCTTTCTCTGTCCCATGGGGCCTCTCCAGAACGTAAACATTGTCTACTAGGGCGTAAGGAGCCTCGGTGGTGTAGTGGTTACGCATTGGACCATCCCATGGTCGGCAGTTCAAAACCACCAGCAGCTCTGAGGGAGAAAGACTGGGCTTTCTACTCCCATAAACAGTTACAGTCTCAGAAGCCCACAGGGGGTCACTGCTATGAGTCAGCATTGACTCGATGGCATTGAGTTTGGTTTGGGACTAGGGCTTAGGATGGGCCCACCTTCTCTGCCACCTGCCTCCTGTCCATGTTTAAAGACCGAGACCATGTCCTTGGGCACATTTCATCACCTCCTGCCCTGGCCGGTCATGCAGGGTTACACACGCAGGGCTTGACACCTCTTCCCAAGGGCCACCTCCTTGGGGCAGAGGCTGGGCCGTGTTCTCTTGCCGGCACAGCCTGGGCACACTGGATGCTGGTAATTCCACTGGATGGTGGTAATTCCAGGGCATGGTGGTGGCAAGCCCCGGCCTGGGTCCGATGACAGAGTGCTTCTGGAATCCAGGGATGAGGTGGTTGCTGACAAAAGCGGGAAGGGAGGGGTGAGAGATGTCTCTTCTCAGCTGTGTGCCTCCCCTGAACAGGCCTGCCTCCTAAAGGTCTGCGCTCTCAGCTGACTGGAGAGATGTGAGGCAGGACCCTAACAAGGGAAGGTTGTCTGCACGCTGCCAGGCCTGCAGTGAGTAATTAGATGCGAGTTAATTTGCATTTCACAGGAGAGTCAGGGGCCTCCGGGAGGGATCGCTGCAAGGCGGCACAACCTCCTGGAGAAGGGCGGGGCCCTCAGGACGGGGACACAGCGGGTGAAGGCTGGGCCACAAACTGACAGGTGCACTGCTGGAGCCCACCAGCTGCTGCTAGGCAAAAGATGGGGCCGCACCTCTTTGGAGCGGTTTCCCTCTGGTTTGGTGTGTCCCCAGGAGTCGTAACTAACTTGATGGCAGTGAGTTGGGTTTGGGTTTGGAAGGAGGTAGGTGCTATGATAAGGTTCCCATTTTGCAGATGAGAACACCAGGGGGGGGGGGTCCAGTCTTTTGTCCCAGGGCTGAGTTAGCAGCCTTCTCCCAGCTCCTCCTTTGAACACCATTCCGGGCACCCATCAGGCTGCTCTTTGAAACTATTCACTACGTTCGGTTCCTTGTGAACTTTGCTTGAAGTGAATGTCTTCTCCGGGGAAGGGCTGAGGTGCAAAGCTGAAAATCAGATGACAGGAACTGGGAACTACAGTTCCTTGGGACCAGAGAGGGAGGGGCCACCCCAAGTCCTGACAGCACACTGCAGCGGCTCTGAAGGATCCCTTCCGTGGGGGGGCTACTTTGCCCTTGGGACATTAGTGCTGCTTCCTGTGTCCTCTGTGGGTTCCCCCATGCATTGAATGGGGCCAGTGCACACAGCTAGACACGGACACTTTCATGGGAATAAGTGGACAGTGCTCTTACTAGGGTGTACCTGGGTTCATTACCAGGAAAACGTGTTTAAACATGTCTCCAAGGTCAGAGGGTGGCTGCAGGCAAGTTCTCTCAGTAATATACTTCATCTTGTTAAGGTGTTTTCAGAAATAAGGACCAATCAAAACAGTGGTTTCTGAGGGAGCGGGGAGGGGTGTCCCCTGGACTGGTCCATTTCAAGACAGAGGCCAGCTGACAAGGTTATAGTAACTGCGTTGGTTTTCCCAAAGGACACGGGATGATCATGGGGCTTCTTGTGAAGTACTTTCAGAAAATTGGAAGCTACTTGGGTGAGAGAAGGGCCAGGGGACTGCACAGGGGAAGGCCTTTCTCTCTCAACAGTCAGCTGCTTGTTCTCGGAGCAGAGCAGGGGCTGTCCCTGGAGGCTCCCACCGGGAAGCCTCAGCCCCTCCTGTCCACAGCGCTGTGCCTGCCCCGCAGACGCTCTGAGAACGTTGGGAAAGAGCACGATTCGAGTCCCTTGGGAATGTGCAGACCGCCGTTTTAAAGGGTGCCCGTGGAAAAGCGGCCCTCCTTGCTCAGGGCGGGATTCGAGAGGATGCACCATGTTCATACATGGTAAGACCACCATGGAGGAGATGGTGAGAAGCAACAGCTTCCCATTCTGGTACTGTTGTTTAATCGAGGTTTCGACGATGTTGTTGCAACACTTTTGGACTTACCATCAGATGCACCCGACTTGTGACTTTAATCTCAGGCCTTAGAAAGGCTTATGAAACATCACAGCCACGAGTCAATGCCAAGTCATAGCGACCCTATAGGACAGGGTAGAACTAATCCCTGTGAGTTTCCCAGACTGGAACTCTTTATGGGAGTAGAGATCTCTGTTTTGCTCCCGTGGTGTGGCTTGGGGTTTCAAACTGCTGACCTTTCAGATCGCAGCCCAACGTGTAACCACTGTGCCACCGGGGCTCCCTCTGAAATACCTGTGTGTATACATATGGTGCTTGTCCAGCTATGGAAGCTGCTATGGACAGATGCTGACAGGGGATTCTCTGATGTTCTCAAAAGTTCAGAAGTGACAAGAGAGTAGGGTCTCTTGGAGGCCTTTTTTTTTTTTTTTTCCGCCGAGAGGGAATCACAGTGGAAAAAAAAAACTCTGAAAAACTAAGCCTGGTAGCCAAGGGTGTAGGGGCATAGCCAAAGGGATGGGGTGGCTCCGTGGGGCCCCAGGGGCCTTTGAGGGCCATGGGACTATTCTGTGTGATAGATGGTGGACACATAGTATTATGCACTTGTCCAAACCTATAGGACTAGACCACACAAAGTGAGTCCTAGTATGAACAATGACTTCTAGGTCTGAGTACTAGGCCGACACTGGCCCATTGACTGCAACAAGTGGGCCACAGCAATGCAAGATGTAAAGATGCAAGCAGGAGGGGAAGCCTTGGGTAAGGTAAAAGAAGAATCCAGAAACCTTCTCCACCTTCTGCTTAATTTTTCTGTAACCCTAAAACCGCTTTAAAAATAGTCTGTTAGTGAAAAGAGAGAGAGAAAGCAAAAGAGAAATAGCATAAGCATTGAAGCACACTTCCAAGTTCAAGGGGATTAAGCTGAGCTAAGTATATCTCAAGAGCCGGGGGCGATTCAGCAGTAGAGTTCTTGGCTTCCCTTTGGGAGACCTGAGTTCAATTCCCACCCAATGCCTTAAGTGCACACTACCCTCTGTCAGTAAAGGCTTCAGAATTGCTATCATGCCGAACAGGTTGGAGATTTCAAATTGAGCCTCGGAAGAAAGGCCTGGTGATCTACTTCTGAAAATCAGCCAATGAAAACCCTCTGGAATCCCAGCGGCCCAGTCTGTAAGGGATCGTGGGGCTGGCACAGGGCCAGGTACTGTTTGGTCTACTGTGCATGGGGTCATTGAGAGTTGGGGGCCTACTCAATGGCAGCTACTAAGAGCAAGCGTGTCTTGGTCCTCTGGATAAAGGGGCAGGTAGGAATGGCCTAGAGGCCAGAGGGAGCTTGGGCAATTGCTAGTCTGGTGGATGGGGCAGGGGGACATGCTGCCAGGCAGGCAACACCAGCGTGGGGAGCTTTGTAGGCCACATCAAGGGCTTGCAATTGATTCTAATGGCCGTGGACTTAGGGAGCGCTCTCCTGGCTCTGGCAGTTGCCCAGCAGGATGTGAGAAGAGCCCAGACTCTTGGCAGTGACAGGAATAGGCTGGAGTTGAGGATCCAACGGGGCTGGATGTAAGGGGTGAGGTGATGGGGGAGGGTGGTGTTGTCCTGTGGGTGAATACGTGGGTGAGTGTGGTAGCTACATAAGTGAGTGTGGTAGCTACATAAGCTCATGTCAACTTGATAAATAAGGGGTGGCGTATTGCCTGTCAATCAGTCACAGCTTGATGATGCTTCCTCGTGGGTGTGGGGCCTTCTCACCGGGATTCTGGGAACTTCCTCTCTCTTGGTTCGGCCATCCGAAGAGACAGGCCTCTCTCTCTGCTTCACTTCCCTGTTGACAAGCCGTGTGAAGCCGCGCTGATGGCTGCCAGAGCCCCAGAGAGGTGCCACTACCATTCCACCAGCCTGCGAGCTTCATGCATTCAGTGTCACTATGTGCTGCATGAGTCTAAAGAGGAATGTATGGACTAGTATTGGACATGTGGGCTAATATCAGACTTACGGACTTGATCTGGACTGGACTGGGATGTTTCCTTAATATGCAATTGCTCTTTGATATAAAGCTCTCTCTTACACACGAGTGTCAATGAATTTGTTTCTCTTGTCAACCCAGACTAACACTGTGAGGGATATCCTAAAGGAAGGGCATGGTGCTCTGGAATAGGTGAAGGACAGGTGCTCATGAGTCGAGTCACACCTGGGAGTGGGGTGCGGATGTGGGTGGGGTGGGGCCGGTGACAGAAAATGCCCGCTGAGTTGGGACACAGAAACCTGGGAGCAGCAGCAAGGTGCCTCTGGGAGAAGCCTCTGGCAGAAGAAGCCAAGTGTACCGTCCCCCACCCCCACCCCCGCTGCCACATTGTCATCTTCAAGCAATTCATATATTTTTTTCTGGCTCAATTTCCTCATCTGCTCAATGGAAGCAACGGACCACACCGGAGGTGTCTCCGTGGAGGCAGGCTGGTATGGGAGGAGCCCGTGGGAATGGTGTGTGAAACTGTGTGTACACATCCATCCAATTTGGGGCAGCTGCAGAGCCCCCCATGGGATGAAGCTGTCCTTTGTCATGGTTCGACACTTGCAGGGAGTACTGATCTCTCGATATGCATGGGTGAGTCTCACCATGCCCATCCGGCTCCTGGAAGGCAGTGGCCGGGGTCATGCTTGCCCACATGTCCCTCAGTGGACATGATGCCCCATGGGGGCTGCACCACACTGCAGGCTCACACACGTGGCCTCGGGACCCTCTGGCTCAGGTCAAGCCATTCTGGCTTTCTGTCTCCTGGGCAGGACATGGGAGTGCCCAGAGGATCACTGCCCTTTCTCCCCCTCTTTGCCTCAACAAACGCTCTCTCAACCTTCAGAGCCCCAAGGTAAGGCTCTAGAATGGAACCTTAAGGTGAGGTGTCCCCAACCTCATGCACGGGCTGTCTTGGTCATCTGAATCTTTTCCTGCCTCTCTGTCTTCCTGCCTCTGCCCCGCAGAGGGACAGAAGGACTTGGGGCCGGGTGCCAAGGGGCTGCCACACGCTTAGTGCTCAAGAAAACGCTGCCTTTTAGGTCGTCCAAACTGACTGCACTTCCTGTTTCTGAACTTGGCTTCTCACTGAGTCACACTGTGGGGGTGGGGCTGGCTACTGCTCGATCCGCTTCCCTAAGAGGAGCCATCAATAGCAGCACACAGGGCCCCCTGTGTCCTCCCAGAGTCCCAGGCTGAGCAGCCAGAAGGGGAAATCTTTGCACCAGCATAAGGGGTGTTGACCTGCACACTCCAGTTTGGACTGGGGGCCCAGGTGGCCAGAGAGTCCCGTCCTGGAGCACTGGGCCATGTCCCATGCCAGGCCCTTTGGAAAGGGATCGTAGGTGCTATGTGGAGCAAGCTGGTCGGCAGGCATCACAGCGCCCACTTTATAGATGGCGACATGCGCTCTGAACACCGAAGGGACTTGCTCAAGCTTGAGGTGCCTTTGTGGCTCGGACACCCTGCCTCTCGGGGGAGGGGCAACAGCATGGGGTGTTATGTTTTTCTTGGTCCCGGGCACACGGGTGCCTGTCCGACCTGCACAATCTAACCGTATCTTGCCCTCCCACACATCCCGTTGGAAAGTCCGGCCAAGATCCACACTTCCCTGCCTGGCTTTCAAGCTCTGGCCCGGCCTGATTCCTTCCCTGCACAAACCACAGCTCGCTCTCTTTAAGCAGGCTGGGTGGCCCTTGGCCCTGGCAGGGGAGCTGTTTGCTCTGGGAGATGGGTTCCTGGTGAAGACAGGGTCCGCTCCCAGGGAGGGTAGAGGTCGAGGCAGCCCCCAGGGGTTTAGGGGTGGGCCTCTAATTTCTGGGGAAAGGTTGTTGGGCCATGGGGAACCTGGCCCAAGCCCCAGGGCCTTACTGCTGGTGGCAGAGGTGGGGCCAGCTGCAGTGACTGTCCCCTAGGGTCTGAGGAAGCCACATTCCCAGTTGAAGGGCAAGGCAGAACCTTGCAGATCTGTGGGCAATGAGGACTGCTGGGTTACTTCCGATTGTCACAGGCACCAAAGAGGCCTGGCATGTGGGATGGTGTCCCTAGCCAGGGCTAGCAGATTTGGATGCCACCAAGTGAGCCTCAACCCCTCATGGTAGGTGGTCAGTGTTGGGGGTGGGGTGGGGTGGGGGGAGTGCAGGCCAGGCACACAGGCGATGGACAGAAGGTCGGGCATGGGAGTAAGACCACCCTGGCTGAGCAAACCGCTTCTTCATGAAGGCCCCAGGGGCCTTACCTTCCCCTTTCAGGTCCATGGAGGGTGCTTCCCACAAGACCTGGCACCTAGTGGTGCTTCCTGCAAATTTGGGGCCTCTGCTCCACGCCTTCTCCAGAGGAAGGGACAACAGTCTAGTTCCCACTTCAGTCTGTGTCACCTGCACTGTGGGCCCCACCTCCGGGGGGCAGGGAAGAGTGCAGGTCACCTCCTGACTGCCCTGGGCCTGGCCAGGAATCTCACCTTCTGCCTCAGGCAGGGACAGAAGACAGCACTGGCCGGGGTATTGTGTGACCAGAGAAGCAGCTAATCCGCAGAGCCTCTCAGTGGGACAAGTATCAGCAGGAAATTTACAACCATCTAGTTCACATTCCAGGGGTGCCAGGTCAGTGCCAGTAACAAGACACTGCTCTGGCTGGGGTTGCCAGAGAAACAAACAGATCCTTTATCTCCCATCTAAGCCTCCCAATTTGCACCCTGGTGACGCACCTTCTACCCAGGTTGCTCTCCAAACCCCATGAGGTTGTGCCTCCTGAGCTCTTAGTAAACAGAGGGTGAGCGATCTTTCAGACATGGAAGTCACTTGTTAACCTTTGCTATGCACTGGCAAGGCCAGGGAGGAAGGCTGGGCCCCAGGAGGACCCTCTTTGGAGGGCAGTCAGCCTCAGTAGGGGCCCTACCCCCCTGGGTGCTCAGGGAAGAGTCAGTAAGCAGGTCACAACTCTGGGGACGTAAAGAACAGAAGGTTGGAGCATAATGCCACTAAATGGGCCCAATTTATTCTCAGTAGAAGCACGCACGCTCACACACAGTACCAATGGCCTGGTGGGGGAGTCTGCCCTCTGATTTCAAAGGGTATTCAAAGACATTTAAGATCAACAGTCCAAGACAGATTCTCATGAGGCAGAGGTCAGGAATGCGTCCAATTTTCCAATCTTTAGATCAATTTGGACAAGACTGTTCCACCCGCAGCACTGTACCTCTCCACTGGATAGGTACTGAACTCACAGGTTGTACTTGCAACCTTAGGGTATATTATGGAAAAGGGAGGTTACGTACGAGGCCGGTTCAGGAATGCTCAGGATGCAGTCCTTCCATCAAGACAGCCTCTTCTCAGCAGTGGGAATAGGCACGTGTCTCTTTGTCTTTCAGCTTCTCCTGGTTACAAAGCTCTTTCAACCCTGGCCGCTCTGCCAGGAAGCTTTCTCAGCCTCCTCACCCGGTGAATCTGGAAGTCCGCTGGTCCCCTGCTGCTCCTCGCTGTCTCTGTCAGGTGCTAGCGGCCTCTTGGACCTCAGTGTTTCCTGGTGTAGGGACCCCAGGGCTTAAATGATACACTCTGTTCCGGTCACTTCGCAGTGGTGGTGGTCATGAAGCCACGAAGTCCCCCTTTCTGCCTCTAGGATGGCTCATTTTAAGCCTCACAAGATGGCAAGACTGACCATCCCTCAAGTTAGGGATCTTATTCACATGCTCATCCTCCCCGCCATCCGCCCTGACCACAAGAGTGCTATGCACCTTATTGACATTATTAGCAAGCTGTCCAATCCCCTGGGTGGGCCAAACACCTCATTTGCATTGTCCCACCCAATCATTTGGTGGGAGTTATACTCTGTCTGGGCTGTCTATACTAAGTAATTCACTGTCCTGCCCAGACCACTAAGTTATTTCCCTTGATTGAAGAACAGTATGCAACAACATAGAATCCAACCTGCTCTGATAGGTACCGGATTGGGTCTGCTTAACATTTGAGTTGGAGACCTGGTGGCCTAGTGGATATGCATTGGACTGCTAATTGTAAAGTCAGCAGTTCTAATCCACCAGCTGCTCCTCGGGAGAAAGAGGTGACTTTCTACTCCCTTAAAGAGGTACAGTCTCAGAAACACACAGTGGCAGTGTTAGCCTTTCCTAGAGGGTCGCGGCGAGTTGGCACCGATTCCATGGGAGTAGGCTGTTTTCCTTTTTTTAACATCGGGTTGGAATCTTCTCCCCGATACCTGGGGATGTAATTCTCTTTGAGGCCGGAGTCTGTCTTAAACCGAATCACTCCTGAGATACCGAAAGAGCAGATGAGACACCCCAGAGATGACACAAGTGGGGAAGACAGATAGCCATGTGGAGACAGCCAACCAGCAAGGAACAGACTCTGAAAGAGACAAAGCTCCTCCCCCAATGCCCAGTCTTCCCCTGGGTTGGGACTTCCAGCCTCCTGAACTGTGAGAAAATACACTTCTGTTCCTTAAAACAACCCTCTCAAGATTTGACAGATTAAGAACGGAAAAGCCAGGTGGGAAAGGGACCCGCTCAAAGCCACATAGGACCCAATGACAGCTGGCTTTCTCCTCTCCTTGCCACGCCATCCCATGATAGGAGCCCTGGTGGCATCTTGCACTGCGCATGGGGCTGCTAACCATGAAGTCGGCAGTTCAAAACCACGAGCTGCTCCTCTGGAGAAAGACGAGTCCTTCCACTCTCCCCAGCAGTTAAGAGCCTCAGAAACCCACAGGGGCCGCTCTCCTCTGTCCCATACGGTTGCTATGAGTTGGAACAGACTCGTTGGCAGTGAGTTTAGTTTTTGCTTGTTTGTTTTGTTTGGTCATTGGATGATTGCCCTTCTTCTGATTCCTACTCCTAACCTGCACCCTGATACCAGCCATCTGTCCCCGGTGCTGTGCTTGAACTACTGAAACGGACAGAGGACTCTTGGCAGAAGATCAAGTGCAAAGTCCCCGTGGCAGGAAGAAGCCTAAGGAGGGACCCTGATCTGGGTGGACAGAACACAGAGGCGGGTGGGGCTGGACCAGGGCTCCAGCTGCCCAGTGTTTGTTTCGGGATGTGGAACTGGCCAGGCCTCCTGGGCAACTAACTCACTGCCCGGGGCAGCGAGGATGCCTCTGAGGCCCTGAGAGGTGGAGCCTGAGAGCACGGCCACCTGAGAACTCACATCTCCTTCTCCCTAAGCCAGAGTTTCGAGCAAGGCTTCCTGGAGGTGGTGGGCCTAGCCCAGGGCCTTAAGGAGATGGGTCTTCTGTGTCCGGGGCCCAACTTCCCTCATGCAGGAGAGGGGCCGGTCAGAAGCAACTCGGAGCTCATTCCATGGGTATCTTAGGAGGCTGAGCTAGGCTGCCATTTGGAAGGACTCAAGCCAAATGTGTCTTGGTCAGAGGCAAGTATAGGCTGGGTGCTGAGGGAGCCACGGGAGCTGAGGGCTCCTGGTGTGACCTGGGAGGTGACCTTGGGGTCAGTCCTCAGGAACCCCAGGGGAAAAAGGGTGAGGCAGAGCACAGCGCTTGCTGATCGCAAACCGATGAAGCACATCTCATGTGGGTCTAGACCAATCACGTCGCTTGTCTCAGAGCCTGCTCCCGGAGAAAGGTGTCAAGGCACCACTGAAGTTTAGCACGTACACATGCACTGAATACCTGCTGGGGCCAGCTGTAGTGCGTGCTGTGGGACCTGCAGGGATGAGTCATCGGTCGGTTCTGGCCCCGGATCTCCAGGAGCCCCATGTCTAGCGGGGAACTAGCATCCTATCAGTACAACACGAGCTGTCCTGCTTTGTACGCTAAATGCATTCTTTGTAAGGCACTAAGCAGCCCTGGGGAGAAAGTAATTCATCTTGAGGCCGTGTCTGGGGAAGCTGTGGTTTGGTGTAAATGCTTGAGTCCGATCTGAGTCCTCAGGGTGGGGCTGAGGTGGGTGGAACGGGCCATGCGGGCATCAAGCCAGGCCAGGAACTGTGCACCACGGTTCAGGGAACTGGGAGGAGTCCTGTGTGGGTGCTCCGGGTGCCTGGTTCCCGTGGAGACCGTTCCGACTCACCGACTCATGGCGGCTCTGTGTACTGACATCAGAGTAGAACTGTGTCCCATTGAGGTTTCCGTGGCTGCTCTTTGCACGTCCACCACCAGCCTTTCATCCGAGGCTCTCTGGGCGGACTGGAGCTACGGGACTTCTTTTCTGAGAAAGGATCTCCAGGGATGGGTTTGGTCTAATGCCCCCTTCCCATTGCCATTGGGTGGACTTCTACTCATAAGATCCCCAGTGACACAGTGGTTATGGATTGGGCTGCTAACCACAAAGTCAGCGGTTCAAAACCACCAACCTCTCTGAGGGAGAAAGACGAGGCTTTCTACTCCCGTAAAGACTTACCGTCTCAGAGACTCACAGGGGCAGCTTTAGCCCATCCTACAGAGCAGGGACTCGAAGGCAGTGAGTTAGGGTTTGAGGGAGCCCATAGGATGGACAAGACTAGCCCTGCAGGGTTGTCGAGGCTATCCATCTGCAGAGGTGACCACCACAACCTTTTCCTATGGAGCAGCTACTGCCTTCAACCTGCTGGGCTTTGGGTTCACAGTTGGGCACTTTAGCCACTGAGGCACCAGGACTCCTTCATAAGACTTGCCCCCTGCCATTGAGTCTATTGTGATTGACGGCAACCCGGCCCAGTGTTCCATGAGGGCAAATCCTCATCTTCCTCCTGAGCTGTGGTTGGTGCGTTAGAAACACCGACCTTGCTGTCAGCAGCCAAACTCCTCACTCAGTTCCTGCGCTCAGTGACCATCCAGCACCTCTCACAAGCCTGCTGTCAGCAGCCCAGTGGGCCCCCTCTAGGCAGCAGCCCCACGCGGCAGGCCACTCTGCCTCCGCCGCAGCTACTTAGACCCGCCCGTCATCCCGAAACAGGGCTACGTCAGAAACACGAATGGGCCTGTGGCCAACCAGCAACCGGGGCCCAACTTCCAGAGATTATGATTCTGTTGACCTGGGGAAGGGTCAAAATCCCCCTGGGAGCTGCTGACGCTGGGCTGTGTGTGGACTCCGTTTGGTGAGCCTGCCTCTGTTTTGCTCCTGTGAGGTGTCTCGGGCAGTGTGGCCTGCTGAGCGGTCAGTCACTCAGCCCTTTGCTGTCTGGGTGTGTCTTTAGGGATGGAGCTTTTGTGTGGGAGAAGGGACATGGGTATCCTCATCTGCAGGGGCCAGGCCTGGTTCTGATGCCAGGAGATGGGGAAAACCCTACAGTTTACTTCTAGGATCCAGGCAAGGGCAGGCACGGGGGAAGGAAGCTTTCTGACTCCTTGGGTCATGGACACGCTAGGGTCTGGGGCCCGTGAAAAACCCTGGACTGCAGTTACTTCCTTAAAACGCTGCCTGGGAATGCAACGGAGGCAGCACACAGGAGCGTGGACCCCCATGGAGAAGTCTAGAGTATGCACACCTGCCAGTTCAACTAATGGAGACCCCTTGGATGTGCTCCATGGCGGGGTGTGTGTGTGTGTCTCCTGCTGGCACCTGTTGAAAGCAGGTTACCAGGTGCCTCTGGGTAGTCTTGAACAGCCAGCCTTCCAAAGGCTAGGAGGCGAATGCTGCACTACTTTGTTTTTCTTTTTTGCCACCCAGCCCTCCTGTGCAGCTCAGCATCGGCCATCAGATGAAGGACCCAAGCTGCAGCTGTGACCTTGGGAAATTTGCTTCCCCTCATCTGGTGTCACTTTTCTCACCTGGAAAAATTAGGGAGCTGCATTAGATGCTTGTGTGTGTGTGTGTGTATGTGCACGCGTGCGTGTGAGTGAGAGAGAGAGGAGCAGAGGGAGAGCCCTGGTAACAACCCCCATCATCTGATTAGTGCTCAATTTAAAGCCGCTAATAGACATCTGAAACTTTGCAAGACTGGGCAATTACCGGGCACAGCCGGAGCTGGCGCTGTGTCTGCGGGGACCAGCCCATCTATCAGGATGTCATCAGCCTCCTCCTCACTCGGGAGACCTTGAGCGTGAATAACATGGCCCAGAGGAAGCTGGTAAACACAGAACAAAAGAAGCCCTTTCCCCACAGCTCCCTGGGGCTCTTGGGAGGCAGTTTCTTTGCGTCCCCACCAGGCCTGGGAGAATTATTCCGAGGGGTTTGGGGAAGCTGGCAGAAGGCCGGGCCCTCTCCCCTCCTCACCTTCCCCCAGGGCCCTGCCCACTGACACCAGTCCAATTACAGCATCCTCTGAGAGGCTGGCAAAGAAAACAAAGGCTCCGAAAAAGCGGGGAGGATACCCGCCCCCCACGCACACCTGCCTGACAGCTCCTGGGCTGTGGGGGCTCCTGGAAGCCTGCTCGCCAGTATAAAGTTCAGCCTGTCTGTGCACCCCAGTTCCACCTGCACAAATGCTGCACTTGACCTCTGGAAGCCCCAGTCTTCTTTATCTGGGTGATTCCTTTCATTGTGACATGGGGGAACGCTTATGGGGGGCATTTGCTGCCCCTTCAACCAGGTGTGCACATTTTGTCTCCTGGCCTCTTCGCACGCACGGTCCCCCCACCCCCACCCACTTCCACCCCCACCGTCCCCCCTTTCCATTTGCCTGTCCCTGCAGCTCTTCCAGCCTTCTTCTGCACTTGGCTTTCCAGCAAACGATGCCCCGCTGTCTCCTCTGGTTGCTACCCCAAGGATGTAGTCCTTCCCGGTGTTATTAGTCGCTCTTTAGGCCCATCTATTGTTTGGCTGAAAGCTGATGAACCTCAATTTTCTTATCTATAATGGCATTTTCTTGGCCGATCCCAGTGATTAACTGAAATGACGGAACAGAAAAGCATTTTCCAAGGAACAAAAAGTGTGCATTATACCAAGGGCTCCAACTGGGGCATGCTGTTGACGGAATTGGCAGTTAAGAGCGTGGGGTGCGGAGCATCAGATCCCTGGTTGAGGCTCAGCGATTGCTGTGTGACCCTTGGCAGACCACTTAACCTCTCTGGCCCTGGGTACAATGGGTGTGTTGCTGGCGACTCCCCCGTGAGATGAACAGGAAAGGGGCCAGGGCCAAGTCCTCAGCTGATCATGGGCCTCAAAGATGGGTGCTCCCCAGGGGGCCTGGTGTTCTCCAAAGCCAAGCACCTGCCTTTGGGGTGTGTCCCTGTGCTGCCTCTGGCAGGCCTGGCCAGGCTTAGAGCCCCGGCCAAGCCCTGGACGGCCCCACAGCAGGCCGCCCGCCCAGCGGTTAGCTCAGGAAAGCCTCAAATTATACAATTGATGCAACCCAACCCAGTTTTCTGACTGGAACGTGTGATTACAGAGTTACACATTCACTGTTGCGATTATGGTAATGTTGATGTGTGGACAGATAACTGGCAGCAGGGTGGTTCTGAACTGGCTATTTTTAGACTGAAGCTCCTTGCTATCTCAAGGCAGACATATGGACCATAAAGACAGGCGATGAAAAAAAAAATAAAACAGGAGGGGGCGGGGAGGGGGTTCACAGCGGCGCACAGCCTCCCTCGGAATGAAAAGACAGCAAAGGAAGTCATAATTAGGGCTGGGACCGGTTTATGTAAATCAGGTAATACTTTCAAAACAGAGATGCAGTCTGGTTTTAATAAAACACTCTGGAACAAATGGTGGAATAATGACTTAATAAATCTAAATACAAATATTTAGTTCTGTCCCCAAAATGAACAGCCCTGGCATCTGCCAAGCGGGCCGGGCGAGGGGGCGGCGCGCAGTGTGACTGTATCCTTTCGCTCCCGCAGCAGGCTCGAAGACTTTAATTTTTAGCCTTCTGCTAAATTACACGGGCTGTCAGTCAACTGCGGGAGATATTTTGAGTAGGGAGATTTATACAAACACACAGAGCACACGCAGACGACTCCGCACAATATCTTTTACACCGGGGCGGGCTGTAAATCATAGGTTGTATAGGCACCAAATTACAGCCCTCCTGGAAAGAGGCCGCAGAGAAACTATTCACCATGATGAGGAATCTGGAAGCGTGTGTGCGTGTGTGTGTGTGTGTGTGTGTGTGTGTGTGTGTGTGTGAATATGAATGTGAGTGTGTGTGTCCCTGGGAATGTGAATGTGAGTGTGTGACTGAGTGAGTGTGTATTTGTGTATGAGTATGAATGTGTGTGTGTGAATATGAGTGTATGAGTGTGTGTGTGTGTGTGTCCATCCCCCCAGATCCCAGTATTAATAGACAAGGTCTTTGTTTCTTTGTTCTGGGCTTCCTTTTATCACTGTCCCTCCCAATTCTAGTATCTAGACCAGAGGTTGCAAACTGGTGGTCTGTCGCCAAAACTGAACCAAAAAGAAGCCTCAAATGGCCGCCTCCCAACCCCCAACCCGCCCCCCCCCCCAAAAAGTGGGCAAACGAAAAAAAAAAAGTAGCTGCAAATATTTTGAAATCAAGAGGTTCTTCATGGACTTTTAATTTCCGCCTTCTCTTGATAGAGCCAAACGTGCCACTAGCAGCACTGACTGCTCGCCCAGGCAGCTAGATGCACACACAGGCTACACCTTCAGGGGCATGTGGGTTCCCCAGGTCTGCACATTCCACGATACCCACGCTCCACCCACATGTTTGACCTCTGCCTGGTGGTGTAGTGTAAGTGCTGAGCTTCTTGCCAAAGATCAGTAGCTCGCCCCTCGGCTGCTCCTCAAGAGAACCAGGAGGCTGGCTGTGCCGTGAAGATGCCGAAGCCTTACCAACCCTCTCTAGAGAGAGTGGTTCTGAGTTGGAGTCCACTTGATGGCCATGGACCAGGATATAAATTCACCCCGTGTTCACGCTGAAAACAAGATGAGTAATGTATACATCAGCCACTAATTCTTAGACCTTGGTCTGTTACATAGAAAAAGAGAGTAATGGAATACTTAGCGATATTAATATAAAGAATGTCATCTACATATACATATATGAGGGGGCTTCGAAAGGTCCATGGGGAAAGGGGATGAAAAGAGAATGGAATTTTCCCACAAGCTTTGGGAAACACACACACGTATAGGGGAGAGCATAGATTATCAATGATCCTGTTTCAAATGTTTGATCTGTTTCACTGCATAATAGTTATTATATTGACGTCCTTGACAAGAATAAAGACTTTATGTCAATTCCCTATATTTTACCAGTCTGTGAAATCCCAAAGACCAGCCTTTCTTCACCCAAATTATCATAGAACTGTAGATTCTCAGAAATGAGGGGCAGCTCTAAATGCATCTACCATGCATACCTATGTCTATTTATCCAGTGGTCCATCTACCCATCCATCCATTCATATATGTTTATCTGCCCATGCATACATTTGTTCAACTATATATTCACATATCTAGTTGTCCATCTATCCAACCATTAATACATCCATACATGTATCCAATCATCCCACCATCCAATCCACAGAGCAGCCCCTTCCAACAGTCAGCACCTTGCAACCCCTCTGAGTGCTCTCTAAGAGGATATCCATTAAGACAACCTCTTCTTTGGTTGTTAAAATCTGGATCCTCATTAAAATGTGTCCCTGGGATTTCCACTCCTCGGTCTCTATGAGGGAGCTGCAAACCTCTTGCCAATTCCTTTTTTAATTTATTTTTTATTTTTTTGCCAATTCCTTAACAAAACTCTCCACCATCTCTGCTCAACCCTCACCTGCCATTAAAGACCACTCAAGCCTTTCTCCTCCTGGAATGTCCCTGGGGTCCTTCCCTGAAGCATCCCTCTATCAGAAGCATTCCAGCCTTCTTCTTGCCCATGTCCCTTGTTCGCTTTATGGAAGGGAGCCTGGCTGCCATGTGGCATTTGATTCAAGGCCCACAGGTGTTGTCCAGAGCTGGGCAGGGCTCTCTAATGCATCTGCGGATGCTCTTTCTCAGGCTTGATTCCGGGCCGGGTCTCACCTCGCTGGTGACGCAGTGGGTTGCTAGGTCCCTCGAACCTTCAGATTATTTTTACACCCACCACTTGCTTCCGTGTGAATGTCAGCAGCGCTCAGGGGGCCCCTTGGGCTTTCTTCTCCTACCACCAAGGATGAAGAGCACCTTCCCCTGCTGAGCGCGGGCTCCAACACTCACAGTTCAGGAAGGTGGTGCTCAGCAGGAGAGCGGCTTCCCCGAGGGTAGAGTGGTTGACTTCCATACCTGAGGGGCTTTCTGAAGGAGACGGCCTTTTGTCTACCCGCCCAATACTCCTCCTGTCTGCTGGATGGTCCCTGATAGTTCCTCACTGGCCCCCACTGATGCTGTAAGTCGTTCGTGAGAATTCGAACTCATGCTCCTGGGACCAGGGACAGCTCACAGTGCTCAGTGGTTAGTCCTGCAGGCCACACCAATGAGGGGGAGGACCCAGGTTTTAAGGCCCAAGTTTGATAGGAGGCAAAAGAGGGAAACCAGGATGACTCCAGTTCTGAGCCAAGGTAGACAAATGGATTAGCGGGACCCTCAGCTCCTGGGCCCCAGATGCATTTCAGGGGCATCCGTAGGCCTCAGGGAACGGCCTTGCCTTCTACACAGTGCACTAAACTCCTTGCCTTCTCTCGTATTCCTCTCAGACTCGGACACATGAGTGCTTCTCTCTCCCGTGCTCCCATCTAGGGCCTAGGCTCCATGGAGCTCGTTAAATAGACGCAGCCCTTGTCTTACTGAAGACTCTCCTCTGACATGAGATGAAGTCATCCACGCTGAACCACCGGCAGCTGTCCGGCTATGCCCGGCTGCATCCACGAGTCCACGCTGGTATTTCATCACCGGGCAACAATGGCGGTAGGACCTTTTGTGAAGTGGGAGAGGATACTGGGAGTGCCTAGAAAGACATGTCCATACGTCCGTGGGTGTGTGCACCAGGACCGGAAAGATGAGATGGGTTCGTGGAGGACTCAGGGGTGTCAGCAAGGGGGTGGTGGAGGGACAGTCTAGACACAGGATGTCCGTCCTGCGACCTGAATGGAAGCCAAGGGTGGGCGTGAAGGGACGGTTGGATGGAGGAGGTGGCGACGGGGAGAGGGGGCTTGTGGTGGCAACTGTGGGATCGCCCTCTGTGAACTAGCAGGTTCACAGTAACAATCTTAACAACACGATGACAACAACCATCGTCATTGCTTTGGGGTCTCAGGCCTTTCCCATATGGCAGATGCCCTGTGACTTGGAATGACAGGGCAGCACTTGCTAATGTGGGAGTATTCACAGCCTCTCTGAATGAACCGCTCCCAGTGAAGACTACTCCCTGTTTGCCCTCTTGAGAGTTCCTTCTGCAACCTTCTGCTTCAAAGGAAGCATTTTTTATAAGAGTGCTAAAGGCGAGGAAGAGGAGGAGAGAGGCTTGGGTGTTACACGCAGGTCTCTGGCAGAGTACTTCATGATCATGCTGTCTGGCAGGCGCCAGGGCAACTGGACAGATAGCAAGGAGCCTGGAGAGAAGAGAAAGGACCCTTTGTTGTGTTTTAAACAGAATGCTCTTGTGGATTATTTGAGAGTTTCCAGCACAAATGGAATTCCTTTTATGTTATTTTTGGCTGATAAATAAGACTCTTCCACATGGGCTCTTGGGCTTCTAAAGGCTCTGTGGTCATCATTATCCTATTTACAGATGAGATAACTAAAGTTAAGAAAATTGATATACTCTACTCAAGGTCAAACTGCCAGAAGCGATGGAGCCAGGACTTGAACTTGGGCTGCCTGTCGAGCAAGGACAGACGTGTGCTCTGTGCTCCTCATGCCTGAGCCCATGAGAGAAATGTTGACTCGGGTATTTGCAAATGGAAGGGAACCGCATACGCAATTTGTGGGTTCGGTGAAAACCCGAGGACCAGAGAAGCGTTGTGAATTGCCCAAGGTCAGCCTAGCATGGAGCCTAGGATGGGACGCTCGGCTGTCTGCCCCTCTCTTTCGGAGAGGTCACCATCAGGTAAGACATGGTCTTGAGTGCTTTTCATTCACCTCTTTCACCCTTCCCACCGTCCTCAGGGGCAGGCATTCACTCCCCTTCTTAAAGATGAAGAAGCCGAGTGGCTGAAAAACAAGCCACGCTGGAATTTGAGACTCAGGCCCCCTGGACTCCAGCTCCAGCTCATGGGCCTTTCCTCCGCATCTCTGTTCAGGCTTATGGCTATTAATGTCACAAAATGCTTGCTGCTTTCTGGCTTTGTTTCCAGTTAGAAAGGAAAATGATGCTCTACGTACAGTTGTGTCAAACATATAGGTACATGGGAAGCGCTTTTTGTGCAAAATGTAAAATAGTTGACCCCAGGGCTCAGAGAGGAGGGAGCCTGATTGAGGGGAGGTTTCTGAGCCAAGGGTGCGGAACTGAACGGAGCAGGGCCTCTGGGGGTGGGGTGATGCATTTGTTTCTTACTCTCCCGCTGGAATCATTATGATACATTGTTTCGTCCTCTGCGGGGTGGGGGGGGGGTTCGTGGTTGAAGATGTATCCAGCACAACGTCACCTCGTCCCTCTGTGGAGCCATTCCCCCGCCGTTAGCATGGACTCTCATCTCTGAAGTTTCTTCTCGAACCTTTTGAGTTCCTGCTGTCTGTCCCAGGCCACGGCTCTGGAAAACAGCACAGCACTCAGAGCAGACATTCTCTATGAACTAAACTAAATTATTATTTGGTTTACAGGCGGCTTCAGGGTAGGTCTTTGATTTCAGATTTAAAGATGATCTCAGGGCAATAGGTGTGTGTGTGTTGTCATCCAGGCTCTCTGACTCCAGGGAGTCTGCATTCCATGACCTTCTGTTGTGCATTTTGTGTTTCCTCCTCTTGACATCAGGGCCCCTCTACGGTCTGCTTTCTTTATCAAATGTTTGTTGTTAAGGCCCATTGTGCCACTTCCGACCAATACAGACCCTGTGCACCACAGAACGAAACACCACCAATGGCAGTTCCCATGCCTGAGCCCACTGATGCAGCCACGGTGTCAGTCCATCTCACGGAGCGTTTTCCTCTTTCTCTCTGCCCCTCCACTTTTCCAAACTCCATGTCCTTCTCCAGGGACTGGCCTCTCCTTACAACACGCCCAAAGTACACGAGAGGAGACGAAGTCACCCCATCCTCGCCTTAAGGTGCTCTCAGACCCCACTTCTTCTAAGACTGTCCTTTGGGCAGTCCACGAATACGTTTGATAATCTTTGCCAGGACGACGATTCAAATGCACTGATTCTTCTTGGATCTACTCTATGCAGATTGCCACCCAGGCAAGATGCCCATTGCACCCAGCCAGCTGCACCCCTGGTCTCCAAAAGATGCCACAACGCAGTCGAGTGAATAGGATGAGACCACAAGGCACTGGGAAGGTGTGTACTTTGTGGGAAGGGTGGACAGAGGGGGAGCTGGGAAACCAGGAGGGCTTCTGAGAGTGTGCAGCAGGGCCCGTGAAGAAGAGAACTCTCTCCTCCACCGGTGGTGGGGAAAGGCTGGGTCCTCAGGATTTACGGATTCTCTGAGTAGGTGCAGCGCTCTGCTTCCCAAAAATGTCCGTCTTTACCGTCCAGTTCTAAACTCATCAAGAACATTCCTCCAAGGATTGTCATCCTAGTTCTCCCATCTTTTGTATTTTATTTTCCCCTTTGTTATTGATTCCTTGTGAAATAAATCATAGTGGCCTACCGTCACAACATAAGAACCATTTGACTGGCACCCACTCAGAGACACCATTACACGCCCTTCAGCCAGCTGGCACTGGGGCTGGAGGAGGGTGAGGAAGAATTCTACAGGCAGGCTTAGGGTCCCAGGTCCCCAGAGTATCCCCATAATCAACCAGGATGGCAGCTTCACTCCAATATGCCAGCCACCGGGTAAGCTACACATGTCACACACACACTCCCCAAGAAGCTGTGCGAACAGCCCAAACCCGCTGGCAATTTGTAAGCCACAGCAAATTATTGCAGACACCGATCAATATAGCGCTCAGTGGTGTTGGTATTTGGGAAAAACAAACTCTCATTAAGTGAGACAGTCTTCAAAAGGTATGAATGCCCAGGTTTTACTGGTGAATGTCTGTGTACATTTCTTGAGTGTTTATGTGGGTGCAGCAGGCAGCATGGGGCACGCGGCTGACAGGGCTGGCGATGGAGCCAACCAGATCTCAGCTGGAGTCATCCATCCATCATCCCTGCTGAGATGTGATCTTGGACACATCCCTACTACTGTAACCTCAGCTTTTCAACTATAATAAAAAGCTCAGTCCCATCGAGTCAGTTTTGACTCAAGGTGACCTTGTAGGGCAGGGCAGAACTGCCCTTGTGTGTTTCTGAGACTGTAACTGGATCGGACTAGAAAGCCTCATTTCTCTCTGAGGAAGCAGCGGGTGGGTTAAAAGCTGCTGCCACTGCATCCCCAGGCATTCTGCAGTTTCAGCTCCAGGCCATGCAAGCTCTGTCCCTACCCTTGGATACTGTGCCCCCTCCTGGCACTCAGGGCAAGGTGGGAAGGCGTCTGAGCAGTGAAAGGAGACTTGCCAATACAGACATTCTTCAGAAAACCAGAATCCTATCTTGCAACGGCTTGGCTTAAAGCCTTCTAATCATGCCTCAGAAAAAGCCAACAGCCGTACCACACTCTCCGAGGCCCTCATGGGGTAGCCACACGCTCCTTCCTGCCCCCCACCCTCTCTGTGCTGTCCCGCGGCTTCCTGGCTATCCTGGAACGTGCCAGGCTCACTCCTTGGTCCCTCTGCGCCTCCAGAAGCTTCCTCTCTGGCCCTTCTGATGGCTCCTTCAAGTCTTCCACCAGGGGGGCTTTCCTGACGCTCCTATTTGAAATTGTGATGTCCACTTGTTATGGACTGAATTGAGAGAGAGAAAGAGAGAGAGAGAGAGAGAAGAGAAGAGAGAGGGTTCTTAACTCATCCTGCGAACGTGACTCTGTTTCATGTTTCTTTGAAGATCTCATCAGGTAAGTCATACTGGATGTGTAGTTGGATGATTTGATGTCGACTTGATACTCTATGAAGATGCATGGGTGTAGTGCCTGGAGGGGTGGCCTTCTGATTAGGAAGAAGCTGGGAACCTCTCTCTCTCCACCTCTGTCCACCCCTCCCCAACCTGCCAGCTTGCTGGGCCTCGGCCTGCCTCAGAAGCGGCCCCATGTGGGCCACTGGACCCTGAGAGCTGTTGGTGACCTGCCATGGGTCCACCAACCTGGGATTCAAGCCGCTCTGTTCCCCCCGGCCTGTGACCTTCTTGCTTCCCAGTTTACCTTTACTGCATCACTGGCCTGTAGCTACGTGAGTCTGGAGAGAGGCGTAGGAACCATTGCTGGATGCAGGGATTCAAGTTGGATGGGGCTGGACTGTCTTCTCAATCGAGGATTACTTCTTGGTATCAAGCTCTTTCTCGAGTGGCCCTAGGTTTGATTCTCCAGATAATCCAACCCAACACACAGCAACAGGGTGGGCCTGGTCCTCATCCATTCCCAGTACCATCTTCTACAAGGAGAGAGCAGATGTGGACAAGGGGCCACTTGCAAGCACATGAGAGGTGCCACGTGGTGGCCAGGGAAGGTGCACTATGCTCACCCAGGCTTGCCCAAGTCCTGAAGAGAGGCATGACACCTCTTCTCAAAGCTCTCCAGAAGGATCCATATGGCCACTGCCCTGATCTGGACTGCTAGCCTCAAGAGCTGGGAGCCAATACATTTCCGTTCTTGCAAGCCACCCAATTTGTGGCCTTGCGTCCAGGCAGCCCCAGGAGACCGAGGCACGCCTTCCCCACTTGATTGCTCAGCACAACACTCACTCTTCTCTAGCTAGTTAGTTTTTCATTAGACACTTCTCGACTTTGCCCGCACAAGGTTGTCAGCTCCACAAGGCCAGTGATTTCGTGCACTGCTGCATCCCCAGTGCCTGCAATAACACCCAGCGCATAGTAGGTGCTCAGTGCACCCTACTATGAGTTAGCAGGTGCTCTGTAACAAGTCAATCAGTGGAGGCTATGAGGTAGGCTTGCTGAAGCTGATTGGTCAGCAAGGGGCAGGGGTGTCATTTTCCTGTGGCAGGGTTGGCACTGTAGGAAGGGCGCTCAGACAAGGCATCCAGGGCTCAGACCCACCAAGGCCCAGATACTTCGTATCACACCCATGCCTTCCAGTCTGCCTCCTTCTGGCTTCCTCACGGGGAAGGCCAGGGAGGAGGGACGTCCTCCAGCTCCTGCTGGGCCGAGCTCCTTGGGTTTGTTTGACATGTTTGTTTGACATGAAGCATGAGCCCTCAGAGAGGGTCCACTCTGCGACCTTCCTGTTTCTTGCCCAGGGCCCTCCAGAGGGTGGGGCAGAATGAGAGTGAGCCATGCTGCCTGCTGGGATGGAAAGTTCTGGACGATCCCCCTGGGTGGGACGGGCCAGCTGTGACAAGGTGCGGAATGCCAAGCGCCATGACAGGGAGGCGGCATGAGGCTTGTCTCTCGCGAGGAAAGCCTCTTTGGGAGGCTGTGGGTCGAAGGCATCATTTCGCAGGAGGGGCTGAGCTGAGATGGTGGGCAGCGGGAGGGGAGCTCTGAGGTAGTGTGGAATGTGCTGTGGTCAGAGGGGGTGGTGGTGGCAGAGGCTGTGCAGAAACAAGAGCCTTGGCAAGGGTCCCTAAAAACAAATGTCCATTGAGTCGGTTCTGACTCATAGGGACCCTACAGGGCAGGGTAGACTTGCCCCGGTGGGTCTCAGAGGCTGTAACTCTTTATGGGAGCAGAAAGCCTCAGCTTTCTCCTGAGCAGCGGTTGGTGGTTCAGAACTGCTGACTTTGCTCTTAGCAGCCCGACTCGTAACCACTATGCCACAAGGGCTGCTCCAGTGTTTCCTAAGGACTCTTGAATACCAGTTGGATCCCACGGTGCTAAGCCCTATGGGGGCTGCATTTACCCCTTTCCCAATCCCTCCCTAGTTTCCGACGCTAGAGGCAGGCACAGCTGAGAGGAGGGGCTTGGGCACCAAACACTCAGTATTCAAGGCAGATGAGATCTGAAGGGAATATTCTCTTTGAAATCTAAATGAGTGCAGGAAGAGTCTATGATAAAAAAAAAAGCCAGGCTTGGTGTACTGGGGTTGGGATGAGGGCTCAGGCTCTCCTAGAAGAGCCCAGGGAGCTCAGGGTAAGAATCCGTGCATCCAGAGTTGGCGGGGACCCTCAGAAGTCACTGCGAGGAATCCATGCTGGAATTTTATTGGAGGAGAGGCCAGGGCGCTGACTGGGAGCCGGGGTGGCCCTTGGGGCTCAGGTAGTTGGAGGACTCCGGAATAGACCCTCCACTGCAGCGTGAGCTATCTGGAAAGATGTGCTCCCTGCTCCAGTGTGCTGACCCACAGCCCCATCCCCCGAGGGTGGCCTCAGAGTAAAGGACAGAGGTGGCTGAGGCCCAGAGGCCTGCTTGGTCCTCCTTGTGAAATGCTCTTAGGCCCCACCTAGCTCTCAGGGCTTGGTTTAGGAGAGCGCCTCCCTCATATCCTTCTGGGGTGATCACATCTTCAATGAAGGAATGGGGCCCATGCACTGGGGCTTCCTGGACCCTGCCTGAGTGAGGAGCCCCACAACCCTGGGAAAAGCATCCCAAATGACTGCCTTTCCACGTCTTCCTTTCTAGCCCCCAGTCATCCATTTCCAGCCCAGCCGGTAATCTTCCCGCTCTGGCAACAGACCGGAGGCTGGGAGGACACGCTACCCACTTGAAGTTCACTTACAGTCCTCTCAAAGCAGACGCCTGGCCTGGAGTGGATGCTCTCGACTTCCCTCGGACTCCTGGGTGTTTCCTCTCCATCTGGCCTGTCAGAGAGGGCTCCAAGGAGCCAAGAGGAAGGGCAGCTGGGCCTGAACTGTGCCTCTGAGGGTCACAGCCCTGGGACACCTCCATCCGCCTGCTTGATCCAGTGGCCAGGTCACAGTGGGCTTGGGGTTGAGGGCGGGCTCAGCATGAATGGCTGTAGGACTTTAGCATGGGTGTGGGCACAGCTGGCTCCTTGAAACGAACCTGCCATGTGAACAAGGGTCAGTGTGCAGCCTGCAGAGAGCCTGGCCAGGAGGCACGGCTGATCAGGCAGACAGGA
>NW_022111379.1:5432600-5466838 GCF_000313985.2 Echinops telfairi
GGCCAGCCGTCTCACCTTCCTGCAAGACTGTGGGTTGATGTCATGGGGGGACAGGAAGTCTCACCACTGCCTGCCCCTCCACACACATAAGCATAAGGTGACCAGATTTTAACATCGGTAAAGCGGGACACCATTGAGAAAACTCCTATCCTGGCGAAATAGCCACATGGCACCCGAAAACCATATACCCTAGCTTGTCATGTGTTCTTTAAAAAAATCGGGACTTTTTAAAAATGCCACAGGATGTGGGAAAAATTGCTAAAAATCAGGACTGTCCCGCCAAAAGCGGGACGTCTGGTCACCGTATCTTAGCAGGACAGTCCAGCTGGGGCAGTAGACGAAAAGCCGTTTTTCCCAGTGGCCGTCCCCCGTCCGCCCCAGATGAGGCCCGCACGATAGCTCTAGCTCATTCAGCTCACCTAGAGAGTAAGATTAGAAATCAAGTCAACTCCTGAGGGTCTTGTTATATCAATCTGACTTACACAAAGCAGGCCAGGCAGACTGCGAGGGTCCCATAAAATTAGGCTGCGTCCCCGGGGGCTGCCTTGAAGCTACCCAACATTTCGGAAAGCCGCCAGGCGCCCTTTTGCATAATTTATCAATTACACACAATTCAATTCATCATTAGAGGAGGGAGGGGACGGCGCAGGACAGAAGGGGACCCCGGGAACCGAAATCCTGATTCTGGCCTCCTCCTCTCCAATGCGGATGGAGAGAAGGCATTTGGACAAGGTCTTCCCCCTCACTTCCTCAACCACCAAACGAGGGGTGCTGTGCAGAGGACTTGCGTGTCCTTTACCCCACCCAGGGCCAGCTGCTCTCTCAAAGGCCAGCAGTTAGAGCCCACCAGCAGCACCGCGGGAGAAAAGAGCTGGCTGTCTGTTTCCGGGAGGTTGACAGTACAGGACGCCCTGTGGGCACTTGGCTGCAAACCACGACAGATTTTGCTCCAACCCGACATCCCAGATTTGGGGCATGGGGAGACCGAGGAGACAGGAGGGGAAGGCATGCCTAGAGTGTAGGGCCTGCCTGGCAGCGCTGTGGAGCACTCTGTGGCCATGGTTGGCATTCAGCCTGTCAATGTCCAGATGGCATGCCCAGGAGAAGCCAGGCAGAGGTGCCTAGTGGCTGCCAGGCTCATAGTGACACCCTTACGTCTGCTGCCACATCAGCTGCCCGGAACACTTCCCTGTGTCTCACTGCTCCCTTGGGAAGGAGGCCCTGCTGCCAGGAGCCACCTGGTAGCTTGCCGACTGATGTGAAGCCCAATGTCTAAGGAGCCCGAGTGACTCCCCCAGGCCACTGAGATCAAGTGTCATCCACCCTGACCTTTCCCATCCCTCTTCTTCCTCTGGGCTCCCACTGACCCTGGGGCATGTTTCCCCACAGGGTAAGAATCACTTATTACCCTTGCCTACCTGCCCTTTCTTGGGTGGCATAAATAGCTAATGTGGTCGACTGCCAGTCAGAAACGTCAGCTACCAGGTGGTTTGAGCCTGCCCGGGAGGCACCTTGGGGTGTGTGCTGGTTATCTACTTCCAAACACTCGGCCCCTGAAAACGTGGTGGGGCACTCTTTCTCGCTGAGGCATCTGGAGTGCTGGGAGCGGGCATGGGCTGGAGAGCAACTGGCTTGGTGGGACCTGCCTGCCCGAGGACAGAGAGAGGTTTACCACGTACCTACCCAGGGCCAGATGCCCTTCTAGGTTTCCCAGCAAGCTACTGGGTGAGGGGCAAAGGCAGACTGAAGGTCAGGAAGAGACAGCAGGGCAGTGCAGCTTCCAGACTCCCTGTGCAGTGTTCCTCCCTGGTGTCTGACCAGCCCCTGACTTGATTAAAGTCCATCTCCAGCCTCAGTGGGACCTCATTCCTGCACCCTCCCAGGAGGGACAGAGCATGTCCCCCAGCTTCAACCTCACCCCCCAAAGCCTTGGACCTAGCCTGGCTTGTTAAAGCAATAGGACCTCTGATGGGTGGGGCTCGAGCAGTGGGCGCAGGAACTGAGGACCACACAGGTGACACTGTCGGGGAGGTGGCACCATGGCTGCCTAAATTAGTTGCAGTGTTCCAGCTGAAATTAATTCATTTAAAAATTAAAAATAGCCCTGTAGTTTGTTATCATAACAAAGACATTTTTCATAAGCCCAGTTTCTCAAAACAAAAACAAAACCAAAAAACCCCTCCCAAATTCTGCCATCGAGTTGATGCTGACTCAAGTGACCCGATAGGACAGTTATATAGGACACAGGGTCATCTGACCTTTCAACAATTCTGCACAGCTAGGTTACTGACTAAGAAATGACGGTTCAGAGATTCAGGTAACTGAGCCCAGAACACAGTAACAAAGCCAGGGATTCAACCAGGGGTGACTGACTACAAAGCCAGCTTTCCAAGCCACACCCGCCCCCCCCTTCCCTGTGCTAGGTCTGAATTATCTAGGCCTGTGGGCTATGTGGTCTGCACGCCCACTGACTACCCTGGGCTCAGTCTATGTCAATCGTCTGGTTCTCTGGGCCCCTCTCTTCCCCTCCTGCTCCCCTTCCATCTTCTCGTGAAGGGAAGTTCTCTCAGATGTCTGCCTGGGGTAGAGAGAGCCTTAGTTCCAGGCCCCGGCTTGATGTTGTGCTAGACCCCAGGAAGCTCAACCAGGCAGGGAAACCCAGGGCCCGGCCTGTGGCTCAGACAGAGAGATGCTTGCCCCGCCCTTGGGGACCTGCCACCCAAATGCTTCTCTCTGGATTTCGGGGCCTAAGATGCTTCAGACATTGACCACTCTTTTCAAATCCAGAATGGTAATTAACAAAAACAACAACTTCTTCTTCTTCTCCTCACCTGGAACCTCCCCAGCCTTTCAGTCTTGCTTTTTTGTAAGACTGAGTCCTGGCCTTGGCCCCCTTTGTCTGGGCAAAGCAAGGCACCACCCTCTTCTCATAGGGAGTCCCTGTGGGAAGCAGCCCCTGAAACCATCCCGGGCCCTGTTTGCAGATAGGACCCATGAGGCCCAGGAGAGAGGGGGGCAGAGCCACAGGCCAATCCGCCCATGGGTGCTTATTTGAGCAGGTCTCTTTCTTCCACCCCGACGTTGATATTGTCAGAGCAGGGTTTTTGCTGCATGGTGAGGGCCTCTTGTGTATGTGTGGCATGCATACTGTGCTTGCTGCATGCTTTCCATCAGGCCTCACAACAGCCTGGCCGGGGGGGTGGGGGTGGGGTGGGGCACGACTGCAGATAAGGATGGAGGTTCAGAGACACCCGGCTACTGGTCTAGGGCTCACAGCAGGCTGGGCATTCATGCCCATGTCTTCTGATTCTACAACCTTCTTCAATTCCAGTCCCCTTTGGAGTTGAGCAAGAGCTGGGCATGCAGCAGGTGCTCAATACCCAGTTACTGTTTGCTTGTTTGGCTCCTTTATGGAAGAGCTGAAAAGAATATGGGAGTGTCTATGATGGACTGGGTGTCTGTCTACACATCCCCTTGGTTCTCAGAATTACGTGGTCTTCCTCCATTCTGTGACCTGATATCATTATCACATGTGGTAATCCCTGTAGCCGCTGTGATGGTAAGGAGGCAGGACTTGGGGCCCTTACGTTAATGAGGCAGGATGTAATCTACAGGATTATGTTATATTTTGGGTCAATCTCATTTTGAAATATAAAAGAGATTAAACCAAGGAGCACAAAGACAAAAGAGCCCAGAGCGAAGCGTATCCTTTAGGCCGAGGTTCCAAGTGCTGAGAAACTCCGAGGCCCAGGGGAAGATGAGCAACAACACCTTTCCCCAGAGTCCACAGAGACAGAAAGCCTTCCCAAGAGCCAGCGCCATGAACGTGAACTTCTAGTCTTCTAAACTGTGAAAGAATTAGCTCCTGTGTGCTAAGGCCATCCCCTTGAGGTAATTCCATTACAGTAGCTCTAGATGCTTAGTGTCTCAGGGCGGCAGTGACAAAACACTCCATTCCAGTGGCTTATCAGAGCAGTCGTCTTTGGTTGCCTGGTTCTGGAGCTCAGAGGCTGTCAGGGTCATGCTTGCTCCAGGGACAGGGAACCTTCTTTCTGCCAAGGGCGATTTGGATCTTTGTAATATAATTCGAGGGCCATATTGGCCAAACATTTAATGAACTCACCCCTAACGTGATGGCACATGCCAAAGTATGGACAGTCTGGAGAAGAATGGGAATTCCAGAACACTGCCTTGTGCTCACGTGGAACCTGCATGTGGATCAAGAGGCAGATAGAGGGAAAGGTAATGCTTCCTGTTGTCAAATCAGGAAAGGTGTGTGTCAGTGATACAGTCTCTCCCCACACTTGCACATGTATGCCAAGCAAATAATCAGGGAAGCTGGACGATGTGAAGAAGAATGTGGCAACAGAGGATTGGAGGAAGGTTTATTAACAACCTACAATATACAGGTGACGCACCTTGCTTGTTGAATGCGAGGAGGACTTGAAGCACTTGCTGATGAAGGTAAGAATGAAAGCCTTCAGGGTGGATGACACCTCAATGTAACGAAGACCAACATCCTCACAGCTGGACCACTAGGTAACATCATGAGAAATGGAGGAAAGACTGAAGTGGTCAAGGATGTCTTCTTGTTGGGATCCGCAACCACTGCTCATGGAAGCAGCAGTCAGGAGATCAACCAGAGCCTTGCATTGGGCAAATTCGCAGCACAAGACCTCTTTGAAGTGTTAAGAAGCTAGGATGGTACTTTGAGGATTGGGGTGCGCCTGACCCAAGCCATGGTATTGTCAATCGCCTTACATGCATGTGAGAGTGGGGCATTAATTAAATAAGGGAGACAGAAGGAAAACCGAAACATGTGAACTATACTATTGGAGAAGAATTTTGAAAGTCCTATGGACTGTCCAAAGACCAAACAAATCTGTCTTGGAAGAAGTACAGCCAGAACGCTCCTTTGAGGGAAGGTGCTGAGACTTCGTCTCGTGCACTTTGGACATGCTGTCAGGAGAGAGAGCAGACCCTGGCGAAGGACACCGTGCTTGGCAAAGTGGAGGGGCAGCGAGAAAGGGGAGGCCCTCGATGAGGTGGACGGACACAGCGGCAGCCACAGGGGTCTCAAACACCGAGAAGGACTGCGAACGTGGGACCCGAAGCTGTTTCTTTCTGCCGTGCATGGCGTCGCTATGAGTTTGAACGGACCTGGTGGGACCTAGCAACCACCACCACAAACATGTCTCTCCTCGGTGAGGCCCGTGGGCTGGCTGATACTGGTGATTTCTCAGGACTCCCCCCCCACCCCTCCAGCTCTGCCCCAGGGGAACAAGCCTTCTCTGTCTCTCCAGTTTCCAGTAACCCTCGGCATTCCTGGGCCTGCGTCTCGGTCTCCTTCAGGGGACAGCGCTCAGAGTGGATTAGAACCATCTGACTGTGGCATGACTTCACCTTCATCGAACTGGTAACAACCCTAAAGATCCTATGTCTGCCCAGTGGAGTCCTGTAGCATGGTGCAAACAGCTAAGCGTTGGACTATATGAGGGAAGGTTGGCAGTTCGAACCCACTCAGAGGCACCTCGGGGGTTAGGGGTGGGTGGACAGGCCTGGTTATCTGCTTCAGAAAGGCCACACAGCCTTTGAAGTGCTACGGAGCCATCCCACCCTGCACTCAAGGCCACCGTAAGTTGGAATCAACGTGGCAGTGACCTGTGACGCTTCTAAGCAAGGCCCAACCAAGGATGCATCCTTCACACATGCCGGCAGGTGAGACTTCAACCTAGCCTTTGTGTGTGTGTGGGAGAAGATACAGGTCAATATCTTCATTGGCAGGTCTCCCCTCAGAGTGAGGCTTCCCACTGCAAAGGCATCATTGATCCGAGATCTCCTCCAAGAAGCAGGGGCTGCCGGCCTGTGCGGGCTGACTGCAAGGCGAATTTTCAAGGGCTGCAACCGTGAATGATTGGCCTGGCCACTGGCGGCTCTAAGAATGATGCCCAGTCCGTGCCCATTATCTACCTGGAGGAGGGCGGCACCACCAGGGGGGTGGATGACGGCCCAGAGAGGCCTCGCTGCTGTCCCTGAGCAGTGTGTCAGAGGGCAGGGGTGGGTTGTGGGAAAGAAGCAGCCGGTGGCAGCCACTGCGCTCCTTCCCGAGAAGGCTCTGCGGGGCTTCTCCAGGCTGCTGGTGATCCTGGGGGGCAGGGGTGTGTGTGAGAAGGCCCCCTCCCTTGAGTTCAGCCGTGGCCCAGCCTAGCACCCTGGCCTGTGCATGTGCGAGCTGGAAGCCTCCGCTACATGGGGCAGTGCCAGCCCTGCTTGGAGATGCCAATGGGGGAAAATGTTTGTTGCTTTTGTCTGGAAGCAAAACCCTTAGCCACTGCTTTCTCCAGCCTCCACGGAAATGAAAGCCAGGAAGCTAAGCGGTGGCTGATTATGAGGTTCAACTTGCTTATTAAGAGCCCACAAAGGATTACCATGGGGCTGTGAGGCGAAGCCCACAGAGGCTTGGCAGAATGGAGGCTGCCTCCCTGCTCTGGGCTCTGAGCTCTGAAAGCACATTTTTCTCCAGGACAGAGGAGCTGGGGGGACCCACCCTCCTAACTGCAGGGTGCTCACAGAGCAAGTGGGTGCAAGGCCTTTGTGGACAGAGCCTGCAGGGGTGTGGGCTGAGGGAGACAAGACAGAAGGCGACCATGGAGAAAATGTCAGTTCTTTAAGAATGTGTCCTTGGAGCACTGGTGGCCTAGTCGGTTACAGGTGGGGCTGCTAACTGCTGGGTTTGCAGTTCGAAACCACCAGCGACTGTGAGGGAGAAAGATGGCTTTCTACTCCTGGAAAGATGTACAGTTTCGGGAACCCACAGGGCAGTTCCACCCTGTCCTTTAAGGGCGTTACGAGTCAGAATGGACTGTGTTTGGGTGAGAGTTGGGCTGAAGCACATTTCAGCAAGTTGAGAGAAGAGCACAGGACAGGAAGCTGCCAAATCTGGCCCGCGGCCTGTTTTTGTAAATAAAGTTTTATTGGAACACGCCCACGCCCATTCTTCTCTGCATTGCCCGTGGTTGCTTTAAGGCAGGGGTTCTCAACCTTCCTCATGCCGCGACCCTTCCATACAGTGCCTCATGTCGTGGGGACCCCCAACCATAACATTATTTTCGTTGCTAGTTCATCGCTGTCATTTTGCTACTGTGATGAATCAGGCGACCCCTGTGCAAGGGTCATTCGACCCCCAGAGGGGTCGAGACCCACAGGCTGAGACCCGCTGCTTTCAGGAGCCCCGGTGGCATGGCGGTTGAAGTGCTGAGCTGCTTACCACAAAGCGGCGGTCCCAAACTCACTAACTGCCCGGCGGGAGAAAGAGGAGGCTGCCTGCTCCTTTAAAGACGTCAGTGTTGGGAGCCTGTGAAGCAGTTCTACGATGGCCTATAGAGTCGCTGTGGATTGCGATCAACTTGATGATAAAATGGTATTTGGGCTTGATGATAATAAGGGGTGTGCTCTGTATCAGGCACCGGTCTAAGCACGTTGTGAGTATTCACTGATTGACTCCTCCGAACAGTGCTACGAAATAGGGACTGCTATGATCCTGGGGAAGCGGGGGGCCCAGAGAGTCTGAGCAACTTGCTCAGGATCACACAGCACCCCAGGCAAGAAGGCCCCAGAGTCGAGGTTCTTAACCAGAGCGAGTGGTGTGAAGACTGCGGGAGCCTGAGTGAGCAGGACCGAGTCCCAGGGCTGGGCTGCAGCAGGAACGCCTAAGGGCTAGTTCCCCCGGCCCCCCATTCTTGGGTCCACATTGTCATACATCCTGGGTTCATCCAGAATGGTAGGCCAGCCCCTTGGAATGGTAGGCCAGTTTCTTGCCCCCCCCTCCCCCCGGTCCTTTGCCAAAGTCTGATGTTATAAATGCTGCTAGGAGCCCCTTGCCCCCTGCCCCCTCTCTCCTTCCTGCCATCAGCTCTCCCACTGTTTAGTTAATAATA
Organism: Echinops telfairi; assembly: GCF_000313985.2. Classification (NCBI taxonomy): domain Eukaryota; kingdom Metazoa; phylum Chordata; class Mammalia; order Afrosoricida; family Tenrecidae; genus Echinops; species Echinops telfairi. Next base: position 5,440,538 of record NW_022111379.1, read on the forward strand.
ACATATCATGGTCTGTCTCACATGCATATCATTTGTGTGTAATTATTTATGGAGAAATAGACAGATGATTCCCTGCTTGGGCCATTTTCACAGGCGGCCATACCTAGCACTTAGCATCCCTCCCCCCCTCCATCTCATAACACCGTCCACTTTATAGCCTAGGGCCTTGATGTATTAGGTAATTTGTTTCTTCTCTGTGGCCTGAGCCTGCCTGTCATCAATATAATAGAATGATGGACGCGAGAGCTATAGACACCAGACATTAAAAACTAGGCAAATATTACCCAATTCAACTCCTTGTTCAGCCCCAGTCAATTCATAGCAGTCCTCAGCCCCTGCTCGTCTGGAGAGAGGAAAAAGATGACAGAGGGTCACCCAGGTCTGGCTTCTCACAAAGCAGCTCTTTGCAAATCAGCTGGTAGACACTTCTGGAGAACACAGACGTGCATGTACACACACATATACATACATCTGCACAAGGGTGTATATATCTGTGTATGCCCACGTAAACCCTCATGCACACACACACACACACACACAATACACACACACACACACACACACACAAATACGTCTGCAGAAGGGTAGATATGTGTGTGTGTGTATGTGTATGTCCACACAAACATTCATGCACACACACATCTACACAAGTGTACACACATGTGTACGCCCACATAAACCCTCATGCACACACGCACACGCACACACAGACACACACATCAAAGAAATCTAGGCTCTCTTCCAAAGAAGTGAAATCTGGTAAAGAGTTAAAAGGACCTAGCTGACAGCCAAGGCAGTCAATTGCATAAAGACAAATACTGTAAGAGACCACCTGTACGAAAGAGATCAAGAGAAATGGTTTTCATATCCAAAGAGGGGCCCTTGATGGTTACGGGGAGGCGAGAAGAGAGAAGGAAGGGAGAAGGCAGGAAAACCCAGAAAGGACCCAGTTGGCTGTTAGGAGGCCTGGCTTCCCACCCTCGCCCCGCCACACTACCCAGCTGGGAGCGCTCGGACCAGCCACCTCATTTGTCCAGGCCTGAAAGACCTCATTTGTCAAAAGAGGTGGCGGCTTAGATGAGTTCCAAATGGCCTCCTAGCCTTCACATGCTGTGACATGGCCAAGGTTGTCCAGAATGTAAGAGAGGCTGAGTAGGAAATTGGACCCTTGCAGTCTGATTCCAAGATTGGTGCTTTTCACGCCACCCGCTGCCGGGTCCATGGGCTGTCCCTGCAATCAACAGGAGCGGCTCCTTCCCTGTCAGGAGCTTTCTCACAATCACTGCCATACGATCCCCATAAAGGATCCTTAATTGCATCATCAAGAAAATAGGCAGTGCCATTATCTCCACGAACATCTCATCATCATCATCATCATCATCATCATCATCATCATCATCACGACAATGTCATTCATTGTTTTATATCTGGTAGGAGCCCTGGTGGTATCATGGTCAGCAGTTCGAAACCATCAGCCACTCTGAGGTAGAAAGACAGGGCTTTTTATGTCTGTAAAAGAGTTCCCATTGACACGGCATCCCTCACTGAATCATGACACTGTGGGGGACAGCACTGGAGACACAGTGAGGGAATAGTGCATGGTCTGGTCCCATCACGCTGGGGTGAGGCACTGAGGGCATGCAGCAGAGCAGCAGGGGGAGCAGAGTGATGAAACCCCTGGGAATACCAAAAATAGACTTGGGAGACAGAGTGTGGCACCCCATCAGACTCGGCTGGAAAACACTCACAGGCCAACAAACAGACCTTGGACTATTTATAGGCTTTTCCATTTTTGTCAGTGGCTTTCTTTTCATTATTGTTATTTGTTCTTGCTTTCTGCTATTGTTATTGCTTTGTTGGTTTTGACTTCCTTTGTTGTTTTATTTGGCTTTGCCTGGTTTTTACACTTATTAATGCATCTGCATGTCTATCTAGATAAGATAGGCGGGATAAATAATTCAGAGATGAAAAGAACGGGATCAATGGTTCCAGGGGGACACGGGAAAAGGGGAGATGGGAGAAAGGAAGGAGGGGTGGGGGACCAACCCAGGGACAAGGGAACAACAAGTGAACTAAAACCAATGGAAGGAAGGTCGTAGGATGCCTAGTGGGGCTCAATCAAGGGCAATGTAGCTGCAAGAAATTACTAAACCCGAATGAAGGCCATAAATGATGGTGGGACAAGAAAAAGGAAATAGAGGAAAGAACCAGGAGGCTAAGGACAGTTATATAGGCCTAAATACAGGCATGTACATAGTGAATAAATATACATTCACTGAGGGGTGTATATATATAAAATGAGAGGGGAATAGAACTATGCACTCATATCTATATGTTAAGAATTAAGGTTGCAGATGGACATTGGGCCTCTACTCAAGTACTCCCTTAACACAACAACACCTTGTTCTAACAATTCGACATTCTGTGATGCTCACCTTCCTGACACGATCACTGAAGACAAAATGGGTGCATAAGCAAATGTGGTGAAGAAAGTTGATAGTGCCTGGCTATCAAAAGATATAGCATCTGGGGTCTTAAAGGCTTGAAGGTAAACAAGAAGCCATCTAGCTCAGAAGCAGCAAAGCCCACATGGCAGAAGCACACCAGCCTGTGTGATCATGAGGTATTGATGTGATCAGGTACTGGGTATCTAAGGCCCAGAATAAAACCATACCCAAGGTGAATGGGGGCAGGGTGGAGGGCATGGAATAGAGACCCAATGCCCATCTGTAGACAGTTTGACATCCCCTCACGGAGGGGTCACAGGGAAGAGGTGAGCCAGTGAGGGTGCAGTATAGCACTGATGAAACACACAACTTTCCTCTAGGTCTTTGGTGCTTCCTTCACCCCATTATCATGACCTCAATTCTATCTTACAAATCAGATTAGACCAGAGCATGAACACTGCTACAGATAAGAGCCTGCAACACAGGGAATCCAGGATAGAAAAACTCCTCAGGGCCAACAATGAGAGTAGAGATACCAGGAGGATTAGGAGAGGGTGGGGGGAGAAAGGTGGAATCAATCACAAGGATCAACCTATGACCCCCTCCCAGGGGGACGAACAATGGAAAAGTGGGTGAGGGGTGATGGAGGACGATACAAGATATGAAAGTAACAATCTATAACTTATGAAAGGTTTGTGAGGGAGGGCGAATGGGGGAGGGAGTGGGGAAGAAATATGGAGCTGATATCAGGGGCTCAAGCGGGGAGAGAATGCTTTGAAACTGATGGTGGTGGCATAGGTGCAAATGTGCTTGACACATTGTATGGATTGTGATAAGAGATGTAAGTGCCCCCAGTAAAAGTATTTTTTTAAAAAGGAAAAGAAAGATCATCCAGAAGTACAAAAGCAAAATCTTCTTAAGATTTCAATGTTTTATACGCTTTGGAAAGAAGAAAAAATAAAAAAAAGTGTCATCTCAGAAACTCGGAGGCCGTTCTACCCTGTCCTACAGGGTCACTGTGAGGCAGCATTCTCTCGATGGTGGTGGGTTTTGAGGGTGAGGCTATTATTTGAAGCCTATTATTTCTGACAGCAAGTCTAGAAGAGACACCACCATCACCACCCTCCTTTCAACTGAGGCTCAGTGGCCAAGCAACTGCTTTGAAGTCACACAACAGTCAATGTCAGAATTTGGATTTGAATTTGAGTCTGACTGTAAACCACTTTGCTATGCCTCATTAGCATTATGATTACAGACACTCTCATCAGTGTCAGCATAATCATTATCATCTATATCAATATCACCAACGCACACAGCAGCGTCTTTTTAATCACTCCCAATATCATCACCAGTATCAACGCCATTGCTAACATTGACATAATCAATAGCAGTGTCAATCCCACCAATATAATTACTGCTAACATTGTTATCAGTATAAGTACCACGACTAATCATTAGCAATAGTGGCACTGCCTGCATTATCAATAGAGCCTATACCAAGTCCAATCAACAGTATCCAAAGTATTATCTTTAAAATCATCCCTAATACTGACAGCACCATTAATATTGCTATTATCCCTAGCAACATATGGTCATGATCACTAGTCCACACTAGTATTATAACCAGTATTCTAAATGACAGAATCATCAGTTCTGTTACTAGTTTCATCATCCCCAATATGATCAATCTCTTCAATAGAATTGTCGCCAATAACAATCACCAGTGGTTCACCGTCATTGATATTGCCACCAATATGATCAAAGTAGACACACATCTCAAATTAAGTGAATATAACAAGTGTCAATATACTTAATATTGCTACAATCACAACTTACTGAGGTCCTAGTCTGTGAATATTACTGTGCTACCTCTTTGCTCCTTTGGTATTATTCCTGTGAGACATGGGCAAGGCCAGTCGTTGCCAAGGTTGATAGGAATCTGAAATTTCTCTATCTTGAGAATTTGCTCATTCCTGTTTCAGAACTTTCAGGCCATTGTCTAACCCTCTAAGCTACTCATCCTCAAAACCAAGGTCATATCACGGTGTCCTTGCGGGACTCTATTTGTTGCTTCCTTGGGCTTCTCTAGCAACTTGCTGATATCTCTGTTTGAGGATCTTTTGTCCAAGGTGTTCATGAGTCTTGTCTTCTTTCTTAGGACCAGAATGCCTGTAGGAGGGGCTAGGTCATGCCATGCTCCCTAGAAGGCTTTACCTAAACTGCTCATATACATGTTTGGGGAATTGAAGAAGGCTTTACATAAACTGTTCTCCATATCCATGCTTGGGGAATTGAAGAGAATGATGAACGGTAGTCATGTAATGGAGTGTGACGAATTGGACTGAGAACCAAGACGTGTTTGTCCTGCTTGTCTCTGAATAACTGTGCAACCTTGACTTCCTCAGTTCCTCTTCCTTCTTGTACTCACTATTATTAGCTCCTCATTCTCCCAACCTTCCCTGCCATAACCCTAGGAAACTATTCATCCAGTTATTGTCTCTATAGATTTCATATAAAGAAAAACATACCAAGAAACAAAGAAAGCAAACCAACCAACCAACCCCACCCCACCCCCAGCAAACCAACCATAACAAAATAAAACAGAGAAGAACCTCAATTGAAAAGAAAGCAGACAATAAAAAAACTAGGACAGAATTAAAATGAATCACAAGGGAGGGTAAATGACAAGGTATTAAATTTTAACCTAACTACAGCTTCATCATTCTATTTTTCAAAGCACTCTAATAGCAAAGTTATTCATATCGCTTGCCAATGGCCAGAGAGGATTCAGCAGAAGATTAAGCCACGTGGGAATGCTGCCAATGGATTTGGGGCTTTCACTGTCACCCATACACTTTTGAAAACTGGGTTCTCAGAATTTAAACTCTAATACCATTCCCTTCTCCAGACTTGGATTTTATTATTTACGCTCCTTGGATCACACAGGCTGATGCGCTTCTTCCCTGTGGACTTAGCTGACAATTCACCGAGATAGATGCTTGTTTTTAGACAAGCCTTTAAGACCCAGATGAAATAATAGACCTTTTAAGAGTAGTTTCAGGTTTACAGAAAAATTGAACAGTGAAGCATAAAGTATAAAGAATTTCTAAAGACTCCCTTTGGCCACAGAGTCCCTGACAACTAACAACTGGCACTGGTGTGGTACATTTGTTGCAGTCAATGAGCCAATGTGGACACCTTATTCATTCAGGTTCACAGTTCACATTAGGCTCTACTTTGTGTTTTGCAGGTCTATGGATTTCTGTGCATGTGTAATAGCATGTGCCCACCATTGCAGCACATACAGATTAGTCTAACTTCCCTGAAAATCCCTGTGACCCACCTACTCCTCTCCTTTTCCCTTACAACCCAAGCAATCACTGATCTTTGTCCTTTAAATGTACTTTTGCTCCGCCCCTGCCCCTCCGCCCCACCCCCCAGTCCGAATGCTATACAGTTGGAATCATACAGTTTGCAGTCTTTGAGGGCTGGCTTCTCTCACTTAGAAGTATGCATCTAAGGCTCCTTTTTGTCTTTTCTTGGGCTAATAGCTCACGTATTTTTGTTGTTGAATCATATTCCATTGCATCAATGTGCCACCATTGTCCACTCACCTACTTAAGGGGATTTGGGCTAATTATGAATACCAAAAAACCAAACTCTTGTGCTGAGTCACAGCGATCCCGTCTGGGTTTCTGAGACTGCGACTGTTTACGGGCGTAGAAAGCTCCATCTTTCCCCCGTGAAGCTTGCAGGTGGTTTCAGACTGCCGACCATGTGAACTGCAGCCCAACAGGCAACCCCTGTAGCCCCAGGGCTCCTCGATTATGACTAGAGCTGCTGTAAAGATTCACTTTCAGATATTTGTGTGGACACCAAGGTGATCCTTTAAATCCATTCACATTAGCCTCCCACTCAAGCATCACGTGACTGTACCCTACTCTCGCCATAATGCGTTCTGGTCGTGCAGTGGATTGCGACTTGCATTGCTAACCACAAAGTCAGCAGTTCAAACCCATCCGCTGACTCTCAGGAGAAAGATGACGTTTTCTACCCCGGTGCAGACTTACAGCCTCGGAACTCCACAGGGGCAGGTCTAGTCTGTCCTATAGGTTGCTTGAGTTAGAACTGCTTGTGTGGTAATGAGTTTGTCTCTGCTCTTACCATAGCATCCAGAATGCTGCTACCCACAATCCGCTAAGGGAACACAGTGTAGCCCCTGCCTTGTGTGTCAATCACCTCATGCATGGACCACTCTCCCATCGGTCCAGGCCACATTGCTATTCTGGAAACATCTTGTTCCTGATGGGAGCATCCACACTTGCCGGTCCCTCTGCATGGAAATGTCTTTCCTTGGCTCCCTGCACGGCTTGCTCTATTACATCATTCAGCTCTCCAATGGTCTCAGTCACCTAGCGGTTTTAATAAGTGGGTGGCCTTGAAGAACAGGAACATATATTCCCACAGTCCTGGAGGCTAAAAGTCTGGTCAGTAGTCAGTCTTGGGAGTTCTTGGGCTCCTTGGTGCCCACTGGCTTGTCAGCAGTCCTTCTACAACCTAACTGGTCTGTTTCCCCTGCCTGTGCGTGTATCTCTGTTTCTGGAACTCAGAAGCGATCAAGTGTAGGTCTCACCTGAGCCTGAGATGATCTCAATGACGTAACGACACAAGCCTCCTATTTCCAAGCAGGATCATATCCATGGTAACTTAATGCACCATTTTAGGGGGAACACAATTCAACCTACAGATCAAACAACTGCTCTATTCCCACGCAGGCTTTTCACGATGACTGCCTCTCAAACAGAATCGCTCCAGTAGACATTCTCTACTCATTCGTCACTCCCAGTCAACAGGCGTCCTGGGTGTTTCTAGGTGTGGACGCTGTTGACATCTTGGTCTTAAAAATTCTGTGTCGCAGGGAGGTTGGTCCTGTACATAAGTGTAGACATCCCTGACCTCAACCAACTAGATGCCAGTAGCATCTTCTTCCATCGGAGGCATCCACACATGCCTTTAGACACTGGCAAATACCCCCGTGGAGGCAAAATCGGCCAGGTTGAGATCCGCTGACTGGCTGTGTGTTACATGCCTACTGATTTTGACGATGCAGGATGAAGGAGTCAATACTACCCACTGTCCCCCGACCCTGACCTTGCCGAGTGTATTCTAGTCGAAGGAGACAGGCAACGGGCATAGGAAATTGTAAAAGTATGCTTGCTTTCTAAAGTCATCAGTGCTGTAGGGGAAAACACAGCAAGTTAGGATCAAGAGTCTCTAGGTGGGGGGGGGGGGTGTTCCAGATTTAACTAAGGTGGTCAGGAAAGGTCTCAATAGGAAGATGTTTTGTCATTGTGTTCATGGTTGTGTACTTGTTTATTGTTTGTCTTCTCCTCTAGAAAATAAGTTCTACGAGGGCAGAAAATGTTTCTATCCTGCTCAACACCTTGTGCCTACATTACCTCGCACGGTGTCCAGCCCCTCGTGAGTTCCCAGTAAACATGATGGTCGTGATGTAGGAGATCAGACCCCAGACTCACTGTCATCTTCCTTATCCAGAACACCGAACTCGCTGCGACCTTGTTGGACAAGACAGAAGCGCCCCTGTGGGTTTCTAGGACTGTGAGTTTGCACGGCGCAGCTGGTAGTTTTAAACGGCTGACCTTGCAGTTAGCAGTGCGATACGTAACTGGGATGCTAGCAGGGCGGCACAGAGAGAGAGCAAGAGAGAAGAAGACAGGTCGGCATGCTAGCTGGTGGTCATCCTGCCGCCTCCAGCGCTTGGTGACCTTACAGACACCGGAAGGAAATGGAAACGTTGCCTGCCTGGTCCTGGGTCATCCTGATAATTGGTAACGCGTTTGAGTCCATCCCGGTCAGTGCATGTCCCTGAGAGCCTCCGTCATCCCCTTCGGACCTCTCCTTAGCCAGAGGGGATGTTCTCCTCCAGTTTGCGAGTGAAGAGCTGGTGGTGGCTGAGAGGTGGACAGCTGCTACCAGGGCAGGAAACTTGTCACACGGCAGAAAGAGCTTTCTGTGACAAGATGCTTTGTGGCCTGTGACAAGATCCCTTCTGCTGACATGTCCAGCGCATGTGAGCAGGACAGTGCTCTGTGGTGGCCCGTGAGGTTGCCAGGGGCTACGTTTTGGGAACACATTGCCAGCCCTTTCTTCCTTGCTCATCTCAGTCTGGAAGCTCCACCAAGCCCCGTCCTCTGTAGGTGATCCTGCTGGAGTTGCAATACTGATGGTAGGGCAACAAGCAAGCTCCTACGGTATAGCCCACTGACAGCCTGGTAGTAAGAGGCTCAAAAGAGACACCATTTGTGGTGTCTGTGGTCCAGAGCTGTGGTCCGGTCTATAAGCCTTTTAGATTTGAGATGTCCTTTAAATTCCCTTCTCTTTGCAGTTGATACTAAGCTATTATTTCATGGGTCATTGAGCGGTTCCATCATTTAACTGCGGGATGGTGCCATCCAGAAGTGTTGAACTGGTAACTGCAAGGGTGGCAGGTCAGACGCACCAGGTGCTCCTCGTGGGCTCCCTAATGATTTATGGCCTCATCAACCTTCACAGGGCCGAGATGAGTCGGAATCGACTCGCTGGCAGCGGGGGATCACTTCTTTATTGTGTGCTCAGAGGAAATGTCGGATACCGAACTCTTTTGTTGGTGGCGTTTGTCTTTTCGTAGTGACAAATCTGACCACAGAGCATCTTGTTACAGGAAGTTCTCTGCAGCCTGTGAAGTGCTTCCCACACTTGCGTCTCTTTCAGTCTGCCAAGTCCAGTTCCTCTCTCATGAGGCGTCAGCTCAGGGAAGGAAGGGTCGCTTTGGAAGGGGAAGGAGGTGAGCTCCCCATCATGGGAGGCATTAAAAAGCAGACTTCATGACTCCAGCTCTGGACCACAGTGGCACAGGTTAGCGATCCCCCAGCGTGCTGAGCTTTGGCGTCACCAGAGGGCTTGTTAAACAGCCTGCCAGTTTTCCCACCCAGAGACAGACTCTGGAGCCCAAAAGGCAGGAATCTGCATTTCCAGCACAGTCCCCAGGGATGCCCAGGCTGCTGCTCCCAGGACCACACTGCCTGAGCAGCTCTGCGCCAGGGAGCTCTGGTGGCACCACAGTGAAGCACATGGCTGCTCCCCGGAAGGCTGGGCATTCAGGCCCATCCGCTGCCCCTTGGAAGCTGTGCCTCGACGGCCTCCCTAAAGCATGCAGCCCTGGGACCCTGGGAGCCAGCTCCACATGACAGCCCCGGGATCCGGGGGCTGAGTACTACACCAGAGGACCAGAAGAGCCCTCTCAGCCTGAGGTTGGAGGTTCGAGGATTCTACGGTGCCTCTCTCTCTTATTTTTCAGCACATTTTTACAAAATGTGCTCTGTGGTTCCTGTCTGTCCGCCATTCACACGCCTTCCCCTGACGCTATCTCTGTGCCTGCCTGGACTGCACCGTCCCTTTTCGCCCTGGCATCTCGTCTTGGTTTGGTCTTCCACCGCCCAGGCCTCGGCTGTCTGTCGGCAAGTGTTTCCAGCATTAGAGGCTGGTGTGAATGGCTGCTCGGAAGGATTTGAGGTGAAGAGAGATGCTGCTCCCAAAGAAAGGTACCCGGTGTGTGTGCAACCAGTGCACGGCTTGGGATGTGCAGAGCCATCGCCGTGGTTCCTGACGAGGGGTGGGCAGCCGCACGAAGGGAGTGGGCAGCATGCGCTCAGGACGGAGGCTGCTGTGTGGCCTGTCAGCAGGGATGGTGACAGTTCTAGGGGCGCTGGGATGGGAGCAGAGCTTGGCGCGATAAAGACAAGGGAATGCTTAGCCTGACCCAAGCAAGATGGCTGCTGTCCAAACGTTCCGGGCCCAGTCCGCCTGGAAGGTCGGAGGGCTCAATCTCAGAGCATTGTTTTCGTCCCTCCGGAGCATCAGGCATTATTATCTCCACTTTGCAGAGGCGAGTCAGAGCCTAGAGGGGTGAAATTGCTCCTGCCGTGATCCAAAGCCAGAGGAAGCAGCAAGAAATCAGAGCCCAGCTTCACCAGTTGGCGAGCCCCGTCTTGGAAGAAATGGAGCCAGAATGCTTCTTAGAGGCCAGGATGGTGAGGTTTCATCTCATGTGCTCTGTACATGTTACCAGGAGAGACCTGCCCCTGGAGTGGGGCATCGTACTTGACAGAGGGGCAGTGAAACAGAGTGAAATAGAGCAAGGCCCTGGACAAGATGACATAGTGGCTGAAGCCATGGGCCCAAATATGAGAACAGTTGTGATTGGGCCAGTCAGGGTGCAGTGTAGCAATGATGAGAAATGCAGCTTTCCTCTGGTTCCTAAATGTTTCCTCCCTGCTCCCACTACCATGACTCGAATTCTATCTCACAGGACTGGCTGGACCAGAGGAGGTACACTGGTGCAGACGGGAACTGGAAATGCAGGGAATCCAGGACAGATGAGCCCTATAGGACCAGTGGTGTGAGTGGCGAGACAGGGAGGGTAAAGGGAGAATGGGTAGGAAGGAGGGAACCGATTACATGGAGCTGTGTGTGACCTCCTCCCTGGGGGACAGACAACCGAAAAGTGGATGAAGGGAGACACGTCAGACAGGGCAAGATATGACAAAATACCCATTTATGAACCATCAGGGGCTCATGCGGGAGGGGGGAGCAGGGAGGGAGGGGAAAAATGAGGACCTAATGTCAGGGGTTTCAATGGAGAGAAAATGTTTTGAGAAACGATGTGCAAATGCCTTTTACACAATTGATGTGTGTATGGATTGGGATAACAGTTGTATGAGACCCTAATAAAATGTTTAAAAAAAAAAAAGAACAGTTGTGAGGCTGGCCCAGGACTGAGCAGTATTTTGTTGTGTTGTACAGAGGGTCGCTATGGGCACCTAACAACAACAACAACAACAACAAAGACCAGTGGGTCGGAAGCTCAAGTGGAACTCCAGAATGGCCTTGTCAGGCGTGTGGAGACCCTTACCGTGGGGACTCATGGTGGGGCTAGAATTCATCGATGGCTAAGGGTGCTGTACAGTGTGGGGTTTGGAGGGTGGGGATTGAGCATTTGCATGTCAGACAAATACCACTGCTGCTGGTCTACGGACTTGGGCAGCCAAGAAGGAAGGGGGCTGTGCTCGCCCGGGTTGACTAGAGAAACAAATCCAGAGAGACTCCTATGTGTATAAGAAAGAGCTGCTTGTCAAAGAATCATTGTATAGTAAGAAAAGATCACAGCCCGGTCCACATCAAGTTCCTAAGTCCGACATTAGCCCATATGTCCCATTCTAGTCCATACATTCCCCTTCAGACGCACACAGCACATGCAACGATGCCGAATGCAGGAGGCTCACAGGCTGATGGGTGAAAACTCTTGTGGATCCACTATCGGTGGAAGCCTCGTCACACTGGTGTGGGTCTCCACATGGCTCTCCCAGCTCTCTGAGTGTCTCAACAGCAGAAAAACGAAACACACAGAGAGAGGCCTGCTTCTTGTGAGGGCAGAATCAAGAGAGAGGAAGTTCCCAGAATCCTCAAGAGGCCACACCCACGACAGGCTAGACTCCACCCCCTCACTCTTCATGTCCTTGGTTGACATGAGGTGATGTAACGACCACACGGACATTCTATTTTTTTAATTGTTGGAAAAAATGTATACAAGGGGGTCCCCCCAAAAAAACTGATGCTCATTTGTATTTTTTGATGTGAGGGGAGTAGTGCACTTGGAGTTCATTCCACCACGTCAGACGGTTAATCAAGATTTTTATTTAGGTTGCATAACAGTGTGCCACCAAAAAAAGGCCCAATTTGTGGCCGACGGGGGACTGTTTTGCCACCACGACAATGCATCTGCCTTCTCAGTGCACCCGTTTTTGGCAAAACACAGCATGCTTCTCTTGCCCCATGCACCTTACTCACCTGACCACAATGCAGAGGGACATGAAAGGACCGCGATTTGAAGACGGAGAAGCAGTGAAGAGAAAAACGAGGGAGGTGCTGTCAGCCCTCCAAACAGACACGTTTGGAAGAGAAAAACGAGGGAGGTGCTGTCAGCCCTCCAAACAGACGCGTTTGAAAAACGTTTGCAAGAATGGAATCTCAGATTTGACAAATGTATTAAGTGTAATGGAGAGCCCTTTGAAGGTGATGCTTGTTTTGTAAAAAAATTAAATAATATGGCTTTGAAAAAAAATCTTTCCCCGTGTGTGTGTGTGTGTGTGTGTGTGTGTGTGACACATTTTTCAGTTCAACATCTTTCAGGTGTGCAACTGGGTGACAGCAATTGCATCGATCACGTGGCACAGTGTGAGATTAAAAGCCCACCCTGTCATCTGGTCAATACGGACTTTTAGACACTCTACAAGACAGTAGAACTTCCCCTGTGCCTTTCTAAGGCAATGACTTTTTACGAGCGCAGACAGCCTCATCTTTCTCCCACGGAGCAGCTGGTGTATTGGAGCTGCTGGCTTTGCAGTTAGCAGCCCAACGAATAACCCACTATCCCACCAGAGTGTCCTCCATGACCCTTATTCAATGCCAAGTTTCCCATCACCGCCCACCGAAACCCATGACTTCCTACACAATGGTGCCCCTCACTTCCTCCCTCCCATCCTCAGTGACCACTAATAACCTTTGATCTTTACCCATTAGCCTCTTCTGGTCATTTCACATCAGTGGGGTCTGACCATAGTTGACCTTGCGTGGCACGCTTATCTCGCCCAGCACAATGTCTTGCTGTAGGGTGTCCCAAAGGACTTGGCTTCCTTTTATGGATGTGCAGGATTCCGCTGTATAAGGTACCGTGTTTTGTTCCCCGTTCATCTGGCGATGGCCCTGGTGAATGGTGGTGGTGTGGATGTGGGTGTCCATGTATCTATTCACGTGGCTGCTCTCAAATGCACGACGGTCTTCTAGAAGGGGTGCATGATGGGAGGTGGCAACCTGAGAGATGCCCAGAGCAGGAGAGGGCATGTGCGTGCCAGGGCGTACAAGGCAACCCGTTTGGGCGGGGCTGAAAGGAAAGGGAGTTGCTGGGTGGCACCAGCGGGCACGAGCTATCTCCATCCTTCCTGTCCAGTCTCCCCGCCTCCCACCTTGCCACCCAAGGAGGCAGCATCTGGCAGCATGCCCCTTCCCCGACGGGGGCCGGGCGAGGGATCTATAGCCTAGATAATTTCTCCATCGCCACGGAGCCCTTCTGCTGGGTGCGATAAAGCTGATTTCATAAAGAAGACATGAATGTCTGTAATCAGATACAATGTCTGCTACGCCGAACAAAATGAGCAAAAGGAAAAAAAATGCAGCCAGGCTATAATTATGGGTGTAATATTTCAGCCCATTAGCAAAAAATATCTCAGAAACCTGCTGTCCCGCCTTCTCAGCTTAAAAAAAAAAAAAAAAAGGATGCTAAGCTGGGGGAGGCAAACAGAGGAGAGAGCACGGAAGCACAGGCCTCATTAATTGCTTAGGAAGTTGGTTTGTTTGTTTTTTTCCTCCATCATTGGCAGTGGCTTCTGACAATTCTGGGTCCTTTGCTGCCACAGATTAAGGGGAGGAGGCCTGGTCTCCCCAGGCAGTGCTTCCTTGAGAGCTTTTGGGGGCCACACAGGCCACTTCCTCAGTCTGGCCCACCCTCGCCCAGGCTTAGCGAAGGGTCAGCCACTTACTAAGCACTTGGAACACTTGATTTCTTTGCAAAATGACAGTGACCTCTGGTTTCTCTCTCTGTGATAGACCCTTTACAAAGGGACCTCACGTTTCCTCTTGGGAGTGTATGAGACCTTGCCGATGTCCTTCGGGCCCCCTCGACTGCTCTTTCAGAGGCCCAGCCCCATGAGTCTCTTTGGGGGAGCATCTAAGAGCTGCGGGGGGGCCTTGGCCTGGGTGCATAGTGGCAGGCACCCTGGAACGTATAGGGTGTCGGAAACAGTTAAGCCACAGATGACAGTGAAGCCCCAAGGCTGGGGCTTCAGATCCACCACGAGCTTCCTGGGAAGGCAGGCCTGGAAGTCTGCTTCTGGAAGTTCACAGCCACAAGAAACCGGGTGGGACCATTTGATGCTGCCCCCAGGGAGTCGTGTCCTCCCCACCCCCACCCCAAGAAGGAGCTGCCGCGGGTAACAACCAGGAGGAGCCTTTGAGCAGTGATGGGAGGGTGGGAGTTCGGAAGCCAAGCCCTCTCTCCTCAGGTCAAAGTAATGGGAGAATTTACTTATCTGAGTTCCCTGGATTCAGGCTAAAGCCACCCTCTGGGTGACTTTACCTGCCCTGCCCCTTCTTCTCCTTAGGTTCCTGAGTGAGCTCGCTGCAGCCACCTTCCTCTCTTGAGACTGCTTCCCATCCATCCATCCATCCATCCAACCAACCCACAAACTCACAGCTATTGAGTTTATCCTGCCTCAGAGGGTCCTATAGGCTAGGGTAGAACTGCCCGAGTGGGTTTCTGAGACTGTAACTCTTCACAGGAGCAGAAAACACGTTTTATTACCACCATGTGGCCAGCAAGGCAACGGGGCTCAGAGGAGCTGGGTAACTCCGCTCAGGTGACTCAGCGGGGAAGCAAGAGGCTGGCATTAGATTAGATGTCCTGCCGCTGACCCCGGGCCTCTTCTCCTACTCTCCAGGGCCTGACGGCAGGCACTTAGAAAGCGTCTCATCATTAAATGCACACGTGCTCATTGTACAGAGATTTATAGACCACCACCACAACAGAGAAAAACATGATAGCCCTCTCCCTCCCCCTGCCAACATCAGCCCCACCACGCGTGTCTAGCTGCAGATTACGGCCTTCACAGACGTCACATACACCGTGCATGCTGTGTAGCAGTCATTTTGTGGCACAGAAATACATTTTAGGCAGACTTCTACATCAAATGTAACACCTCTATTTCTATGTTCTTTTGTTTTCATTTTTTTATTATGAAATCTTACCAGTTTATTATAGGAAATACAGAAAGTACAGGTAAAGATAAGCAAGAAAGTAAAAATCAGTTCATTTCCTAAAATCTCATCACTCAGAGATCATGATTAATTAGTAATTGTTAAATTGTTATTAATTATTAATTGTTAAATTGTTATTAATTATTAATTGTTAAAATGTTACATGTAGTAAATGTTTTAAAAAATACAACATTTACTTTCATTGGGCAATAATGGATGTTAGAGTTCCAGGTAGAAAGAATTAGGGAATGTCAAGTAGATTTTACTTCAAAATAAGAGATAGTCGTTCTTAGAGCATTTCTCTCTTTCCTCTAACTTTAAAAGAATTAAAGGGTTGAGTTTATCATGTTTCCTTTTAACTACATGCCCTCGTAGTAATTGTTGTGTTAGGTAGATTCTACTTAATTCTCTACCAAAAAAAAAAAAAATTCTCTAACGGGATGTAGAGCGAGCGGAGCCCTCACACCCTGCTGGTTGGATTGCAGAATTGTACAGCCACTGGGGAAACCAGGACGGCGCTTCCGTAAACAAATATGCATAGGGAGACCACACAACCCTGCAACGACTCTGCTTGGCTTACTCCGAAAGAGACGGAGAGCAAAACCCAAATAGGTACACCCAGACCCTTGATTCTCACAGCACTGTCCCCAGCAACGGAAGGACAGGAACCCCCAGAAAGCCCTTCTGTGGAGGAGCGGAGAAAGCAACGCTGGTACATACACATGAGGGACTATTACGCATCTCGAATAAACAATCACGGAGCTCATGTCCTGGATGAATGTGGAAGAAGACATCAGACTCAGCAAAGTTAGTCAATCGCCTAATGGCAAATTCTGTATGAGACCACCATCAGAAAGAAAAAGGGGTTTCACCCCGAGAGAAGCCGGCTTTCCAGGCTTTGAGGAGGCCTGGCAGAGGGACGAGAGACAGGAAGGGCGGGGGAGGGCAAAAGATAGGGTCACATACAAGGGACCCTGTCAGTGTTTGGATGCGTGGGGCTGTGCCATTGTGTTTTGCGTGCCTTCCCCGTGTGTGTGTGTGTGTGTGTGTGTGTGTGTGTGTGTGTGTGTGTGTGTGTGTGTGTGTGTGTGTGTGTGTGTGTGTGTGAGATACTCTACAGGGAAAACATCTTTAAGGAACAAACCAGACTCAGCTATCACCCATGTAGCTCTATCTATCTATCAACCTGCTTCCAACCGACTGACGGACCTACTGTGTTAGTCTGGGTTGACTAGAGAAACAATTTCATAGACACTCATTTTTGTATAAGAAAGAGCTTTATATACAAGAGCAATCAAATATTGAGAAAACATCCCAGCTCAGTCCAGATCAAGTCCATATGTCCGATATTAGCCCATATGTCCAATACCAATCTGTAAAGTCCTCTTCAGACTCACAAAGCACATGCAATGATGCCCAATGCAGAAAGGTCACAGGCCAGTGGGTGGGAAGTTTTGCGGATCCAGTGGTGTTGTGAGCATCTTAGCACTGGCAGGGGTCTCCACATGGTTTCTCTAGCTCAGGGCACTAGCGTAGTTCCATGTGTCTCGTCAGCTGCAATGTCTCCCTGGGAGACAGCAGAGAGAGAGAGAAAGAGAGAGCGAGAGAGACTCCCACCTCCAGGAAGGAAGACAGGAGTTCCCAGAATCCTCAGGAGAAGGTCATGCCCACACAGAGGCCTCATTGGCTACATCCCGATTGACAGGCTAGACTCCACCCCTGCGCTCTTAAATCTTCTCAGATTGACAAATGCCTACCTACCTAGTTATTGACCGATCTATCTAGCTATCTATATATCAGTGTATATATCTATTTACCTAATTTATCCATCCACCTACACATTTAACTACTATCTGTGGAGTTCGGAGGCCCCGTCAGATAGGTATTGGACTTCTAACGGCAACATTTGTGGTTCAAAACTACCAAGCACTCCAAGGCAGAGAGTTGAGGGTGTCTGCTCCCATAACGAAGTACGACCTCATGACCCTTATGCAGGGTCATGAGTCACAATCAACCAACCAACCAATCAACCTATCTGCCTACCTCTTATAATGAAAAATAACCCAACGAGATCAGCCTACTCTCACGGTATTTCTGTAGAAAGAATTCCTGAACGACCTAGTTGCCTCCCACAAGAGCAAAGATACCCTGGGCAGCAGTAGCACCTTTCTTCATACCAACCGAAACAGAATGCACATGAGTTAGAGCACTCCTGGATTAGCCACTCCGACCTTCAACTGGTGTTTTGCATTGTTCTCCTGGGCTAGATCTATGGCTCCTTGAACCTGTGGCCTTCCTCTTTCTGGGATTCATTTTTCATTTTGCCAGAGTATATCCTCAAGGAGTCTTTTCAGAAAATGTGCTCAGTAGGTGAGTCCTTACTTTTGAATAAGAGCTTCCAAACAGTGCCTGTCCACATGCGGTGGACACTGGTTAGCTTCTAGCTAGGCACATAAGGGGTTCAATGCTAGTTTGATTTTTGCTTGTTTTATTTTTTGTTTTGATGTAGCCTAAATATTTTCCTTAAGAGGTTTGAAGGTTTCCCCTAGATTGTTAAACTTCAGAAATTTGCTTTGAAGAGGGTACCCTCCCCGCCCCCTCATTCCATCTGTGTTCTACGCAGTGAATATAGCGGATCACTTTGGCTTGTCTTTCCTACTTCCCTTCCATTTTGGAAATTAAACTTGCCTCCTTCTCTCCATGTGATTTGGGAAGAGATGTTAAAGAAAAGGTGGTTTCCTTTCTGTCCCAGGATGACCATTCAGCATTCCCTCTCTCACCAGCTAAGCGTTTGGTCAGGGGTGGCCATGTAACCCAAGCCAGACCAATCAGAGTGCTTTACGGAGACTGCCGAGATGCTGGGGGGGAGAGGATCACGTGCGTTTCTCCAGGTTTAGATGAAGTAAGATGGAAATTTCTGGACGCCACACACACACACACACACACACACACACACACTTACAGATAGATAGATAGATAGATAGATAGATAGATAGATAGATAGATAGATAGATAGATAGTGATTTTCAGTTTGTATATCTCTGGATGTAGGCAATACTGAATCCAGACCAACCTTAGGATTCTTGAGCACATTCGCCCCAATAAATTTATTTTTTCTTTAAACTCTCTAAGTTTGGTTTCCATCAAACTTAATCAAAGGAATCTTGAGAACTATAGTAGACCTTTTTAACCTGTAAAGTGATCTCTTTCTTCAGCTCTAGGGGGCATTTCTTACATGTTTCAATTATTCCTTTCCTGTCATGGCGGTCCCATCTCTTTTCAGCTTTCCTTACTTTAACAATCATGCTGACATTTCACTCTATATTCTGAGACATGTCCTTGACATTATCAGCTAGGTCTCTGATTTGGTCTTCCACCCTTGTGTTAGTCTGGGTTGACTAGAGAAACAAATTCATAGACAGAATGACAGACAGACAGACAGACAGACAGACAGACAGATAGAAAGAGCTTTATATCAAAGAGCAATTGAATATTGAGAAAACATCCCAGCCCAGTCCAGATCAAGTCCATAAATCTGCTATTAGCCCATATATCTGATACCAGTCTATAAATTCCTCTTCAGACTCACAAAACACATGCAGTGGCACCATATGCAGGAAGATCATAGGCCAATGGGTGGAAAGTCTTGTGGATCCAGTGGCAGTGGAGCATCTCTGTGCTGGCAGGGGTCTCCACGTGACTCCTCCAGCTCCAGGGCTCTGGCTGCATCAGTGTAGCTCCATGTGGCTTGTCAACAGGAATGCCTTGAAGAGAGAGTGGGTCTGGCCTCCAGGGAGCTATTTATCTCCAGCACGCCTCTGAATGAGGTCATCAAGCTGCTACCTGATTCACAGCCTAGGCTCCACCCCTTCACTCTTAATAGTCTCAAGTTGACACCAGATCATGCAACTACCACAGCCCTCTTATTCAGCCCGTTAAACAAGTCCTTTCTTTCAGCCAGGAAGCCCTGGTGGCATAGTGGGCTAAACATTGGGCTGCTAACTGTAAGGTCAGTGGTTCAAATCCACCAGCAGCTCCTCAGGAGAAAGGTGAGGTGCAACTCTCTCCTAGGGATCCACAGGCTCTGGAGCCAAAAGAAGCAGGTTGACTCTGTCTATAGAGTTGTTCTGGGTCGAATCGACTCGATGGCAGTGGGGTCTTGTGCATGTGTTTTTCTTTTAGCCATTGTACGCTCACATCTAAGCATCCCTATTCTTTGTGTGTTCCCTTTTTCAGTGTTTTTTTTGTTTTATGGCCGCCTCCCTCTCCCAGTGAATCTGCATTAGGGTGTTTTTTTTTCCTGGTTGCTTTTGCCTCTTCAGTTGCTTGGTTCAGTGTGATCCTTCACTTTGAGGTGGGTGGCTTGGTCATCCTTAGAAATCCAGTATACATTTGAGTCAAGGGTTAGGCTAATCAGCAAAGGCAGCTGCTATGGGATGCTCCCTGTGCACACTTGTAAGGTCTGCTCAAAAGATAAGGGTCTCTCTTAAGTGGGCAGGAGTCCTCGAGGTGTCTGGATGAGGCATGGTGTTAGAAAGTGGGCACATGGTCCTGACCAGCCACCATGGGTGAAGTGAGAAAAGCTACCCAGTGGGTGGGGAAAACTCTAGAGTGCAGGAGGTTTTTTATATGAAATCCCCCAAATGCTTGATTTCTTCATAATGCCATGTTAAAAATCAGAGGACCAATGGGAGAACAAGGAGTCCTGGTGGCGTAGTGGTTATGCATTGGGCTGTAATCCTCAAGGTCAGCAGTTTGAAACCACCAGCCATTTATCAGGAGAAACATGGGGCTTTCTACCCCATAAAGAGTTCCCATCTTGGTAAGTCATGGGGCAGCTCCACCCTGTCCTATAGCGTCACTACAAGTCAGCACTGCCTCCACGGCATGAGTTTGCTGTCGGAATCGGGAGACCACAGTGGCGAATGAACTACCCCCCATCCATACAACACTAAAGTCAGACCAGTAGCAGACATGCCAACGATCCTAATAAAAACATACTGATTCTTCAAAAACAATATAGCTTACATTTCAGACAAATAGCGAACACCGTGGTCAATCTCAGGCTGCAGCTTTAGAAAGCCCACAGGTGTGTGCAGGTCTGAGTTCTGAGAATGAAGACCCATGCACCCAGCAGGGAGAAGCCACGACCGAAATGTGTAAGAACCACGCAAAGCCAGTGACCACGAGGAGTAGCATCGGCGGACCGCCTGGCTCCCGGGTGACCCTGGGGTCTGCTCCCTTGGCATTCAGCATCTGTTGCTTGGTGGCACCAGCCTTCATGCCCTGGGCAAACCAGGACTGGGCTCACATGATTTCCACATGATGCGGACGTCATGCGCCTGCCCATCCAGAGTGAGCTGATGCCGATGGCGGAAGAACAGACTTTTTCCTTCCTCTGTCAGGGTCTCTCTCCCTTTCCCTTTAGCCTCCCTCCCCACCCCTCGCCCGAGCGTGTGGACGGGCTCAGGAAGGACCGGGCTGCAGAATCCCCCTTCCTCATGACTTTTCGGTGACAGGCCAAGGCCAGCAGTTCTGTATATCCAAAAGGAGGCCGACAATGGGCCTAGCCATTCTCCTGGCGGTGTCCAAATTGCCCCAGTGGCCCCCTGGGACCGTCAGAGGCTCTCTGAGGCTCTGTAGCGAGAGAGAAGGGCTACAGCACACGTTTCTCTGGGGCTGTGCTGAGCCACATGGTCCTCATGCTGACGGCTCAATCCTTGGGTCCTGTGCTCCTGACATGTCCATAAGGCCTCCACATGCCAGCCCACTGGGGACTTCCTTATCTGTTTTCAAATATGAATCTATGCCTTTTCTTCTATCTCTTCTCACTTTGTTCAACAGGATTTGGGGCTGAGAAAAAACTCAACTCCCTGCCATGGAGGCGATGCTAACTCCTAGCGGCCCTACGGCCGCTCCTCCTGTCCCTGGGGCTTTCTGCGATGCTTTATGGCAGTAGAAAGTCTGGCCTCTCTCCCGAAGATCGGCTGTGGGATTTGAATGAATGACCTTGCAGACGGCAACCCCACGTGGACCCAGTGCTGCCCCCGCTGGGGTTCCTTTTTGACACGGCACCCCGTTAATGATGTCAACTTGGAAACATCGCCCCTGTTTGTTGTCCTTTTGAGTATGGCCAAGGGTGTCGACCATCCTGAGCCCTGATTTTGTTGCTGGAACGGGGGAGTGACGGTCAGGTCGGTGCTGCCTGCCTCGTAGGGATTTGGTGAGGGTGCAGGCATAGCAGCTGTGGGACTCGTCTTTGGGCCCCAAAGAGGCTGACACAGACGTCATTAGTCCATCAAAGGGAACCCCTTCATCTGGCAGATGAGAATATTATGCTCAAGAGGATATTTTTGCCTAAGGTTACCCAGAAGCCTCCAGCCTCTAGCCTCCTGGACCGGTCTCTTTCCCAGCTCCTCTGTTACACAGCCTGCAGGAAGGCTGGGCCTGCCATGAGGGGCAGGGCCACTGGGAATTTGGAAGAGGCAGAGACGGCATAAATAATGCAGTGATTGCTGATCACGGGTCATTAAATTTTCCATGATCTGTTTTAGTGTAGCTGCTGTGCAGCGCGGCATTAGTCACTTCCAGTTCATGTGCAAAGCAGCCATGGTGTTCTGCCTTCAGGAACTGGCTGCTGCTTCCACCAGAGCTCCAGGCCCATGAAAGAATGTGCTGTTGGCCTGACTAGGACCTCCCTCACGAGAGGTGGCCAAACCCGAGTTTAGACCTTACTGTTTGCAAACAAATCTGTCTTGGGCAAAGTCTGGCCAGAGTGCTCCTTAGAAGCAAAGAAGGTAAGAGTTCCCCACACGGACTTTGGACATATTGTCAGGAGAGACCAGTCCCCGAAGAAGGGCATCAGTCTTGGTAAAGTAGAGGGGCGGTGACAAAGAGGGAGGCCCTTGAGGAGATGGCCTGACGGATTGACACAGTGGCCCCCACAATAGTCTCAACAATTGTGGGGATGATGCAGGACTGAGTGGTGTTTTGATCTGTTGTACATAGGGTCGCCTATGGGTTGGGACCAAATCTATGCCACTTAACAACAACAACAACAACAACAACAACACAGCCTGTGCTTCTCTTCCTGCTCCAGCTGGTGGCTAAGACATTGACAGGAAAGTAGCATCTCTCAGCTTTGGACTTTGGTTGCTGTATTGAAACAAACAAACAAACAAACAAACTGCCCTGCAGCTGTCAGTTGATTGGGATTCATAACAAACCTATAGAGAGGCTGGAACCTCCCCATAGGATTTGGGAGGCTGTCAACCTTCCCAGAAGCAGAGCCCCGCGTCCTTCATCCCCCAAACCGCTCGTGGTTTCAAGCCACCGCCTTTTCAGTCAGCAGCTGAGCACTGAGCCCCAGGCCCCTCAGAGCACCCCGGTTGGCTCCATGGTGGATAGGTGCTGTGGAGCCAATCCAAACTTTGACCAGCCCCAGGGGCCAGTGGCATGTCCAGCAGGGCTTTCTAGCCTGTAATTGTTATGGAAGCCAATCGCCAGGTGTTTCCCCCCCACGTATCTGCCGACTGGGTTCAAACGATCAACTGAAAAGTCAGCAGCCGAGCGCTCAGACATTTGCGCCATCAGCACTCCATTCTGCTCTCTCTCTAGCCGTTGCTGCCAGGGGCCGTCGAGTCCATGCCAACTGATGGTGCCCCTGTGCACGACAGAACAAAACGCTTTCCGCTCCCCACCACCCTCACAATCACTGCTATGGCTGCCCCCACTCTTGCAGACACCAGGTCAGTCCACCTTGCTGAGGGCTTTTCTCTCCGTCACCGCCCCTCTCCTTTACCGAGCGTGATGTCCTCCTCCAGGGACTGGTCTCTCCTGACGGCATGTCCAAAGTGAGAGCTCTTGCTGTCTTTGCTTCCAAGGAGCCTTCTGGTGGTACTTCCTCCAAGGTAGACTGGCTTGTTCTTGGGGTCGTCGATGATACTTTGCATACTCTTCTCCAGCACCGCGATTCAGAGGCAGCGATGCGTTTCCGCCTTCCTGATTCATGCTCCAGCTGTCTCTCCAGCATGGCAGCTGGTTGGGAATGCCATGGGTCGGCTTACAGGCACCTTGGTTCTCAAAGTGACATCTTTGCCTTTCAGCGTGTGTTGGGTGGTGGTGGTTGGGGGGTAAGGGTTGAAAGGGTTCACTTGCTTCACCGAAACATGCATGCTTGTCATCATTTTCTTGAATCTGCTTCGGTACTTTTACACTTCTGGGGAAACTAGCTGGGGCTCAGACCTCACAGAACCTCTGGGAACCTCTGGGTCTTCAATGTCAGGACTGTGCTGTTTAGAACACTGAAGGTGCTGGTGCTGGTGGTGGTGGTGGCTTCTGCACAGGGAGAAACAGCACTCCTGGAGAAGGAGATGGTCTTAGTCAAGGTCAAGGCCAGCTGGTGGCAGAGCAGATCCTGGGTCACAGACGAAGGCCCTCCAGACAAAGGACAGAAGTTGTCTTCTCTAGGCTGAGCAATTCCAACACAGGCTGCCGGGGCGGCATCCACTGTGGCCAAGAAGCTGGCTTGGTGAAGCTGTAGTCAGGGCAGTAGCACCTTAGACTTCCTTCTTGCCTGTGGGGTTCCTGTCTTCCCTCCTTGCTTGCCACCTTGGATGGCACCTCCCCAGAGCATCTTAGCCCATCAGCTGTCCCTCAGGCCCAGCTTTCTGGGAGCATTGGGTTAAGCCAACTAGGAAGGGCCATGGCCAACCCTTGATTGGCTTCTTAGGACAGTGAGGACAAAGATGGGGAAAAACTCAGGAGGCAAACCTGTAGGAGATGAGACTCCCTGCAGAATGGGGGTGTGGCTGGGGGATAGTGATGGAAGATGGCTTTGCTGATGGCTTAGCCATAATGACCGAGGACGAGGCTAGTAGGTGAGTGTGTTGGAGGGAGGGAACCAGGGCTGACTACAGATCCCTAATTCTGCTCCCTAAATTTAGGCCCAGTGATGCATCGAATTGTGTTTCCTCCAAAACCAGGTGTCCTAAATCTAATCTGAGATTAAAATCCCATTTGGAAAGAGGCGCTCGCTTTGCTATGTTACTGAGATGGTCTTAGTGCCGGGGAAGACCCGGGTCAATCTCCTTTGAGACATCAGAAAACCAAACCGAACGCACCACCTCAGAGTAGACGGCGATAAAGGAGCCGATTAAACAAGAGATTGGGACCGATCGCTATCAGGCCGCAAGCAGAGCACCAGAGTCAAGGACCTTCCCTCGGAGCTGATACCGTGCCCTTGAGCCAACACCCTAGATTCAGACTTCTAGATTCCTAACTGTGAGAAGGCGTGCTATGAGTGGTATCAGCTCTGAAGGCGTGCTATGAGTGGTATCAGCTCTATCGGTGGCAGGGAGAGTTTTGCTTTTTTAAGGAACAAATAAGTAACTGTTGGGGCAAGCCACCCGCTCCTGGTGGTCCACTGCCACCACACGAGATAACAAAACCTGGGCGCTATCATCTTTTCCAACAGCCTCCCAGCAGCTGGGGCGGCTCTCATCTGAAGGCTCAACTGGGCTGGCGTTGCAAGATGACTCACTCCTCTGGCTGCCAACCATGAGCTCAGCTGGGGCGGCTGACCCTGGTGGCCTCAATCTGCGGCTTGGGCTTCTTACGGCGCAGGGTTCTGAGAAAGGAGAACAACGCGAGCACATTTCTGGGAACCTCAGGCAGTATCTGAAAGCGGCTTATGACTTAGCCTTGGGAATGAATATCACTTTCACCACATTCTGTTGCTTCATTCATTACTTGGTCAAGTGAGCCCCCACGGCTGGCCCAGAGTCAAGAATCAACTACCACTTCTTAATGACTCTACCGACTCCGGCTTGGGAAACTCTATACAGAATTGTTATGAGTCAGAATTAACTTCACGGCCATGTTTTATTTTTGCTTTTTCCTCCCTTAGTTAAAAGCATAGCAAAAAAACTTTGCCCTTCCACAATGAGACATTACAAACAAACAAACAGGCACAATATCTGGTACCAAGTATATAGGTAGTAAATAGGTGTGTGCTTGTTCCCCACACCCACACATTCCTTCAAAAACTAAGCCAGACTCAATCCCAACTCACGGGGGACAATGTAGGTCAGAATGTCCAAGGCCATCCATCGTGCTGGAAGCAGATTAGCAAGCTTTCTCATCCTGAGCACCTGGTGGGTTGGAACCACCAACGCTTTGGTTAGCAGCCCAGCAATTTCACCACTGTGTCGGCAGGGCTCCTGGCAGTCATTCAACTGGCTTCCAACTTGTGGGAGTGGGTAGCCTCAGCCCTATCTACCTATGAACCTCCCCTCAGGCAAAAGCAGTGGGCAGAAGCCACAGGTAGGCAGGAGAGATGGGCACAGACAGATCCATGCTGAGCTGTAGCCTGATGCCCTGGTTTCCAAGGCCAATGGCTCTAATCAGTTAGTTAATTGCCTTGTACCAAGTCCCTTGCCTTCCTTGGCCTCAGTTGCCCCATTGGTCAAATGGCTGATCAGACGCGACAAACTGCCCTTTTCCAGGTCATCCACTCCACGAGTCCATGGATGGGCCGACCTGTTCTCCATCGCTACCACCCCGGCCCTCTGCCACCAGGCGCCAGCCCATCCTGCACTGCAGGGGCTACCCCAGTGAGCCTCTGGAGTGCTGTGCCCCACCTGGGCTCTGCGTCTTGTCCCAGCTCTCCCAGGTGGCAGAGCCCTCAGGTCTCAGGCAGTCCCAGTCCAACTTCTCTGAAGCGACCCTCTGAAAGTTCCCTTTGTAATGAGGTGGTGTTCAGTATTTTAAGGGATGGGACCTCCACCCATCTTCGCTCCTCCTCCCAGGACCTTCAGGAAGACCGCGCTGTCGCTGCCTGCTCTCCGCAGCAGCCAGTCCCATGAAGGAAGCCGTGCTGCCCAGGAGCTGTGGGTTGTCCGGAGCTCCTGGGGAAGTGAGATGGGCC
>NW_022111379.1:5469862-5472489 GCF_000313985.2 Echinops telfairi
ATCTGATATAAGCCTATATGTCTGATACCAGTCTATAAATTCCTCTTCAGACTCATGCAACACATGCAATGACACAGAATGCAAGATGATTATAGGCCAGCGGGTGGAAAATCTTATGGACCCAGTGGTGGTAGAAGCATCTCAGCACTGGTGTGGTTCTCCACGTGGCTCCCCCAGCTCCAGGACTCTGTCTGCCATCAGCATAGCTCCGTGTCCCCCCTGTGTGTCCCCCCTCCAGCAAGCTATTTATCTCCTTAGTGCTTCCAGTTGAGGTCATGAAGCTGTGACCTGATTGACAGGCTAACCTCCACCCCTTCATTCTTAGTAGTCTCAAGTTGGCACCAGATTATGTAACTACCACAGTCCCACAGGGCCTTGTGAGTTGGAATCTATCTACTCAGTGCCAGGGAGTTTGGCTTTCTGTCATTTTAGCCTGCGATGGAGGATGGAGTCAGAGGGAGGGAAGGGGGTGGTCTGAGCGTGAGTGAGCCAAGGCCAGGAGGTGGGCTGGAGGGTGCTACATGCAGAGCATGGTAGGCGGTAAGAAGACTAGAACTCTCACATTGGCACAAAGGTGAGCTCCAGCGTTCAAGCCTGGGACCTCTTAGCATTCATTCATTCATTCATTCACTCTGTTGAGGGCTGGCTCCTTCAAAGAAAGCGATAAGCCAAAGAAACCACACGCTCTTTCTTACAGATGAGCAGGGGAGGAAGACGCTAACCAGATGGCCATTCCAACAAACGTGCAAGCCAAGGCCAGACCAGTGACAGGAGTGAGAGGGACACAGTGCGAAAGGTCTGTTTAAACTAGTCTGACCTGGTCGGGGAGGCCAACGCAGGCTCCTGAAGAGGTGATATTGAAGGCAAGTCCTAACGGATGATCGAATGATCGCAATGAAGCACGGGAAGGAGAAAGAGGATCACGTGTGCAAAGGCCTGGGGGGCGGGGGGCAGGGAGGAGCTTTGAGGGCCCAGAGGGGGGCAATTGGGGAGAGTAAATGGGCTAATAAGCTGGGCCTTCACTTCAAAGGAGCTCTGGTGGCTGGGGTTGTGGTTTTGCATGGCGTTGCAACCTGAAAGGTCAGCAGTTGAAACTACCAGTGGTCCCTTGGGAGAAAAACAAGGCTTTTTATTCCCATAAAGAGTGACTATCTCAGAAGCCCATGGGGGCAGTTCTAACCGGCCACACAGGGTCAATGTGAGTTGGCAAAGACTCGATGGCAGTGCAGTGTTTTGGTTTGTTTCCGTTTTGTTTTGGCTTCAAAACTGTGTTAGTCCCGGTTGACTAGAGAGATAAATCCAGAGACACTCATATGTGTGCAAGAGAGTTTTAGATCAACGAGCAATTGTATATTGAGAAAACATCCCAGCCTAGTGTAGATCGAGTCCATAAATCTGGTATTAGCCCATACGCTCACTATCAATCTATCAATTACTCTTCAGATGCATGGAGCACATGCAATGATGCCGAATGCATGGAAATCACAGGCTTGTGGGTGGCAAGTCCTGTGGATCCAATGGTAATGGACACATCTCCAGAGCTCTGGCTGCCATCAGCGTGGCTCCATGTGGCCTGTCAACAGGAAGGTGAAGCAGAGAGAGAGCAAGAGCGAGAGAGGCCCATCTCTTCTGATGGCAGAATCAAGAGAGGAAGTTCCCAGAATCCTCATGATTAGGCCATGCCCACAAGGAGACATCTACAGGCTGTGACCTGACTGACAGGCTAGTCTCTACCCCTTCATTCTTTTATCAAGTGGACATGAAATTGTGTACCTTTCCCCAAAACACAGAAACTACTGAGTAGGAGGTGGTTGGCATGGTCCGGTTACATTTTGGCAATGCTGCCCTGGCTGTAGGGACTATGGGTTAGAAGTGGCAGTAGAGGACGTGGGAGAGTGAGTGGGAAGAGACCCAGGACAATGGGAGGAAAACTGGACCCAAATCCAGGAGGATCCTCTGTGAGGGGCTAAGCAGAGGGAGGAGCAAGCCCTGCTCGCAGGTTTTGGCTTGGGCCTCTGGGAGGATGGTGCTGCCATTTCTGAGATGGGGAAGGTGGAAGGAAGCAGTGGGGCAATGGATTCGTTTGGGACGTTTTAGGGGAGACAGAGCCCAAGCAGGGGAAGGTAGTGAGGGTGGAGGGGAGTTTCTCTGGGTCTGAGACTCACGAAAACTGTGGAGTTCGACCCTGGGGTCATCGGGTCTGGGTGATGACTGACACTGGACCTGCCCTGAGGAGAGGAGTTGGGTAGCCCCAGGAGAAGGAGTTCTCCATCTTGGGGGACGGCCAGCATTCATGCCTGTGGGAGAATTGCTCAGCAGTGACGGCACCCAAATGAGGGGACCCATTGAGAGAAGAAAGCTCAGTTCACCAGGAGGGAGCGGGTGGCTCTGTCAATTGTGCGGGGTACAGACCATCGAGAAAGGAGTCCCAGCCGGATCTCAATATGGACGCTGCCAACCACTCACGTGATGTCAGCAACAGCGTTCTGCTTCTCCGGATCCCAGTCCTTGTCCCGCCCAGCCTGCCACTATCCAATTTTTTATAACATTTTATTAGGGGCTCATACAACTCTTATCACAATCCATACACACATCAATTGTGTAAAGCGCATTTGTACATTCATTGC
>NW_022111379.1:5473457-5476841 GCF_000313985.2 Echinops telfairi
CCATCATCATTTTCAAAACATTTGCTTTCTACTTGAGCCCCTGGCATCGGCTCCTCATTTTCCCCTCCCTCTTTGCCCTCCCTCCCTCATGAACCCTTGATAATTTACAAATTATTATTTTGTCATGTCTTACACTGTCCGATGTCTCCCTTCACTGTCATTTTGCTACTGTTATGAATCACCATGTAAATATCTGCTATGCAGGATGAGTTTTCATTGTTACAAATTGAACATAATTAACGCATAGTGATTAATCACACAAACGGCATATAATTATATATTGTGAAATATTTATTTCTAAAGACAAATCAATGACATTTTGTCTGGAAGCATGGTGTAGCATGGGTAACAGTCTCCAGGCCGAGTACTCGTATGCGGTGTATCTGCATGTGGGCGGACCCGCCTGGAGACGGATAGAGGCGCAATGTCTCAGTTCCTAAAACTGTGTTTTCCAATGGTCTTAGGACCCGAGAGACCGCTCCTCTATTGGTCTCCATTCGGGTCTGCCCACAGGTTGAGAACTACTGCTTTAAACAAGGACAGCCCTTCAGATGGCATTTGCTCTGTGTCTGCCAGTGGGCTTTCTTGGCATTTTTACACTTGAGTTGGAAGACCACAGGCAGAGAAGGGCAACTCCCAGAAGGCAGCGCCCCCCAGAGGAAACCTCAAGGAGCCCTCCCAGCAAGCAAAGGAAGCCAAGGGCCAACGTTTGTGTTTCTGCTCTATGGATTCACCTTGGGCCCTGATGAAGCCTATGGTCTGGCATTTAATTCACCTAAATTAGATGCAGTCAATTCAATCCAATCAGTCAATTCAAATTTACCCAAGAAGCCATTGAGCGTCTACAGAACCCGGCAGAGCAAAGGAGCAAGAGACCCCATAGCTTCAAGGCTGGAGTGGCAAGACATCTTGAAGGAGAGGGTTCGCGGGCGTGGGGGTAGGGGGCAGGAGGCTACCTGGCAGGCAGGGCTCAGGGAGCACAGGGGCCTCGGCATTTTCAAAGAGTTGAACCAGGTGGAGGAAGGCCCGCTGGCGGACATGCGGGCAGGGCAGGTGGCAATTGATTTTGCAGACGCAAAGCTTCCACTAGTTCTGGCCAAAGCAAGGCTACCAGAGAAAGCTCTAGCACACAGTTAGAGAGCCGGGCAGTCTGGGAGCTCTCCTTGGCTTTCCCTTCCCTGCCCAGAGTGCCAGGGTCCCACCGGGCATTCAGTGCAAGCTCCTGAACAGGGAGCACTTGGTGCTGTGGCTGCAGCCGCCTGGCTTGCTGCTGGGGAGGGTACCCCTTAGCGGACTGATCTCCCCGCGGTGGTTCAGATGTAGCCAATGTCAAGGCGGTAAGTCTGCCTCTAGACAGCTCAGACCCCTTGCCTTTGGCAATTGCCCACATCTCTTAGCACCTATGACCCAGGCGGGGCGTGGGGTCACAGCCAGTGTTTCCGACAGTGTTGTCATTCACACTCACTCCTTCACTCAACTCTTACCGTGCTCGCTGGGCGATGCGGAGGGACCCCACGGGGTCTCCATGGGGCGTGAGAGAGAGGGTCAACTGCCGTCTGGGTGGATGTTTGGCCTGGCCATTACAGGACCACAGGGGATGGGACCCAATTCCTTCCTCAGGCACCTGAGACGGAGGGGTCTCCACAGGCGAGGCTTCTGGGCCCCTCAGCCCTTGTCAGGCTGTCCTCTCCAGGGCTGTCCTCCCAGAGGAGGTAACAGCAGGGGCCGGGCCTGGGGGGGGGAGAGGGGGAGGGTTGGGAGCTGGGGAGGAAGACAGCCAAGGGCAGGGGCTATCAGTGAGGTCACAGTGACCAGGCTGTAAGGAAGATGCAGAGCCCTGAGGGGTTCAGGTGTCCCCTGAGTGCCCCTCAAGCAGCACCCCAACATGGCCCCAAGACTCGGATTGAACTTCCACCGAGGGTGGTGGTCTACAGGTTCCAGCTTTTCAGGGCCTTCCTCTGGATGGCGTGGTTGACGGTGCTGGTTGACCCCAGTTGACCCCATTGGCTGAATTAAGCCCACCTGGCCTAGTTTGGGGCCCATCCAGGTGTACTTCCTTACTGGCTCAAGGGCCTGCATTGGTGAATGCTCTTTAGCCTTTATTGGCTTCCAACCTCCTGTCGGGAGCCCCTAGGCACGGAGAGGAACAACCTCCATCCTGCTCGCTTTTCTTATCTGTCTGAGAGCACCGAGGATGGGCCCCTGCTCCAGGAATCGGTGGGGAGAACACCATGGGAAGGGGGCGAGTGATGGTGGGTGCACAGAGCTGGGCACGGGAGGCCTCTGGGGAGTTGAGCTCTTACTATTAACGCTCGCATTGCCACTCCTCTAGCACTTCCCAGGGCCTTGGCCAGGGGCAGAGCACCGCACTGCAAACCCTGTGTGTGAGCCCCGAGGCCTCAGAAGAGTCAGGAGGGGCTCAGCCCAATAAATAGTCCAGGCCCAAGTGAGCGGCCCCTGAGGAGGCATCCGGAGCAGGGGGCTGCTGGGAGGTATAGCACATGGCCCCAGGCAGACACTCATGCTCAGGGTGACCAGACACTTGGCCATGATATAGCAGGAGGAAAGTACCCCACGAAGACTTGTTTTGGGCCACTCCTGCAGCGAAGGTGTGAAGAGTGTTGTTCAGTGCGTGGGAAGGGTGACGGCCACAACCCTGCCCACAGCAGCCCTGAAGTCCACAGTTTGTCCCCGCTTGCCCCCTCCACCCCGAACTTCCTCCTGGGGGCCCCTGTCCCAGTCCACACACAGCCTCCACTGTCTCTCAGCACCTGGAGCTCACGGTCCCACTTGGGAGAGCTCTCAGGCCCTTGGGCCCCAGCGTGAGAGCAGTAGAACTACAAAGGGTGTCAGAGATCTGGCAAGCTCCCCGCGACCTCGCACAGGAGGAAGGAAGCCTGGGGCCTGGGGGAGGTTTTCACGCAGGCTCCCAGGGTCCTCTGGGACTCATACTGACGGTTAGGAACTTCATTTGTTTCTCCTTCCAAAGGGGCTTTGAACTTGCAGAGAGGACACAGGGCCGGGCCATGCATGACCCAACACATCGTGATAAGCGACCAAGGGAGAGCAAACTGCAATTGGTACTGGGAAGAATGGCCTTCCCAGTCTGTCTTTTGCTTCATTGTGGCTTGGGCGGACGTTGACAGAGCAAGCGGGTTTAGGGCCAGGCTCCTTCATGTGAAAAGAGGCCCTCCCACGCAGTAAGACAAAAGCCAATAAGCCAGTGGGAACACATGAGCAATGTAGATGAAGGTAGTTTAGAAAAGTTCATATAAATGACTCTCAACTATCTGAATAGGCACTCAGCCTTATGCACCAGGGGAATGCAAAGTGTAACTTCAACAAGAGCTCCTTTTCAGCTACCTTACCGTAGACGGGGCGGGG
>NW_022111379.1:5476941-5510071 GCF_000313985.2 Echinops telfairi
CTGGCACCCGGGGGTGGCGTGGGGGTGGGTGCTGCCAGATAGCACCGGCACGAGTGGGAGCCCAGGTAGCACAGAGATTAAGCACTTGGCTTCTAACTGAAAGCTCTGTGGTTTAAACCCACAGGCCCATCGGAGGAAGGAAACAGGGGCAGCATGCTCCTGTAAAGAGGTACGGCTTTGGACACCCCACAAAGCAGCTCTTTGCTGTCCTCGCGGGCCACTGCGCTGGAATGGATTCAATGCCAGTGGGTGCTCTCAGAACTGGCCTCATGTTATCGCTACTGGGGGCTCCAGGAGTGGGCAGCACCCATCAAATGACCTACTCTTCTCCCTTCAAACCGCCCCCCCCCCAAGCAAGACAACACAACCACACTCACTGCCATCGATTGAGTTGCTTTTGACTCACGGTCACCCTAGAGGACGGGGTGGACCTGCCCTGGTGGGCTTCCGAGGTCCAGCGTGGTAGGAACCGTTTGCACTCGGCTCTTAGGTTGTATCTACCCAGCAGTGCCATGGAGGAAAGGCCTGGTGGTCGACTTCCATAAAGACGACAGCCAAGATAAACTCACGGAGCCGTTCCACTCTGTCACACATGGGGCCACCTCCAGGCGGAATGGGCGGACGGCAACAGGTTTGGCTTTGCTAGATTCCAAAGAAAGCCGGTCTAGCGGACGCCCCTGACCCCACCCAGCCACCAAGTATCCACAGAATCACACAAGAAGCGATTGGGCTCCACCACGGAATGCAAAAGAGCCCGTGAGAGGTCTTTGAAAGATCCGCTTCTGTCCCCAGGCCTCCCGCATACTTCTGTCTGGGTTTGTAAACTCCAGTCCTGTCTGGAAGGCTAAGAAGAAGCTGGCGAGAGCAGAGGCGGCCTGGGGCGGGGAGCTGGGTGGAGGTGGGGGAGTGAAAGAGACCGGTTTTTCTAGGCATGTCCTTTTGTACCTTTTGAATGTTTTACGATACGCCTGCATTTTCTACTCGAAATGTATTCATCCTTGCATGACTTACTGGGTCAGTCTCACAGCACAGCTGCCAAGGGTGAGGCAGTGGTGGATTGGGGGCAAGTTACAGGCTGCAGCCCTCCCTAGGTGGAATTGTGAGGGTCAGATAATGCCCTCCCCTTTGCTGGGGATCTTGGTGGGAAGGTTCTCGCCCACTGCCCCAGGCCTTCCCCAGGCTGGGGTAGTGACTCCTGCAGGAACTTTGGGTTCCAGTGCTCTTTCCAGCTTCCATCCCTCTGGCCTCCTGCCCTGAGGACATGCACTCTGCTGTTTGTTGACAGCTCATCCGACCCCTGCTGGGTGACGGCTCTGTACAACCTGTCTCCGACCTCGGACCCTGACACTCTTATGGCAGAGGGGCCCCGTTTTCTCAAGGGTAGCTGTGTGCCCTAGCATCCCTAGGTGGTCTGTACGGCTTAGCTCACGGTGCTAACCAAACCACCCAGTGGTGCCTCGGGAGAAAGGCCTGGCGATATGCTTCCCAAAGGCCACGGGCTGGATGCCCCACGGAGGCCCGTTCTACTCTGCACACGCAGGGCTGCCACAGGTCAGCCCAGACTCCATGACAACTGACAAAGCAACCTTCGTCCTCAGCTGTCTGCCCAAGGCACTGTCAGAGACCACGAGAGCTCATGGCTGGGACCACTGTCACTGAGCACGGCTCCCACTGAGGCGAGGAACGGATGGCAAAGCCAGGACCAGCCACTCCTACAGGTGAGGTGCTGGTTCCTTGGCCCCCAGGGCACCCATGGGGGCTGGCGGTGTGGCCAAGCGTGATCCTTTACTACAGGCAGGGCGGATGCTGGGGACCCATTCTGCAGGC
Source organism: Echinops telfairi (assembly GCF_000313985.2). Lineage (NCBI taxonomy): Eukaryota > Metazoa > Chordata > Mammalia > Afrosoricida > Tenrecidae > Echinops > Echinops telfairi. The sequence continues at coordinate 5,478,769 of NW_022111379.1, forward strand.
ATGGCAGCTGGGTCTGGAGGTGCCCAGTCTGATAAGGGGCCCGGACAAACTGTCAGATTCCCTGGGTGAGAAATAGGAGAAAGAATTCACGCCGTAGCCTAGTTTGTGATTCCAGTGGGTTTTTATGAAGGACAGAAGCCGTTTTAGGCATCACCGTCACTGAACACAGGCCCCCTCGTGGCTCTGCGCAGCCACATGTGGCGGCCTGAGGCCAGAGAGCGGCCACGGCCCACAGGGCAGACCACGGAGGAGCAGTGGAAAAAGGGCGTGGTCTCCCGGTCCAGCCTTTCTGGGTCTTTTGGTTCGGAGGCATGGTCAATGACACTGGTTGACCCCATTGGCTGAAATAAGCCCACCTAGCCTAGTTTAGGGCCCACCCAGGTGTACCGCCTACCTAGGTATACTGCCCCCTGGCTCTGGGCCTGAATTGGTGCATGCCTTTTAGCCTTTATCAGCTTCCAACTTCCTGTAGAGGGCCCCTAGGCATGGAGAGGAAGAATCCCCTTTTTCAAAAAAATCATTTTATTGGGGGCTCGTACAACTCTAATCACAATCCATACAGCGATCCATTGTGTCGAGCACATTTGTACATTCATTGCCCTCATCATTCTCAAAACATTTGCTTTCTACTTGAACCCTTGGTATCAGCTCCTCATTTTTTCCCCTCCCTCCCTGCTCCCCCCTCCCTCACGAACTCTTGACAATTTATAAGTTATTCTTATTTTGTCATATCTTACACTGTCCGGACGTCTCCCTTCACCCACTTTTCTGTTGTCCATCCCCAAGGGAGGAGGTTATGTGTAGATCCTTGTAATCAGTTCCCCCTTTCTACCCCACCTTCCCCTTACCCTCCTGGTATCTCTACTTTCATTATTGATCCTGAGGGGTTTATCTGTCCTGGATTCCCTGTGTTTCCAGTTCCTATCTTTACCAGTGTACATGCCCTGGTCTAGCTGGATTTGTAATTGGAATCATGATAGTGGGGGTGGGGGGGTGGAGGAAGCATTTACGAACTAGAGAAAAGTTGTATGTTTAATCGTTGCTACACTGCACCGACTGGCTCATCTCCTCCCCGCAAACCCTTCTGTAAGAGGCTGTCTAGTTGCCTACAGATGGGCTTTGGGTTCTCAATCTGCATTCCCCCTCATTCACAATGATATGGCAATCCCCTATCTTGCTGTCTAACAAAACCTCTCCCCCAGAGCCTGCTCCTTGGCTGAGTGACATCGGCTGAGTCAGCCACCATCGGGAGCCTGAGTTTTCTCATTTGGGAAGTGGTCGCAATCAGAGAGTAGAACTGTCAGGCCATGAAGATCCTAGATCAGAGGTGGCTGTAGTGGTTGGGCTAACCATCGGGTCTGCAGTTTGAATCCACCAACAGCTCCCCGAGAGAAAGATGAGGCTTTCGACTCCTGTGAAGAGTTATGGTCTCAGAAACGAAAAGGGGCAGGTCTACCCTGTCCTACAGGGTCTCTTTCTGTGGGTCGCTTTTGGGTTGGGTTTGTGGATGACAGTCCCAGGCTACCTCCTCTGGAATTCTTTCCTTTCTGGGGCACTCCAGCTTCCAGAGTCCTGCTGCTACCCGGAGGGGCTCATTAGGGCATCCCACAGCCAGACCTGCGGGGGAAGGGAGTGAGGGGGACCAGGCAACATCCTTGAGGGACATGAAACTCCCTCCCCTTGCCGCCCTCCTTGTTTAAATTCTTTTGAGTGGGAACCAACCCTTGCCTGCCACTGTCAAGGCCCAGGGATGAATGCAGCCCCCGGCTTCCCTGGGCAGGTCTGACCATAGCCCGGTCCTTTCTCCAGCATCAAGGCCCGTTCAGGTGCTGCCCGCGCATTTCACGCCCATCTTCTTTTCAAGTCTCCCAGTGGAGAGAAAACCTTCCGAGTCCCATTTCTCTGACGAGGGAACTGAGGCACAGAGTGGTCCCACAGGCAGAAAAGTAGAAACTGGAATGTGAGAGCCTGGCTCAGAGTGGAGGGGAGAGAGCTGGGGTCAGCTAGCAGGTAGAGACCCCAAGAGGGCAATGAGATTCGCTCAGAGAGGGGCCCAGGGAACCCAGTCCATTTCCCCTCTTCCCTTCTCACTGCCTACTGCCATCAGTGGAGGAGAGGAGGGGACATCAAGTCTGTCAGATTTCCAGGACGAAAGCAGGGCCATGCACCAGCAGCCTGGCACTGGGACGTGACCTGCTCTGTTTGCTCTACACAGGGTTTGAAAAGTCAGAGGGGCCAGGCTCGGGAGGGGCTTGGTCTCCCAGCTGGTGAACTAGTGCCCCTGGCCTCATGTGCAGACCTGCACCGTGTGCTGGGTCACGTGGCCTTGCCCCCTGTATCAACCTGCTAGGTCAATAGCGTGCAGAGAGAGATGCAGATGGAAGAAAAGGCGTATCCAGGAGGCACTGCGAGTGAGCCCTCCACCCGGCCCTCTTGGTTGCTGTCAGTGGCTGGGGAGTGGGGCCACAAAGCCCCACGCGGTCCTGCCCTGTGCCTGCTCATTGGCATGCGTGAATCCACTGTTGTACCTGTTTGCCAGCTCCCCGCATGAGACACTTTCTCAGACTGGATGCCCTTTGTGAGCAATTGGTCTTTGCTGATGACGTGCCCAAGGCAAGGGAGCCAATGTCCTGCCATCCTCACTCCTCATGAGCAGGCTGGCAGTCCTTCCTCCAGCGCCAAGTGGTTCATTCTCTGGCAGCCACACAATGGCACCACGGCTGCAGTGTCCCCCTCAGCCCTCCGTGGACCTCCTTCCCCACCAGACCTTACAGAGCCCTTCACTCTCTCTCTGCCAGTGAGCCGATGCCAACTCACAGCCGCCCTGTAGCACAGGGTGGAACTGCCCCTGTGGATTTCCCAGACTATAACACTTTACAGGGGCAGAAAGCCTCATCTTTCTCCCTTGGAGTGGCTGGTGGTTTTGAACTACTGATTTTTCAGATCACAGTCCTACAAGGAACCACTATGCTACCAGGGCTCCTTACGGAATCCTTAGAAAGGTTTATTATCACAGCGTACTACATGAAAAATATAGTTGCAAGTTGCTTGAGTGGAATGCTTTTTTGATTACATGCGTACTAATAACAAAATGGCTTTCTAAAATCTTCCTGCTTTGAATGGCAGTATTACTAGTTATAACACTTGGTCACGGAAACTTTAAAATTATTTTCTTCTTCATTTCCTTTAATTATGGCTTCATTTGCAGGGAAGTTATTGACAGGAGGTCACAAATGCTAATTACCACAATATTGTAGCCAGAACGTGAGAAAATTAAGCAAAAATCAGTGACTGTATGGAAAATAGCAGTGTAGGCTGGCAGCAAGTGCTAGTCAACCCAGGGTCCTTGATGCAGGATTGTAAGGGAGTAATCATTACAGCTCTGGCAACGCCCCATCCCAGAACTTGAACTCACTGCCATCGAGTCCCTTCTGATGTGTAATGACCCTATGAGATAGAATAGAATGTCCCTGTGTGTTTCTGCGACCATAAGCTTTAAGGGAGTAGAAAGCCTCATCTTTCTCCCTTGGAGCGGCTGGTGGTTTTGATCTGCTGACCACGTGGTGAGCAGCGCAATACCATAACCTACTCTACCACCAGGACCCCTTTGTAGGGCATTAGAAGGTTCAATACATAAACCAACATAGAGTTTCAGCCTTATAGGGATATATGTAAGCTGGACCCCATTAAAAAAATGTGTTCATTGTTACAACTCACTACAGAGATATCCTTACATGAGATCATTCATTTCTGCTGAGACACCCAACACATTTGTAGATGGTCACATTGGCACTGTCCCTCCCACAGTGTCACCTGGTGAGGCCTACACCCACCTGGTGATGCCACCGAGCCCACGGTATGTTGACATGGGGTTCACAGAAGGAAGGTGCTCAGCAGACCTGGTGCAGGCGAGGAAGACCAGAAGTCAGCTCTGGGCTCTGGAGAGAAAAACCTTGCTGGGCTTGTGGCTGCAGGGAGGGCTTTGTGCCTGAACCTCCTCCCACCCCCTTGCCACAGGGCCAGGGCCAGGATGCCTCCCACCTGGGTCCCCCGTCACTGTTTCCATACTCATTTGCATGGGTGTCTGGCTCAAGGCGATCTTCATTCAGGGTCACTGTGGCGGTGACCTTGGGTGGGGCTGTGGGGCTGGCTCAGTCTTGCTGAAAGGCAGTCCACATAAACCAAGCCGGGGTCCTGGTGAGGGGGTGCGGGGTCACATGGCCACCTCTGTGGCCTGTAACACCCGGGGGACATGGGGCTGGGAACTTGTGGGGGCAGATGGGCTCTGTGGAAGCCCGCCTCCCTCTCTCCTCCGTGTCTACTCTTACTCGAGAGCAGAAAAGACCCCTCACCCTGCTCAAGAGGCCCCAGTTGTCTTCCTACTTCTCCCCGTGGGAAGCCCCTCTGAGCTCAGCCTTGAATTCTAGACCCTTCCAGACCTGCTGTAACCCTTGGATTCTTCGGACCAAGTATCCCTCCCTGCATCATCACTAGGGCTTCCTTTAAGTCAAACAGAAGCTCCCTCTGCCCCCCACCAGCCCTCTTCCACCCTTTCCAACACCCAAGTGCCCGCCTCCTGCCAACCCCTGTCACACAGGTGGCCCCCACCTGCGTCCACACGCTCCAGCCAGGGTGACGGGGCCGGCTGGTGGTGGGTTCCGCACAGCCCTCAGGGACAGACCACCCAGGGCAGAGCAGCTTGAGAGTATGAGTCCCAACCACAAAATTGCAGACAGCATGTAAGTCAGTCACAGCCACCAAGGGAGGAGCTGGGCGGGGGCGGGGGTGGGGATGGGGGTGGTGGGCTGTCTGCTGATGAGGACTGTGACCTGGCATAGTCCAATGCCTCGCTGAGTTCTTGCTATATCCCCCGGTGGGCCCCGGCCCCTCATTGTCCCAGTGCTTTGGTCCTGCAGGACGGCACGTCAATGGCCACTTTATGATCACAGCCATTAGGATCATGAGTCACAGTTCAACAAAGTGTTAGACTATTAAACAATTTGATCCTCACAATGACCATCAGTATAACCCAAACCCCAACCCCACTCGCTGTCTTCCAGTCCAGGATGACTCAGAGCGGCCCTATAGGACCGGGTAGAAGTGTCCCCATGGGTTTCCCACCCTGTCACTCTTTGTGGGAGTAGAAAGCCCCATCTTTCTCCCGAGGAGCATCTGGTGGTTTAGAACTGCTGACCTTGTGGTTAGCATCCCAACTTGCCACCACTATGCCACCAGGACTTCTTACAAAGTACAACAGAGATGCTAAAACCATCCCTCCCTCTTTGACACGGGTCAGGGTGGCTCACCTGTTGGGTGAATCCCTTCGGGATAAGAGTAGACCAATGCAAAGTCTGCTCCCCAGTCCCCTGGCTTCCTATGCTGTCACTGTTTATACTGTCTTGGCCCAACAGGTCCCAGCTTCCCATGCTGCCCCCCTAAGAGATTTGATATCAAGTAGTGGCCGCAGGAGCAGACAGGCCCATTACAGCTTCTGCTCCACCACTGTGACCAGCAGGTGACTGTCGGTGTGTCCCTGTACCGCTCTGGTCCCTTGTGGCTCACTGCAGCTGCTCCTGAGGTGCTGGCATAAAGAGGGCACAGAATGGGGTGATCCCCTTGGCATGTTCTGGCGCCCACGGCAGACTCACACCAGTGCCAGTGGCTGTCAAGTGGATCCCCAATCCTGGCCGCCCTGTTGTATGTCCGAGTAGAACAGAGATCTCTGTGGGTGGTTTCTTCCCATGTAGGATTTCCGGAAGTAGATCGCCAGGCCTTTCTTCCGAAGTGCCTCTCAGTGAACTCGAACCTCAAACCTCCAGAGTCATAGCTGAGGGTGTAGGGTACCCAGACAATGCACCGGCCATGCTGCCCGTGGTCACGCTCCCTCAGCTAAACCAACCTTGTGCTTGTTGAGAATGCACACAGCAGGGCACAGGCTCATCCCCCAGTCTCCATGGGTACAACCCGGGGGGCGTGAATGGCACCCTGTGAACCGGGCACTCGTTCTCACACTCCTCTTTCAGTTGCTCCTGCCTGCTGAACATGAACTCACTGTCCGCTGAGCAGGCTGCCTAGTGGTTTGAGTTGCTGTAATCAGTCTGAGTCCAGCGAGGGTTTGGGGAGAGCACAGAGCCCCAGGGAGACAGCTGGGTCCGCCCGCCGTGTCCCCAAGGCCACACTTCCTGGCCTTGTGTGCCCATGAGCAAAAACAGCCACTCTTGTTTGCCGGACTGGTAATTGTCTGATTGTTTTCCGTGCTGGATCTTCCCTCCGCCTCCTGGGAGCTCGGCCCACTGGGGTTATTTTCTGCACTTGACAGATGAGGAAACAAAGAGCCGTGTGCCTGGTGTCAAGTCGTCCATCCAGAGAGGGCCAATTGGGCTCAGACCCAGAGTTCCAGGTCCCCCTCTCAGAGAGGGGACTGGCGGGCAATACTTCCCCATCACCTGACTCCAACTTCATTTGAGTTCTTTCTAGAAATGGAAAGCCCCATCCCAAGCCCTCTTAGATCCTACTGGGTGGACAGTGCCCCACTCACCTTCCTGAGCCTTCTCTCGGTTTGGCCACCAGCCCTCATTTGGTGCGTCCAGTTCTCACTTGCTGACCCAGTCGGGCCTCTAACTCCGTATCATCTGCTGTCAAGTTCCCTGCAGACTCACCTGTGTTGCTGTCCCATGGCCCCGGCCCGGGAGGAGAAGGGCCTGGTCTCAGGGGAGCAGCCATCATCGTTTCCACAGCCTGCAGGGCTCCCCGAGGGAGGACGGAGCTAAGTGGACTTGCTTGCAGCCCTTGGGGCCAGCGCTTTCCTCTCAGGTGGGCCCAGTTGGCTGGAACCTGCCTCTACTCAGAAAAATGTCTCCAGGGCCTTCCCCAGCTCCCTGCTCCTCCTCAAGGCCTGCCAAGAGGGAGAGCGATGGGGAGTGGCTGAGTCAGGGCAGGGGGCAGATAGACGGACCCCTTCCTAAGATGCAGGCTGCCCACTCTCCCCGCTGTTGGGAGGTAATAGAATCAGATCCCGCTGGCCCAGGCCCTCCCCTGTATGCCCGCAGAGCCCTTGCCAGCAGGCTGTGGATGCCTGCTCCTCTCTGGCCCCGGGAGAGGGAGCTGGAAACGGCTGCCTGCACCTCCCTCGGGTGGCACCCACGGCTGCCTGCTGCGTTAGGAAACTAAATCATTCCAATCAAAACCCGTCCCCAGGGTTCTGCACGGGGCGGGGGAGCGGAGGCCGAGGGTGGGAGCTGGCTTGTGTGTCAACAGCAGCAGCACACACAGGAGCGTCGCCTCAGATGCCCCCGGTCGCTCGCTCGTGGGGCCCAGCCTGGCGTCTGGAGACCTCCCCATTCTTCCCCAAGTGCTCTCTTGAGGTTGACAACATAACTTCTGTCATCACCTCCAGCAGTCACCGAGTCAGGTGTCGGGTAGACACAGCCCCCGCCCTTGAGGAATGTGGCACCATGGGACTGCTGTCACCAGTAGTCAGGGAGAGTAAGGGTGGCTCAGAGCCCCGGCTGTGGCTCAGTCAGCCCTAAAAGTTCTAGCAGTCTCTGCGCTGCGACTTGCTGAGTCACTTAGTTCAAGGCGCTTGGCCGCTCCGAGCCTGTTTCCAAAGCCAAGGGATGGAGGTGTGAGGGTAGAATGTGCCCAGGGAGGTGGCCGGTGGACCATATGTAACAACTAGACACCTGGAGTCAAACCTGTCAATCAAGTGGTAGCTTGATAACACCTCCGTGGGGGGGGGGGGTGCCCTTGTGTATGAGAAGGAGGGACTCTGGGAACAGCCTCCCTCTCGGCCCCTTGACCTTGCTCCTTGCCGGGACTCTGCCTGCCTCGTAGGGCAGCCCGGCCCCGAGGGCAGTCTGCGCCCTGCCATGCTTCCAGCTTCCACTGCCTGGGGTCCACGCCACTCTGCACCCCCGGCCCGTGGTCTTCCTGCTTCCTGGTGCACTACTCTGCACCACCAGCATGTGGCTACGTGAGTCTGCAGAGGGACTGTAGGCTGGTCTTGGATCTACGGACTTGAGTTGGCCTGGGCTGGGGCCTTCTCAATGTCAAGTTGTCAAGTTGCGTTCTTGTGCATCGATGTGTGACACCGGATTTGTTTCTCTAGACAACCTGGCTCGATGCAAGGGGTCTCGGGACTCGCATGCAGTGGGGTGCACAACACCCCCACCCCCAACAACATAACTAGCAGCTATGGGCTCTCGGTCAGTGTTCTCCAGAGAAACGTGGAATACGGTCACAGTTAGATTCTCAGCTATCAAGTCAGTGCCAACTCAGAACGACCCTAGAGGACAGGGTAGAACTGCCCCTGTGGGTTTCTGAGACTGTAATTCTTCACAGGGGTAGAAAACCTTGATTTTCTTCTACAAAGCAGCTGGTGGTTTCGAACTGCTGGCCTTGGGGTTAGCAGCCCAAGATGTAACTACTATGCCACCAGGGCTCCTTTAAGTGTAAAGTAAAACTTCTAAAAGTCGGGACCTGTGGAAGGTGGAAATGTGCCAGAGAAGGAAAATGCAAATGTGTCTCCCCCACGAAATGGAGCCGTTGAAAATGGGGGAGACACAATGCTCTGTCACAGGTGGACCCTCCCCTATCCAGAAAACGGCCACAGTCCCATCCAGTTCTGGCTCGCATAGGTAGACACGGCCCCCTGTGTACACCAGGGGCTCTGGGGCATCGGTGGAAAATGGAGCCCCCTCATACATGTCCACCCAGTAGCTCTTTGGAGAAACAGGAAAAGGTCTATGGATCTGCCTCCACTGAGACACCCCCAAGCAGCCCCAGGGGGCAGTTCTCCTCTGCTGCACAGGGTGGCTCTGAGTCGACATCAGCCCCAGGGTCCCTGGCAGACAGCAGGGATACAGACAGAGAGTGGGAGAGGGGTACGGCACAGAATCAGTAGGCAACTGGAGTAGGCAACTGGAAAGCTTAACGCCTGCAGGGCAGCTGGCAGGCTTGAGGCCCCAGCAGTCCTGAGTGCAAAACCAGGGTGTCCCCAGGCCCCCACCCCCCAGGAGTAGGTCCCCAGCCTCGCGCCTATCTCTGCTGCTGCACCTGGCTGTTTTCCTTCGGCGGCGTCCTGCCTCTCCATGTCTTGTCTCAGCCTCTCGGAGGACATCACATGACTTGAGTAGGGCTGCCTCGCTCCAGCATGCCCTCCGTCTGCCCAGTGGAGACCATCTTCAGAGAGCCCATTTCCAGGCAAGGCCACAGTCCCTGTCAGAACTTGGGCACATGTGCTGATGGCACAGTCACCCCACAGCGGCCCACCTTGTTATCCTTGCTGTTCGGAGCCCCATGGTTTCCAGGGCATAGCAGCCCCATGCACAGAAGAACAAGGTGCCATCCTCATCATCGGTAACCCCGGCTGCAACCACGCTGCCATGCTACTTCCTCGAGAGCTTCCTTGTCCTCTCTGACCCTTTGGTTGACGGTGCACGTTGTCCTCCAGGGACTAGTCCCTCAGGATAGCAACCCACAGCCACCTGGACTGCTCAGGAGGGTATGTGGGACCAGGAGCTGTGCTCTGATCGGTGTCCCATCCGCAGTGTGCTCACAGAGGGTGGCCCCAGCCATGTCACCGGTGAGCTCGCAAGGATGGCAGCAAGGTGCACCCAGGGAGCTAGCAGGTGGTGTCTGGCCCGCTCCCAGGGGATCCTCAGCCTCAGGAGACCAAGAAACGAGGCACTGACAAGCTAGAGAGAAGCCTCCGGGCTCCAGGGAGAGGCCAGGAGAGACCTTCGTGGGGGTAGACGGGTTGTGGGGGTGCTTCCTGGACACAGGAGCTCAGCTTTCTGGCCAGAAGACCGTTTTGAAACAGTGGGGACCACAGCCATCAGGAGGTGGGGAGCAACATGAGCAAAAATTTGTGTCAAGTTGATGGTATGGAGGAAAGGGAGGTTCAGGGATCCCTACTAGGCATGCTTGGTCTTCCTGGAGCTCAGAGGGCAAGCCCCAGAATTCAGTAGCTTGTGTTTATTAAGTGAGGACCATGGGTGGGACAGGGTGGGAGGCACTTTCCTTGAGTGACCTTCTTTAACCCCTACCAGACCACTAGGGACCCTGAGGAGGGTGCTCTGGCACAGGGAAGGGCCAGCACCTGGCCCAGCACACAGAATGGGGAGCACAGTCAGCAGAGCAGCCTCAACGTCACAGGTGCTGCATGGACATTTGGCCCTCCTGCCTCAGAAGTCGTGGAGCTCGGACTGCAGAGGGCAGGTTGAGAGGGAAGGAGACAGCCCGCCTGGCAGGAGCAGAGCACTTGCATGGAAAGCTCAGAGGGGTGAGGGGGGGTGGTGGCCCTGGAATCTATGCTGTCAGCGTGGACAGAATGGCCATAACTCCATGGATAACAGCGTCTCTGTGGCAACCCCACTGGGCCTGCCCTGGAAGAAAGGCCTGCAAACAGCTCCCTCGGGAGCAGGGGTCCTCCATGCAGGTGCACAGGCCTCTCTGAGGTGCCCCTCAGTCTCTCTGGGCTCCCACTGTCCCCACCTGCAAGATGGACATCCCCTCTGGGAAGTGCTGGGCTGGCAAAGCGACCGGCATGACCTTGTGTGCAGGCAGGCAGGCCAGGCCCGAGGTCACAGTTGAGCTGTGAGATTTGGCCCAGGAGGACACTGAGGCTCAGAGGCTTGCAATGTCCCTCCATCCCTGCAAGGCCACACAGCGGGAGGTGGCGCAGCAGAGGCTGACTGAAGGGCAAGGGTGCTCTCCTTGGCCACTCTCCCAGCAGAAGGACTGCGCTCAGGCTCAGCCTACAAGAACCGCCCTGGGCCTCCGAGAGGAGTCACTCTTACTGTGCGACACAAACGCCCAGCTCCGCGCAAGGTGGGGCTGAGAGGAGGAGAGGGAGCCACACCCGGGAGCAGAGGTGGTCCCACCTCAGAGGCACCCAGAGGTTGCAGGGGTGGAGGGGACTCTGTTTCATGTGCGCAGACCCCCACTCCCCTGTGCCTGATGAAGCCCCTTTCTCTGTCCCTTCTTGACCCTCTATGGTTGGAGTGGACAGGCTACTCTGCTTGAAGGAAGGAGATGGCCGGATGGAGCCATGGAGTGGGTGGCAAGGAAGAGAAAGGAGGGAACTGGCGAGAGGGCCTTGAACTAGAGGAGAAGACAACTTCCTGCCCACTGGGAAGCCTCGGAAAGGGGCTGGCCTCACGGTCGGGATCCCACCCCCACAGCAGCTTCCCCAGGATCGGTGTCACTCCACACATGAACCTCCTCCTCTATCAGATCATCCCAAATACATGGTGATGCTTACTGTCAACGTTAATCCTTCATCAATATGACAGCTTTGTCAATTGCTTCCAGGTGACCTTTCTTAGACATTAAGATTATTATCAGCAAAGTTGTTTCTACATTGAAGGACAATTGTATTAGTTCTCACATTATTCGTGCTTTTCTCCTTTTCTTTTGATTACTTCCTCCTCAAAGAAAGTTATTGATAAGAAGGCCAGAAATGCAAATTACTGCAATATTATAGCTAAAATATGACAAAATAATGTGATGAAGAATCCATGTAGTTGGAGTAACAGTGGCAGCTCTGCCCATAATGCATTAGAAGGCTCAGAACCGAAATTAGCAGAGAGCTTTAGCCCTGTAGGCTGTAGTGATAAGACCTGAATGAACAGCCAAAAAGGAAGGGCATGCTCAACCTCTCTCAAGCTGAAGGAAACGAAAAGGAAAAAACAAACAAGCAAGCAAACATTCAAGTCTCAAGATGCAGTCATGAGGGATTCTATGGGTAAGATCTAGAACGAGGCAGGAAGACTCCAAAGTCGATGGAAGGAACTCACGGTCACTATACTGAAAATAGTTGGTGGATGTCCAACTATTTCAAGAGGTAGCACACGATCCAGAGGTGCAGAACCCAAGACAGAAGTCCAGGCTTCCTGGAGGGCATCGGTGGAAGGCAAGACTCCAGGAATTGACAGACTACCAAGCGAAATGTTTCAACAAGCTGATGGCAGCAGAGAAACACTCACTAATCTGTGCCTAGATATTTGGAAGATGGCTGCTTCACCAATGGACTAGAAGAGATCCATATTTGTACCTATTTAAAAAAAGGCGACCCAACAGAATGCAGAAATTACCGAACAACATCATCAACAGCGCATTAAAAACACTTGCAGAAATTCAGGAAGGATTCAGAAGAGGCCATGCGATGAGAGATATCATTGCTGATGTTAGATGGATCTTGGCTGAAAGCCGAGAATACCAGAAAGGTGTTTGCGTTTGTTTTATTGACTATGCCAAGGTATTCGACTGTGTGCATCGAAACAGACTACGGATAACTTTGCAGACTAGAGGGATTCCAGAACACGGCATTGCATCTGCTGTCCCCAGGGGCTCTTTCTTCTCTCCCAATCCCTGTTGGCCTTCGTTCACGGTGATCCCATTCATAACAGCACCTTACTGACTGATTCCCCAAATCAGGTGGCCGCTCCTTTCTCCGGAGTCCATTTTAGTCTGGAAGCTCTGCTGAAACCAGTTCAGCCTCCCAGCAGCACAGGCAGGCCCTGCAGTCAGAGCTGACCACTGTTACCCCAAGGCAAAGACGGTTCTGCCCGCGTCACGTAGTCAAATCGTCCAGTGTTTTAGCTCTAAGGCAGAAGTGTGGCGGGGCCACTGTGGTGCATTGGCTGGGCCTCCAACCGAAGTCTCCCAAACAGAAAGTGAGAATTCTACCTCCGACCAACCCCTGCCCTCTCCCATCCCTCTGGCTACTTAATGACCCCCATGTCCAGTTTACTCTGACCATCAAATAGAGAGAGGGGATTGCAACCAGCTCCCACTCACTGAAGCCTCGAAGATGGGCCCCTTCCAAAGAAAGGTGACCCAGTAGAATGCAGACATTTCACCCTCAGAAGAGGTTATGCTTGAAATTTGCCCTCTGCACCGCGGGCAAGGGCTGGCCTAGGATAGGACCCACTGGCTCCTCTCCACCCAGAGCCCCGGAGGCTGAGACGCTGTGGACGGGGGCAGAGCTGCTGCCAGGGGAAAGCAGAGTGCAGGCATGCCAGGGTACATCAAGCTCAGTCTAGCACAGCAAAGTGGCAAAAAAGAAAGACTCAAAGCACCCGTCTATTTAAAAGAGGTATGACAGGGAAAAATACATTTTCATCAGCTCGTCTTCTCGCGGCTGAATCCGTGCAGCAAGCTCCAAATCCTGACGTTGGAAAAATAAATCAAAATAACTTCGCTGTGTTTAGCCTCGTTTTGCCGCACTGCTCAGGCTCTGCATGGAGAAGGCAACAGGTACCGTGGTGTCTTTTCCAGAAATGCAGGACGGTTTTAAAATGCAATGATGGGGGCTGGTGGAGGAGGAGGGGTAGGGGAATGTTTTCCTCCAATTGATGTATGATTGCCCCCATGCTGTTTGGAATCGTATTTTCGCTGAGCTCTGCTAAGAAGTGCTATTTGCAGGCAGGCTGACAGACGGAAGCGATTGGGTTTGGCAGGTCTAAATGTATTATTTTAGCAGGTCTCCAAGGGAAGATTCCAGGAGGGGCGCTGGCCTTTTAAAGTGCAGAGGACAGTGGGGCTACTCAGCTTCCATCCTGCTTGTCAACACCAATCAGCAGGCCGGGAAGTGGCCCCGAGCTTTCTGGAGGGGTCTGCCTCCCCCTCCCAGACCACAGCCTCATCTCCCCCTCCCCTGCAAGCCTTGGCTTCCACTTGACAAACCTCATCAGTCATTTCTTCCCCGGCGAGGGCTTCTGCAGCAATAAGTCTGGCTCTCTGATAGGCACTGCCAGCTTGTCAGGGGGTTGATCAGACCGGAAACAGAAGAGGCTGACTTTGGGAGAAGAGGGGACAGTGGCAGAACCAGAAGGAAGTCAATGCAGCCTAGGAATCCTCACGGGGTTTGCACCAGGCCACAGGGCTGACTGTTTGGGGTTCCTAGGTGATGGGCCCGGGGTAGGATGCCGGCCAGGAAGAAATGGAGCAACCAGCAGGCAACCCAGACAGGATGTTAACCCAAAGAGTGGGCAAATGAGTGCTGGAGGAAATAAACCCAGGCTGTTCCTAAGAAGCAGGCATGGCAAGACTTGGTCTTGTTTACCTTGGCTGCATCTTCAGGAGAGATCCGTCCCTGGAGAAAGGCATCGAGCGTGGTTGGCTGAGTAGAGCATCACCAAGCAGGAGAACTTGGTGAGGAGGGCAGACATGGTGGCTGATTCAAGGGCCCCACCGAGCAACAGCTTTGAGCGGGGAGCAGGGCCAGGCTATGCTTCACTCAGTGCACGATCACAAATGTGTGGTGCCTCCAATCAATCAATCAATCACGGATCAATCAATCTCCATTTTCCGAATGGAACAGACATGAAGGGAGGTAAGGTATCTATACAGAAGCAGTAGGGAGGGCAGATTGGTTATATTCAGCCTCGTTGAGTGCAGGCAGGTGAGGCTTCCTAGAGAAGATAATATCGAATTCAGCAAACAGAGCTTGACCTTGACCCCACAACCTGAACTACCTTAGAGTGGGGAACCCAGTAAGGAGCCAGCCCTCGTTCTAGGCTGCAGCCAGGCTGGACCAGCAGCCAAGCAGCAGAACAGGTGGAGGCAGGCTTGAGGCTGCCTTCTCCTTCCTCCCCTCCCTTCTTTTTCCATTGACATTTACTGATCTCTGCTAACCCCAAGGTTGGCGGTTCAAACCCACCCGCTGCTCTGAGGGAGAAAGAGGAGGCTCTCTGTCCTATGGAGACTTAGCATCTCAGAAACCCATCCTGTCGGGTTGGCTGTGAGTTGGAGTGGCCTCGATGGTGGTGGTGACCATGACCCTATACTGGGTCACAAATAAACGGAGTAAGACCTGATTTCTTCTTTCAGGAAGTTGATTGCTGAGTGACAAAAATGGTCATTGAGAGCCGGGCACACAGGTGGTGCAGGAAGCCAAGGCTTGCAGGTTTTTCAAGAAGCCGCAGGTGTAGAGAGGGGGCTAGATGGGCGCTCTTGTGGGGCATGCTCAGAGAAGGCTTCTGGGAGAACATGATATCTAGTCTAATGATTTTAAGGGATGAATAAAAGCTTGCTGTGAGGATTAGAACAAACAAACAGACAGCTAGTTGCTGTCAAATCCGCTTCAATGTATTGTTGTTGTTAAGTGCTATTGCGCTGGTTCAGTGCGGCCCTCCATGCACGGGGGATGGGTCCAAGTCTATGGCCTTTCAGAAGCAGGTCCCAGGCCTTTCTTTCAGGGTGCTCCATGGTGGGTTCGGACCACCGCCCTTCCGGGCAGACGTCGGGCCTTTCTCTTTCAAGACCACTCAAAACCACTTGTTAACAAACCAACCAACCCCAAACGGATTGCTATTGAGTCAACTGCAACTCACAGCGACTCCATCCAGCAGGATAGCACTGCCCCCACGGGTTTCAGAGGCTAACTCTTTTTAGGGGTCGAAAGCCTCGTCTTTCTCTTACTGCGGAGCAGCTGGTGGTTCGAACTGCTGACCTTACGATTAGCAGCTCAACTCGTATCCCACTATGCCACCAGGGCGCTAGAGGGACCCCTACTGCAGGATAAAACCCCAAAAGCAAATCGTTGCTGCTCTGCTGGGTTTCCAAGGCTGTACTCTTTACGGACGCACACAGCCTCGTCTTTCTCCCATGGAGCGGCTGCTGAGTTTGAACTGCTGACCTATCTGCTCACTGCCAAGTGCTTAACCATGGCCACCAGGACTCCTTATTCCAGCCATGCTGTGAAGATGCCGCAGGTTCTGCCCCAGACCACTGTCATACATTCAGATCGCTGGAAAGGGAGGCACGTGGATTTTTGTGGTTTCTCAGTGCGTGGCACTGGAGGAGAAACACGAAACACCAAGTCAGTGGTTCAAACCCACCAACCGCTCCCAGGGAGAAAGACGAGGCTGTCTGCTCCTGTTCAGATTTACAGTCTGGTAAATCCCCGGGCGCAGCAGTTCTCTGTCCTAGAGGGTCCTAGGAGTCAGCATTGACTTGAGGGCAGTGGGCTGTGAGCCCTCTATCGACTGTGTGACAGTAGAGCAAGGACCTGTGAGCTATCCACTGAAGGGTCCCAAACGGGGCAGGGACGCAAAGCAAGCACGTGCCTTTGATGTCCCCACGGCGTAGGCTTGCGTGACACCGGGGTGCCTTGTGTCATGGAGGCAGCATCTTCGAAATGCACTTAAGCAAGGCATGCCTCTGCAGGGGCTTCGTTGCACTTGGGTGGTGGTGAGCTGTTTCCAATGTACGGCGGAGTGAAGCACGTCTGGCTCTGCACCATCTTCACAGCTGCTGTTCTCCTGGGCCCATAGTTGCAGCCATCGGTGTAAAACACCGTGGCGAGTGCAGGTAGGTCTCCTCCCTACCACCCAGGTGATGGTAACTCCTGCGACTCCCAAGGACAGGGTGGAATTGATCCTGTGGGTTTCTGAGACCATAAACTCTTTACCGGAAGGAGAAAGGCCCATCTTTCTCCCAGGGAGCCATTTCAAACTGCTGACCTTGCAGTTAGCAGCCCAATGAGTAAGCCATTATGCCACTGGAGCCAGACTGCCCGGGTTTGAATCCTGATTCTGCCTTTTGATGGCTGCATGGCAAGCACTGAGTAATTTAATCTCTCTTTTGGCTTTGTTTCCTCATTAGTGGCATGGGGGTAAGAGTGCCAACTCATGAGGTGGTTGTCAGGGCTGTAAGCCTATGGACATAGCGCGGAGGCCAGAGCCCAGCACATAGGGGCAGGCTCTGCCGTGGCTCCTAGGCTGCAGTTTGCATGGCAGGGGCCAGGCCGCCTCTGGCTCTCTCTGGGACCTTCTGCTCTGTCGGAGGCTAGCACACCCTCCTCTCAGAGCCCTCCTTAAAGGGAGCGAACTGGGGGCCTGCGCCTCCTTCTGAGTCAGTCTGAGCTGTCACAGTGAGCTGGCCTCAGCCCCACCCAGCCCCAAATGTCACAGGAAAGACGGCACCTGTGGCTTATGCTGCTCCCAGCCCCGTCAGGGGTTCTGTGCACACGGGCTTGGAGGCAGAGGGCCTCAGGGGGCCGGTGTCATCAGGGCTGGGGCGCTCAGAGGCCAGGTGCGAACCACAGCAGCACTCTGCCCACAGACAGGGCCTTGAGAAGCAGCCCGCCTGGAGGGCCCAGATCTCTGGGTGAAAGGGACATGCATCTGTCTTTCCGGTCATCGTGGGCTGGTGTGCATGGACCCCCAACATGCGGTGACACTGTGGTGCACACCAGGACCTGACTGCTTCGACGGTGCTGCCCCACAGACTTTTCATTGGCCAGATTACCAGGCCTTTCTTCCTGGTCTCTTTGTCAGGAAGCCCCATGGACACCTGTGCAACATCCTGGCAGCAGGCAAGTCTCCATGGACAGACGGGTGGTGGCTGAGCACTGCCCAGAAAGGAACCAGCCCCACACCTGGGCGCGCCCTCTGCCTGGGACTGTCCCACTTCTGCCTCCCGAGGGAGCAGCTGACAACCCTGCCACTGAGCCCAGTCCTGTGGCTTTGGTACAGCCACGCAGGCCCCTCCACATGGAGCTTGGGATCTGAAGTTCGGTATCAGAGGAAGCAAGTGTCGGTCTTGGCATATACTGGGACCCCTCTTCAGGGCAACTGTGGATAGGGCCTGGTATCCAGGGGGTCCCATGACCAGTCCTGCAGGATGGTGTTAGGGTTTGTGGTGTAGTGGTTACGCATTGGGCTGCTAACTGCCAGGTCAGCAGTTCAAAACCACCAGCAGGTTCTCAGGAGAAAGACTGGGCTTTCTACTCCCATAAACAGTTACAGTCTCAGAAACCCACAGGGAATCACTATGAGTCAGCATTGGCTTGCTGGCAGTGAGAGAAAGTGTGGAAACAAAACTTTTCATAGTTCATTACTTTACAACTCTGTTGAAATTAATTCCCAACGACTCCGTAAAAGTTGGTTATTCAGTAAACTTTATATAATTATTAAAAAAAAATTCCTTGAGTAAATGCTCTTTTCTCCATTTAAACAAACTGGATTTTTATCGTTTCCTCTGGACCCTTCAAAGAACAACAGCACTTTCTTACAATTCAAAGAAAGTGCTTAAGGAAGTCCCCCCACCCCACCCACCCACACACACACTCACACACTGTGCGACATGTGCCCTGGCATCTCCTCAGGGGAATCAGCGTCAGACGGGTGTGAGGGCTGCTGGGTCAGTGCCGCCACCCAATGAGCACGTGCAGTCTGAGAACAGGAGAGTGGGCAGTCCCACTGCGTGGACTCAGGGTCAGGTGGGTTTGGGTTGACTATGGGAAGCCTTGTGCTAAAGCGGGCAGGCAGCCAGCAGACCCTCTGTTCAGAGGCCCGACTGTGCCGTCTCCAGGCCTCCCTCCAGCCCGTTCTGTGCTTAGGCCCGGCTCAAGCACCCTGGGGGGACAGAAGAAAAAGAGCCCCGCAGGATTCCTCCCACTCCGGTGCTCCAGGGTCGCTGTCACTAGAAGAAGACTCATGCAGCCCAAACCGGGTGCACCGAGGGCTCCTCCAGCCCCTCCCCAGGCTGCACTCCAGCCAGACCCATCACCCACTGCACTGACACAACCCCTTGGTTTCAGAGACAGGAAACTGCAGCCCAGAGAAGGGTGGAGACATGATCAGAGTCTCATAGCAGGTTACCCACAGAGCACTTCCACCCCCAAGCCAGTGTACACACACACACACACACACACACACACCCCAGACGAAGAGCTCTGTCACCGCAGAACCCACTGTCAGCCCTGTTAGCTTGGGGGTTGATCACCCGTCTTGTCACACCTGTTGCTGCTGTAGCCTATGGACCCCTAGTTTCAGGTCTAGGGGTGGACGTTCACAGGCAGGGCCCAGAGTTGGCAAAGGGCAGAATGTTCTGGAATTCTTGTTTGCTTGTTTGTTTTGACATATAATTCACATATCGTACAATTTAATTGCTTAAACATATTACAAAGAGCTGTGGAATCAGCATGATAATGAAACTGGGAGCCTTTTTCCGTCTTGCACCAGCTTCTCATTCATAACCCTAAGGAACTATTAATCCAGTTATTGTCCCTGTAGGTTTACCTAGATTGGATTTCATATGTGGAAAAACATACCCCAATAACAAAACAGAGCCAAGAAAAACCTCAATAGGAAAGACAGCAAGCAATCACAAGAACTAGAACACATTTAAAATGGGTCAGAGGGGAGAACACATGATAAGGAATCAGATTTTACCCTAACTGCACACACATGAGCTCACTTCTCAATGCACTTTGCATGACGGCAAGACTCGTCACATCCCTGGTCAGTGGCCAGAGGCGGGTTACCAGAGGCTTGGCCCATGTGGAGATTCTGCAAATCCCTGGTCAGTGGCCAGAGGGAGTTTACCAGAGGCTTAGCCCATGTGGAGATTCTGCAAATGGATTTTGGGCTCCCACTGTCGTCTATAGCTTTCTGAAAACTGGGTGCTCTAAAACGGTGGTTTTCTTGTCCTGTCTTGGGTTTTATTATTTACAATCCTCGGATCACACGGGTTGGTGTGCTGCTCATTGAGATGGCTGCTTGTTTGAAGCTAAGCCTTTAAGACCCCAGGCACTCTTTTTGATAGCCAGGTACCATCTTCACATTTCCGCTGTAGTACCCATATCTTTAGTGATCTCTCCAGGAGGTTGACTGAGTTCTGGAATTTTGAGGTGAGTGGAGGTGTTGGATTCCAATCAAGGTGGAGGAAAAGCTGGAGAGCGGAATGGGAAGAGGGAAGAGGAACAGGGAAGAGCAGGGTGGGCAGAGAGGGAGGCTAGGCCGGCAGATCATGGGGCTGGTTCCCTGGAAGGACAGGAAAGGAGAGCTGGGAAAGAGTGGGAGTGAGTGGGGGCTTGCCAGACATCAGTATTGGGTTAGGTCCCCGCCCCAAATGCAGCCCTGTGTTCAGAGCCCGAGCCTTTAAAAAATCTGAGCAGGGAAGGGAGCTGGATGCCTATTGGCTTCAGAAGGTAAAAATCTAGCCACACGTCAAGACCTCAATGCCCACATGTCTGGCGGCCGCCATGTTGGATGGTGCAGGAGAGAACATATCCATTGACACAGAAAGTTCTACTGAAGGGCGTTGCTGCTGGGACTCCTGCACACACACCTCTGAACCTGAGCGTGTGCAGCAATGCCACTGGGAATGCCACGCCCTTGTCTGTCTCCGGAAATACTACTCATCTGTCCTGGGTCAGCTCAGACCCCTTCCCAGGCCTCCCCAGGCCTCCCAGCATCCACCACTCCTCCGTAGAATTCCTGTGATGCTTGCCAGGCTCGCTGCTCCCTCGAGGCTTCTCCAGCACAGGGCTGGGCTTACTCCTTCTTATTTCCATACAGGGCTTTCTTCCTTCTGGCCATCCTGCCCCCTCTGCACCCCACCCACTCCTCTTCACCTCTCTCCCCTACCCCACCCCCAGCCTGTCTCATCCCCCTCCCTGACTTCTCTCTTTCTCTTCTCTCCCTCTCCCTCTGCTTTGCCAGGGAGATGCTAATTGCACCTGCAATTACCTAATTGCCATGGCAATTAGCCAGTTGCACTCTATTTTGAAGGTGCAAATGGCAAATTGCAGGCATAAGGAGGTAATTTGGGGCACAAAACTGTGCCCAGAGAACTCAATCCCAGCCCCGGGGGCTGAGGGACACGTGGAGAGCCTGTGAGAGCCAGGACTGGAGTGGACCGATCTTCTCTCAGCCAATGTACGGCCCCATGTAGCGCAATGGGGCAGGAGGAGGGGCAGGAGGGTGGAGGGTTTCCCTATAAGCCATTCGCAACCTGGCAGCTTTAATTGTAGTGATTTTCATATTATCACTAGGGCTGATGAGGACTAATCACCGATACTTAGCAAGGTTGTTCAAGGTGCTGTGAAGAGGTGGGTGCCTGACACCCCTTCCCAGGCTGGCACTGAAGGCTGGACCACAGCTGGTCCCCGGAGGCCATCTCTGGCGAGTACAGAGCACTCATGGGGAGGAGTAATGGCACACCCAGTCCTGAGTGCTTCCTGCTGCACTTTGAAGCTCCAATATTGGCCTCCCATCTCCTGGCTCCCTCCTCTAGGGGTCAGCATTGCTGGAGGGCAGAGGGGGCAGCTGTCCACCACCTCTCAGTAAGCATATGTTCCCAAACCAGCCCCTCCTGGGTGCCCACCAGGAACCAGGCCAGCAGCCTGCCAGGAGAGAAAGAACCCACCATGTACCATGCCCATGTTCACAGCCATCCCTGCATCACAGAGTAGGGCCTGCACTTCATTAAGCGGCCGTCGTTATGGAAGCAGCTCGTCAGGCCTTTCTTTCAGGGCACCACTGACTGGGTTCAAACGGCTGGGCTCCAGGCTAGCAGCCGAGCGCACTGTTGGTGTGCTCTGGGCCCACACATGTTGAGAACAGGAGGCTGTGCACATGGATAGTGGGTGTCAGCGGCCTTGCACTTGGAAAGAGGAGATGACAGGCGCTGTGCAGAAGCCTGCAAGAGGCTGGCCCTGGGGTCCGGCACTTGGGCACTGCCTTCATGGGGGAGCAGGGCTTTGGGCTGTGAGGGCATCCATTTGGGGGACGCTCTGCTGGAGAGACCAGGTGTCGTTTTGCTGTAAGGCACCTGCCTCGGAGTGTCCTGGAGGAGTGGGGGGAGAGCGTGTTTCAGGTGCTGGCTGCTGGCCTTGCCTTCTGAAGCCACCTTCCGCAGGATGTCCCCAGTGATGACTGGCAGCTGAGGTGTGCTGGGCATGGCTGGCCCTCTGCGGGTGAACAACTGTGGCCACTGTCCTCCACAAAACCCCAAACCCCACTGCTATCATAGGGAGCAGACAGCCTCCCAAGGAGTGGCTGGTGGGTTCAAACTCCTGACCTTGAGGTTGACAGCCCAACCACTAATGCATTAAGCCGCTGGCCAACAGGGACACCTAACTCAACCCAGCCGTGAGTGTCCAAGGGGAGAGGATCACACATTGATTCATTCACCAGAGGGCTGCAGGCTATAAATAGGAAGCTGAGCCTTGGAGGGGGTGAGGGGGTGAAGCTGAGCCTTGGTGGGGGTGGGGGGTGGGGCGAAGCTGAGCCTTGGTGGGGTAGGGGGGCAAGTCTGCACAGTAGCTGTCTCTAAACCTCAGCTCTGATAACGCAGGTTAATGAACACAGGCCTCCTTGCTAACATAATAGTGACTAAAAATAAAAGGACAGAAACGAGTCACCCTCCCTGGTGAGTCAGACGCCTCCAATTGTAATTTCCACGTGGATACTGTAATTTTCCTGTTTCTCCCGTTCCCCCAAGGGCTGATGGAAACAGAGCCCCCTCTCCCTAAAGGAGAGCCAGGTCCTATTCTGGGGTCTTCTCCCCCACAATGGGAAGGGTGGGACAGGGAGGGCAAAGGGAACAGAGGCCCAGGCCTGCATGGGTGGCCAAGAGGCTGGGAATCAATTAGCCACTGCCCATTCAGGCAGAGGAGGAAATCATGTCCAGATGCGTCCGACCACAGGTCAGGGTCATGCAGCCCACAAGTGGTCTGCCCCTTCCCATCCTCTGGCATTTCAGGAGGGGAAGCTGGGGTGCAGGAAGGCCACGCGTCTTGTCTAGTGTCCCTCAGATATCAGTGGCCAAGCTGGGCTAGGTGTCTGCCCTGGGCTCTGCAGCCAGTTACCCCACTGATGCGATGAACTGTTTGGGCCTCCCTCCTGTCCTGGCCCTGAGCCTAATGTCCGGTTCTCCCCCATGCCTCCTCCCACCATTTCCTTACTCTGTGCCCTCTCCTGCCCCCTACAGCTTACCAAAAAAACCACACTCACTGCCATAGCAGTAAACCTGTAGACAGGGTAGAATAGCCCCGGTGGACTCTCAAGGCGGTCACTCTTTATGGGAGCAGAAAGCCTCATCTCTCTCCCCAGCAGTGGCTGCGAGGTTCGAACTGCTGGCCTTGTGGTTAGCAGGCTGACCTGTAACCAGCTGTGGCACCAGAGTTCGGTTCCTCTCTAAGGGACCAGCAAACCCAAACCTGCCCGCTTCCAGCAAACCCAAACCTGCCCGCTTCCAGCAAACCCAAACCTGCTCGGGGTCATCCTGGTGACTGGGGGGTTCTTGCCCCATTCTGCACTCCTTGAAGGGGGCCCTGGTGTCTCCCCCGGGGCCCTGCTTCTAGGGCCTCCTTTGTGTGACTTGGAAAAGGTGCATCCGCTCAGATCAGCAGTCTGGGCTGGACTTCAGGCCGGGTGGTCTCCTCACGGCCCTCAGGCCCTCCCCACAACCTGGCAGGCTGCCTCCATGCGGGCTAAATCCTGCACAACTGCCTGAGTGGCCCTGCCTCCCTCTGCCCTCCTGGAGGTCAGACAAGCCCCCCCACCTCCATCCCCCCAAAACTCTCTGAGATGGTAGAACTTCCATGGAAACTATGTGAAGTCCCCCACGCCCACTCCAACCTCAGCCCCGCTCTTTAGAGGAAAGAGATTCCAAGGGTGATTGTCACCGATCTCTCCGGAGGGAGCAGTGGGGACCTGAGGACCCAGGAAGAGGGTGAACACGGACCTGCTAAATCTGGAGGGACAGGACCTAGTCAGCCCGCAGCTGTCTGCCCTGGACATCGGGGCGCTGTCCCCTACACAAGGCGCAGGTCGGGGCAGCCATGTAGAGGAGGGAGGCCTCTTCCAGCAAGCGGGGAGCAGGACAATAGGGGCTGGTGACCCTCACTGACCAGCCACCCCAGCCCAGCACCACCCCCCTGGGCATCTGTCCTACCACACTGTCATTTCGTGACATTTTGGGTGACAGATGTGAAGCACAGATGACAAACCGGCCGCCGCCTTGCCATTTGTCACTGCAAAGGTCCTGGCCTTGTGGGAGGGGTCCGTGCAGAGGAGACGGGCTCCTCTCGGCCCTCGGCCTCACACAGCCGGAAAGACAAGCCTTCGGCTGTGCCTTTTCTTCCAAAGCTGCACAGCGGACGGAGCCTCTCACCCCTCCTGCCCTGCCATGCAGAGGTCCAAGAGTGGGTGCTTCCCTGATCCCTGCCCGCCTCCACTCGTGGCCTCCACCCAACCTCCTGCCCCTTTGTCTCCACCAGTGGCCTTCGTGGGCTCCTTTGCCCCCTCCCTTGAGGGGAACACCCTTTCTCTGTCCTCTGGGCAACAGCCAAAGGGGCCGGTGGTGAGGCCCCCACAGTGGAAAATCGAGGAGGAGAGTCAGTGCCAGGGGCAGGATGCCGACTCCGTGGACATCTCTAGGCCAGGGGAGACCTGCTCTGCAGGTTACGAAGGCTGTGCACCTGAACAGCAGGAGACAGACGGCCTTATCTTTCTCCTGCAGGGCAGCTGGTGGGTTTGAACCACTGACCTCGTGGTGAATACCCATTGCCCTCCCTGGGCTCCTGGACGTATGGTGAGAAGGGAACTGACAGGGAAGGACAGCATGCAGAACCAGGTTCAGCCCCACACCCTTACGTCCCAGAAACCATCCTTTGGCAGCCCCCTGAATGTGCCGGCCCAGGGTCCCGCCTCCTTCCTTCTGGGTCAGCTGTGTTCCTCCACGCGCCCCTCTCCTTTTCTCCTGGATCCCATCTTGAGAATGTCAACGCTTCAGGCCTCTTCTGCCTCTAACACATCCCTTCCTTAACCCCACGTGCGTGCGCGCCCCCCACCCCCACCCCACTCCCGGCTTGTGCCTTTCCTTTTTGACAGCCTAACCTCTGAGGGGACTGTCTGCACACGTGTCTCTTACTCTCCGCCACCTGCCACCTCCGTTTGGCCCTGTCCACCCATGGCCGTGGAGGCAGCCTCTCTGGGTCCCTTGGCCTCCTTGCTGTTCCATCTCAGGGGCATTTGGAACCACGCTGTCCACACACGCCACGCGGTCAGTGGGCCACTTCCTCCTTCTTGGCTGCCGTGACACAGGAAGGACACCACCGGTTCCCATGCATCATCCGCCACAGCCCCCAGGCCCCATCGGTGAGCATCAGCTCTTGGCATTCTTACTCATTGATTAAAATCTTCCCAGAAGGAGCAGGAAGGCCAGGGTCTGAGGGAGATGTGCTGAGCAGCCCAGCTTTGGGAGGACACCCTTTCTCAGCTTGCTTCTCCTGCCTCCAGAGCTGAGCAGGCCACGTGCACCTGGTGTGACCTGGACTCGGTCACTCAAAACCTGGATGAATGCCCCGTCTGTCCCAGGAACCTCGGGCACTAGGTCCTGAGACCCCAACCTGCCTTGCCTGGCTTCTCTGCTTCTTGCCAACCTGTGGGAACCAGGGATGGCTTCACAGTGCATTATAAATGTGACCAGAGATCGCCACCCTCACAATCAATACCCCCTCACTGCCTCTGAGGGATCAATCCGCGATGGCAGCAGTGAGCTGGGACAGCATGGCTTGGGGCTTGGTATTTTATTGCAAACCCCCCACCTCCCAATTTCTTTCGTAGCCTCCAGACCTCTCTGCTCAGTGGTACCCACCCACCTCCCCAGCCCCAAGTGACGGCCCACTAGAGTGCCGGCCTCCCTGGACCCATGCTCCCAGACGGCACGGCTGGGCTGTCACCCTTCAGCTGGCTAATGTGGAGGTCTTAATGAATATGAATCGTCCCCTCCTCTGAGGAGCTGGCCCCATCAGCTTCCTTCACACCTCGCTGAGCCCAGAAAGGTTACTGAGAATTAAATGTAAATCACATATTTACTGGTATGAATCAGATTACAGTGTCACTTTTTCACCCCCAAGGAAGTAATCACACCTTCGCCCCCAGGGTTTCTGCTCCCCTGGGAGATGAGCTCAATGCCCTCCAATCTGGGGGTGCAGGTGGGGCGTCCCCAGGGCCTGGGAGAGGGCAGTGGGCACTGTGGGAGTCCTGAAGCTGGGACACCCAGTAATTTGGCACCCAATCACAGCGGCCATTGAATAACACATCAGTCAGAAGCAGGCAGGATGGGCAGGACCTTCCGTGCTGTGTGGCGGACAGGTGAGAAGCATGAGTTGTAGGGTGGCATGGCTGGTGGTAACCTCGCCTTCCTGGGTGCACATGAGTCACGGGAGCCAGAGGAAGAAAGCGGGGGGTGGGGTGGGGAGATGGCGGGTGGAGGATGCTTGGCCAGGTTCTACCAGTGTCCCTGCCTCCGTGTTGAAGGGCAGAGGGGTGGGTCAGAGCACCCCTTTTGGAGTAACGAGACTCCAGCCAGACCTGGCTCGGCCACTTGCTAAGCCACAGGAGCATGGGGATTGATTTGAACAGTGATGTCTACATTTATGTCTACAAAATCGAGACACAAATGCAGATCCTGCAGGCTGCACTTGCCAATGGGAAAGAGCTTTGTAAAGGTCACAAGCTCAGTGCTCGGGGCTCTAGAAAAAGGAGACTCAGGTCTTAGCCAGCTCCCACAGTGGTGCAGGCAGCTCAACTAACGCTCCACGACTGATGGCAAGGCTGGAAATTTAGACCCACCGAGAGGAAGCTCAGAACACAGGCCTGTATTCTGCTCCCAAAGAACCATGACCTTGGAAACTTTGCAGAGTGGTTTACCTTTGCACACAGGGGGTCGCCCTGAGTCAGACTCCACTTAACAGCCAATGGCCGCACATCTCAGTCCCTGCTTCTCCCACCCACCTAATGACCCTGTAGCCCCGTAGAGTGGCCTTCAGCTCCGCTGAAGGTTAAGTCCAATAATGGGGATTTTCCCAATAGAAAGCTGTAGTTAGATGTCATCAAGTCAGTTCCAACCCATAGCGACCATACAGGCAGCAAAACAAAACACTGCCCGGTCTGCGCCATCCTCACAGCTGCTCAGCCACGGTGTGAATCCATCCTGTCCAAGTCTTCCACTTTTGTGCGGCCCCTTCACCTCGCCCAACATGATGTCCTTCTCCAGGGACAATCTCTCCCGACAACATGCCCAAAGTCTGTGAGATGAAGTCCCGCCATCCTCGTCTCTAACGGAGCAGCATTCTGGAAGCACTTCCTTCGAGACAGATCCATCTGTTCTTTTGGCAGTCTGTGGCACTTTGTAGATTCTTCATCACCACAATCGTTCAAGTACAGCGATTCTTCTCTGGTCTTCCTTTTGCAAGATCCAACTCTTACATGCACAGGAGGCCACTGAAAAGACCGTGGTTTGGATCAGGCGCAGCTCACTCCTCAACACAACCTCCCTGCTGTTCTGAAGAACTCTTGGGCCGCAGATGTACCCCAACGCAGCGCATCGCTTGATATCCCGACTGCCACGTCAGGCGGAGAGAGAGGCTCAAAGGAAGGCAAGAAAGATGGAGCGATTGGGTCTGCGAATTCTGTGGGGATCACTTCCTGAGCGGCCTCCGGGCACTTGAGGGATCTGCTTCCTCTCGCGTGTCCAGCCCGGCTCCCTCGGAGGCCAGCCTCCTGGGCACAAAGCATGGTGCCCGGCAGAGCAGGAAGTTAGCTCCAGAGAATGCTGAGGGGTTCCTCGGAGCGCTAAGCCAGAGGCTTGTCAGAAAGATGGACGATCCCAGACCGAATGTTCTCCTCTAGGCTTTGTGCTCAGGATGCCTTCTCGAGCGCAAGATGACCAGAGTAAGCCTTCTTGGAGTAAGCCACAACCGGAGGGCTGTGAGCCAGGAAGTTGAGCCCACCTTGTTTGCCCAGAAAAACGAAAAAAAAAAAAAAAAAAAAAAAACCCAACTCACTGCCATAGAGTTGATGCCAACTCATAGTGATCCTATAGGCTAGCACGGTGGTTACCTAATTTCATGTCAACTTGATAAATAAGTGTCGGGGTGGAGTCTAGCCTGTCAATCAAATCATTGGGGGGGGGGGGGTGTTAGTGTCTTTCAATTCCATGGTACTTGGCGCCTTCAGCTGGGATGATTTGAGTGCTTGCGGTGACTTGTACTGCAATGGGTTGGAGGCAACGAGGGTTCTTCCACTCACCTGTCCAGCACCTGGACTGGGCTTGGTTGACCAATCAGTTAGAGCACACACCCGTGGCCTCTCCATGTGGCTTGGGGTCTCAGGGCATGGTGACTGGGCTGTGAGAAGGCAGGTCTTGAGTAGGGGTCTCGAGGACACCCGTGCTCTGAGAGATCCAACCAAGCTACCAGGCTCCTTGTGACTGAACCTGCAACACCCAGCAATATCGCTCGGTCTCTATCTACTGGCTACGTGCAACTTACTAGGTCAGCTCCCACCCAAGGGGAGACGAATACGAATTTATCACTTGATCAAGGGATGGCAAGGCCCCCTTGCAGAAGAGCGTGGTAGAGGATGTGACAACCCTTGGGAAACACATTGTGCTTCACGATCTGCTATGTCTTTAAATTAAGCTACCGAGACAAATCAAGCAATTGTCAAATATCTATCAAGGCCCTCAAAGAGACAGATGGACACAATGGCTACAACAAAGGGCTCAGACGACAATGACTGTGAGGACAGAGCAGGGCTTGGGGGTGTTTTATCTTTTCATCTCTAAGGAGGGGCCCCATGAGTTAGATCCGACTGGGTGGCACCTAATGTAACAACTTCTCCAGGAGCCCTTGAGACTGCTAAACAAAAGCTTGCTGGTTCAAGTTCACCGATCTACTTGGTTGCAAAAAGCCCTGGTGATCTACTTCTGCATACGCGGTTCTTGCTCGGAGTCCTGGAGTTGGTTCGGACCCGTAGTGACCGCATATACAACAAAAAGAAACGAAACACTGCCCGGTGACCCTGTGTTTGCACCGCGACTGCAGCCACTTGCTCACTCCATCTCCTCCAGGGCCTTCCTTTCTGTTGTGGCCCCTCTACTTTACCACGCACGACGTCCTTCTCCAGGGACTGGTCTCACTTGACAACAGGTTCAAAGTGTGTGAGACAATGTAGCCTGGACAGATGTTGGGGACGCAGATTGAAAGACCACACTCTGCCATTGAGTCAATGCTGACTCAGAGCGACCCCACTGCTTACAGGAGTAGAAAACCCATTTTTTCTCCCATGGAGCTGCAGGTGGTTTGAAATGCCAATCACGTGGATCCCAGACCAATGCATAACCACTATGCCACTAAGGCTCCTGGGGGGGTGTAGGCCTGGGCAAAATCGTTATCTCAAAGCTATGCAGTCAGGCTCTGTTTATTCCTCAATTTTGCATTAGGGAAGGGTTTTGGAAAGACCTTAAACTATTGCCTCATAGCCATAGCAAAGATAGACCAACATCACTCTGTCAACCTGTCACAGCGGGGACTTCCATGTTGTTATGATGCTAGACGCTGTGCCGCTAGGGTTTCACACATAAGCAGGGTCACCCATGGAGCACAGGTTTCGCCGGAGCTTCTAGTGAAGCAAGGAAGAAAGGCCTGGGGATCTCCTTCTGAAAATTAGCCAACAAAATCTCTTTGGAGCACAACAAACGAGCATGTGACCCACTTGGTTTGGACATGTCATTAGGACCAGTTGTTGGAAGAGAACATCATGCTTCGGCAAGCAGAGAACCAGTAAAGGCAGGAGAGCCATGGGGTGGGGTGAGGTGGACAAACACAACAATGAACTGGACCATGCCAGCAGCTGTGAGGAAGACGGAGGACCACCAGTTTTGTGTCCTGTCGTGCACAAGGTCACCTTCAGAAAGGGCTTGCTGGCAACTATCAATCCATCCATCCATCCATCCATCCATCCACACATCCATCTATCAAAAACCAAACCCACTGTCACCTTGTTGATCCCAACTCATAGCAACCCAACAAGACGGTTTTCAAGAGGGTTGATCTTTCAGAGAGCAGGTAGCCTCATCTTTCTCCTATGGAACAAGTGATAGATTTGAACCACCGAACTTTGGGCTTCACGGCAAAAGCAGAACTCAAGCCAAGGCCTCAAAGAAGACACCAGGCACAAAGTCAGAGGGTGCCTCAAACAAGAGACACACGGGAAAAGCAAATGACCCAGGACTTAAGGCGAAGAGGGTGTCTCAGGAGCTGCCTCCTTGAGTCCCGTTTGTCGGATCCCTGAAGTCCCAGAGGGTAAGGGCAAAGGAGACCTAGGGCCTATCCCAGACGATGTTCCCATGCCATGTTTCACGGCACTCGTGTGCTCCCCAGCACGTCCATACTACACTGTGGTATAGTTAAGACAGAGTCCATTGGTAGAAAGCAAGTGATAAAGCCCTGATTCTCTTGAACAAAGCATCACCCAAACTTAGTGAACTATGTAACCTTCTCCCAAAGTATATGTAATACACACACACACATACACACACATTCTTTTTTCTGAACAGCACAAACCTACATCTTGTGGCACTCTGTCCTACTGAGCGATTCCCAGAGTGGCGTCTGGAAAAACACTGAGTGAAGGCCATCCCCTGATTTGACTGCGGAGGGAAACCACAGCCCAGAGAGGTGAGTCAGCTCTCCCAAAGACACCCAGCGGAGCCTCAAGGCACTTCGGTTCTCTGGCCAGAGCCCTGGCCTCCACCTGAGAGAAATTGCCACTGCATGATTGTTGCCAAGCAATTAATGAAGACAGGGCCTAAATGAACTCCCCAAAATGAGGTTTGAGCGTCGGGAAGTTCTGTTTAAATCAGGAGTGCAAATGGGCACCGTGTTAGAAGTGAGCTGGCCGGCAAGCAAGGAGCCCCGCGTGTTCTAGTCGCTGGAACCCACGGCGCCTCTTGAGGCCTCGGCTTCCCCCTTGGGAAGTGAGGGCCCGGGGGGCGGGCAGGCTAGCCAACGGCTGAGGTTCTTCTCAGATGTTTTCAGAGGCAGGTGCAGAGGAGCCGAGGGGGGCTGGGAGGTAGGTGTGGGGCTGCCCTTCAGGGGGTGGGAAACCAGCCGACTCAGAATGGGACCCTTGACTGGCTGCTCAGCTGCCCACTTAGGAAGGCCCTTGTGCCCAAACGCAAAGTGCACTAGCTCCCATTAGCTTGCCAGGCTGCACTGATGAGTAATTAAACGGCTTGGGAAAAAAAGGGAAAGCCATTAAGGCTAATGCTATGAAAATCAGACCCTCAGACACTGGCTCATGATTATGAGGGTACCTCTCCACTCGTGGGAGAGGACATTTACATTTTAGTGGCGTGCAGCACAGGCAGTAATGACCCCCCACCCCCACCCCATGCGCCCGCAGCATTAAGAGACCTGATGCTGAGTGCATTTGTTTTCCGCTTCTACTCTGAGCCAGGGCAAAGCAGGTCACTCTGCAAGATGGCCAGAGAGAGGGCTGAAAAGAGGCTTGGCCTTAGGTTGTGCTGGACCGGTCACGGTGAGCCGAATTACCCTGGACAAGGTGCTTACACGTGCCTTGTCATCAGGGTGACACCAAGGCAGCAAACGTGGCCAGCTCAGCACCTAGGACAGAACATTCGGTGAGTCAATGCCATTCAAAGGGGGATACAGGCTGGGGCTTGGCAACAGGGAGCCATCCCTCGCCCTGGG
>NW_022111379.1:5511838-5512936 GCF_000313985.2 Echinops telfairi
CAGGCAGGTGCCCCTTCCTTCCTCTGACCCAGAAAGAGGCTGTAGCCCAGAACAAGGACCTATGCTTACTCAAAGGGACAGGGTGGGGGACACACACTTGGGCACGCATGTTTGCTGAGCCCAGCCGTGACTTCACACAGCTGGGGTTCAAGAGAGCTAAGGGGTGGGAGGAAGCTGGTAATGCAATGCTGCCCAGCCTCCCTCAGTGCTCCTCTACCTGGCCAGCAGCAGGGGGCGGGCCCTGGTTCTAGGGAGCCACACCTGACTTCCAGCGGCCATTTGGTGATTGCTGCAAAAGGTCAAACTCTCTCTGGGTCACCCTGAATGCAGCCTCTTGCTGTCATAGACAGCCTGCCCTCATGCAGGCACATGTACACACAGATACACACAGTGCAAACCACATCCATGCACACACAGATACTCACAGTGCAAACCACACCCATGCACACACAGTGCAAACCACACCCATGCACACACAGTGCAAACCACATCCACGCACGCACAGACACACACAGTGCAAACCACACCAATACATGCACAGATACACACAGAGCAAACACACCCATGCACGCCTATGTGCACACACATGCACCACCTGGGCCCACACAGATGCATGCACGTGGGCACCCCAGCACGCCTGTGTCCCGTGCATCCTGCACTTGGCGAACACCCTTGAGGATCCTTTTAGCTCAGGGAGCTGGGAATGCTATTCAGGGAGCAAGTAAAGAATCACCAAGCAGCAATGTGTGTTTGTGTTACGTCACTAATTCATTCAGCAAATATTTATCGAACACCTATTACAAGGTGGGCCTGTGCAGACATGTGGCTGACCGTGCTGTCTGACAAGCAAAGCAACCCAGTCCTGGCCCTGAGGAAGGAGTGGCTTGCAGAAGAGTGCAGGACTCTGGGATCTGCAGAGGGAGGCAGGGGTGACCTGGGCTTCTGCGGGGGCAAAGGGGGAAAGGGGGTAGAATCGAAGTGGAGGGTGCGATGCTCCAAGAGGTGAATGCAACATGCTGGCGTGGAGTAGGAAACCAGTGGAAAGGTCTGAGGGGCTGGCCCCAATCCCAGCTACTACGTGGACACCTGCCCCTCCCC
>NW_022111379.1:5515643-5517031 GCF_000313985.2 Echinops telfairi
GGTGGGGGTGGGGGGCTGGGGCAGAGGTGGAGGGCCGAGAACCTGAGCTCTGTCGAGGAGACTCTTAGCCACCTTGTGGTCCTGCCTGAGCCCTAGGGAGGAGGGGCAGACTGACCCAAGGTCTTGGGGGAAAGATGGCTGAGGATTCGACAGGGGCAGAGGCCCCAGGCTTTCTGTGGGGAACAGGAAGGACTGAATAGTGCTGCAGGATTGGCAGGCAGGTCAGCTTCCAGAGGAGGAGGGGGAGGGGAAGGACTGTCCTTGTCAGAGCCCCGACAGGAGAGCTTACCATGTGTGTCCCCCAAGTATGTGCTGTAAACGTAGCTCTTAAGGAGCTCTAGTGTGGAAGTATGTTATGTGTTGGGCTGCTAACTACAAGGTTGGGGGTTCAAACTCACCAGCTGCTCTGAGGCAGGAAGATGAGGCTGTCTGTGCCCATAAAGGTTTACAGCCTCAGAAACCCACAGAGGAAGTTCCACTCTGTCCTATACAGTTGCTATGAGTTGGAATTGACTCAATGGCAGTGAGATGGAAGAACCCTGGTGGTGTAATGGGTTACACGTTGGACTGCTAACTGCAAGGTTGGTGGTTCAAACCCACCAGCTCCTCCACAGGAGACAGCGGAGGCTGTCTGATTTTGTACGTGTTACAGCCTCTGAAAGCCTTGGTGGAAGTTCATGTCTATCTTCGGGGTCACGACGAGTTGGGCTGGACTCGATGGCAGGGAGTTGAAGACTCTTCTGCGTCCGAATGGCAGTGGTTTGGCTCTGTGTGTACTTGTGGTTACAATCCCCTTGGAAAGGAGACTCCCCTGGTTACCCTAATGACACACCCTGCAGGGTGGGTCTTGAATCCACCCCTCCTAACAGCAGATAAGCTTGGGAGTCTAGGGCTAGGGGACAGTCACATGAGATAATCTCTAAGGAACTTAGAAACAGAAGCTAAAGAGAGACAAGGATCTTCTAGAGAAGACACAGGGAGAGGGCCTGCAGCCGAGTTCAGACTCTCCGCCGCCTACACGCTGTTCCTGCAAGGCCCCCTCCTGTGGTATTGCTGAGAAAGCAGCGCAAGATGACGGAGTGATCTGACTCACAGTGACCCTGCAGGACAGCGAGAACTGCCCCTGTGGGCCTGGAGACTGGACAGGAGTAGAAAGCCCCCTTTCTTCCTGGGAGCAGGCGGTGGATTCCAGCCGCTGGCTGGCCTTGCAGTTAGCTGCCCAACACGTAACCCGCTTTGCCATTGACACAGTGACAGTGGGTCTGGTTTTGGGGGAGAGGACTACGACCGCCACTCAGAAACCTTAGCTGCATTTTACAGGAACAAAGCAGAGGGGCATCTCTCTCTCTCTCACACATACACACACACACACACACACACACACACAC
>NW_022111379.1:5517899-5519571 GCF_000313985.2 Echinops telfairi
ACACATGCAGAGAGCCTGTATAACCTGTCTGTACACAGACTTCCGGCTCCTGTTACCCTCAAATATAGATGAGTGTGTATGTGTGTGTGTGTGTGATTTAAAAACATAGAGTCCCAAATAACTGCCTCCCAGTTTCTCTCTGATAGAAGTTCTGAGGCCCTGGTAGGGTAGTGGGTTACACATTGGGCTGCTAACAGCAAGGTCAGCAGTTTGAAACTAGAAGCCGCTCTGAGGGGGAAAGAAGAGGCTTTCTACTCCCATAAGTAGATGCAGCCTCAGAAATCCACAGGGTCTGTCTACCCTGCCCTGCAGATTCACGATGTGTCGGAATGGTCTCTGCTCGCGAGTTTGAAGGCCTACGTCTTAACACAATCTAGTCTCACTTCCATCCTCACTGACCTCCGCATGTCACTTCCTGGACAAGCAACAGGTCAGACGCTGTGCAGGACTCTGCATATTTGCCCTCCCATGCCCAGGCCTGGGGGGCATCAGCAGGGCTTCCTTCATTGCTTGTCATTCAGAAAGGGCCATCCAAGTACCTCCAGAAGAAGATGCTGCCTGAGCCCAGATAGGTCAGTTGCACATGTCCAAGTGACAGAGGGTGGCAGGGTGCGGCTGTGTTCTGCGAAGCCCATGGTGACGGCCTCCTCCCAGGCAGGGTTGTTTAGCACAAAGGGTCTCAGGCCTCCAACACAAACTCCTGGGAAGCAATCCCTCCTGGGGCCCCTCCCAGGGTGGAGCAGGCAAGGGCATCCCCTGGGAGGTGGAGGGATGGGCTGTGCCCCCACAGACCCTGGTGGGGGGGGGTAAGTCACACGGTGTGATCAGAACCACCAAGGAGACGTGCTACTTTCCTTTTATGCCCAGAAGGAAGCAGGCTCCTTTTTTACACCCCTCTGGGGAGCCTGGCAGTGGCAGGACCCAGAGGGGAGCTGGCCCCACTTCAGTCCCTCTCCTGGTACCGTCAGAGTCCAGCCTATGGTGGGCAGAGGCCTGCCTGGGAGGCTGCCGCTGCCTCTGTGTCCTTGTGTGACCTTGGCCTGCACTGCCCCTTGCTGGGCCTCAGCCTCTGTACCCTTGTGATGGGAGGCCAATGACCCAGTCTGTAAGAGGCTCCGGGGCCCAGCGTGGTGTGTGCCAAGAGAGACGGAGATGCACGGCAAAGACCCTTGGCAGCTTATTCCTATCTGATCCTCCTCCAAGATGGGGCACACAGATGTCCGGATTGACATTTGCCTGCTGTGTTGGCATCCACTATGCTTATGAAGACAATTATGAACTTTTATGAGCTCGGGTGGCGTGTGGGTTATGCATTGGGCTGAGAACGGAAAGGTTGGCAGCTTGGCCCCACCAGCCGCACCGTGGGAGAAAGACAGGACTTTCTGCTCCCAGGAGGAGTTCCGGAGTCAGAAACCCACAGGGCTAGTTCTATCCTGTCCTACAGGGTCACCAGGAGTCAGCATGGACTCAATGGCAGTGAGACGCTCCCAACATCTGTCAAGGACATCCAGTTGTTCCACTCAGCAGCTGAGAACACCGAGGCCCCAGAGAGGAGTATGCCAGGACTCAACCCCGCCGCAGGGTGTGTGATGTCACACAGAACGTGGCTCAGAACATTCGAGAGGGTCTTGAAATCGGGGCTTCTTCACACAGCCTGTCTGGGGGGTGTAAG
>NW_022111379.1:5520160-5521439 GCF_000313985.2 Echinops telfairi
GATGGATGGATGGATGGGTGGGTGGGTGGATAGATCGATGGATGGATCGATGGGTGGATGGGTGGATTGGTGGGTGGATGGATGGATGGATGGATGGATGGATGGATGGATGGATGGATGGGTAGATGGATGGATGGATGGTTGGTGAGTGGATGGATCGATGGATGGATGGATGGGTGGGTGGATGGATCGATGGATAGATGGATGGATGGGTGGATTGGTGGGTAGGTTGATGGATATATTGATGAATGGATGGATGGATAAATGACAAATGATGTTTAAGAACTTTGGAGTTGCCCAATCTCAGATTTCAATCCTATTCCATCTTCTGAAAAAAGATCACAGGCCAGTGGGTGAAACATCTCGTGGAAGCATCTCAGTGCTGGCAGGCCTCTCCACGTGGCTCCTCCAGCTCCAGGGCTCTGGAGCTTCATGTGACTTGTCAACAGAACGTGAAGCAGAGAGAGTGTGAGTCCCGCCTCCAGGGAGGAAGACAGGAGTTCCCAGAGTCCTCAGGCATCATTGGCTATGACCTGATTGACAGGCCAGACTCCACCCCTTCATTCAGGTTGAGAGGCGATGATGTAACTGCCACAACTGCCTCCTCCTTTCCTCTTGTCCACCCCTCCAGCTGGGGGTCATGAGAAAACCTTGCTATATCAATCGGGATGCTTCACCCCAACCCCCAAAGATGTAAACAGTGGGAAAACTATGACATAGCAAGACATCCAGAGGAAGGGCAAGGCTAGTGAAGTCTTCTCCCAGCCACAAGTGGATGCCGAAGCTCCAAGCATCACATGGAGCTGGAAGAAAGGGAACCCGATGAGAGGTGTCTAGTTGGGAGAGAAACCTACCTCAGTAGAAGCACCTTCTTCTGTTTACAAATTCCAGCGCAATGCAGCCAGTCCCCTCTGGCTGGGCATGGACTCTCCCTGCCTAGGGTGTCCCTGGTGCCAGCTTGGCTTAGGCAGCCAGACTTGGGGAAGGACCCCAGAGCCCTTTCCTCCTCCATCAAGGGGAAGCCGTCATTTTATTACCTGCTCAATCTGCTCTTTCATGGGGACGGACCTGCTGGGCTGGCCTGGAATATTAGCTGGGTTAATTGTCCCTTCAAATGAACAACCCTTTAATCAAGGACTTAATGCCCTCAGCCGTTCAGTGATGCCCATCTCTCTCTGGACGTGCAGGTCCCAGGGCTGACCCAGCACCTTGTTGCAAGGAGAGGGTGGAAGGAGGGAACTGGTCAGGATGTATTTATGAGTGTGTGTGTGTGTGTGTG
>NW_022111379.1:5521797-5531122 GCF_000313985.2 Echinops telfairi
GATGGTAACAAGCCACACGCCCGTCACCAGGAGGGTGGCTGAAGAGTGCATGGCTCAGCTTCCCGGCCTCAAGCTCACGACATATTATAGAGTTTAAAAGAAGACTTGGAGAAGAGAGGAAGGACAGCTACCTTTAACCAGAACCAACTCTTAGTTGATGTCCAGAAACACAGAAATGACTAGCATCTGTTTGTCTAAATAAAGCCTTTCTTTTCCCTACAAAAAAAAAAAAAAGAAGACTGTCCAAGAGACAGACTTCTCTAGATCTGCGAGTGTTTATGGACAGGGACTCATCAGAAAGAGGATTCCCACCCCCACCCCCTAGCTTCCCAGGGTTTACAGGAGATTCCAGGTTATTTCACTTTGTTTTCAAGTCTCCATTTCTTGGGAATTCTTCTAGTTTGATCCCATAGTCAAAGCTCATCCTTGCCTCACGCCCTGTCAGTCCCAAGCACCTGGGGGAACTCAGGACATGAGCTGGGGCCTTAGTTCTGTCCCTGATTCACTTTGATGACTCTTGGATTCATGTGCTCCCCTATATAATGCTCCTGCTCGAAAGATGTCTATATACTAGGTATTATAAATACATGCTCACTGGTTAAACACTTTAAACTCACAGAAAAGTGTGTTGAAGAAGAAGCGCCCCTATGGTACAATGGATACGCGATCCGCTAAGAAGGGGTAGGTTGGTGGTTTGATCCCGACTGCTGCTCCGCTGGAGGAAAGGGCCGGCAAATGGTCCCTGTAAAGGTTTGTAGCTAAGAAGCCCTTGGACACACTTCCAATCTGCCCTGTAAGCTCCCTCTGAATGGGAATTGAGTTGATGGCATAGGGCCTTTGGGGACAAAAACATTCCCTATAATCCTATCAATCAGAAATGTACAACTTTGTGGCGTACACCCACCCCTCATTGTTCAACATGGGTACAGTCAAGCGATGAGGCCATTCTGTGAAGATAGGCATTGTGCAAAAACAGAGGATGACTACAACGGATCACAGAACGGAGGATCATTGCATCATCTCAGAACCGTCCAATCGCATCACGACATAGCTACCAGAGCCATCAGCATGTACCTGGCACACTGCAAAGAACCATGACACTTCACGGAACCATCATACCCAGCATTCGGCATTCGAGATTACCAGATAGATATCATTCATATCCAAATATTCAGATGGCCTCTTTGACTGTGGTTATCCAGGTGGAATGCCAGATAATGCCAGAGATGATCTGTGAGGACTAGGCTTTTCCTAGACATAATCTCAAGAGTCAAAACTTGGCATCTGGCAGAGCCTGTGTGTTCTTCTGTAGCGATACAGCCTGTGTCCCACGCCCAGCGCTGTCACTGACCAGCTGGGCGGCCACTTTAGCGCTGAGCCTGTGTCCTTGTGCGTAGCACGGGAGTGACAATCACGAGGCCAGTCTCAACATGGTATTAAATGAGATGAGGACGATTGCAGAGGAAACCATGATCGTCAGACTGGACATACAATTGTAAGATGCCTGTCTGTCCTGAACCCAGCCCTGCTGGCTCATTGGGGTGCTAAATGCAGAGCGGCCTGCTCCGAGAGGGACCAGTGAGGCTGTGTGCTCCTGTAAAGACTGACTGTCTCTGAAACCATCCCTGGGGTGGGGGTGGGGTGGGGGCTAGGAGTCAGTATTGGCCTGCAGGCATGGGGTTGTTTGGCTCTGTTTCTGGGTCCCACCCCCAGCACCTTCTCCGTCTCTCCCGTGTCAGAGGGTTTCGGTGAGGGTGGTGCAATACGCTGCCGTCCAGGCTGCTCAGCCCAGGCTGCACACGAGAATGATCCTGGGAACTTGGAAAACCTCATGCCCCATCCCAGACGTCCCCCAGAGGATCCCGCCCACCGGGCTGAGAATGATGGGCTTGTCAAAGTGCTTTAACGTGGTCTCCACTCACTGCCACTGACTTGTTTCCGGGCCATGGCTACCCCATAGGGCAGCGAGGAACTGCTCCTGTGGGTTCTGAGACTGTAACTCTAGATTGCGACGGTCACTCCTTATGGGAGTTGAAGGCCCCATCTGTCTCTTTCCAAAAGGTTTCAAACTGCTGACCTTGTGATTAGAAGCGCGAGTGGCCACCACACCCTAGACATGTCAGGGTTATTCACGGTCATGTCAGCTGCTTCTCCCGGAGGGAAGAAGGTTTCACTGAGCGGCTCCTTCCACTCAGTCACGCTAGCAGCAGCAGCAGCAGCATTTCTTGTGCAGAGTTGCCCTACAACTCCTGCGGCTGCGAGATGCACGGCCGTATGGATGTGGGTGAGTTCCGCCCTGCCACTGTGCAAAACCAGGAGTGCTCCAGGTGGTACCTTGGTGTCACGACCACGGAGGATAGCTTGGGCACGTCTGGCCGTATTAAAGTTGGGTACATGCATCCCACGCTCAAATAGATATCCGGTAGCAATGAGCTGCCCTGCCTCCCAGAACAATGTTTCTAGCAGCGTTGTTTTTAAGACTCTCAAACTGGGAACAGCTCAAATGACCCTCGTGAGTTGAAGGGGGCCAGCACATTGTGATATATTCATTCAATAGGGCACCAACCAGCAAGGTGAGAGAGGGGGGATTACGGCAGGACACAGTGAAATGGATTCAGTGAACATGATCTCTCTCACACAGTGCTGACCCAAAGCAGCCAGACATGAAAGGGTGAATGCTGTGTGACTCTCTTTCTACAAAGGTCGCAAGCGGGCAAACCCAATCCATTGTGATGGGAGGGGGATCCGTTCACTGCCTTGGCTGTTGTGGATAGCTGCTCTTGTTGGCTCTGACTTGTAGCCAAAACACCCACCCAAACTCCCTCTTCCCATGGCATCCTCACCATGTTGTCCTGTGGAGAACATGGTCGCCTCATGCTAATCCGTCACCCACCTCCAGCATCATCTTTTCTGCTGCCCCTCTGCTGCCCCAAGCATGACACCCCTCTCCAGGGACTGGTCCCTCCTGATAGCACGTCCAAAGGACACGAGATGCAATCGCATCATCTTCGCTTCTCAGGAGCCATCTGCCTATACTTCTTCCAAGGACCGACTTCGGGCAATGCGCGGGTCTTTCCGTGTTCTTCCCCAGCACCTTAGCTCCAAGACGCCCGTTCTCCTCCGCTCTTCCCGGTTTGTTCGCAACGCTCACAGGCGGATGAGGCGACTTGTCTGGTAATACCTTGGCGTGGGTTCAGGATGCGTGTTAGTCTTTGAAGAAATGCTTTTGTTCTTTAGAACTTGAAAGAAGTCTTGTGCAGCAGAGTTTGCCTAATGAAGTACTCCCTTGGAGTGCCTCCTTTCTTTTGAGAAATCATTTAATATTTATGTCTACAGGCAGAGGTGAGTCGCTTTAGCTTCTGGGGTTATTTGCTCAGGGTCCACACTGCCGAAGTCAGGTGAGATGATCCAACCCTGATGCCCACCTTTCCTCATTTTAAACCACATCCTATATCCCTCTGTTCTCTGAACAACTGCCTCGCGGCCACTGCCGTCCCCCAGCAGAAAGACCTGGCAGACTGCTCCCATAAAGTTCTAACCTCTAAAAGCCCATGCCTCAGCTTCCTTCAGTTGCCTGCGTCCTGTATCCCCTGGACAGCACCACCAGCCCCAATCCACATTTTGATCGGAGTGGTGGCTCTATAAACTCTCAAAAACTCACTGCCATCGAGGCGAATCCGACTCCTCGCCACCTGAAAGGGCGGGGTAGAACAGCCCTCGTGGGGTTCAGAGACTCTAATTGTTCAAGGAGTAAGAAGCCTCATCTTTCACCCATTGAGTGGCTGCTGCGTTTGCACTGCTGCCCACCCATTGAATAGGCCAACGAGTGCCCACGATGCTGCCAGCATTTCTTAGTGGTTACATAAGTGGAAAAAAAACCAAACCCAAGCCTAGACCCACTGTTCTGACTCACAGCCCCCCTCATATAGGGTTCCTGAGGCTTTGGAAATCGTCGTGGGAGTGGACAGCTTCATCTCTTCCTCGCAGTTGCTGTTGAGTTTGAATTACTGACCTTGTGGTCAGCAAACCAATTCTTACCCAGCACTGCCACCCCAACATGCACAATGTGCTAAACAATGTACGTAGTATTTGTATACTTTATTTTTCTTCAGTTAAACTCAAATTAAAATACATCTACAATGCAAACACAATTGCATATATTATTTGCCCCAGTAATTACATTTCTAGGAATTCTTTCTCTAGATTTATTTGTACACAGGAGATATTGAATATGCATGAGGTTATTGATGGCAGCATTTAGTGCAAAAGCAAAAGATAAGGATACAACACATTGTTCAGTAAGGAACTACTTCAATAAAGCAGACCTCTCTCCCCCACGCAACATAATGCAGCCCTTTGAATATCAGACAGCTCTCTACGAACCAACACAACCGATCTTCAACTCTAGTCTCCGAGCAGAAGGATCAAGGTGCAGAAATGCACAGAGAGGTGGCTAAAAGTGGACAGAGAGAGAGAGAGATTATGTAAGTATAAAAAGTCTGGAAGGTCCCATCAGGGACCAATGAGGCTGGCCGCTCCAAAGGAGGGAGATGAGGGGCTTGGGGGATAGGGAGAAGGAAAGTTTTCACTGTATGCCTTTCCTGCCTTTTGAATGCTAACCCTGTTAAACAAATTAAGTACAAACAGCCAGCTCCACTCTTTCTAGAGAAGGGAAACCAATGACCTGTGCATATATATGTACATGTACATGTGCATGCCTATCACACACCCTCCCTGCCATCGAGTCCATGCAGACTCGTAGTGACCCTATAGAACAGGGAAGAAGTGCCCCTCTGTGGTTCCAGACTGTAGCTCTTGATGGGAGTAGAGAGCCTCGCCTTTCTCCCACAGAGCTGCTGGTGGTTTTGAAGTGCTGACCTTGTCGTTCACAGCTCAATGTGCCACCAGGGCTACACACACACACACACACACACACACACACACACACACACACACACACACACGGTCATGGAGTCCTATAGGGTTCGTCACCTGTACAGGAGCAGCTTGTTCAGTCTTTCTCCCTGGGAACTCCTAAGTGGGCACATACCGCCGGTCTTTCAGGTTGGCAGCTGAGCACCGAGCCACTGCATCCCCACTGCTGCTGCAGCTGAATGGAATCGAGTCTGTTCCGACTCATAGGGACTTCAAACCACTCTCTGCCCAAGAAAGAGCGAAGCACTGTCCTGCCCGGCACCGTGCTCACACTGCTTCTGTGGCTAAGCCCGTTGTTGCAGCCAACATGTAAATCCATCTTATAGAGGGTTGTGGCAGTTATATAATCTGGTGTCAACTTGCAGAGGGGTGAGGTCTAGCCTGTCAATCGGGTCGCAGCTTGATGACCTCATTTGGAGGTGCCACAGAGATAAATAGCTCACTGGAGGCCAGATCCAGACAGACTCTCTGCTTGGTATTCCTAATGACAAGACACATGGTGCTACACTAGAGCTGGAGGAGCCACGTGGAGACCCCTGCCAGTGCTGAGATGCCTCCACTGCCACTGGATCCACAAGACTCTCCACCCACTGGCCAGTGATCTGTCTTCCTGCATTCGGCATCATTGCATGTCTTTAGGACTTTATAGATTGGTAGCGGACATATAGGCTAATATCAGAGTTATGGACTTGAGCTGGACTTGACTGGGATGTTTCCTTAATGTACAATTGCTCGTTGATATGAAGTGCGCTCTTACACATGTATGATTGCCTCTGCATCTGTTTCTCTGTTCACTCAGACCCAAGGGTCTTCCTCCCTTTCACTGCCCCTCTAGGGGCTGGCTGGTCTCTCCAGACAACATCTCTAAAGTACGTGAGACCCAGGCTCATCGTTTTGCCTCTCAGGAACATTCTGGCTGTACATCTTTCAAGGCGGATTTGTTTGTTCCTGTGGGAGTCCCTGGGACTTTCACTGGGTTTCGCCAGCACCTTCATTCAAACGCATCGATTTATTTTCTGTAGTCCTTATTCAATGTTGGACTTACACATGAAGTGATTGAAAACGCACGGTTGGGCCCAGGTGCACCACCCCAATCCTCAAAGTAGCCTCGTTGCTTTTCAATGCTGCCCAGAGGCGTGTGTGGCAGATTTTCCCACTGCGATGATTCGCTGGTCTCTTTCCAGGAGCAGGCCTGGTGGATCCAAGCAAACAAAACCCTGGCCAACCTCAGTGTTTCCTCCATTTGCCGTGATTTTGTCTATTGGTTCCGTTGAGGATTTTTGTTTTCTTTACATTGAGTTGAGCTGCGTTCCTGGCTCTTCCCTGCCAAGGGCTTCGAGCCTTTTTACTTCCAGTAAGCAACGTGTGTGTCCTCTGCCTACTGTGGGTTGTTAATAAGTCTGCCTCCAATCCTGATATTGCCTTCTTGTTATTTGATTCTCAGAGTATTTGCTCAGCAGAGGAATTACATTACTCCTCTGCTCTAGTAGAAGGGCTGCCTCTTGGTCCATGTACAGGTTCCACATGAGCACAATGAAGTGTCCCAGAATTTCCATTTCTAGTCATAGCTGTTTATTGTTTATTTGTTTTTTAAGAATCCTCGCAGTCTAATGTCTTTGCTTAGTCAATAC
Source organism: Echinops telfairi (assembly GCF_000313985.2). Lineage (NCBI taxonomy): Eukaryota > Metazoa > Chordata > Mammalia > Afrosoricida > Tenrecidae > Echinops > Echinops telfairi. Next base: position 5,528,364 of record NW_022111379.1, read on the forward strand.
AGCACAAGCAAACATCTTTCTGGCATCCTCTGCTTTCAGATGTCAGCAATACCACATCCTTTTGTGAATCCGGGTTGGAATTTCTGGCAGCTCGCTGTCAATGTAGTGCCACAACCATTTTTGAATGATCTTTAGCAACATTTTACTCATAGTGATCGCAAGGATATGGTTTGATGGTTTCCAGTATTCTCTTTGGACAGGCACAGATAGGGATCTCTTCCAGCCAGCCTGCCCTTGGCATCAACACCAGGGGTCCCCATGTCATTGACCCCATGTAATGAAGAAAGTCTTACCGTGAGTTCAGAGGCTGTAGGAAGACCTTCAAGAGGGTCCTTCCTAGGGGTGGTCCTGAGGCTGGCATGGGGGCTGAGGCAGTCAGGAGTTGTCAATGCCTCCTGTCTCCCACGTCTCAGAGTCCCTCCCAAACCCTTCTCCTTCATAGAGACCTTTGGCCTTCTCCCTCACGGTACATGCTGTCATGGTGGAGAGTGAGCAGTGGTGTGTGCCAACACGGGGAGTGTGTGTGAGTGTGAGTGTGTGTGTGAGAGTGTGTGTATATGTGAATGTGTGTGTGAGTGAGTGTGAGTGTGTGTGAGTATGTGTGTGACTGTGAGTGTGAGTGTGTGTGAGTGTGTGTGAGTGTGTGTGTGTGTGTGTGCGTGCGCAGTTTTCATGAGGAGGTCTGGTCAAGCGAAGGCCCAGTCCTCCTGGCTGACTCAGATAGTAGCATTTCAACTCAAGACCTGGCAATCGATGAAGAATTGGAGTCAAGAGAACTTGCTTTGCCCATCTCCCCGCCACTCCCCATGAATCAGTGTCTGGACAAAGTCCGGGAGGAGGTCTTCACCTTGCTAAGTTCTGGTTTCCTCATCTGGTAGCAGGAATCCTCACCGTGATGGAAGGAAGGAGATGGTAATTCAATAAAACCACGTGGACAAGAACATCAGAAACTGTCACGCATGAGCAGAGGTTGCCAAGCAGTCAGCCTGAGTACCCAATCTGCTTTATTTTGACTTGACTAATGACATCAGACACTTCAGGATCCCCAGTCCCCACAGTGCCTGCCGCCCCCTATTGTTCACTGCACCTGCTCCCTACTCTTCCCTGGGGTATGCCCCACCCCTGAAGGAATGTGCATTCGCCACCCTGCCACTGTCACAGGGCATTGGCTACCCTAGTGCTTGCTCTTCTGCAACTGCCATCAATGAAGGGCTGGGGAGGCGTGGCTCTTAAGAGGCCTCAGCCCAACCCCCCACCTCTGTGACCCATCCATCTCAATCCCAGCTGTTTTCCAGGAGCCGAGAAGAAGCCAGACCCGCAGGCTGCCAAGAAGACATGCCTTCGTGGAATCTCTGGAGAAAATAAATACAGCCTCCCTCAACATGCCAAATTCCCAGTTTGCTGGTGCCTAAGGGGACCCAGAGGCTGCTCACACTCAGGCTTCCAGATGCCTGGAATTCCATCTCTATCAACACATTCCTCCCTGGATGGGACTGGGGGAAAAGAGCTGGTCCACTCTGCCTCAGAGCCATCTTGAAGGATAAGCCTGCTGAAGACCCAGCAGGTGCAGGGGCCAGGGGCTGGGAGGAGCCAGACAGGAACAGAGGAGGCTGCAGGTGAAGTGCCCAAGCATTTTGTGCCCAGGGGCGAGTGCGGCGGGAACGAGGAGGAGAGAAGACTCAGGGAAAGAGGTGGACACAGAGCAGCAGATCCCTCTGAGGAGGCGGTGGGGACAGCCAGCCCACAGTTGGAGGGGCCGTGTCCACAGTGCATTGGTTGAGTGAACAGATGACCATGGGCTGGAGCGGAAGTGGCCAAGTCAGCCCTGCCCTGCTTCCTGCAGCCTGCCCACCCCCCTCCTCAAATCTCCTCCTTCCCCACCTCCATAAACACACAAGAATTTCCCCCACTGGCAAGAATCTACTCCACTGGCTTAGGGACAAGGAGGAATCCGTTTCCTTGGTTTAAAATGTTCATATAATCTGCCCTGAGGACAGGGGTACAGGCCCCTGGGTACCTTCCTTAGAATCTGCGGTCTATGACCAGCTCTCACCCCCACCTCTCTCTGCCCTCAAGAACAGAGACTTGAAGGGGCAGAGAGAGTGAGGCGGGGAGACCTGCATGTCTTTATAGACATGCACAAGACGCTTACCCTCTAGCCTCTTTTAGGCGAAGTGATTGTGCATTGGGTTGTGAACCTCAAGGTCAGCAGTTCAAACATAGCGGCTCTGTGGAAGAAAGACTAGCTTTCTCCCGGAAGGAGCTACAGGCTTGGAAACTCACAGGGTTAGGTCTACCCTGTCCTCTAGGGTCGCTATGAGTCAAAATCCACTTGAGGACAGTGAGTTTGGCTTTTTGCTTTGGGGAAATGGAGAAGGAGACCTGGTGCCATTGTGTTTACACGTAGGGATGCTAACCACAGCAAGGTCAGCCGTTTGAAACCGCCAGCTGCTCTGAGGGTGAAGGATGAGGCTTTGTACTCCCATACAGAATTGTGGTCTCAAACACCCACAGGGGCAGTTCCACCCGGTCTTATTGGGTCGCTGTGTGTTGGTGTCTATGGCAGGGAGAGAAAAATGTCTGCTATGGGGGCTGCTGTGAATGAGCGGCAGGGAGGGAGGCTCAGGAGGGGATATGGCTGAGCTGTGAAGGGTGGGTCCCACGTTGAGAGCAAACGGTGCTGATGTGGAAGGTGGGAGGGGAGGGGGAAGGTCCGGGAAAGACTGGGGTACAGGCAGGGTAGAGAATGTGGCTCGTGC
>NW_022111379.1:5531222-5542272 GCF_000313985.2 Echinops telfairi
CACGATTCTGGAAAGGTATGTGATGGTTGATCTCCAAGGGCCTTCACTACCCAGGTGAGAACCTTGGACTTTTCCCCATAAGCAGTTGAGGGTTTTTGAGGGATCCTGGCATTTAAGAAAGGCCATCTGTGCTCCAAGAAGGGTCTGCTCCAAGCTGCAGGTGATGCCTGGGGAGGATTTTCCTTTGGCCCTGGTGGCATAGTGGTTACATACTGGGTTACTAACTACAAGGTCAGTAGTTTGAAACTACCAGCTGCTCCACAAAGCTGGTACTCCTATAAAGAGGTACTCCTATAAAGAGGTAGAATCTCAGAAACTCACAGGGGCAGTTCTACCCCTCGGGGTCTCTGAGTCAGCATCAACTCAGTGGCAGTGAGTTTGTGTGTGGAGGTGGTGGTGGTGGTGGTGGTGTAATGCTAATTAAAGGATCCCTGATGGTGTCCTGGTTAAACACTTAGTTGCTAATGGCAAGGTCAGCAGTTTGAACCAAGCAGCCTCTCCACAGGAGAAAGATGGGGGTGGTAGTCTGCTGCTGTAAGATTGACAGACAGCCTTGGGAACCCTGTGGGGCAGTTAGACTGTCTCATAGTGTTGCTATGAGTCAGCATGGACTCCACGGTAGTGGTTTGGTTTTCAGGTTTATGTGAATTAATCAAATCTATGGTGTAGAGATTACTCATTGGCCTGCTAACCACAAGGTCGGCAGTTTGAAACCACCAGCCTCTCCTGAGAGAAAGATGAGGCTTTCCATGCCTGGGAAGAGTTAGCATCTGGGGAACTCACAGGTCAGTTCTACCCTGTCCTCTAGCATCACGATGAATTGGAAGAGACTTCATGGTAGTGAGTGGTTTGAGGTTTTGGAGTCCCTGGGTGGTACAACCATTAATATTTGGAAGCTGCTAACTGCCCTGGCTGTGTTAGACAGGGTTCTCCAGAGAAACAAAACCCAGACACTTATGAATATATATATATATTCATATATATATATGGATAAATATATACAGCACGAAGGAATATAATAGCTGATTAGCCCACACAGCATAACAGAGGGCTCATTTCAGTTCACTCATGGAACAGTTAATACACTGGAAGTCCTTCAACTCATGAGGGACACTGGGTCCAAGGTCAAGGAAGCAGACAGCTGAGTCTTCCATAAGGCAATACAGGCAGTCCGGCCAACAAACAACAGGGCGGGTCACCAACAGTCAGTCAGATGACAGGATCTGACAATCCCAAGCTCAAGCAATGCATACACCAGCAGTGTGGCAAAGCATGTCTTGAAGGAACCTCAAGCTCTAGCGACATGATCCACGGGTTAGCAGTCCCACAGGTAGCGTAGCTCACAAGTCAAGGTAAAGAACTAGCAGCCTCATGCTGGTCCAATCACCAGAAAGCGAGAGTGAGAGAGAGAGGCATGTCTTGCCGAGCCATTTATCTCTTTGCCCTCCAATCAAACTGTGACCGACCTGATTAACCCCCACATGTTCTTATTGGCCAGGTTGGCACAATAAACCTACCTATCACAGCTGCCATCTGCAGTTCAAAACCACCAAGTGCTCCTTGGGAGAAAGATGGTTTTCTACTCCTGTAAAGAGTGACAGTCTTGAGAACCCACAGGGGCAGCTCTTCCCTGCCCTTCGGGGTCACTCTGTGTCGGCGTGGATTCCAGGGCAGTGGGCTCGGTTTTCTGGTGTTTGCTACATGAAAGGTTGGAGGTAGGAGTCCACTCAGAGTTGCCTCAGAAGCAAGGCCCGGCCCTCTCTTCCCCGCCAGTGTCCACCATGGAAACCCATGGAGCGCAGTTCTACCCTGACATGCATGAGGTCAGCATGACTCAGAGCAGACTCCGTGACTACGGGGGAGAGGCTGATTAGCTCGTCCACACATGCACCTACAATGTCACTTGGGATATTTTGAAGTGAAATTTCCCAAGAACGATCCATCACATGAACGCCTTGCTGTTTGCGTGGGATCCATGGACCAGCAGCCCAGCAGCCCCTGGGACTGTTTGAAAGGCAGCGCCTCAGGCCTACCCCAGATCTCGCATAGCAAGAAACCCAAATGCTTTGTATGCATGTGCAAAAGAGTCATTTTTCAAAGAAGGTACAGAATCATGGCTCTCCCATTAGTGTAAGGTGGACCTGAGCCAAACTGTTTTAATTGAATTCATTAATTAATGGAAAACCCAGTAAGATTCAAAGGGGGTATCCAAAGAGTAGACACATCTGTAGGTCATGTGGAATCTGGACTGAATTTACAAATAGATGTTAAGTGGTCAAGCCGGTCAATATCCATGGGATATAATCAGTTGCATTGGACATAATTTTCATTTCTATGGAAATCATTTGCATTATATCCATTTTCCACAACTTGAAATGCTGTAAAATCATTCAATGCAAAACCCAAAATAACCTTACAGGACAGGGCAAAATGGCCACTGTGGCTCTCAGAGGCTGTCAGTCTGAATGGGAACAGAAAACTTAGCTTTCTCCCAAGGAGCAGCTGGTGGTTTAGAACAGCTGACCTTGTGGCCATGGAACCCCCTGTGCCCCAACAGGGCCCATGTTAATCACCATACGTAAGGAATTCTTCTGGATGAATAGGTGTAGCAGAGATGCCAGTAACCTAAAATAGTACGATAGAGATGTTCTGGTCTGAAGGAGGTGCCAAATGCATGAGCCAAGGAAAAGGGTCCCGGGATTCATCCCTAAATGGTGCTGGGTGAAGCCACTGATCTGGCAAGCTCCGGGACACCTGCTACAGGGGGGAGCAGAGCAGCTCCTTAGGGTTTCTGACCCTGCACATTGTTATGGGGGGCTGGCAGCCAGAGCCACTGTCGATTCAAATGGCCAACCTGTGGTTAAGCAGCCCAACACTGGGCTCACTGTACCCCCAGGGGGCTGAGGCTAGCTACTGACCTGGCAGGTTCTTGGCTGCTTATCTCTGGCTGGAGCAATTCAGGCAATCACCCCTCTGACTCAGGTGGAGATGCCAACAGAACCCTTGAAAGGGCCCCTTGAGCTCATGGCAGTGTGCATGGCTGTCAGGTGTGCCTACAGCTCTGTCAGCAAGTGATTTGCTATCACTGTGCCTGATGGCATGTCTTGACCCCCAGGCTCTGAGCCTGTCCCACGTCCCCGAATGCCCACGACAGTGTAGGTTTACGTGGCCAACCAACTCTTGCCCATGGCCTGCTGCAGAAACCTGTCCTACAGATGACATGTGACCTAAAGGACACCAGGTGACACCGTCCAAAGTGTCCTTGGGGAAGTTGGCACATTCTGAGAAACTGTCCAGATGCTTGGAGGTGCTGGGCCAGGAGGTTGTTTCCTTGAAGGGCCTCCATCCAGCCCCGGGTAGAAGAGGGCTGAGGGGGCTGGCAGTGGGACAGAGAGAGTAGACCTCCAATGTAGGTCTCTTTCTCTCTCTCTCTCTCTCTCTCTCTCTCTTTTCCAAAATCAAACTCCATCTCTTCTTGCCTCTCAGCGTAGAAGCTCTGCAACTTTTTAATTCACATTGTGCCTTGACCATGTTCTGACTTGGTGACTCTGGATAAACATCCCGTGCCTCAGTTTCCTCATCTGTGAAATGTGGAGCCCGTCATAGTACCCACTTCCCCAGAATGCTGTGAGGAGGATACGAGATAGGAATATATGGAAAGAGTTTTGAAGCACTATTGGTCTAAGCTCTTAGGGGACTTACCTGTTATCTATTCAATTCCAACTCGTTGTTTAGAAAGAAGTGCAAATCACTCCCCAAATGCTCTTTGATACCACTTCCGCCCACAACTTGCTGCGTCCTGTTATTTGGTGATCACTGTTGGCGGAAGTTCTGGGGGTTGATGGGTGCTGGGAAGTGCTGGTACAAGTCAGGGAGCTGGTGGTTAAATCATCATGACTTTTTTGAGTGGATTGTCAACCACAGTTATGTAAAACGAACTTACATGTACTAACCGTCAAATAAGTTACGTTAAACACAAAGCTTGTGGTTGATGTTAGTTGCCACCAGGTCTGTCAGAACTCATGACATCCTGTGTGTGTCCAGAGCAGAGCTGCATCTTGTTGGGTTTCCCGGGCTGAATCCTTTGGGAAGCGGGTCACCACGCCTTTCTTCTGATATACTTTGGGTGAGTCCCAACTGCTCACCTTTCAGCCATTGGATGCCCAACTGTTTGCACCACTCAGAAGACATCCTAAAACCCCATCACTTCCTGGTTGGCTGATGACATCTGTGGTTATCTCAGCTCTTGAGGTTAGTCTGTAAGTCTCTTGACCTGCTTTGTGACGTTGTCCGACTCCTCGCTCACAATTCACGCTGCTCACGTTAAGTCAGCTGTGGGGGGAACTGGCCCGGGCCATCAATCAGGGATGGAGCAGGGTTTGGTTGACTGTCAGGAGCGTACATTAGATTCACAAACGTATTTGACTTACCTTCGTCTTTTCAGACAACAAAAATGGTTCAGTACCTGCCAATGAAAAAATTTGGCAGGATAGCCCAGGGCCCAGCATAAAGTGTAGCAATCTGCTTTTGCTGTGCACCCCCCACCCCACCCTCCCGGATCATGCCAGTGCTCCCACCCCCTCACAGGCGGTGTAGCCCACTTTGGGATACACTGGTCTAGAGCTGAGAAGACCATGGAGGAATTAGAAGGATGTCGATTGTATTAGTCTGGGTACTTTGGAGAAACAAATCCACGGCGACTCATGTATAAGAGAGAGTTTTATGTAAAGAAAAGGTGCATCACGAAAACATCCCAACCCAATGCTGCCCAAGCCCACAAGTCCAACATTAACCCATTTACCCAACACCAGTCCACAAAGTCCTTCACCTCACAAAACAGAGGCAATAATGCCAACTGCAGGAGGAAAGCTGAGTCAGTGAACGAACAAGCATCTCAGCACTGGCAGGGGTCTCCACACGGCTGCTCCAGCACCCAGGGCTGCATCAGGATAGATCCATGCGGCTTCTCCTTAGGGATGTCTTGTAGGAAATCCATCTTGCAAGCTGAAGCAGGGAACTGCTAAGGCAGCTGCACCCGATGCAACCATCACAAAACAAGAGACCCGAGAACTAGAAAGGCGAGGCTCACCAACCATTTATCCCTCCGCCTTTCAACCAGCACCACATGTGATTATCGGCCAGGCTGGCACAATTAACTAACTCATCGATTATGCCTGAAAGTGTGTTGTCTGGGTAGCTGGGTAGCTGTTATTTCATGTGGCTTGTACCAAAGGATAGAGGACACAGACTTAGGGTTTTTAAACACCTCATCTGATTCAGCGATTTTGGGGATCGGATTCAGCAAGCAGGTCTCCGGTGCCGCTGATGGACAACGGCAGTTTCCACGCAAGTTTTCATTGTTCCTTTTCCACTGAGCTCATGAACATGAACGGACACCTCCCCCCCAGATCACGTTGAATGATGCTGTTTTTCCATTGCAACGACAGCTTGGCCTAGATGTTAGAATCCAGGAGGCGTTCTGGAAGAATCAACGGTCTAAGTGGAATTCACAATAAAGAGTGCTGTGCATCTCATGGCTGTTGGCAAATTGGGTGTTCCGTGCTGTTGAAGTCATTGAATTCACAACACACGTAGGCCCCTACCTGTGCATCCATTGGCCTTCCTCTTCCAGAGAGCCAGCCTGCCAGGCGGTGCAGAAGAAAGTGCTGTTGGCTCTGGCATCACACGGGCCTGAGCGGGGGCCCAGCACACCCACTTCTAAGTGGTGTGACTCTGGGCGAGTGACCCAGCCTCTCTGAGCCTCGTTGATCCAGTGGGATGCTACGTGCCATGTGCTGACTGAGGAAAGTCCCACGGCCGAGAGCCATAAGTCATGTAAAAACATTCACTGCCGGACGGCTAACTGAATAGTGGGCAGTTCAAATCCACCCAGAGATACCGCCTAAGAAACGCCTGGCCATCTACCACCCAAACAATCAGCCCTGGGAAATGTCACAGGGCGTGGCTCTCCTGTGGGGTCCCATGTGGGGTCACGGTGAGGTGGAGAGGTGACAACCACGGGTTTTCAGGGCTTAAGAATCCAGGCCCAAAAGCTGGGCTGCCCGCATTTCAACTCTGGCTCCGCTACTTATTGACTGTGTGACACTGGCCAGGTTCTTAGATGGTCAGGATCTGCCAGAGAAGCTGAGCTATACATTTCTATATCCGTGTCTGGAGTCCCTGGGAGGCGCAGAGCGTTAAGCACTCAGCTGCTGCCTGTAAGCTCCTCGGCTCAAGTCCACCCAGAGGCACCTCAGAAGAGAAGCCTGGTTATTGACTGAAAAAAAACCCCTAGCCATCAAAAACCCACGGAGCAGAGTTCAAGTCCAGGCTACCGTGCGCCACAGTCGGCCCAACGGAACCTGGTGAGTCTGTGCCCACACTGACATCTCTGTGCTCATATTATCTGTCATGAGACCTGTTTCTAAGAATTGGCTAATGCAACGGTGGGGAACGGCCAAGTCAGAGCCCAAACTGCAACCTACAGGCGGAATTTGTTCATGCTCAGGGAATACTCCACTTTGCTCTGAAGACCTTTCACCTCATTGGACCGGGCCCATCCAGACTGCAGCTATGAACTGCTTCTGCCTTCCTGTCAGCACCTCTTTGTCAGGAGCCATGGTGGTGTAGCGGGTTAAGGTCAACAGTTTGAAACCACCAGGTCAGGGGGAGAAAGAGGAGGCTTTCTGCTCTTTTAAACGTCCACAGGGTCAGAGACCCACAGGGTCAGCGCTACCCGGTCCTCCAGAGGCCCTAGGAGTCACCACCCATTCGATGGCAGGGAGGGAGTCGGCGCTGAGATGAGTATTGAATTGACAAGAAGATCCCCCGGTTTGCACCCAGCCACTCACCATTCAAGTCCACCCAGCAGCGACAAGGAAGGAAACGTCTGGCAGTGCACTTCCCTCAGATGATAACCCAAACAAACAAACAAACAGCCGTCCAGCTGATTCTGACTCCGGGCACCCCTACGGACGGAGTAGAACTGCCCCTGTGGGTTTCCAAGATTGTAAATCTTTACCGGAGTAGAAACCCTCATCTATCTCCATTGGCACGGCTAGTGGTTTCAAACTGCTGACCTTGTGGTTAGCAGCCCAAATGTATAACCCGCTATATAAATGTATAACCACCAGGGCTGCTTCCCTAAACGGATAACTACTGAAAAACCCTTAAGATACATGGGATGGCCGTGAGTCCAAATAGACCTGGTTGCAATGGGCCAGAACGTGTGCTGTGTGATTTGGCTTTTGAGTGGCTAGCCAAGTTGACCCCTGAAGGTGACCGAGACAGCAAAGGATAATGAAAGCATTCCACCCTAGGTTGTTCCGAGGACTGAATAGAAAGTACAAGTGAAAGACCCCCAACAGAGCCGGCCTCCCGAAGAAGCAACACAACCACTTCTCTGATTATGACCAAGTTCGGCTTCCCAGCTCCAGGGCAGTCAGGGCAGCAGGCAGGATCGTGGCTCCCCAGAGAGCCTGCACCCCACTGGCTGGCTCTGCAGAACATGGCCTGAGAAGAGCTGGCAGGGACCCAAGAGGAAGCCCAGCCGGCTACATTCAGATGGAAACCAGCTATAACTCAGGGGCACCTTTGGGGGCCCCTCTCGGGGCACTGGCTGGCTTCGTGGTGCGCCCCGTGGCCGGAAGATGAAGTGGTTAGGAGGTGTCAGACAGAGCGGGTGGGCAGGCGGCTGCGGTGGGTGTTTCATTAGCTGCCGACAGAGGATTTGCGTAACTTCCATTTGCTGCCTCAGCCTACAGCTAGGTTTAAAATAAACTCCAGGAAATCGAGCTCCAATCCCCAAACCAGCGTCTCTAGGCCCCAGGCAGGCCTCTGGCATGGATTGTACGATCGACAAAGTTTATCTCTGGCAAGCCCTGCCATCACCTTAAATGCCCTCCTCCCTTCCTTGGACCCTAGGCAACCTCAGGCTGCTCTGCCCACTCCAGCCGGGCCTCCTCCTGCAAACCCAGGTCCTCAGGCCCGGCTCCCAGCAGCCTCGGGTCCGGTTCGCTCAGCTCCCACTCAGCGGGGCTGCACGCGGCTGCGGGCGCTGCCGTCAGGGATGGGTGGTCTTTTATGCAACTGCACAGACTGGCCAAGGCTTGATTTTCACCCTTCCCAAGAGACCGACCCACCTGGGGGGCCAAGAGGGGAGCAAACCAAAGGAGTGGTGTCCAGCACCTGGACATAGGATGCATGGGTTCGGGAGCGTCTAGGTTCCTGTCTCAGAACACGGGGAGAGAGTCTGGGGGCCAGGAATGGGAGGGGTTGCCCCCAATTGCACCCCTTTCACTTTTACAGCGGAGGGAACAGGCTGGGGGAAGTGAGAGGACTTGCCCTCACCCAGCGCTAGGAAGTGGCTGAAAAACTGAGCCAACACCCAATTTTCCGGGCGTGGGCCCTGCCCGACCACAACCACAGCCAGCAAGCTGAGCAGGGCCGCTTTTCCAAGACCGGGAACCACCAAGAATTCCAAGCAGGCCACCCGGATTCCTGGGTCCCACCCTCCCTGGTCCTCCCCGCCCCAGCCCTGACCCGGTGGCCTTGGCAGCTCCCTGCTTTCCACTTGGAACTGAGCAGCACAGGCCTCCTACCGCTGCAGACACAACAAGGACAGTGCGCTTGGCTTCTGGCTTGCCTAGCGCGTGAGGGCAGAGGCCAGCTGAGCTCCTCCCCGGGCAGCGGTCAACCTGGTCAGGCATTGGCTGCCCCCAAGGCCCTTTCCCATCTGTGTCTGATTCTGCTCGCATCTTCCAATCCTGACACCACATCCTCTCCAGCCAGATCCCCCAGGCCATGTTGCTGCTATCAGCATGCTGTCACCATGACCCTGGTCCCCTCCAGCTTTTCCCATCTGGTCACTGCATCTGGTGGCCACCTTCTCTTTCACTTCCTGTCTCCAAGTTCCAACATGCCTATCCACTCTTCACGGTGCATGGTTTGTGTTTAAATACTCCATAGGTTCCTCTTTGTGGAGCCCTGGTGATGTCGTGAGTATATGTTGGGCTGCAAGGTCAGCAGTTCGAAACCACCAGCTGCTATGAGGGATCAAGATGGGGCTTTCCACTTCTGTAAAGCGTTACTGTCTCAGAAACCCACAGGGGCAGTTCTACCCTGCCCTATAGGGTCGCTACGAGTCCATATCAGCAGGATGGCAGTGAGTTTGTGGGTTTTGTTGCTTGCTTGATTTAGATTCCTCTTTAGACTGTGAACCACCACTCTGAGTTGGTTTTTAGTCAACATTAGATCCCCTAAATCTGGCTCAGGGTCTGGCAAGAAAAGGTGGATTGGATGGATAGATGGATAGATGGGTGAGCAGATAGATGAATGGGTGGATGGTTTGATGGATGGATAGATGAGTAGATGAGTGGATGAGTGGGTGGATAGATGCATGGATGGATGCATGCATAGATGGATAGATGGGTGAGTCGGTAGATGGATGGGTGGATGGTTTGGTGGATGGATGGATGAGTTAATGGGTGGGTGGGTGGATGGATGGACAGATGGGTGGCGGGTAGATGGATGGGGGAATGGTTTGGTGGATGGAGGGATGAGTGGATGGGTGTGTGGGTGTGTGGGTGAAGGGTGGGTGAGTATGGTTGGGTGGGTAAACAGATGGTCAGACAGGTGAGAGAGGAAGCACTTAAAGCAATGTCTTATACCTTGGAACTGCCAGTTTCTTACCACAGAGGCCTGTCTACCAATGACCCTGTGTACAACTTCCCTGGAATGTGTTTCCAGAGGATTCCTCTCTTCCTTAGGTATCCTCCCTAACACTTGGGACTCATAGTGACTCTATTGGGTAGAGCTGTCCTATAGGGCTCTCAAGGCTGTACATTTTTACGGAAGGAGACTGCCACGTCTTTCCTCCTACAGAGCAGCTGGTGGGTCCAAATGGCCCACTTTTCCCCCCCATTCACTTAACCACTGTATCACCAGGGCTCCCTGGGCGAAGGCAAAGCAAGGTTTATTAGCCTCATTCTCAACCCCCTGTCTTCTAGGCCGTGTAGCTGGTGCAGTTGACCTCACAGACCTGACCCCTTGTATATGTATGTGTATGTATACACACATATACAAATATGTATGTGTACAAATACATATATATGCATGTATATCTACCATATAACTAAAAAAAATGACAAAGCAAATAAGCTAATAGGTTAGAGTGTTTAAAAAAATGAGAACTTTCTCTGGTGTCCTAGTGGCTATGGGTTGGGCTGCTGACCTCAAGGTGAGCAGTTCAAACCCACCGGCTGCTCTGCAGGAAGAAGATGATACTTTCTATCCCATGAAGAGTTACAGTCACAGGTTCCCACAGGGGCAGTTCCACTTGGTCCTATAGGGTCACTGTGCATAGGAATCCACTCAACGGCAGAGAGAGTAAGGGAGTGAGTAGTGTGTAAGATTTTTAGAACTTATTTTTTTCACCAGGAAACTGGTTGGCTCACTGGTCTATAGTGCATGTATGTAGTCCTCTGCTGTTTTATCGCATGCAATCCACTGCCGTGAGTTAACCCTGATGCACAGCAACCTGACACAGGGTTCCTGAGCCTGCAAATCTTTACACAAGCAGAGAGAGCCTCAGATGTCTCCCAAGCCATTGCTGGGCATTAGCAGAACTGGCCTTACATACTGGACAGTGACACTAGGGATATATATATTTTTTCTGGTGACAATTTCCTTATTGTGAATTAGATGGGCTTACATTTCAAATCATGTGCGTACTCAACAGATGAATCAACCCCCTGAATAGTTTACAGTAGCAGGGCTCCTGTCATCACCAGTAAAATGCATATTCATGACTATGGAGTCGATACCAACTCAGAGCAACCTCATAGGACTGGGTCAGACTGCTCCCGAGAGTTTCCAAGACTGTCCCAGGTGGAGACCCCTACCTTCCTCCCTTGATCACCAATAGATCCCTACGATCATCCAGCTCAACAAGATACAGAACTCTAAACAAGCAGCCATCTAGCTCAGAAGCAACAAAGCCCACATGGAAGAACATATCAGCCTGTGTGATCACGAGGTGTCGAACGGATCA
>NW_022111379.1:5543091-5555921 GCF_000313985.2 Echinops telfairi
GCTTTACACAATTGATGTGTGTATGGATTGTGATAAGCGTTGTATGAGCCCCTATAAAATGATTTAAAAAAAAAGAAAGATACAGAACTCTTTCCTCTGCATCAACATCCCCCTCTGGCTTCTTTTCTTTGTAGTCCCTCCCACCCCCTATATCATCCCTAACTCTCAGCGACCCCCAATTTGTTCTCCATCACTTGGTCATGTAAAGAAGATTATATAACTGGAACCATATGGTATGGAACCAACACAATTCCTGAGACCCACCCAGTTCCTGTTTAGGAATATGTTTGTTCCTTTTTCATTACTGAGTAGTATTCTATGGCATGGATGTACCACAGTTAACGCAGCCATCCTATCGAAGGACAAGTTGGTTGTTTCCACTTCGGAGTTAGTATAAATCAGCCTTCTATAAATAATCAAATAGAGGCTTTTGTGCAGACATGTTTATGTTTAAATTTTTAAGAGACTTTCAGACTGGTTTCCAGAGCAGTTACCCTATTTTTACCTTTGATCTAGCAATGCATGAGCGAACTCGTTTCTCTGCATCCTCTACAGCACGTCTTGTTCTCACTGTTTTGTTTTGTTTAACGTCATCCTGATCAATGTATGGTGCTGTCTCACTGTGGCTCTAATTTGCATTTCCCTAGTGCTTCCTCATGGTGACCATCTTTTCGTGGGCTTATTTGCCATCTGGATATTCTCCTTGGTGAAAGGCCTCTTCACGTCTTTTGCCCATTTTCTAATTGGATTGGTTTTGCTCTTTTTGTATCCTGGAGATAATTCTTTGACAGATTTGACGAATCCTTCTTTCCCATTATTTTACACTCAAAATGTCTGGGTTGACTTCGAAGAGATGAATGTGTTCATCTGAGATATAGCTTTCTAGCCTCTCCTGGTGTCAAGCGCTTGCTAAGGAGCTGAAATAGGCAAGTCTAGATGGCAGGGCCCTGATCCGTGAGCTGCTCAGAGTGTGGAATTAGGAGGCCAGGCATGGTGGGTAATTTTAGGTGCCAGCCTGGCTAGGCTATGGTTCCCGGTTATGTAGCCAAACCACTAGTCTAATTGCTGTTCCATGATGCCATCTAATGTAATTGCAATGTAATTGCCTTTCATAAGGCAATCAATATATAGTTTAACCAATCAATCAGCCGACAAGGGAGTTTCCCTAGTGTGTTCTAGCTCCAGAAAACACATCACTTGGAATTTTGGCAGAATTTGACCCTGCATTCTTTATTGCCTCTTCATCTCTGAGTCTTGGGACATCAATCTGCAAGGTCTCCAGCCTGCCCCTCTGACACACAAACACTGCCAGCCTGCCACCAGTACCGTGAAGTAAATCTCTCTTTCTCTCTCCATCTGTATGTGTGTATGTGTTGACGGGCTCTGGTTCTCCAGAGAACCCCGATTAGACCCGGGGGATGCGGAAGAGAGAAAAGAGCAGGTCATTTCAGCACAGCCCAGGCAAACAGAGGCACAGGCAGCAAGGTGCCCGGGTGCACAACATCCTGGCGAGGAAGGCTGGGGCTATTGGGGAGAGGGCAGCGTCTGTGGGACCAGTCGGCTCCTGTGAGGTCGGGCAAGGGAACAAGGGCATGCCAACAGAAGCAAGCACGCAGGCCAAAGTGCTTGAGTAATTCAAAGTTCCTCGTAGCAAGGGTTGGGAGGTGAGAGGGCACTCAGGGACACAAGCTCTGGAGGCTTCCTCTGAGTCTAGTTGGAACGTCGGATAGCCTTCTCTTGGGTAGCCATGCCCCAGATGCCCAGCCTCTCTCAGACTCAGGTTTCTCATGTGCAGAATCAGCTCAGCAAGGCCTACGTCTTGGTGATTTGGCAAGGCAGGGTTGCCACTAGCACACATGGGCATCTAGCCCATCACTGGGGATGCAGTCGGGGCTGCCGGATGGACCATGCACTGGCATGGAGCCGTTTCTTACTCGTGGGGACCCCCGTGGGCAGAATAGATCTGGTCCTTGAGGGTTTCCATGCTGGCTGTCTTCCGAGGCATTTCTGGGTAGATTTGAATCACCCACCTTGAACTTACTAGTCCATCCTTTTAATCCTCTGGGACACCAGGACTCCCTGGAAAGTGACGCTAGATGAACCAGGGAGTTGAAAGATGGGCCTGTAGCAGAGAATTCCACAAAGTTTTGCTTCTTCCTAAGCCTGGCTCTCTGGCCCCTCTCTACCATGCTCTCTCTTTTCTGGAGGAAAGAGGGCGGGAGGGAGTGCAGGGGCGCTCGGCTTATCCATGTTGGGTCTTCCATGTGTTGAAATGATGTGTTCTTTTCTCTCCCTGGGACCAGCGATGCATTCCATTATCGAAGACACTCTTCTTGGGGGCGCCGTTCCAGGGCGCTGTATTCTCAAACAAGTCCAAACAGAAGCTCACATTCCGCTCCACGCCCTCTTTCAGCTGCTGCTCCATCACTCCCTGCGCTTTCTTGGCCGTGGTTTGTAGAAGCGCTGTTTATTCCCACAGCCTCCACTTCCTGGTCTCCTTCCCCCTCTTTCCCTCAATGTGGTCTGATTTATGTTCTCCCCCCACCCACCGCCCCGCCCAGGGCTTCTCTTCCCAAGGTCATCAGTGAGCCACTCGGGGGGCGGACATGGTTCACTCCTGAGCTCACTGGATTCCCCAGGAGCTGGCCACTTCCTCCTGTAGATCTTCGCCTCCCTGCCCTCCTGAGGGTCCCTCGCTGGGCTGCAGCTGTCTCCAGGCCAGTTCCTGTTTCCACACCAACCTCTGCCTTGCGGTAGAGAGTTCCCCAGGGCTCATCCCTTGGGTCGCTGTGCTTCCCACCCAGCGTGCTCATGGCCTCTTCCTGGTGCACTCTCTGCTCTCCAGCGAAAAGTTGGTCTTCACTGAAGACTCTCTCTTGTCTCTCTTCCTCCCAGCCCACTGCCGCCAACGTCTCCTGAATGCCAGACCACTAGCCCTCAGTGCCTGCCACTCATCCACAACCTCATCCTCAACTCCAACAAAGCGGATCCCATTCTCCTCCCTGGATTAGCTCTTCCTATCCCGAATTCCATTGCCCCCTGCCCAGCACGAGGGTCTGCTGGGTGCCAGTGGGGCAACACAGGGCAAAGGGTGGTGGAAGAGGGTGAGCGATGTCCGCAGGGCCCCCTTATGGCAGCGGAGGAGGCAGAGATGGACAAGCTAAGGAGCAGATGCCAACATCTCTTTAGCAGATGCTAAGGCGCTGGGGCTGGGGCTGGGGAGTGGGGTCAGGGCAGGGCATGTGGTTTGACAATGCTGGATAAGAGAGACTAAGGGCCCAGCTGGAACCCCCACCCCCCACCCCCCACCCCTGTTTCCAAGAACTTCCCACAGCCAGGATGGGGCTTGCAGGTTCAGCCTCTCACCTCCAGGCTTGGGGGTTGAGGGCTTGTGTGGTCCACAAAAGCAGGGAAGGAAGGAAAGAGCCAGTCCAGTCGGGCAAAGTGGGAATGGGCGACCAGGCTCTGCTGCGTGAGTACAAGGAGGCAAGCCAGGCGGAGGGAACTGAGAGGCTGGAAGTGAAAGTGGCTGTGGGGAGCGGGAGGAGGCACAGGGTGAGAAGCCGAAACAAGAAGCGAACTGGCTGTGTGTGTAAAGTTTGCCCCAGAAAGGCGGTCTGGCTTTCCTCTCCATGCCAGGTGACTGAAAGCACCCACTGTTTGCCTTATGGAGAGAGAGAGAGAGAGAGAGAGAGAGAGACAGACACACACACACACAGACTGTGAGAGCGGAAAATCACTGGTGATGACAACAGTCAGATAACCCCAAAAGGAACAAAATGAAAAAAAAAATCACGTGTTTTAAAGTGATATTTGCTGATATTGCTGGCATTTATTTATTAAAAATAAACATAAAAATAAAAGAGGAAGAAGGCATTGTCCTGCTTTGATGGATCGTCGAGGCAAATGTATGAAGGGCACACTAGTATTAACCCCTTGGGTATTTGTCCCACTGACCTTCGCAGCTGTCATGTGCAGTCAGTGCTTTGAGACCCATTCCAGAGCTGAGGAAGGCTATTCAATCTGTCCGTGGCCACACCGTGGGGGGGTGGGGGGTTTGATTAAAAAACCCTGCTGCTTTTGTTGTTGCTGTTTTTCAGTGTTCATGTTACTTTATTTCTTAAGGGAAACTGACACAGGCATGTCACTTTACGGAAAAATGTCACTTTACGGAAATGGTCCTCTGTATTCTCCTTCCCTCATGGACAAGTGTTTGCAACATTATGAATGAATTCATGGGACATTTACCCCTACAGGACATGCTTGTATAGTTATTCTTTGATATGTCTATTTTAAACATCATTTATTGACATGGCATTTTGGAAGAGGGGAGTTTATCTCTCCCCATCCATTCAACCCAGGATCTTCAGCCTAATCCCCCCAATATAGTCTCAGAATTCATTTGCTTCAACATTCCAGCATGAAGCAGGGCACCAGTAGAGACGAGGCCGAAGGGCTAGTCCCAATCCCAACCACGTGGACAAGCGCCCCTCCCCCAAGAAGAATTCACTTCAGAGGACAGCACTGAAGCTACAGCTCAGGGAGAGGGGCATGTCTGATCAGAGTACACAGGAGCAAATGAAAGGGGGAGGAAGAGAGACTGGAACATATCCTGGCCCACCAAGCCTTGAGGATGACATTCCTGCTCAGAGCAGCCAATGCACAGAGAAGACCATATGGCCATATGAGACACAACATCCCTCACTGACCCATAGCCCTACAGGGGACAACACTGGAGACACAGTGTGGGAATTGTGCACAATCTGACCCCACCACACGGAGGCAAAACATTAAGGGTGTGCAACAGAACAGCAAGGGGAGCAGAGCAAGGAAGTCCTGAAGGAGCTGGGGCCAGGGCATGGCACCCCATCAGACTCGACCAGAACATACTCCTAAAGGTCAACTAACAGACCTTGAACTATTTACAGCCTTTTTTCCCCCATTGGTTTTTTGTTGTTATTGTTGTTTTGTTTTCTTTTGTTGCCTTGTTTTGCTCTTGTTTTTGTGCATGTATTATCTCTGCAGGTCTATCTAGATAAGATAGGCAGGATAAACCATATGGAGGAGAAAACAATGGGACCGATTGTTCCTGGGGGACATGGAAGAGGGGGAGGCAGGGGAAAGGAAGTGGGTGTTAACAATCCCAGGGACAAGGGAACAACAGTGATACAAAATCAATGGTAAGAAGGTTGTAGGAGGCCTGGTAGGGCTTGATCAAGGGAAATGTAACCAAGAGGAATTGCTGAAACTCAAATGAAGGCTGAGTATGATAGTGGGACAAGAGGAAAGTAAAAGGAAATAGAAGAAAGAACTAGGAGGCAAAGGGCATTTATAGAGGTCTAAATACAGGCATGTCCATATGTAAATATATTTATATATGATGATGGGGAAATGTGCATATATTTGTAGGTTTAGAATTAAGGTTGCAGATGGACATTGGGCCTCCACTCAAGCCCTCCGTCAATGCACGAATACTTTGTTCTATTAAACTGGCATTCCATGATGCTCACCTCTGCGACAAGATCGCTGAAAGCAAAGCGGGTGCATGAGCAAATGTGGTGAAGAAAGCTGATAGTGCCCGGCTACCAAAAGATATAGCATCTGGGTCTTAAAGGCTTGAAGATAAACAAACGGCCATCTACCTGAGAAGCAACAAAGACCTGTGTGATCATGAGGTGTTGATGGGATCAGGTACCAGGCATCAAAGAACAAAAAAATCATATCAATATGAATGAAGGGGAGTGTGGAGTGGGGGCCCAAAGCCCATCTGTAGGCAACTGGACATTCCCTTACAGAAGGGTCACGGGGAGGAGATGAGTCAGTCAGGGTGCAGTACAGCACCGATGAAACATAAAACTTTCCTCTAGTTCTTTAATGCTTCCTCCTGCCACTACCATAACCCAGATTTTACTTCACAAATCTGACTAGACCAGAGCATGCACACAGGTACAGATACAAGCTGGAAAAACAGGGAATCCAGGACAGGTGAACCCCTCAGGACCAGTGGTGAGAGTGGCGATACCAGGAGGGTAGAGAGAAGGTGGGGTAGAAATGGGGAACCGATTACAAGGATCTACATATAACCCCCTCCCTGGGGAATGGAAAACAGAAAAGTGGGGGAAGGGAGATGTCAGACAATGCAAGACATGACAAAATAATAATAATTTATAAATTATCAAGGATTTGTGAGGGAGGGTAGGTGAGGAGTGAGGGGGAAAATGAGCTGATATCAAGGGCTCAAGCAGAAAGCAAATGTTTTGAGAATGATGTGGCAACAAATGTACAAATGCGCTTGACACAATGGATGTGTGTATGGATTGTGATGAGTGTTCTGGCATTGAGGGAGGACTTGAGTGGAGGCCCAATGTCCATCTGCGACCTTAACACTAAACCTACAAATATATGCACATAAATCTATTTTCCTATTGTTATATATAAATATATTTACATATGTACATGCCTGTATTTAGACTCTATAAATGCCCTTTGCCCCCAATAAAATGATTTAAAAACAAATAAACAATCCATGGGCAAAAAAACCTCACGACGTCTGGAACTGGACACCTGAGATCTTACTCATCAGCCTGTTGAACTGTTACTTTTTTAGAAACATAAAGACCATCCCCCAATTTTCAGATATCCTGGTTTTTCATTGTTTTGCCTTGAGGAATTAAAGCCAGCTTAATTTGAAAAATTAAAAAAAAGAATTCCTTTGCTTAAATCAATACCCAGTGTTGATCCTATTCTGATGAAGTACTTATTACTCAGAGCTGATTCACTTAATAAACTAAGATTCCTTTCCTTTTCCTGCGAACCTTTCGTTTTCTTTGGAGTTGACGGTCGCCTTTGTTTTTGGTGTTGGCATTTGCATCGTTTTGTCATCTTTCATAGGAGATTCCGAAGGCCTGCAGGTGCCTAACGAGAGAATCGGTGCATTCACACACACCAAGTGTTCCACGAGCCAGTACTTCAGGGACCGGGCTGATCTGCTGCTGTCGAGGCGGGTCACTTTCTTTGCTTGTGTCATGGCTGCCACTCTGGGCTCTCCCCAAACCACTATCTTGAGGGTCCTCTTCACATCGTCTGTTTCACGCCTTCCTCTTTCTAAGGCTGCTCCCTCGTTTTGGTCGGAATACAAATCCTTCAAGAGATTTAGGACAAAGATGTTCAAGAAGTAAAATGCCTGCAGTCTGTGGACTTGGCTTTCTGAAGGATTCTTAGGCACTGATGTATCTGACCTGAGGGTTTGCATCAATGTAGCTCGTTGGGTCCAGCTGGGAGAACATGTCTAGGGTCTCCGCATAGAGCATGTACGCACCTGCTACGTTCGCTGCCTTCCACACGGCCTCTCACCCTCAGCTGCGTCCGGAGCCCTTCCCTCCAGCCTAGAGACCCTCTATTTCCCCTCGATGCTTTGGCCACAGCAAGACCTGGACAGTTTCTTGGCTTTGTGGGGCAAAGGCAGTACTAGCCACGTGCCCACGTGCTTCTCAGCTTCCAGAATGGTGTGCCTCTTGTTTATCCCTCTATTTTCTTCATGTTTATATGAGCCTTCTAAATGCCTGTGTTCAATGCCGACCTTTATCCGGGAATCCAGTCCTCGCCGGCCCCCTGCCCAGCCACAGGTCTCGGGGCTGAGAGTGGGCAGGCTCACTTTGTGCACAAGTCTCTTCCTCTCAGCCACAGTGTCTCTCAGAGCAACAGGAAATGGGCTTCTTGGTGTGCACTCAGCACATTTCCCACACAGGAGTCACAGGTGCCTGAGACAGCGGCTGACAGGGCCATGGTCGTCCTGGGTGACCTCAAGAGAGTTCACCTTCTTTTGCAGGATTCTCACACTCCCATCAGTAAAACAGAGCAGTAGCCACTGCAGCCTTCCCTGGAGGTGGGGAGCTAGTGCTCTGCATAGCTTCAGGCACACCCTCTCCCTCCCCAGAGATCCAGGTTCCATGGGGCTGCTCTCTAAACCAGCAAGGGCCTGAGCATTGATGGGCATGGTGCCACGTCCCAGGATTCAGAGGTGGGAAAGCCATGTCCCTGCCCCTGAACAAGATCATGGCACAGCAGACAAGGTGGATACCTAAACGAAGGCTGTCAGCGTGGAGAGAGACACAAACTCCAGACTGTACATGGTGTGCTGGGGAGGGGGCACCCAACTCTGTTCAGTGGAGAGGGGGGTCCCTTTGTAGGAGTCGGAGGCCTGTGCCAGGTGGGGAAGGGGAGGAAGGTGCCCCAGACACAGGAAACAGTATGAGCGATGGCAAAGAGGCAGGAGCCTTCGCAGGTGGCATCATGGGGCCCAGACGCTCATTCCTCTCATCTCTCTTTGAATGCTTGGTGCTCGGGCACTGGGGTCCCTGAGCAGAGCACACCCACTGCACACTCGGCTGCTTGTGGAGAGACTGGATGCCACAAGCCCCTCTGAAGACAGGCCTGGTGATCTACTTTTGAAAACGCAGCCATTGGAAACCTCAGGTGCACCATTCGACGCTGACCCTCAGGAAGTCCCCGTGAGTGGGATTTGACTCCAGGGCACTGGGTTACCCCAGATCACAATGGACTGGTGGAGCAGGGCTGGGCAGCGCTTCTTTCAGTTGTTCGAGGCATCGCCACACAATGCCCAAGGGGTGCCTCCCACCTCGGTCACTCATGTCCCACCTCACCTATGCCTTCACTGTGCTCTGAGCTTCCCTGTCTCTGAACAATCCCTCCTCCTACACCCCCTTCCCCCATAATCTTCCAGGTCTCCAGCCTGTACTTCTGTGGACCCTCCCCCCACCAGCCTTACCTGGAACCCAGTTCCCCCATGAGACCACATCCTCTTGTGTGTCCTCCTGTAAGAGGCCCCTGTGTCATGGTAGGGTGCTACAGAGTCAGCTCCAAACCAAACAAACCCACTCTTACCTGTACTCGTGTACATGCTCTGCTCTAGCCGGAGTTGTAAGGTAGAATTGGGGTCATGATAGTGGGGGGCGGAGGAAGCATTAAAGAACTAGAGGAAAGCTGTATGTTTCATTGGTGCTACACTGCACCCTGACCAGCTCATCTCTTCCTTGTGACCCTTCTGTGAGGGGATGTCCGATTGTCTACAGATGGGCTTTGGGTCTGCACTCCATGCCCTCCCCCTCATTCATATTGATATGATTTTTTGTTCTGGGTCTTTGATGTCTGATACCTGATCCCATCAACATCTCGTGATCACACAGGCTGGTGTGCTTCTTCTGTGTGGGCTTTGTTGCTTCTCAACTAGATGGCCGTTTGTTTATCTTCAAGCCTCTAAGACCCCAGATGCTGTATCTTTTGATAGCTGGGCACCATCAGCTTTCTTCACCACATTTATGCACCTGCTTTGTCTTCAATGATCATGTCGGGGAGATAAGCATCACGGAATGCCAGTTTAATTGAACATAGTGTTCTTGCATTGAGGGAGGACTTGAGTGGAGCCCAATGTCCATCTGTGACCTTAATACTAAACCTACAAATATATGCACATAGATCTATTTTCCTATTGTAACATATAAATATATTTACATATGTACACGCCTGTATTTAGACTCTATAAGTGCCCTTTGCCTCCGAGTTCTTTCCTCTATTTCCTTTTACTTTCCTCTTGTCCCACTATCAATTTCAGCCTTCATTTGGGTTTCAGTAACTCCTCTTGGTTACATTGCCCTTGATCAAGCCTTACCAGGCATCCCATACTCCCCTCATCATCGATTTTGTATCACTCGTTGCTCCCTTGTCCCTGGGTTTGTTAACACCCAGTTCATTTCCCCCTGCCTCTCCCTCTCCCATGTCAAATCCAGCTAGACCAGAAGATATACATTAGTACAGATAAGAGCTGGAAACACAGGCAATCCAGAACAGATAAACCCCTCAGGACCAATAATGAGAGTATCAATACCAGGAGGGTAAGGGGAAAGTGTGGGGAGAGGGGGGTTAGATTACAGTAATCTACATAAAACCCCCTCCCAGGGGGACAGACAACAGAAAAGTGGGTGAAGGGAGAAATCGATCAGTCTAAGACATGAAAATATAATAATTATTTATAAAGTCTCATGGGTTCATGAGGGAGAGAGGGTGGGGAGGGAGGGTGGAAAATGAGGAGCCAATACCAAGGGGTCAAGTAGAAAGAAAATGTTTTGAGAATGATGATGGCAACAAATGTACAAATGTGCTTGACACAATGGATGGATGGATGGATGGATGGATGGATGGATGGATGGATGGATGGATGGATGGATGGTGATAAGGGCTGTGAGAGCCCCCAATAAAATTATTAAAACAAACAAAACTAACTAACTAACCAAGCCCACTGCTGTCCAGTCCGTTCTGGCTGGTAGCAACCCCAGAGGGAGGGATGAGTGAATACCTGACAGCGTTTCCAATGCTGTGAATCTTGTTGGAAGCAGCCTGCCACATCTTTCTCCTATGGGGTGGCTGGTGGGTTTGAACTGCGACCTTTTGGCTATCAGCCAAGTGCTTAATCACTGTGCCACCAGGTCTTCCTTTAAGGTTCTCCCCTCAGATCCTCATGGCCAGAAGCACCCCTCACCCTCTGGAGTCTCCTAGCACCTTGTTCTGACTTCTCTTCCACGTATACCAGTCATATGACCCTGCGTGAGCCCTGACTTCTCTGACTCTCAGTCTCTTCATCTGTGATACGGGAGCAGGGAGCAGGCGGTCTTCAGCATCGAAGGACATGGCATATGCCAACCCACGGACACATGGTAAGGGTTGAATGCGTCTCCCTCCTCTTTACTTGCCCACCCTGCATCCCATCCACCCCAGGTTGCATTTCTGCTAGCTTTGTCCATGAAGCCATGCCAACGTAGGCCATGTCTCCAACCAATCACATTTTGGAGCTAGAAAGAGCAGCTCAAGCACAGAAGTGCCAGCGCCCCTTCAAAACACAAACACAAAACAAGCGCAAACTTATGGACATTGATTCTTGATTCCAACTCCTAGCCACAGGACAGAATGCAGCTGTCACATAGGGGGGTTTGGTGGCCTAGGGCTTACGAGTTGGGCTGCTTATAAGATCAGCAGTTTGAAACCCCCATCCTGCTGTTGCTTTCTATTTCCGGAAAGAGTGACAGTCTTGGAAATTCATAGGGGCAGGTCTGCCCCATCCTTTAGAGCAGCAGTTCTTAACCTGTGGATCTCGACCCCTTTGGGGGGTCAAACGACCCTTTCACAGGGGTCACCTGATTCATAACAGTAGCAAAATTACAGTGATGAAGTAGCAACGAAAATAATTTTATGGTTGGGGGTCTCGGCTTGAGGAAAGTTGAGAACCACTGCTTTAGGGCTACTGAGTCAGCATCGACTGATGGCAGGGCGTTTGGGGGCGGGGGAGGTTGACAGTGGGGAACAGGGAGGCAGGTAGATTTCTTAAGGTTGTAACCTGTGAGGAAGCAGACTGCCAACATCTTTCTTCCACGGAGCGGCTGGTGGGTTTCAACATCTGACCTTGGGGCCAGCAGCTGAACGCTTGCCCTCTGTGCCACCAGGGCTGACAAGAGAAGTAGGGGAGCAGAGCTGGAGAAAGACTGCTGTCACACGGGGCTCAGGATGAAGCTGAGCGAGACCAGGATCTCTCCTAGAGCTGGCACCCTGAACTCAAATGTCTAGCCTCCTAACTACGAGGAAATACATTTCTGTTCACCAAAGCCCCCCTCTTGTGGTTTTTCTGTTATAGCAGTACTAGGAAACTAAGGTACTGCTGCTGCTGCTGTTGTTTATGGACGTATCTCACTGACTCCCATTAGGCCTGCGTTAGGTAAGAGCAGAGACATTAATCATCTACGCCTTTGCCTGTGAGAAGGCTCAAGCTGGCATCCAGTGTCTGTTCACACGCGGCGTGCAAAGCCTTGTTCACGGGGGAGTTAAACTTCAAGAAAGCATGTCTAAGATCGTTTTGCACATTCTCCAATCAAACTGTCACAGCTTAGGGGTTCTTTGTACCCATGTCCCCATCTCATCGTGTGCACGTCTCTATGCTGGCTGCGTGGAGCCAGCAGGCAAGAGTCACCATCTCCACTGGGCCCCTGAATGACCAATCATTGGCCCCTGTGCCAGAGAAGCTAAAGGGCGGCCGGCAGTTCTTCATGGCAGCTACAGATTAGAACCACTTGGGTGATCTTTAAAAACATCTCGGTGTGCAGGTGATATCCCAGAGCCAATTACATAGAGACCTCGGGGCGGGGGTGCTCAGGCACCAGCAATTTGAAAGTTCCCCAGCTGGCTCCGCTGGGTAGCTGAGTTTGAAAGCCTCTGGAGCCAATGCCCAGCAGGGCCAGGACTTGCCTGGAGACCGGAGGGAGAAGCCCAAGATGGACAGCCCTTCTCCCACCTGCCACCTGCATTCATTTTTTCTTTTTCTTTCCTCCTCCTCCTCCTTCTTTTTAAATCACCTCCAGCTCACTTTGCTGACTTCCGAGAGAGGGACCATTCCCTTCCGGGCTCGCGTTAATAACATGGGCAATCCCCAGGGGCATTGTGAAGCGCTCTCTGCTAAGAGCAACCCTGCTCCCCCAGCAAAGAGGATGGCGCAGTGAGGGAACCAATGGGCTTTACCAGGGTAAGCCAATGAAGACACATGCCAGCTTCCTCCGCAGGCTGCCTGCTCGCTGCAGCTGTGTGTCAGATGGGGGGTGGGGAGGCTGGGGCGGGCCAGCCCGCACGGTTTGTTATCACTGTCAGGTGCTGACAGCAGCCAGAAGGAGAGAAGGGGCAAGGAGCCGGTCCAGGCCAGCATCTCCTCCTTCCAGGGGGCAGCTCACACACCCACCTCCCCTAAGGCTCCTCTTGGAAACCCAGGGCCAGCC
>NW_022111379.1:5556797-5571846 GCF_000313985.2 Echinops telfairi
CAATAGCCCTTTCATGTCAGATAAAGCCCCAAGGCGATGGGAGGGAGTGTGGACCATGGGAGGCCACCAGCTGTAATAATAGCACACCTTGCACTTCAGATGTGTCTGTGACGGTCATATGTAAATAACTCTTCCCACTTAGTGCTCCTCGCTATCCAACAAAGCGCTATCTTTAGCTCTGTTTGCAAATGGAGGAACCAGGTTTCCTCCTCAAGGTCAGATCACCACCCCACACAGTGAGTATGGGCCACAGCCACATTGCAACCTGGCTCTTTCTACATCCAGAGCCTAGACCTTCAACTATTAAATGACGTACCAGATCTTACCTCCTAGGTCCCCCTCGACCGCTGCTTTCTCCAAGTCGAAGAAGGCCTCCCTCTTCCGGGTCTCTCGGTACCCTCTGCACACCACAGGGCTATCACTCAGGGTAAATGAGGTCACCAGATTACAAGTCAGGAGGCTCAGCTACCAGAGGTCTCAGCCATGGGCAAGGTGTTATCTCCTTGCATGAGTCCGAAGTAACAGTGAATAATACAGAAATAGAGCCTCAGGTTCCTGGGCTTTGGAATCAGATCAGGGTCCAAATCCTAGCAAGTTACTTTTTACTCTAGCTCTCAGTCTAGTCATCTGTGAAGCAGGCCATTGAAAAGAAGAAAGAAGGTTTGTTTAGAAGCTCTCGTCGTAGCATGCCTGGCGTGTAGTAGGCAACTCAAAAGGGGCAACTATTCTTCCTGATGATCTCCGTCACCATCGGGCTCTGATTCCTGGGCTTTGGAATCAGAGATCAGGGTCCCTGGTCCCAGGGGATCGGCTTGTGCTCGCTGAAGGAGCAGGAGGTCCTGCGGCCCGTGGCTGAAGCTGTGGCTGGACACGGCGTGGGCTCCATGTTGCTGTTGTCAGTTGCTATTGCACTCGTGGCAGTGCTTTGTGACTCCATGTGTGGAGCTGAACGGTTGCAATCTCTCAAGGTTGGGACCTCGTAGGCCTGTTTTCCGAGGCACCTGTGGGTGGACTTGAAACTCTAGGTCTCTGCACCAGGTGCGGTGCAGTACCAGAGAATTGCCAAGTTACCTAGAGAAACGTTGGTGGTTGGAGTTTTGTCATTGCTATTTTAACCGCTGCCGATGGAAATGTTTTCCAGAAAAAAGAAAAATAAGAAAAAAAATCCTCTCCCCGCCCCCCACCACCCCGACTTTTCCTTGCTGTTGTGAACAAAGTCGTGAGAAGCAATTTGGGAGACTTGCCGGCCTCTCTGCTAGAAGCACCGGGCACCCTGGGTCAGGAAACAGGATTATATCCCCCTGGGCTGGGTGCTGAGCCCCTGAGAGTGAGGGTGGCTACTTTCGGAGTCTGCCCTGGTCTTTGGATTCAGCAGTGGAAGGCTGCTGTTTAGAAGGAAACTTCGAGCCAGCCTGGTCCAGGACCTCCTAAGTGAGAAGTGATTTCTTGAATTAGCAGCAGGTTTTGGCAAGGTCCCAGGTGGGTGTAGTCTGGGCCTGAGAACCGAGGAGAGAGTCGAGGGAAGCACTTGACCTTGGTGCAGACAGGAAAGTCATCTCAGAGGAAGGAGTTGGCAGTTTAGAAGAGGCCATGGCTGGGGTGGCTCAGGGCTGGGTTCCCCTTGTCATTGCTGGGGTGCCTCTGGGACCCCAAGGCAAGATGCGAGCATGCGCCAGTGGATATGTACAGAAAAATCCTCACAGCTGAGGGAGAGTCTCATCTCTCCCAACAGAACCCCTCCCTGACGCAGCCTTGCACATGTAACCCCCTCGTTCTTGGTCTATCCCGTGACCGATACCTTATCTCCGTTTTTATCTGTTTGAATCGCTCTTCTAAGCCGACAATTTGGACGAAGACATGAAAAACTCATACGTCTAATTTGCAGATGACGCAAGGCTGGGGGTGGTGGGGGGGAATTAAGATTCAGGATGATCTCCACCACAAGGAATGCGGGGTCCAAATCAACCAGATGAAATTTGACATCAATAGATCTTGTGTCTTGAGTGCAGGTTCCAAAAAATCAGTTGCACAAGAACAGGATGGGGCAGACCTGGCTCAACTGCGGTGCAGGTGAAAAAGATCAGGAGGTTTCAGTGGGCCACAAATTCATCACGAGCCAGAGTGAGAGGGGCCGGGGAGGGTGGGTTAGCCAAGCAGCCTAGTAAAAGCGTGTAGTGTATTAACCCTGGGTGATGGGGAAGAATAGCGGAATGGCCTTATCATGGTGTCAGACCCAGAAGAGCCCCGGTGACTGTGCGGGATAAAGCACTGGGCTGTTAACCACAAGGTCGAGGGTTCAAACACACCAGACTCTTCAGGGGAGATTCTCAGTCTCAGAAACCCTATGAGTCAGAATGGCAGTGGGTCTTTTTCTTTTTAATGCACTAGAAGTATAGTAGTCAGTTTAATCTTCACAACAACCTTAATGAGGCGAAAACAAGGGTTCTTGTTTATTCTTATGTGCCTTTTTTGGACTCATCGCAGCCCTATAGGAGCCCTGGAGGTGTCCAGGGTTACTTGTTGTGCTACTAACTACAAGGGCAACAGTTCAAAACCACCAGTCACTCTGCGGGAGAAAGATGAGGCTTTCTATTTCTGTAAGGAGTTAGTCTCAGACACCCACAGGGGCAGTGCTGCCCTGTCCTATACGGTCACTATAAATTGGAATCTACTCACGCTCAGTGACAATGGAGGGTTGCTTTATTTTTTTTTAATCCTATAGGACAGAAAAGAGCTGCCCTGTGCAGATTACTAAGCTGTAATCAGGATCAAAGTAGCTCGCCAGGCATTTTCTCCTGCAGAGGCCCAGGGTGGCCTCTGTGCGCATTTGAGCTCTCAACCATTCTGCCAGTATCTCTCTGGGACACAAACACACTGCCCTTGATTGAAGCTGACTCATACCAGCCCCACAGGGCAGAACAGAAATCTCACCTGGGATTCCCAAGACTGTCAATCTTTATAGGAGTAGAGGGCCTCATCTTCCTCCCAGGAGAGTGGAGGGGGCTCAAACTGCAGACCTGTGGGTTAGCAGCCCACATCCTCCACCCCACCTCCAGGGCTGCTATTCAAGACACAAAGGGGCTGCTGTGTTGCCTGAGGTCACAGGGATAATGGGCGTTTCACCCACCCAGGCTTTGGACCAGTGCTCTCTGCTACCTCACCCGCCAGTGAGTTATGCGGTGGTGGCCTGGTTATGCGACTGGCATTTAAAATGCCATGATAGTCACCACGGTGGACGGGGTTTCAGTGGTGCTTCTAGACTAAGACAACTTCAAAAGCAGGAGCTGGCATTGTACTTAGGAAAACACTTGGCCAGGGACACCTTCTCAGAGCGGTGGGGCCCTGCTGCCAGCTGAGCCGCTCAGGGTGGGAGGCATTGAAAACATGTCTGAAGGAGGGCTGCCTCCACCGAGAACCTTTAGTTACAGTGGAAACCCACTTGTGCCCCCCAGTGAAAACTGCCTTGGGCGTCGAGAAGTTAATGTGCCCGACAGCTAGAACGTGTCTGAGCCAGGTGTGAACACCAGTCCTCCTGTCGCAACACATCTTGACCAGCAACATGTAAAGAGACTCTGGGCGTGTTTCTGACCCCTGTTCAGATACCTTGCAGCTCTGTGGATTCCTTGCATTCATCAGTGTCAGAACAGCCAGTTCCTCCACGCCTGCGGCAAGGAAGAGAAGAGGACCCACTTCCTGGGTGTGCTGGAAGGATGGACTGTGTGTAGAGAACTAGGACAGTGGCCGGCATGGCCGGGGCGTCCAGGAAACATCGTCCCTTCTCTCCCACATATGCTGCCTGGGGAGTTAATTTTGGAGATGAGGACTGAGCGGCACGGCGCTCAGATGGCCACACCCCACTGGCTGCAGAGGTGATGAGTTGGGAGTCCTGTGTCTTCAGAGGGGTGTTGAGAAACTAGGACGTGTATAGAGGAAGGGGGGTACCGGGAGGAGGGGCCCATAAATGAAGTCCGACAAGATGAAATCGTGGAGGCTGGCGGGAAAGCTGACTTCTGGTCTTCCCAAAGCTTCCTGGGAGAGAGGATTCCCAAGCGGAGAGCCCTGAGAGACTTGAAGTTGCTGACAAGCATGTCTGGCTCAGTGTTGGAAGAACCCTCGAAGGGTCAAACCCATGGAAGGCACTTTCTCAGAGGGTCATGGCCTCTCGTCCCACATGGGGTGATTGTCCTCGGAGCAGAAGCCTCGGACGGGCATTCCTGCAGCCAACACGAGGCTGGATTACGTGAACTTTCCGCTCCCTTCCAACTCTGGGACCCTCCAGCCAACGCTGGCTCCTTTCCCCACAACTGTAAATATTTATGCATTCCCGAGTTAGCGAGTGGAGCTCTTGTCAGGACAACAGGATTGTTTGTGGAACAGTTTGCTTAATGTTTCCTTAAGCTGCATGTCCAAGACTCTTCTTGTCATCTGTGTTTAGAGTGGACACAAACGGCAGGATTTTTTTGTAGTTGCCTTTTTTTTTTTTTAATGTGAGGGATGGGTTGTTCAAAGAAAGGGAAGCCAATGGAGGAGAGTCAAGAAGGCGAAAGCAAACCAGCAAAGCCCCCCCGGACGGAGCTCCCTCTTCAAGGTCGTGAAGCAGAGAGATGGGCTCCCATCCCGCCTGTCCTGGTGTCCCATTGGCCTTGTGGCGTTGGGTCCAAGGGCTGCAGAATGGGGGACGGAGGGTGACCTCGCACCCACTGCTCAGGGACAACTGAGCCCTCGGCTAGTTTGCTGTGCTCCTTTGTGGAGGTGGGACCCTCCTGGGAATTACTCCTGGATGCTTCCAGCTCCCGGTGACTGCGGCCCATCTCCTTCCCTGCGAGCCAAGCTGACAGGCGGCGGTGAAGAGGGCAGGGGAAACATGCTAAAGTCAAGTGGAGCTTGAGAGGCAGAAGGCAGTCTGACTTTCCGTGAGAATCACAGCACACTTGGCCACCTGTCTCTTTGTTCACACACTGCACCCCCCCTCCGATGGGCTGCCACCCTCTCAAAAAGCTGAGTCTCAGGCAACCGCTTTGGCAGCGATTCCGCCAGGTTCAGAGCATATTCATAGCCCCCTCCTCAGTGCCTCCTCTGTGCTCCCACCCCCCGGGGAGAGGGGTCCCGCTTCATCATCCCTAAACACAGCCCATGCTCTCACTGGGCAGCCTTTCCCACCCCAGTGGTATTCTTCACCTCTCTGCTTTCATAGCCAGAGAAGGGTAAAAAGAGTGTCTGCCCCAAGGGGTTGTTTTGAAGTCATGTGAGTCCTGGCGGGTCACAGCTCTCAAAGAACGCCCGAAGCATTGGACATCAGCTATTTCTATTGTAGTTTCATGACCACGGCCAACTTCTACTCATCCTGAAAAACCCCACATCACGTCCTCTGGGAAGGCTCAATCGCCGCAGATAAAACTTCTGGATTTGTTTGTCCTTGCTTTTGTTTGTTTGCTATTTACTTTGAGATTCCACGACCTGTGTCTTGCTGAGCATGTGAGTATAATTGCAGACCCATGTGCTGGTCTCTCCCATGACACCCAGGGCTCCTTTGAGAGGAGAGGGACACGTCTTCCTCAGGGCGAACCTGGTGAGCTGGCACGTGCCTGCTCCTCACCTGAGCTGCTGCCCAAAGGGAAGGGAAGGATGAGGAAGGGGAAAACCTGCAGGTGGCCCCACGAAGAGCCCCGTTGGTTCTCATGAGGATGATGTTTTCCTAACCTTTAGGGGCCTGCTCCTCTCTGCCCTCCACCCATCCCTAGTCACTCCTTCTTGCTGTTGGACAGAGAGCTCGTCCCCCCATGTCCCTGGGACATTTTGGATTTGGGAAACAGGAATCGGGTAAGAAAAATGGGCGATTATTGAGGGCTCAGGCTCGGGAAGCATGAACTACTTGAGTCTTCGTGAACTGCCAAGGACTTGGTTAGAGCAGGCCCCGGCCCCAGTGATGGGAAGAAAATGCAATCTGTTTGTCCTACAGGGAGACGAGGGGTCACGCTTTCTTCACAAGCCAGCCTGGCTAATCCCTTCTGACAATATGGGAAGTCACTCTGCTCACTGCCGCCCGATGGCAGGGCTGCCTTCAGGAAGAAGGATCTTTTACTCAATTAAAGCAAGGCCTGAACTTGCCCTGACCCCTCTTCCCTGGCCTGGAAATCGGGCTGGGCTCCTTCCAGGGGGCAGCTGCCCAGGCTGCAGGCTGCGCTCTTTGTCATCGGGACATTGAGCATTGGCCTGTCCTTCCCCAGTTCCCTCAGCCTGCACGCTGGAGAGGAAATGGACTAGGTGTCCCAGCACCATGTGGCCTGCTCTTGGTGATCCGCCCCCATCTCCACTGTGCTCCTGCTGGGGGCCCAGCAGTCAGCCTCCATTTGAAGCCCCTGGTGGCAGGTGGTGGGGGTGGTCTCAGCTGTCATCAGGTGGATGCTGACGCAGGGCCACACCATGTGTGCAGAGGACAGCTGTGTCCTGCAGGGTTTCCCAGGCTGTGGCCTTTCAGAAGAGGCTGGCCAGGCCTGTCTCTCGAGGCACCCTGGAGAGGGTTTGAACTGCCAACCTTTTAGTTAGTCCTCGAGCTCCCCACAGGCCTTTCTATCTCCCACTTTCCCAGGAAGGGAATCCAACTTCCCATCCTGTTTTACCCTCATCGGCCCCACCTAGCTCAGAACCCTGCTGCAAAGGCCCAGGCTGCCCCCACACCAGGGTGGGGAACCTGTTTTCTGCAAAGGGCCATTTGGATATTGAGAACATCATTCATGGGGTGTGGTAGTTATATAATCTCTTGTCAATTTGAGAGGATTAAGAGTGAAAGGGAGGAGTTCAGTCTGTCAATCGGGTCATAGCTTGATGACCTCCTTTGGAGGAGCTATGGAGATAAATAGCTCACTAGAGACAGGATGCAGGCTGACTGCCTGGGAGACATTGCAGCTGACAAGACACATGGAGCCAAGCTGATGGAGCCAGAGCCCTGGAGCCATGTGGAGACCCACACAGACATGGACATGCTTCTACTGCCACTGGAGCCACAAGACTTCCCACCCACTGGCCTGTGATCTTTCTGCCTTCAGCGTCATTGCATGTGTTTCATAAGTCTGAAGAGGACTTTATAGATTGGTATCAGACATATGGGCTAATATCAGACTTAAGGACTTGATCTGGACTGGGCTAGGATGTTTTCTTAATGTACAATTACTTTTTATATAAAGCTCTTTCTTGTACACATATGAGTCTCCCTGCATTTGTTTCTCTAGCCCATCCAGACTGACACACAGGGCATACTGGTCAAACCTTGGATACCCTCACCCCTGATGTGTGGCTGGCGTGGCCTCTCTTGGCCGGAATGTGCTATGTTAGCTGCTCTGGGTGATCTCTCGGGCCTCAGGAGCCTTGGGAGCATAGAGGCTATGCGTTGGTCTACAGTGAAAACCACCAGCTGCTCCAGGGGAGAAAGCTGAGGCTTTCTACTCTTATCAAGAGTTGCAGTCTCAGAAACCCACAGGGGCACTTCTACCCTGTCCTGCAGGGTCGCTATGCGTCAGCATCTACTGGATGGTAGTGAGCTTGGCTTTTAGAGTCCATATAATCCACTGGCCAGATTCCCCACTCCTGCCTTACAGCACAGCATGGAGACCTGACCAGGGTGGGAATTGTGATCCCAATGGGAGCTCCCACTGCGACTCAGGCTCACTTTGCCAGCCAGCTTCCCGGAAATTCAGGAGAGAGAGGGCTCAGGCAGGTCCCAGCATTGTGACGGGGTTCTTTTAGGTGGATCTACATGGGAAAGTGTAGCTACCTCTGATAGTGCAGTGGATTAAGGGCTCAGCTGTACTGAAGAAAAAAAAAAAAAGGGTGGTGGTGGTGGTAATGCTATAAATAGGTTGCTGGTTTTGAACCCACGAGTGGCTCCACGAAGTTCTACTCTGCCTTTTGGGTCAGAATCCACCGGACAGCAACTATTTTTTCTCCGTGACAAAATAGTATGCTGGTCAGGAATCCGAGAGAAGGGCCGGCTCCGGCGCCAGTTGAAGATGGTGTGTCCTCTTCTCTGCTGGGCCTCCCTTCTCATTAGGATCACATTTACTGGTCTTAGGAGCTCCTGGGCAGAGGCTTGACTGGAGGCCAGGAACGGACCCTGGTGATGCCGGCGTCTCTCCAGGAGCCCTGGCCTTCCCTGCCCGCCTCAGAACATCGTCTCTGATAGGGGCTTGTAGTGGATTTTGAACACCGGCTCGCCAGTTCCTTTGGCATGTCGGAGAGCCAGATGTTTTTTATTTGAGAGCAAATTGACACATTAAATTACACTGTGCAAACATTAAAGCCGGCCGCGGGTAAACAGGCTGGGATCCATTGAATTTTACGGGTCACAATAATGTTTATGTAATGTAACAAATTCCTGTCCTGCCGCTGAGTGCCTCCAAGAAGCATTCGTGTAAGGGAGATAGGGCGAGCCCCGCGGGGCCTCCTCTGCCCTCCCGCCTCGGCACCCTGGCTCTTGCGGAGGCCCAGTGGGACTTTCAGAGCTGGGGAGCCTGAGGCCCCGGGCCGTGGACCTGGCTTAGCCCTGGAGTGCACAGAGGGAGCTTGTGGTCTGAATCCATTGCAGACCATGCCGGAAGACAGGTCTGGAGATTGGCTTCGGAGCGATCACATCCTTAAGAATGCTTTGAGACAGGTCTCCCCGCGGCACACACAGGGCCACCAGGAGTTGGGGTCGAACCACCTCAAAAATCAGTCTTTCCTAGTACAGCCTGAGGAAGCCTTGCAGAATCCTACCTTGCCTTGCAGACACCAAATTTTGTCCACCCGGAGCCTTAAGAAACAAGCATTCTTGGCACTGGACCTCTGCCCAGTCTGGCTGTCTAGGACCCAATCCTTCCAGCTCTCCATGACAAGGCTGTGGTTTTTCTCCAAACCCATCGAGTTGACTTCGACTCATAGTGACCTTAATTTTCTCCAGGAACCATGGTCTTTGCCCCTTGACCAGTTCCCATAGTTCCTTGGGGCTAAACCCACTCCCCGACTCAGGATAGGCCCAGGATGCAGGTCAAGTGAGATAACGAATTTTAGAATCTATGCCTGTGACTACAGTCCCCTTTTGGCATAGTGGGTTGTACATGGGGCTGCTAACCTCGAGGTCTGCAGTTTGAAACCACCAGCTATTCCAAGGGAGAAAGATGAGGCTTTCTACTCCCATAAAGAGTTATAGTCTTGGAAAACCTCAAAGGTGGTTCTACCCTGTTCTATCGGGTCGCTATGAGTCCGAATTGACTCCGTGGCAGTGAGTTGGGCGTGTTTGGGGTTCGTTTTGCCCTCTGCCCTGCTAGTAGACAGGATTAAGGTGGGGTTACTAACCCTTGCTTCTTGTGGAAAGACAGAAGCCACACCTCAAAGCCATTCCCCTGTATGTAAGAGCCATCTCCGACCCAGAGGGAAAGCCCAGGGCCAGAGGAAGAGGAGACCTTCAGGATCTCTGTCTGAAGTGGCAGAGGCCGCGAGCAGAGGCACTAGACTAGACTAGAGGCTGGGCATGCCTGCATAGTGCAGAGCAGAGGGGCCAGGCCGAGACCAGCGGCCGAGGCGTCCAGACCGCGAGCCAGCCGAGGAGCTGCATCAAGACTCTGAGGCTGGGGGGCTGAGACAGGAGGGCTTCCTGGCCCGTGGAGGCAGGGGCCAAGGGACCAAGTGGCTGAGAGGCTTTGATCCCGAGTTGGTCACTGGTGGAAGAGCGGTGTAGCTGTGGGCCACTCCCCTAATAAACACTAATGCGCATTGTATGTTTTGCCTGTGAGTTCTGTGTGGCCATTGTGATGAAAGGTGAGACCGGGCATAGAAGTCAAGTGCCTTGGGAGGAACGGTGGGTGTCAGAACAGGTAAAGAAGGATGGAGGGTGGGGCCAGGTCTCACCGCAGGCTCATGGCAAAAGGGAAGCCAGTGGAGGTCAGATATAGCCATTTCCCCCTCTGGCCAATCAGAATTCCACAATGCTCCTGGTGACTGGCTCAAAGAGGGGCCCATGATCAACTCCAGGCCAATCAGCATCAGCCGTAGCCCTTTTGTAGAAACTGGCAGAATAAGGAGTTCTTCTCCCTTACAGCAGTTCAGAAGCTGCTGTGTTCCATCTTGCCACCAGTTGGAGAAAAGCTGACCTGGGAATGAGTCTATCCCCAAGCAACTGGAAGATGGAGAAGAAGGAATTCCTAGGGAGCGATTCTAAGCCCCTAAACCACCTGTACTCTATGCCTGGGCTTCTCGGTCCTATGGGTCAATAAACCGAGTGTGGCCCAGGGGTCATTTGGAGTTGAGTTTCTGTTCCGTGCACTCAGGGGTCTCACTCAACAAAGCAAATGCCTACCCTTTGGCTTTCTGAAGAGACGAGGGCCTCACCCCTGCATTAGTCTCGCAGGGCTTCCCACAGAACCGCATGGCACAAAAGACCAGAGGTCCACGCTCCGTCAGTTCTGGAGGCCAGAAGTGGGAAGTGGCTGGCAGGGTTGGTTCCTTCTGAAGAATCTTGGGGAGAATCCGCCCCGGCTTTTCTCCCAACTTCTGGTGACCGAAGGCAAGCCTGGAGGTCCGTGGCTCACAGACACACCCCTCTGAGCTCTGCCTCCCTCTCCACGTGGTTTCCCCATTGGACTTAGGACCCACCCTCGGTCCTGGATGTCCTCATGTCCAGATTCTTTCCCTACTTCTATCTGCAGAGATCCTTAAAAAATACAGGATCACGTCGACAGGTCCTGGGGTGGTTGTTGATGTCCCCGGGTGGCACACACAGTTTGCACTCCCCTGCTGGGGGAAAGGTTGGAGATCGGAGCCCACTCAGAAGTGCCTTAGAAAAAAGACCCGGAGAGCTACTTCAGCTAACAGACAGCCATTAAACATGCCGTGGAGTGCAGTTCTACTCGGAGACGCATAGGGGTCTCCAGGAGGCAGAATCATCACGACAGCATATGTTTGTTATTGTTTGAGGTAAGGACTTGGGCCTATCTTTCTGGGAGACACAATTATTCAACCCATTACACCCCCTCATTTCCCACAACGCTAACCTCAGCTCCCCTGGTTTCCACGGTCAGCTCCTAATTTCCCTGAGACTCACTCCACCCTCCTCTCCTGCCAGGCAGATTTTCTCATAGGCAAGCCACTGTGAATTGACCTCAGCCTCCCTGCCCCATCCCCCAAATGTGTGCTGTGAATCCTAACTCCTATATCTATGGTCATAATCCCACTTGGGAATGGATCAGTGTCGGCAGTGTCTTAAAGAATTCTCCCTTGAGATACATAAGAGATGGGATAAGCACGATGCCAAGACTCCTGGAGTTCTTTAAGGAAGTGGGAAGTAGAAGCCAACAGAGAACCACAGCCTTCCCCTCGGGGTGGTGCTTTGAACTGGGAAAGCCAGATTCCTACACTTGGAGAGTAAACATTTCTGTTTGTTACAGCATTTGTGATAGCAGCAGGCCATCACCAAGATGCACGCCCTGCTTATCTGGTCTCCCTGCCTTCTCTGTGTTTCCTCCTGTCTGCAGTGCTATCCCCCACCCCGTCTACCCTGTGTCCAGCCGGGGTGAACCCTCCCGCCACGAACCACCCCACCCGTCCAGATCTCTCTCCTCCAAGCACCCAGAGGACCTCTGAAGATGGCACACCGCTTGGTCCTTAATTCTACAGATTAGATTGTTGTTGCTTATTCTGTCATGTGGTGGTTTCTTGCTTTCTCTTTATCATTTGAAAAATTCATGGCGCAGTGTGGGGCACATGGAAGCACAGAACGGTAATGTCCGAAACTATCTCAAGATTAGAAAGATCACCCTGACTTTACAGACCAAACCGGGGCCCAGAGAAGAGAACTGATTTGCCCCAGGCCGTGCAACTGGTTTCTGGCGAGGGGTCACAGGTCACGCTGCAGTTCAATGTTCTTTCCACAACACTGAGTCCCACTGATCTCATCGATCTATTTTCCTGTTAAGCAGATGTGTAGCTTGAATTGGTGCCTTACCAGCGATTGACGTTACTGAGTCAGCAGACGCAGAGAAAGAATGCTGCACTTGTGGGAATTTGGAGAGCTGAGTTCACATCCAGCTAGACTGTGTGACCTTGGAAAGGTCCTTTCCCTTCCCTGTAGCTCCATTTTTACAACCACCTCTTCGAAGGCCAACAGGTTTCTTTTGTAAGCCATCTCTGATTGGTTGGTGAGACTGTCCACAATGCTGTGTGAGGAGATCCGGATTGAGGGTGGGTCCTAAATGTAATGACAAGCACCCCAGGAAAACCATGTGGAGTTGGAGGCAGAGATCAGAGAGGTGTGTGAGCCACCAACGTCCAGGCTTGCCTTTGGTCACCAGAAGTTAGGAGAGGAGCCAGGGACGGGTTCTCCCTAATGCTGGGAGGATGAGGGTCATGAAGGACTAGCAGTGTCTCACTCATGCTCAGACGGCAGGGGTGGAGGATGTCTGTAAGCATACCCCATACACATCCTACCTGTACCACATGGTTTCCCAGGTCCCGACCCACTCCGCCATTCTGGGTCATTACCGTCTTGCTGAACATGCCAACCAGGAGTTCACATCTGACCATAAGGGCCCCCTGTCACGTGTACTGCCTGTGGGCCACCCTGTTTGTGGATCAGATGGCCCCATGGAAACTAGGACGCCAGGACCCGGCGCTCCATCAACACCTTGCTTAGGCCCAACATGGAGGAAGCTCAAGTTTGGTGGCTTAGCGGGGGCTGGGCCCCAGACTGAGAAGAGACTCCAGGTCAGGGAAGTAAACCTGATGGTTGGGGAGCTCTGTGTGGGCGGTGTGTTCTAAACATTGTGTTCCTGAGCTGACAACAAACCTGCTCCCAACATACAATGGCAAATAGGAACTTAAGGCAAAGGACCCCCAAATCCTGGCATGGGCTACCCCAGAGGGCGGGGTATGGGGGCCAGGAAACAGGCCACCTGGAACCCTGTCCTCTCTGCCAGCCTGCTCCTGCTGGAGGTGACTGCAGATGGTCTCTCTCCTGAGGTGTCCGAGAGAAGTGCGCTGTTTCAGGCCCTCCTGTTCCCCCCCACACACACACACACACTCTACCGTGTTTCTGAAGGTCTGGCCTGAAGCAACCAACTCTTCCTTTCTCACTTCACGGTCTTTCAAGGCTGTGATGAAACAATTCATTGAAATCATTTATGGAGAGGGGCCAGCATGCATCACCCCTCTCTCACCCCACCTCCACCCCCTCGGGGTCTATGGAAAATAAATTATTCATTCAGCAAGCTTCTTCCTGTGTGCTGGATGCCAAAAAAGCAAAAGTGCTGGAGACACCTATCCGTTGGCTGGCTCCCAGGTGAAAGTGGAGGAATGAAATGCAAAGGAGTTGTTAGAACAACAACAACAAGGCTCCCTTGGCTGGTAGAAGGAGCCACCTTCAG
Source organism: Echinops telfairi (assembly GCF_000313985.2). Taxonomy (NCBI): domain Eukaryota; kingdom Metazoa; phylum Chordata; class Mammalia; order Afrosoricida; family Tenrecidae; genus Echinops; species Echinops telfairi. The sequence goes on from NW_022111379.1 coordinate 5,570,189, forward strand.
GCTCGGTGGCATCCAGAAACTCAAAGGATGGTGTTGGGTCTCGGCCTGCTAAAGCTGCCACTCTCTGTCCCTCCATCTTTCAGACTGGCTCTCTAGGTCCCCAAGGAGAAGGACGCTGGGAGCCCCTGCCAGGTTGGCCAACCCAGAGAGCAGACAAAAAATAAAAAAGGAGGCTCACAGCCTTTGGCTCACTTAGGGTCACGTGCTGGGGTGGATCCAATCACCGCACGGCCGTTCTGATTGAGCTGATCTGGGACACATGGCCAGGAGGCACAGGCCCCTGTGGAATGAGCTCCCATAGGAAGGGAAGGTGCTGTGATCGTGTGTGTTTCTTATAGGTCCTGACCGCCGGGTGGACCCGTCACAGGTTTCTCTTCCAGCATGGCCCCACGGAGGAGGCCTTTCCTCTTCGAGGGGCGGTATTTGGTCCTCACACCACGGGCCCTCGGCGCCCTGGCTGAGCCAGGATGCTCACAGTTCCATGCTGGTCCTTGGATCCTGGGGCAGGGAGCCAACCGCAATGTAACCAGAGGCCTCTGGGACTCCAGTCCTCTCCAGAGAGCGTAATGACACGGCTCTGACCGCATAGGCTATGGCCCGGGGCCCAGCAGCGGCAGAGGCCACTGTGGCTTGTGGTTTATTTCCTGCCAACGTCAACCCCTCGCTGTCTAACTTTAGAAACCCATGGTTATCTCCCCTTACATCAAGGAGGCCCGCGCTTTCAACTCCAGAGGGGGTGTATTTTTAAGACAACAATAACAAAATCAAAACAAAACCAGAAAGAGATGGGAGGGGAGGAGAAGAGGGGGTGGGAGCAGCAACTGACCTTTCCAAGTCAAAGAAGGAAACACGGAGCCGTGGACTTCAGGGAAATGCCCAGTAACGTCGGTCGGCTGGCATTAAATATATCGACTCTGTTCTTAAAGTTAAAAAAAAGAAATTCAAAATGACCTTTAATTAGTAGACCCACTTCTTTCCTTTCCAGCCAAGCCAAGAGGTTCCTGCATAACCATTGGCCTGCCGAGGGCCTCAGGTTAGAAACGAAACTCCCTGACCCGGAGCCGCTGGCCGCCTGCAAACAGTTCGCCCGGCTGGCTTCGGTTGGTGCTTGGCTCAGTAGGTGCTGGTATGTGAGCAAAGGGGCAGAGGAGACCTCTGGGAAATGAGGTACAGTGAGAGCTGGAGGGTGGGTAACCTGAGACCCAGTCCTTGCTCCCCTCTCACGAACCTGGAGAACTTGAACTGGCCCCTAACTAGCCTTGTCTCACTTTTCTTATTTACAAAATTGACTTTCTGCTCCCTGGCCAGGAGCCCTGGGTTGGCGCAAACAAGGATAGACTCATGGAGAGGTTGGCAGTTCAAATCCATCCAGAAGGGCCTCAGAAGAAAGACCTGGAAGTCTGTTTCAGAAAGGACAGAGCCTGTTGAAAACTGCACGGGGCAGTTCTACTGTGTACCTCCTGCGGTCTCCGGAACCCACCCAAGGGCAACTAGTGGTGGATACCTGGCCGGCCCCTCTCTCTCATGAAAGATGGATAAAACCATTACTAGTCTCGTGCCTTGATGATGCCTCTTTGTTAACTTAACATCCCTTTCCTCTGCCTTGGCCCTTTCCTCAGCCCCCTGCTTCCTTGTCCTGTGGGCACCTCAGCCATCTG
>NW_022111379.1:5572033-5574704 GCF_000313985.2 Echinops telfairi
GGAAGGAGGCTGAAAAATAACATACACTCAGGCTTGTAACCTGAAGGGCTCATTAAACACAGACTTCAGGTTCAATTTACAGAGGCTTCTTTATGCTGAAGTGACTCACCGGGGCAGCTGGGGCCAGGCTGGCCACACACACTCCTTCGGTTCCCAAGGTGGTCAGTCTTTCTCCAGGGTTCCAACAAATTTAGGAAGAGAGAAGCCCTGGCCTTGGCCCCAGGGCAGCCTTCAGGAAAGTCAGAGCCCTAACTGGTCTTTTTAAAAAAATCATTTTATTGGGGCCTCCTACAACTGTTGTTACAATCCATACATCAATTGGATCCGACATATTTGTACATATATTCCATCATTCTTTTCTAGACAGTTACTTTCCATTGAGCCCTTGGGATCAGCTCTTTTTTTTCCCCTCCCTCCTTTGCCCACCCCCTAACCAGCCTTTAACATCCTTAGTTTTTCTTTCTTCTTATTCTTTTTAAATGGATATACAGTTTATACCACAATATGAGGAACTGTCTTAAAGGGTTGCGGCATTAGGAAGGTTGAGAACCACTGGTTTAAAGGTAGTGAAATGCCTGTATCTTAAGTGTAGAATCCAACGTCATGTGATAAATATATAAGCCAAATTAATCAAGACACAGAGCATTTCCATTGATCCAGAAAGTTCTTTAAACTCCTTTCTGTCACACCCACTCCCAGGGCACCATCTCCTCTGATTTCTGTCACCCTGGTGGCCTTGTAAGGAGTCTCAGAAGTGCAATGGGTAAGTGTTCAGCTCTACCTGAAAGTTCAGCATTTTGAACCTACCCAGAGCCTTGGTGGCATAAGAAATTGCTAACCACAAGGTCCACAGTTTGAAATCACTGTCTGCTTTGAGGGACAAGGAGCAGACTTTCTACTCTCATGCAGATGTGCAGCCTCAGAAACGTGCGGGGACAGCCCCACCCTGTCCTGCAGGGTCCCTGTGGGTTGGTATCCACTCCACGGCAGTGAGTCCGGCTTAGTCTGTAAGTGCCTCACCAGGAGGTGATCTATTCCCGTGAGGATGAAACCTAGGACTGCCCCCACCTCCACCCCCCACCAGGAGGCAGTTATTCCTGGGGTCGCCTTGAGTTCGAATCCACTCAACAATCACACGCTGTTTGTTGGGCCCTTCCAGCATTTCCCATGAACGGAAGGAAGCCTCCTTTATTCGTTCTTCGGTGTGTCCCTCCTTTCATTCAGCAGAATGTCCCCGAGGGCCCCCCATGCTGAGCACCTCCCCATTCGGTTCCAGTTTCTGCCGTGTTAAAGGAACGGACCACACGGTGTTTATGCCGTGCGCCTGTTTTCCTGCTCCCGTGGAGAAAGGGGCAGCGATCACGCCTGCGGAAGTCCTTGTGGAGATTCCTGTTTTCGATTCTCCTGGGTAAACACCTGGGGGTGGGATGGCTGGGTCCCTATGTAAGCAAACGTTCAGATGCACAGGACGTTGTCAGAGATTTCTCCGAAGTGGTTGCACCGCTGTACATACCCCCCCAATGTCTGAGCATCCCCACAACTCCACCCTGTTGCATGTTGCTAATCGGCAGTCGTTAGTGTGTGTGTTGGTAGATCCATGCATTTCCCTGGTGGTGAGTGAGGTTGAACACTGTGTGTATCAGCTACCCCTGTATGAGTCACAATCGACCGGAAAGCAGTGGGCTATTGCTTTTTGCTTCCTTGTTCTGTTTCTGGCTGTTACTGTTTATCCTCCAGGGTCACAAATAGTTTCTCCTAAAAGCTTTATAGTCTTGGCTTATAATTTTTAGGTGAATTTCATATTTCAAGTTAATATGCTGTATGTTGTGGGGAGTGGGGGATCTCCGTTTTATCTTTCCATATTTTTATGTAGCTATCTGATCTCTCCTGCAAAGATTTTCTCTCCCCTGGTAAAGTACACTGGTACCTTGATTGAGGTTCGATGGACTGACGCTGTGGGAGGCTCGGCTGTCTCTGGACTTTCTGGTCTGCATGTCTGTCCCAGGCCAAAGCCACATGGGCTTGGTTATGCAGGTTTGTAGTGAGTTGACCGGAAACCAACTTGATTGCAACAGGTTTCGTTTTTAACAATTTATTATGGTTTGGATGAAAAATTTCAGGGCAAATTGGTTTCCCACCCAACAGTGTGTTGCCCCCCCTGCTCAAACCCAATTGATGGGAGGGGGCAGCTCATCTTTCTCCTGCGGAGTGACGGGGGTTTGAACTGCCCACCTCGTAGTTAGCAGTCCAGTGCTTATCTGACAGTGACGCTAGAATGCCTTTCAACCATGGATACATAGTATTGTTTTCCATCTTATAATGTCATGGTCAGTGTTGGTGCCAAGATCATGCTGGTCACATAAAGTGAGTTTGGAAGTGTTCTATTTTCTGAATGAATCATGTTGAATTGGCAGTACTTTTTTCCCCTTAAAAAGGGACACCATTGAGGCTTGGAGTTTTGTTTTTAAAACTATATTTTCTCAAACGAAGTTCATTTCTTTAATAGATACAGAACTGGTAGCTTGGCTATCTCTTTTTTGTGTCAGTGTTGAGAGATTGTGCTTTTCAAATAACGTAACCATTTTTAAACGAGTGGTTGATTTAGTAGTTGATCAGCGTGTTTGTGAACCTTTTTTTAAATTGTTATCACTATCCCTTAGAACAGCGGTTC
>NW_022111379.1:5574804-5576903 GCF_000313985.2 Echinops telfairi
AACCATTTTTAAACGAGTGGTTGATTTAGTAGTTGATCAGCGTGTTTGTGAACCTTTTTTTAAATTGTTATCACTATCCCTTAGAACAGCGGTTCTCAACCTGTGGGTCATGACCCTTTTGGGGGTCGAACAACCCTTTCACAGGGGTCGCCCAAGTCATAACAGTAGCAAAATGGCAGTGATGAAGTAGCAACGAAAATAATTGTATGGTTGGGGGGTCACCACAATGTAAGGAACTGTATTAAAGGGTGGTGGCATTAGAAAGGTTGAGAACCACTGCCTTGGACAGTCTTTTTAAATGTTTCTCCTAATTTCCTTTCTTATTTCAATACTGTGGATATACCGAGAAGAGATTAGGTCATCAAGGATTTTGCCTTACTTGGATCCACAATCAATGCTCATGGAAACAGCAGTCAGGAAGTTAAATGACAAATGCTGCCCAAGAATTCTTTAAAGGGCTGGAAAGCAAGAGTGTCCCTTTGAGGACTAAGGTGTACCTGACCCAAGCCAGGGTATTTTCAATTGCCTCGTTTCCATGCGAGAGTTGGACATTGAATAAGGAAGACCGTGGCAGAATCAATACATTTGAAATGTGCCATCAAGTTGATTCTCACTCAGTGTGACCCTATAGGACAGTGTAGAACTGCCCCTGTGGATTGCCAAGACTAACTCTTCACGGCAGTAGAAAGCCTCCTCTCTTACCTGTGATGTGGCTGGAAGTTTCAAACTGCTAGCCTTGTGGTTAGCATCCCAACACATAACCGCTACACCACCACTTATTTTCACCCATCTCTAGTATCATAGTGGTTTTGTGTTTGGCCCTGTCCTACAGGGTCGCTCTGAGTCAGAGTCAACTTGACGGCAGAGTTAAGGTAACTTTTAAAGAGTGCAAGAGAAGAAAACTTAAGATAACACTTGTGCTAGTTCAGATTAACCAGATAAACAAATTCATAGACACCCCTATGTGTATAAGAAACAGCTCTATATAAAAGTGTAATTGTATGTTGAGAAAACATCTCAGCCCAGTCCAGATAAGGTCCATAAGTCCGAATTAGTCCTTATGTCTGACACCGATCTATAAAGTCCTCTTCAGACTCATGCAACACATGCAATGATGCCGAATGCAGGGAGATCACAGGCCAGTGGGTGGAAAGTCTTGTGGATCCAGTGGCAGTGAAAGCATGTCCATGTTGGGTGGGTCTCCATGTGGCTCCAGGGCTCTGGCTCCATCAGTGTATCTCCATGTGTCTTGTCAACATGAATGTCTTGCAGGGAGACAAGCAGAGAGAGAGTGCGTCTGCCCTCCAGTGAGCTGTTTCCCTTCATTGGGCCTTCAAATGAGGTCATCAAGCGGCAACCTGATTGACAGGCTAGACTCCACCCCTTCCTCAAGTTGACAGTAGATCACGTAACTGCCACCGCAGTTTACATGTGTACATATATGTATCATTTTCAGCACGCTTTATCTTCTCTATTCCCTAATAAAATCTTTCCATAGATTTGAATTGTATTTGCTTTCATCCTGAACAGCATTCCATGTAATTTCTTGTAGTGCACGTCTGCAGGCAACCGATTCTGTTAACCATTGTTTACCTGAAACTATCTTTGTCTGATCTTTACTCTTGAGGGCTGTTTTCAAAGTCCAGACTGCTAACCATTACACCATGGGGCCTTTACTTGATGAGGGCGATTTTCTCTGGATATGGAGTCCTGGATAGATCTTCTTTCAATATTTCAACGATGTCATTCCATTTTTAGTACCTTAATGATATCATTTCATAGTATTTTAAGGATGCCATTGTTATAGTCGCTTGTGAATATGCTTCAATGGTTGCGATCAAGATTTCTCTGCATCGGTGTTTTCAGTAGTTTGAGTAGAATGCACCTTCGGAGAGCCGTCTTTGCGTTTACCCTGCTTGAGACCCACGCGTCTCCCAGCTCTCACTTGGGCCTTTTATTGAGGCAGAAAATTGGAAGCTATGACTTTTTCATACACATTTCTCCTGCTCTATTCTATATCACTTTTTCTTTTTTTTTAATTTTTTAATTGTTTTATTAGGAGCTCATACAACTCTTATCACAATCCATACATACATCAA
>NW_022111379.1:5577448-5591193 GCF_000313985.2 Echinops telfairi
AAACCCCTCTGCAAGGGGATCTCCAGTGGCCTACTAATGGGCTTTGGGTCTCTACTCCGCACTACCCCCCTCATTCACTATGATAAGATTTTTTGTTCTGATGATGCTGACACCTGATCCCTTTGACACCTCGTGATCACACGAGCTGGTGTGCTTCTTCTGTTATCACTTTTTCTATGGGACACTATATGCAGGCCAGACTACAAGGTCACTATTATTTATCTTTCGTATTGAGTAATATCTATGGATATGCCTTTGAGTTCACTGAGCCTATCTTCTGCCATTTCCAGTCAGCTGTTAGGGCCACCTAGTGATTTTTTCATTTTAGTCACTCTGCTTTTCAAGTCTAACACTTCCATTTCTTTATAGTTCTCGTTTCTGTGCTGAGATGATCTGCATGTTCACTCACTGTGACCATACTGTCCCTTGAGGTGATGATCATTTTCAATGGGTGTGCTAACATTGTTGTTTGATGGCTCTACTATCTAGGTCATCTGGCATATGCTTCTTTTGATCATGGGTTACATTTTAAAATGTTACTGGACGTCGAGTATAACACATCATAAAGACTGGATTCAGTTATCATCTTCTGAAGAAAGTTAATTTTTGTTCTGATGGGCAGTGGAGGTCTCAGGCAGACACTCTGAATTTGTGAAGGTTTAGCTTAGCATGTTTGGTTTGCCGTAGCCTTAGGATGAACCGCTTAGTCCTGTGAGAGAGCTTTCACTCTGCTACTGTGGTAGGCCTAGAACTCCAAGCTCTGTAGGCTGCAGCAAACGCCTTGTTCAACTTTTACAGCCACTGAACTTCTTAGTGCTTCCCCATGAGGGAGCCAGTCAAGGATTTGCAAGTAGCTTATATGCAGACCTTGGAGCACCCCCCACCCAATATTCATTCCTTCACATCTTAAGTTCCAGCTTCTCTGTCAGCCTTGGACTCATGATCCCTCAAGTCAAAAAGACTGTGATTTTCTGCTTGCATTATAGCTACTCCTTGGCCTGCAGTCAGGGGTGTAGGAGTCTGTGGGTGCAGGCGTACACCCAGGGGAAAATCTACCTACATGAATCCCACCCGGGTTATCTTCTGTCAAGGGTCATACCCACTCCAATTTCTGCCTGGTTTGGACAACTCTCAACTGTTTCAAAAAATCATGTTTACCAAATTTCCAGACATTAGTGCTGTTTTATATGTGTGAACCCAGTAGTGCTGCACAGGGGTATTGAAGAAGCCTCAGGTGTCCTCACCCCAGCTGAGAATGACAAACAAAAAACCACCACGGAAGGATCAAGCTCATTTGGGGCCACTGAGGAGACAGAAGGAAGGTCATAGGAGAAGAGGTCTAGCCTGTGCACAGGCTGAAAGGGACAAGGGTTTCTAATGCCACCCCCTAGAGCAGTGGTTCTCAACCTTCCTAATGTCGTGGCCCTTTAATATAGTCCCTCATGTTGTGGTGACCCTCAACCGTAAACTTATTTTCATTGCTACTTCATCACTGTAATTTTGTTACTGTTATGAAGCGGGCGATCTTTGTGAAAGGGTTGTTCGACCCCCCAAAGGGGCCGCGACCCACAGGTTGAGAATCACTGCTCTAGAAGTTTTATACCTGGACACTTGAGACTCTGTCTATCCAGAACTCACACATCTCCATCCGTGCTCCATCTCTGGTGCTCTGTAGCTCTGAGCAGAGCCCCACACCCATCTACCTGGTTCCCCGAGGCAGCACCTGAGTGTAGCCTGGATTTCCCTCTCCATCACAGAAATGGACCCTGTCTCCAAGGCCCCTGTTGCTACCCCTCCTCTTGATCATTCCACAGCACACTGCTGTTCAGAGCTCCTTCTCCTTCCCTTCTCTTGGGCTTTGTATTAAAAATTCCCGAGGGACCCCTATTTTGATATTCACCCCCCAATTTTACGACTGCCTGAGGATGTTCTTTTTTTTAATTTTTAAATTTAATTTTTTTCCTCCCTAAAATAAAAATCAGATCCTATCTCTCCCTTTCTACTCAGGGAGGGTCCACCCTACTGAGATCAACACATTACAATGAATCCGAACTGTAAGGTTGGAGCTCTGGTGCCACAATGGTTAAAGCATTTGGATGCTTGGAGGATCGAATCACCTGTCTGCTCCTTGGGAGCCAGGGGCAGTTCTACTCCAGCGATGAGTCAGAGTTGACTCTCTTGAAGGCAGTGGGTTTGTTTGGTGATGATGTTGTTGTTGCTAATTGCCATTGAGTTGATTCTCTGACTCATGGCAAGTACAGTACGATAAATGCTAATACTAATTGTCAACTTGGCGAGCTTCACAGTTTCTGCCTGAGTCACCTGCTCCCCCACCCTCTCACCCCCCAGCCCACCTGCTAGGGAACCCTAAGGCAGAAGAAGAAGGGAGTGTTCTCAGTCACCCCCGGGCTCTGTCCCAACCCCATGCTTCGCCTGCACAACATTGGGATTTCTAAAATTTAGCAGTTTGTCTTCAAGGGAGGAGGGGTGAATATCCCAGAGCTTTGCACTTCAAGGTGTAGAAGCAGACCAGAGAATGAAAGAAGCAACGAGTGCTCAAAGAAGAGTAAGGATCACTCCTCATGAACCCATCGCCTGTGAGGCCATTCAAAGTCCTAGAGATGCCACACAGTTGGAGAGCCACCAAGGCTGTACAGATGACCACATTTTCCTCTGTGGAACCCTGGTGGTTTGCAGCCCCAACCTTTGGTTAGCAGCTGAGCACTTTAGGTACAGCACCGCAAGGGCATCTTGTACCAATTGCTACCATGTCACACCATACTACCTGTGTAAGTCTGGGTAGACTAGAGAAACAAATCTATAGACCCTCATACATGTATAATAAAGAGCTTTATATACAAAAGTAGTTGAATATTGAGAAAACATCTCAGCCCAGTTCAGATCAAGTCCATAAGTCCGCTAATAGTCCATAGGTCTGATCTCAATCTATAAAGTCCTCTTCAGACTCACAAAATACATGCAATGATGCTGACTGCAGGAAGATCACAAGCCAGTGGGTGGGAAGTATTGTGGATCCAGTGGCATTGAAAGTATCTCAGCATGGGAGCGGTCTCCACGCGGTTCCTTCAGCTCCAGGTCTCTAGCACAGCTCCATGTGTCTTGTCAGCAAGCACGTCTCGCAGGGAGTAAATCTGTCTCCTGCCACCAGTGAGCGATTTATCTCTTTAGCGGCTCCAAATGAGGTCATCAGGCTGCGACCTGATTGACAGGCTAACCTCCACCCCTTCACTCTTAATACTCAAATTGACAACAGAGGATGCAACTACCACACTACCTTATCACAGCATGGAGGCCTGGTGGTGTGGTGGTTATGCGCGGCACGGTCGTGAGCAGTTTGAAACCACTAGCTGCTCCAAAGGGGAACGATGGGGCTTTCTCCTCCCGTAAGAATGACAGCCTTGCAAGCTCACAGGGCAGTTCGACCCTGTCCCATCCAGGATCACCATGAGACCACACTGCCTCCATCAATTTATTTTTCAGAAAGGAAGACATTTCTCCCAGCCGCCCACTCCAAGGTTCTGATTTTAAGAGGAAGGATGAAGACGAGGAAGGATGAAGATGGACGAAGAATGAAGATGGAGCCACGAACTTGAAAAGCTCCAGACAGCGACGAGGGCAGAAAGCAAGTTGCTGAGCCAGACATACAGCTAGCTCCGCTCTGTCTGTCCGCGACCCTTCATAAGCCCCCTCCCCGCTCCATCCCCCTCCCGGAGCTCCTGCTCCTCTCAGAGAAGAAGCCGCGTGTGAAAGGAGGCCCGGAAGAAAGGCAGACCCTCTGGCAAAAGGCATCCTTGCACCAGACACACCTCTGTTCGCCTGTCTTGGCTTAGGAGAGACCTCTTAGTGCAGCCTCGCAGCCTCATGACTCAAAGCAGCTTGGACGAGTGAGGTAGGTCAGGAAAGAGCACGGGGCATCAGGGATCTCTCCTGGAGGCTTCAGGACCCCACCAAGGTCACAGAAGTGGCAGGGCAGCACAGGGGCAATGGGGTCGGTGGTCTCCTCTGGTCCAGGTCCACGGTCCCTGGGTAGAGGGACCTGCTGGCCCTTCCCCTTCCCCTCCTTCGCCCCCTCCCTGAGTGGTTGTAAGGCCCAAGAGGAGTTCGGGCAAGCATGAGCTCTTTGGTAACTGTAAAGAGATGCACGCTGCTCCTATTGAGGCAGCTCCAACTCCTCCTGCCTGCATGCATAAGGGAACGGAACGCTGCCCAGTCCTGCACCAGCCTCATGACTGTTATGATGCCTAAACCCCATGGGCGGCCCCTCCATCCCTCCATCGCATGGAGGGTCTGTCGGCCTCTTGTTCGCTGACTCCATGCTTCAGCAAGCCTGATGTCCTTCTCCAGGGACTGGCCCCTCCAGACGTCAGTGAGATCAAGCCTCGCTATCTTCGCTTCTCGGGAGCACTCTGGCTGCGCATCTTCCACGGCTGAGCACAGCTGCACGCATTCACATCAGGCTGCAGTTGCAGGGTGGGGCTCGGGCGTGAGCCGAGAAAGACCTGTAAAGGGCTCCTCAGCCTTGGCGGCCTTTTCTGGGGCTCCAGCTGAGTGAGGGGCCGGTGTAGTTTCCATCGGGAAGGCCCGGGAGCCTCAGCATGCAGCCCCAACCCCAGGGCCCAGCCTGATCCCAAACCATCCCTGACACCCGCCCTTGTCTTTGCAGACACCGGTCTCCATGCAGGCGCTAGGTCTCCAGGTGGCCGTGGGAAGGAGGCATTTTCCCTCTCTCTCGCTGGAGACTCTAAGGAAATGTCAGAGGCCAGACTGGAATTCCAGGCTGCTCCCTTAAAGGATGTGTTTGTGCTTCAAGGCCTCAAAAAGATTAAAAAATAAATAAAAATTAAATAGAGCACACAGGGGCAAATGAAGGGGGAGGAAAAGAGAGTGGAGCATATCCTGGCTCACAAAGCCCTGAGGATGATATTCCTGCTCAGAGCAGCCAATGCAGAGAGAGGACCATAGGGCCGGCCCCACTAGGAGACATAATGTCCCTCACTGACCCATAGCACTATGGGGAAGAACACTGGAAACATAGTGTGGGAATTGAGCCGCATCTGACCCCACCACAATAAGTCGAAACACTAAGGGCACGCAACAGAAGAGCAAGTGGAGCAGGGCAAAGGAAGTCCCCGCCCCAGGGAATACCAAAAATAGACTTTGGGGCCAGGTCATGGCACCCCATCAGACTCCACCAGAAAACACTCCTAAAGGTCAACAAACAGACCTTGAACTATTTATAGGCTTTTCTTTGTGTGTGTGCTGTTGTTTTGTTTTCTTTTGTTGCTTTGTTTTGCTCTGTCTTGTTTTTGTGCATATTATTATCTCTGCAGGTCTATCTTGATAAGTACGCAGGATGGGGGGTGCATGGGAGAGGGGGAGGCGAGGGGGGAAAGGAAGTGGGTGTTAACAAACCCAGGGATGAGGGAACAACAAGTGATCTAAAATCAGTGGAGAGGAGGGTGTGGGTGCCTGGTAGAGCTTGGTCAGGGGCAATGGTATGCTTCTCCTATGCAGGTTGAGGCCCGAGAGCAAGGCTGAGCATTTAACTCTGAGATGTGCTGAGTCCGGGGCAGGGACAGACCCTCTTATGAGGTCTCATACGGGGACGCCAAAGGGCACTGACTTCTGGAGAAAGGATGTCCTTTTTTCTGTTTTTTAACTTTTCCATGATGAGAATTTCAAGCGGAGACCAAACGGCATCCTGCAGTATCTATCGCGCACCTTCAACACGATGGTCTCAGTCAATCTCACTTTATCTATAGTTCTTTTTACTCCCCTCCTCCCCACTCCACTCCTGTGTCCCTTGGAAGTCAGGCCCAGACATTCAAGCTTTTTACCCACGGACCGTAGCCCTTCTGACCTGAGCCCCTCCCTGCCCCGTGGTAGGTATTACCTGGGTAAGGGAGCCACCAAGGTGGGATATGAAATCCAGGATAGGTAAGTCTATAGAGGCACCACTTGGATTAAAAAGGACCTAGGATTTCTGGTGGCATAGCTGTTATGCGGTGGGGTGCTAACCACAAGGTCAGCAGTTTGAAACCACCAGCCGTTCTGCAGGAGAAAGAGGGGCATTTCTACTCCCGTAAAGAGCTACAGTCTCAGAAGCTCCGCGGGACTGTGCCACCCTGTTCTCCAGGGTCGCTGTGAGTCAGTATTGCCTTGATGCCAGTGCGCTTGCTTTTGAGGGATGTGTCAGGAGGAGATGGGGAGCTAACAACAATAACTACAAGAAAGAAGCAAATATTCTAAGATTGATTGTGGCGATGGTTGCACATGTCTTCTTAATATGATTGCATTTGCTGATGTGTGAATTATATACCAAGGGACCAAAATAAAAGGACGTTGACATTCGCTAAATCTAATTCAAATTCTGTCTCCCACACCCAAATGCTATGTGACCTTGCGCAAGTTACTTAACCTCTCTGGGTCCCACACTCCTCCCCTGCAGCAGAAGGATAAAATGATAGGGCTTGGAGAGTTGTTCTGCTAATTTAGAGGCAATCCTGTGTCTCATAACTAGTATGATAATTTTGCACACAACAGGTGCTCCAGAGAGATTTTTTTCTTTCCTTCACCCAGTTGGCCCTGGATAACCATCCTGAGCGCTAGCCACCCAGCAGCGGGTTGCGTTTGACTAGGGTGCCTCGCCTCTGAAACCCCGAGGTTAGGGCCAGAAGCTCCCAAAGGGCAGGCAGGCAGTGGTCCCAGTAAGAGCCGCCTCCCTCTCCGCTCGGTCTGGAGCCTGGACCATCCTCGGCCCATCTGCAGCATCACGTGCTTTCATGGCAGCCGGGTACTCCTTGCTTTCCCAGAGTTCAAGTTGTGGAGTTGGCCCTGACTTCGACATCCCGTGGTGGGTGGGGGAGCAGAGGGTCACTTGGCAAAGGGGGCCAGGCCTGGTTTTTTAGAAGCTCTCGGCCAGCTTCTAGAGACGGTGGTGAGGCCAGACTTCTTCGCTGTACCCTGGGTGGCAGCCGGTGACAAAGGCCCAATAACGGAGACAAATGTGGCTGACGCCAGTGCGGAGTCGAGGGGCTCTGAGCGCCGTCTGGGGCCAGCTTGGTCTTGGGCCTTGCTGCGTGTTTACAAGTCTCCTTCTGACAATTCCGTTTTGAAGATGGGCTTCATTAAAGGGCAATTATAGGTTAAGTAACTTGCTGGCTCCCTGCCTAATGCGGAAAACTCGACTGTGACAATCAGATAATTCTGAGATTAAGCAGACAGCGATTGCTACTGAAAGCAGCAGCTTAGCGAGAGGATAAAAGACTCTCCTCAGCCATGACCTCATCCCAGCTGCCCCGTCTGGGCAGGAAGTCTGGACGCATTGGGCCAGCCAGCAGGCTCTGGGGACCGCTGGCACTCAGAGTCACCTCTTCTGGGAAAGAAGACAGTGGACAGACAGCAAAGTGCTTTTCCCACTGGGTGGTGGGCCTCCTCTGGAGTCCTCTCAGGGGGTGCAGGGCCCAGCCAGCCGTACCCCACTTTGAACCTTCCTCTTCCTCCCCACCACTCCTGTGCATGTAGCTACCAATCTCCCAACTCAACAAACCAGCCATTGAGTTGAGGCCAGCTCACAGTGGCCTGCGTGTCCCAGAGAAACGCCGTGCGCAGGGGCTCCCCCAGAGCTGCTTTTGTTGGGAAGTAGATCTCCCGGTCTTTCTTCGGGGTGCCTATGGGTAGACTTGACCCTCCAACCTTCCCGTTAGCAGCTGAGCATGTGTCCAGGGGCCCTGCTATCCCAGATGGTCACCTCAGAGTGTCCTCGCCCTCCACTTCCTGACCATCGGCGAAGCTGTCCTGATCCAGAAGGGAATGGCCTGTCTCCAAGCTCCTGGAGCCCTGTGTCAGAGAGGGGCTTTTCCAGGTTCGTTAGACAACCTCACCTCTGAAGGACAAGCAGGAAGCGGGTTTATTGGTCCGTGTGGCTATAAGCCCAGGGGGTTGGGCTTTAGGACCCAGGGCTCTGAAAGGCCTCTTCCTCCTTCGAGGCTCTTATCTTATTGTCAGGTCCTTGGGTGGCACCAGCAGTTGGCAACTATTAACTTCAACGTTGGTGGTTCAAACCTACTCAGAAGCACTGCAGAAAGAAGGTCTGGTGTGGGTTTGGGGTAGGGCTATGTCAGCAGTGGCCTCAGGAAGCCTTGCTGGGACCCTGGTGAGAGAGGCACATTCTGGGACCCCAGGCCACACCAACAGAGTCCGAAACCACGTTGGAGACAGGCAGGTGGGCAGGAATCTGTTAGAGCACAAGCCCTCCAGGCAATGCCGTTGTTCTGACGTTGTAGAACTTCAGGCCAGCACATCGGGCCAGCACTGGCTCTCAGGTACCCTTTGGGTGGCATGCAGGACGCACGGTCAGCAAGGAAAAGAGAGCCCAAAGGGAGCTAGCTCTGAAGAAGGGCAGCCAGCACTCCAGGTCCACGTGGCTGCCCGCAACAGAAATCCACTCTTTCGTCTTTCTTTGTTTTCCTGGCACATGAAAAATGCTTAAAAAAATAAGGAAAGTCAGTCATTGCCGTTCGGATAGACCAGGTGCTATGCCAAGTGCCAGGAGCCCTGGTGGTGTAGCGGGTAACGAATTGGGCTGCTAACCATGAGGCGAGCAATTCAGAACCACCAGCTACTCCATAGGAGATAGACGAAGCTTTCTACTCCTGCAATCAGTTATCGTTGCAGAATCCCACAGCGGCAGTTCATCCTCCTGTGTCCTACATATAGGGACATGGCATTGGGTTTGGCCTTTAGGTTTTATTGCTAGGTGTTGGCCCCTGGTGGTAACCAAAAACTGACTCCTCTTCTGCTCTCTGGAGCCATAGACAGGATGAAAAACATAAGTAGGGAGTTCTTGGAGGTGCCCAAATGAGAGAGACAGTTACAGTACTCCGCATGTTAGGGCCTAATTGATCAATAGAGGAGATGCTACACCTGCTGCAATAGCTCAGAGGTCCAAGGAGACCTGAGCTCCAGGCCACTCGGAAGACCCCAGCAGCCCGGGCTGGCGGGCTCTGTCCTGAGCTCTGTCTTTAAGTGAACCCTCTTCTTTGCTGCTTTTTCCCGTGCTCCACCCCAGTGCCACGTACTGAAGAGGAGGGTGCTCCCTGGTCCAATTGGATTTGGGCGTTCCCTACCCGTGGCTTGCTCAGGCAGGCAGGCAGGCAGGCAAAGGCCTGGACAGGTCCCACGGCATCGTCCTGAGTCCCTCTTCAAGCATGGCACTTCAGACTCCAGGGCCATAGCAACTCAATGCAAATGGAGACCTTGTCTGGATCCGGATGTCAATCAATGGGTCATGACCTGCCATCTTTGAGATGAGCAGAAACATCGGCTCCAGGGCCCCTCTCAGGAGGCACCGCTGATTTGAGGAGAGGTGAAGATGTTGGTGGTGGGCATCCAGAGGGCCTGGCTAAGTCCTTCACTTTTCAGATGGGAAAACTGAAGCCCACATTCAAGACACACTGGAGGTCAGTGGCCTGGCCAGCTATGCTGGGGCGCAGGTCTATTCCTGCCAGCAAAATGAGGGTGACTTTTGGAGGATAAGACCTGACTAGACCCACCCCTGAGCTGGCAGCTGCTCAGCTGGTCAAGAGAGACAGGTGCTGGTCAGTGAGGCTGGGAGGTGCCCAAGGGTCAGAAGGCAGACTCCCGAGAATAGAGCAGTCAATGGCAGGTGACGTTCAGACACAACTCTTTAGAGGCCAAGCTCAGCAAGCAGCTAGTTCAGGACAGTGCCTTCTGGGAGGCTGGCCGGCCTGAAGCAGAATGGGGGGGAGTAGGGAGTTTGGAGGTCAAATTCTAGGTGAGCCAGGGTTTCGGCCTTGGAGAGATGGCGGCAAGGTCAGATTGCTGAGTCCCAGGGAGGAGCCGCCCGGTTGCTGCCCCTCTGCCAGAAGTCCCCATGGTCTGACCTCCAAAGGAGTTGCAGGTGGATGGAGTCGACCAATGGCTGGGAATCCTGGCACCTGTGCTTGCAGAGCTCAGCTAACAGCATCAATACCAATGCTAACTGAAAGCTCCCCAAGTCCCCGGCCCTGTGCGGAAACCTCCCGATCACAAGCCTTTCCCCATATCACAGAAGGAGGAAATGAGGCACAGAAAGACCTGACTCTTGTCCAAGGTCACAGCTAGCCAAGGGGGTAGGGCTGGGTCTGAACAGAAGGAGCCAGGGTCTAAGCATTTGTCTTCATCGAATCCATGCCTGCGCCTTTCTACCATCCAGCTATTCCAATTCTGTGGCTTTTCCAAGACACACAGAAGTGGAAAGGGATCTTTTCCTTTCCCTTACCCACCATTCCCAACAAATTCCACCAGGCCTTTGGGCGTCGTCTGCTCCCCAGTCTGGGGTTCAAACCTCCCTGATATCTAAAGACGCCTTTGTGCAATCTGCCCATTCAAATCAGGACCCACCGATGACCTAGGTTTGGGTTGACTAGCAATGGCCTTTGCATCTCTTTGATTCTAAATATGCCACCCCCCACCCCTTTTCCTTCTTCTTATAGGTGTGAAGCCAGGGCAGCACTCGAGGACCCTCGATATCGAGGGGCAGAGCCAGGGCTTGAACGGAGCCCTACTGGGGTTCCCCACGACTCTGGCTGACCCATGAGCAAGCGCCCCCTCACTCACTCCCTTCTCTTTTTGAACATCGGTGACGTTGGCAAGAGCAGGGACCATCCAGTGCCGTGAGTTCTCAGGATATAATTCACTTTAATCTTTTAAGCATTTGACAGTATTTGCTGGAAAGAAGGAGCAACAAGTACATAATTATTGCACTAATTAAGCTGCCAAAAACACAAGCGTGCGGCAAGAGCACCTTTGAAACGGGGAGCCCGGATGCATTAGCATCTGCTGTAAGCTTATTAATCACCTAACAGGCAATTAGCAAGCTGTTACTGTTTGAGGCTGCTATGTAAATAAATTCTTGGGTTAATTTCTTCCTCTGATAATAAAGAAAACATTATGAAAATTAGCTAAGCGACAATGTAAATGATCTTCACTGTTAATTATATGACGGCGTTACATATGCAAGGACCCCAGCGCTGATAAGGGCCCAGCTCCCTCCCTCCTCATCGATCACCCCCAGCCCCCACCGTGGCTCCGCTGCTTTAAAAATAAAAGTGTTGACACAGGTAAGGGGAAGGGAGGGCGCTTTGGGGACGGGAGTCACAGCTGTTTGCTTGCGGCTTGCTCAGAGCTACTGCCAAGGCTGCACATGAAGCCTGGGTTCTCTCCTCTGAGCCTCCAGCAGTCCGGGGCCAGGTCTTTGACCTCTGCTGTTGGGAGGCCAGCAGGGACAGGGCAGAGAAGCCGGCCTGCGGGCCTGCCCCACCTGCCGCTGCCTGTTCCCTGGGGGCTTGCAGAAGAGCTGAATTAAAGCTTCTTGGGCTTGTGTCCTGCTCTCCCTCAGGCAGTTCCAGCCACTGCTGTTGGGCACCTGCTCCACAGGGGCCACCTGGCTCATCCATCTGGTCAGGGTGCCCCACGAGACAGGCCTGAGCCCTGGCTTGAGAGTTCAAATCCCACCTCTATTGTATTGTGGCTGCGTGACTCTGGCAGGTGACCGTGAACATCCTCCAGCCTGCTTTTCCCACACACAGCACAGAGATGAGAGTCACAACACCCAGGCCGGGTTGCTGTGAGGAATCGTCTAGAAGCCCCAGCAGCCCACCTAGGGTGAGCACCCACATGGGTAGCCATCCTCACTGCCATCGAGTGCATGCCGACTCATGGCAACCCTATAGGACAGGATGGAACTGCCCCTGAGGGTTTCTGAGACTTTAGATGTCGACCGGAATAGAAAGCCTCATCTTTTCCTGAGGAGTGGCTGGTGGTTTTAAACTGCTGACCTTGTGGTTTGAAGCCCCATTCCTAACTACCACACCACCCAGGCTCCTGTAAAATAAGACCAGCATCCAGTCTTTGTAGCGCAAATGGTACATTGTTATGCACCGTGAAGGCACATATACACACCAGAGGCACATATACACACCAGAGGCACATATACACACCAGAGGCACATATATACACCAGAGGCACATATACACACCAGAGGCACATATATACACCAGGGCCTGACGTCGCCAACCCCAGGAGAGCCTCTAGGCTAGATGCTGACAGGATCTGCACGGGGATGTGTACTAGGAAGTTCCCCACAGGGACAAACATTCAATGACAAAATGTCATGTCAAAAAAGCCACACATATTGTAGACGGGAGCCATGACTCACATGACTGTCGGTAGGAGAAAGGGTACACAGTGATTAGATAGTTCTGCAGAGAAATGGTCATAGCAGGGACAATGTAGCTATTAACAATGGGAATGCATTCCAAAAGCGATCCTCGGGACTTCAAAATTGTGGAGTAAAACTGAATCAGTTGCAGAATTACCTATACAGTTCAATCATTTATATAAAAGGCCTCAAACATAAAACCTTTATATACTTAGTGTATTGTTTAAGGACATACTTGAATGCAAAAGGGGACTACAAAAAGTTTGTGGAAAACCTCCATTGTCTGTTAATTCCATTTGTCCACACACTTTCTGAAGCTCTTTCATATGTATGTGTGTCTGTATACATATATACACACATATAAATATATGTATGTGTTATATATTTATATGTGCATATAAGTGTATGCATGTGTATGTATATATGCACACACATAAGTAATCATATAAATTTCTATGTGTGTGTGTATGTATATGTGAAAAGGAGCCTTGGGTTACAAAACAGGCTGCTGATTGCAAGGTTAGTGGTTCGAAACCACCAGCTGCTCCGTGGGAGAAAGATGAGGCTTCCTCTTTCTGTCAAGAGTCACAGTCTCTGAAATCCACAGGGCAGTTCTGCCCTGTCCTTCACGGTGGTTATGAGAGGGGACCCCCTGGAAGACAGGGAGGTTTTGATGTATAGGTGGGGTGGGGGCATGTGTATAAACTCAAATGGAAAGCAAGTCAGGGCGAAACACCAAGTCCAGGTTTGTGATTCCTCTTGGTGGGAGCAGGGCTCGCGGGAGATCCCAGAGCAGCGGTTGCCCAGGGAGGAAGCTTGGAGGCAGGAACGGGGAGCAAAGGAGGAGTCTTGGGCGGGGCAAAGGCTGGAAGGGCAGGCAGTGGGAAGAACACGAGTCCAAGACGTGACTGCAAGCCACGTCACGAAGCAAAATGCATGTGAACCGTGGAGTGGAAAACCCATTTGCTCCGTCAATCCTCATCCAAATCCGAATAAGGACAACATAAAACAAGACACCGATTACGGTCTCCTTCTTAAGCTGCAGGTTAGTGGTTATTGAGTTGCTCCTGGTGACCCACATGTATAGAGTTGAAGTGCTTCCCGGGTTTTCAAAGACTTCAATTGTTTGGAAGCAGATCACCAGGTGCCTCTAGGTAGTTTCTAATGCTCCACCTTTTGGCTAGTGGTTGAATCCTTAATCGTTTGCACCCTAACTAAACCCCACCCTATGGAGTTGATGCTGACACTTGGGAACCCTTTGGGACAAGGGAGAGCTGCCTGTGAGTTTTTGAGACTAATTCTTTACTAGATTAGAAAGCCATGTCTTTCTACCACGGAGCAGCTGGTGGTTTTGAACTGCTGACTTTGTGGTTGGTAGCCCGATGTGTAACCACCACCCTACCAGGGCTCCTCCATTTGTACCATAGAAATTAAAAGAAAACTTTTAAAACGTTATGTTAACTATACAAACACACACACTCCTTTTTATAGATTCAAAACA
>NW_022111379.1:5591926-5593085 GCF_000313985.2 Echinops telfairi
CAGCTTTAGAAACCTTACTTCGTCGTACAGGGTCACTAAGCTTCCGCACTAAGTCCACCGCAATGGGTTCATCAAAACGAAACCCTTTGACCCAACGATTTCTAGGCATTTCGCCTCACAGATAAATCTGCAGAAGCATATTCACTACCACGAAGATCTTAATAGCAAACGATTAGAAACATCCTAAATGTCCGCTAATAGGGTTCCAGTTAAATAAATTATGGTAGATCAATAGGATCAAGTGCTGGGCTGCCCTTTAAATGCGTGAGGCGGTTTCCTTGAAGTGATCTGGAGAGCTCTCCAAGATGTATTGTGATGTCAAAGAGGGCAGTCGGCGGAACCTCTAGCATGTGTGCGTACGAATGCATCCTGACCCATGCACCTTTGGAAGGCTTTGCAGGAACACAAGGTCTGCCTCTGGTGGGAGGCCCTACTGGGGGGAGCCAGAGAGGGAGAGACGTTTACGTTCCACTGCATAACTCATGAGCCTTGGTGGCAGTGCCAACCCACCAGTTTGCAGAAAAATGACGCTGTTCCCTTAAAGCAGTTCTCAACCTGTGGGTCGTTACCCCTTTGGGGGTCAAAAGACCCTTTCACAGGGACGGCCTGATTCAGAACTGTAGCAAAATGACAGTGATGAAGTAGCAAGGAAAATAATGTTATGGTTGGGGGGTCACCCCCACATGAGGAGCTGTATGAAAGGGTCGCGGCATGAGGAAGGTTGGGAACCACTGCATTAAAGACTAAGTCTTGGGAACCCTATAGTGCTTGTTGACAGCATTACAGCCCCAGGATGGATTACAATTCAGTGTTAAGAAACAAAACCCCTCACAACGGTGCCACTAGGTCACATCATGATCAATGGAGAACAGATCGAAGTTGCCCAGGGATTTCTCGTGCTTGGATCCACAATCAATGCTCATGCAAGCAGCAGTCAAGAGAGCAAATAACGCATTGCGCAAGACCTCTTTAAATATTAACAAGCATTTGCGTCTCTGAGAAATAAGATGCGCCCGTCTCAAGCCGTGGTACTTCCAATCGCCTCCGCTGCAGGTGAACGTTGAACATTGCGTAAGGGAGACCACAGCTGAACTGATGCATCTGAATTATGGTGCTGGTGAAGCACATCGAGTAAACCAGCCTGTCTTTGAAGAAGTAC
>NW_022111379.1:5593891-5605177 GCF_000313985.2 Echinops telfairi
GCTGACCTTGCAATTAGCCAGCCAATGGCTAACTCACAGCACCACCTAGTGTAGCAGACCTGTATCAGACCCGGAGTCGCTGGGAGGTGCAAACAGTTAAGCATTAATTACTGAGGTCTTGGCAGTTTGAGTCTGCCCAGAGGTACCTTGGGAGTCCAGGTGATCTGCTTCGGAAACGTCCGCCCTTGACGAAGAACCATACAAAGCACAGCTCTGCTCAGGCACTTCTGGGGTCACCCTAAAGAGAAGCCCGTTGGTGTGGTTCTATGAGATCCATCAGCTAGCTCCTTTCTGCCCCACCTGTCTCTTGGGACCCGGGAGACTTCAGCCCATGCCACAGGGCCACCACCTCACCTTCTGCTTTCTGTTCCTGCCCTTACTTCCCCTCCTGGTCATTCCTGCTGGCATTTCTACCACAGGCCGAGGCCTGGTGCCCATACTTGCCACCCCAGACACGGAGCAGCATGTGCTCCTCAGGGAGCACATCTCCAATCAGCGAGTGTGTCAGCATCTCAGCGCTGGCAGGGGCCTCCACACGGCTGCTCCGGCACCCAGGGCTGCATCGGGGTAGGTCCATGTGACTTCTCCTTGGGGATGTCTTGCAGGAAGTGAGTCTTGCCAGCTGAAGCAGGGAACTGGCTAAGGCAGCTGCACCCTGGTCCGACCATCAGAAAGCAAGAGACCCGGGATATAAAAGTGTCACTCAAGTCACGGCCTGATGGCACCTTCTTGTGGGCATGGCCTTCTCATAAGGAGGGTCCTGGGAACCTCTCCCTCTCTCCACCTTCATCTTCCCGCTGGCTGACCCTGGTTGCTGCCAGCCCTGCGATGCAGCCACCACTATTAGATCCACACGACTTTGCACCCACCAGCCTGTGACCTCCCTGCATTTGGCATCATTGCTGTGACTGCGTGAGTCTGAAGAGGGACTTATGGACCAGTATCGGACTTAGGGACTTGAGTTGGACTGGGCTGGGATGTTTTCCTGATATATTAAGCTTCTTGATATAAAGCTCTTTCTTACACTTATATGAATGTCACTGAATTTGTTCCTCTAGTCAACCCAGCCTACCACAAGGACATTTCTTCTTTCTTTTCCTCTGCAAGGTTCATCCTGAACCCCAGCTTAATCAGCACCCCAGGGAACAATTCCAAAATGGGGGCTGGAGGTGGGGGAGCACCCAACTGTACTGGGATGCAGCCAGGCAGTAACCCATCTTACTGAAGCCCTGAGATGAGGGGCTCTTCATCCTCCTCGGCTGCACTCCCTCCCTCTCTTGTTCCCCGGCATTGTGCTTCCTACCACAAAGTCCTTTGCCTCAGGGAAATCAAACCCTTTGGTATCTGCGGAGTTGTCCCGTGTATGCACATGCAGAGGCGTGTGTCTGATGCTGGTAGGCACTTGGGAGTGCCGAGCAGGGTTCTGCATGTTAGTTGTCACGGAGTTGGTTGCAAACCATGGTGACCCTATGTGACTGGGTCCCGCCCACCATCTCGCTCGCTGAAATGTCAGGATCTTGCCTTGCTGCCCTTGAGCCTGTCCGTTGGGCTGAGTAGCTCCCTGGCCCTCGCTGCCCTTCTTCTTCCCTGAACATGATGCCCAGCGCCATCCATCAGAACGGGACGGATGCATCCAGAGCGAGGGAGTCCTCATCTCAGAAGATAGCCGGAGCTCCATCATGTTTTCATTGGTTCATCTTCAGAAGTAGGTCACTGGGCCTTCCTTCCTGTCTGTCTAAATCTGGACGCTCTGCTGAAACCTGTCCACCAGGGCTAAGCCTGCTGGCGTTGGAAACCCTGGAGTTTCCCGGGTCATGGCTCCCAGCACCGTAGCAGTGCACGTGGGAAGACACTGACAGAGGAGGAGTGGAGGGGAGAGAGTACAGCATGCGTCCATCGACTCCAGCACTTATGAGACAGGTCCTGAGCCTCCCCCACCGCCTTTCAGGCCATGCCTATGAACTTCCTGGCATCCCATGGAGCCCCGTTTGTAGGTCGGTAAACCCCAGGCTGCTTAACGGCCCAGGTCTGCCCTCTGCAGTGATACGAGACAAGCCTCTGACTAGTCACGGCAAACAACCCAGATAGAAGGGTTGCCGTCAGTGCTGCCCCCCGGCAAACCCAGCTGTCACAGAGCAGACCTGCACCCTCATCCGGTTTTTAAGGTCATGTACCTTTGGAAGCCGATCACCAGGCCTTTCTTCCCAGGTGCCTCTGGGTGGGTTCAAACTGCCAACCTTTCCGTTAACAACCAAGCTCTTAATTGTGTCCACCTCCCAGGGATTTCTTATCTTGTATGACAACCTCCTGCTGAGGCCACAGTTTTGCTCTTGGCCCTCAGCAACCTCCCTTCCGCTCCTTTAATAAGCTTTCTGGCCCGCTCCCAGACCCCTCCCCAAGCCAGCCACTCATTTCCCAATTGCCTTCAAACCTTGATGTGCTTTTAAATCCTTGACACTTAAAAATACACAAAAACCTTTGAAAGTGGCCGGTGGGCACAGACAGAAGGGAGGTTGTTACTCTTCAGCCCTGGCCGTGTTGCCTGGGCCCCGGCCGTGTCTGAGGGCGAGCCTTCCCTGTTTAATGGCTGCATATCACTGCTGGGTGGTATTGATCTGGTGGTCAATAGCCGCCCCCTAGGTCTTTTCCACAAGCCCGGCTGCCAGCCAGCCTTCCACATCCTGCACTTAGGAGATCGATTTTCTTGAACCTGAAATGCAAGGCGTTGTGCATCCCCGTTAAGCTCTATCCCGCTCGAATCATTCGCTCGCCGGGGCCTGCCAAGATGGCTGTGAGTCTTCAATTGATCTTCGCAGCACAGGGCAATGGAGAGTGCTGGTCTTTGGCTGGCTTTGCATAAACCAGCTACACGACTTTGAAGTGGAAGTTAGGATCCCCGTGGTTTCCTTGAAGCCCGGTGTACAGAGAACCATTTGGAATCTCACCTGGTCGCCTCCTTCCCTGCCCCTGTGAGAAGGCTCCTTCTGTGTCTATACTCAAAGACCTGTGCCTCCTTTCAGGTTGATGTATTTAGGACCAGGAGAGACCTGGAAGGTAGCCCTCCAGTAACCACCCTGTAGGTTCCAATGGAACCATCGTTCAGCCCATTTGGGTGATGGTTGAGCAAAAAGCTATGACAGCACAGATTGATGGATGGCCTGGCCTGCATTCCTCTTCTGTCTCTGCTCCGACCTTCATTGTCGCAGATGTGATTGGAACCCCTTGGCCTCGAGCCTACACAACGGATGTCCCTGTTTCTTTCGCTCTGTCTTAGTCTACCTGGTGTACCGCCTGGCTACAAGCCTTTGAGAAATACACATGGTCCTTGTGGCCAAAATGTCTCTGTAGCTGGCCCCTTCAAAACGTCCCTGCCATCACGACAAAGCCAACTCATAGCCGCCTTAAAGGACAGGGCAGAACTGCCTCTGTGGGTTTTGGAGATTGTAACTCTGTACGGGAGTAGAAAGCCCCATCTTTCTCCCAGTGGAACAACTGGTGGTTTCAAACTGCTGACCTTGCAGTTGGCAGCCCAATGCCTAACCATGATGCCATCAGGGCTCCCTAGTTTGGGCAAAGGGGTTCCACGGTGGCCTCCCGGAAGCTGACCTCTGGCAAACTTCCTATGAGTCCGATCGGTGTTGGGAGAAGGGAAGGGGTGGTCCAGCTAGTTTGCCTTCATCCAGAGCCAGGAGCTGGGTTTTAGGTCCCTTCTCCAAGGTCCTAAATCCTAAGCCCACCTTAAAGACCATGCCCAGCAGCGCAGGGCATTTTCCTTCCAAGAACACATTGAGCTCAGATCCAGGATGTGATCATCAAAAAGTTTTTAAAAATCAAAGTAAAATGGGAAGTTTTCTCTCCAATTTGAGCATCTACCTTCATTCGCACTGCCACCACGTCAATATTGGCTCATCTCACTGCGGTCGGGTCAGTTCTGGCGCAGAGGGCAGGGTAGAGCTACCCCGGAGACTTTCTGACACTGTTACTT
Organism: Echinops telfairi; assembly: GCF_000313985.2. Lineage (NCBI taxonomy): Eukaryota > Metazoa > Chordata > Mammalia > Afrosoricida > Tenrecidae > Echinops > Echinops telfairi. The sequence continues at coordinate 5,597,877 of NW_022111379.1, forward strand.
GCTACAGGAGTAGAAAGCCTCATCTTTCTCCCTCGGGGCTGAATGGCGGTTTTGAACTGCTGACCTTGAGGTTAGCCTCCCAACATGTAACTGCTATGCCACCAGGGCTCCTTTGCCAACTTATAGCAACTCTATAGGACAGGGTCGGATTGCTCCTGAGAGTTTCCGAGACTGTGGCTCTTTATGGGAGTAGAAAACTTCATCTTCCTTCTGAGGAGTGGCTGGTGGTTTCAAACTATTGACCTTTTAGATTGCAGCCCAACATGCTCGACCGCTGTATTCCACCAGGGCTCCAAGTAGGAGCATGGGGCATCTACTAGGCACGCATTCACACGTGTGTGTGTCAGGGGTGGGGGGTGATGGCAACATATCTGAAGAAAGACTAAGATTAGAGCACCCACCCTCCCCTCTCCCTGAAAGATGAAATGCCACCATCTTTGAGGTCTCTCTTCAAACAGTAGAGACACTTCATCTGTTGCTTTTCCATTTTTGGTTTCCCTTATGCGGCTGAAGGAGCTGGGGGAGGGGGTGGCTGAAAGACCTGCTAACCAGCCCTCTGTCCAGGTGAGGCTGCCGAGTCTCAGCCCCGTGGGAAGCCCGCACAGCCAGCAGCAAGAGGCACCTGCTATGGTGCTGGTAGGTGGCTAAGGCTTGCAGGCTTGCTGTGTGCTGCCCACCACTGTTTGGCTGCTTGCTCTTCTGCCTCCTCACAGAGTTCCCACTTTGGGCAGTTGGCAGCCTTTCTTGTGGCTCCTCTTCCAGCCCCTGTCATCGAGTCCATCCCGACTCATTAGGACAGGGCAGAATGTCCCTGTGGGGTTTGAGACTGCAACTCTTTACAGGACTAGAAAACCCCATCTTCTCTCCTGAGAAGCCGTTGGTGGTTTCGAACTGCCAACCTTCTGCTCAGCAGCCCAATGAGTAACCACTACACCACTAGGCCTTTCTCTCTCTCTCTCTCTCTCTGTGTGTGTGTGTGGTGGGGGTGGGGGGTGGTGGTGGCATAATTTTCCCTGACAAATTCGCCCCTCAGCACCAATTAACATTCTTCCCTTCATAACTGACACAAGCCATTCCAGGGTTTTCCTGGTTTGTTTCCAAGGATTTTTCTTCCTCTTTTGATAGCGCAGACATTCTCTTCTGAAGTTCCCATCATGTCAGCCCCCTTCCTGGTTGCTTCTGCTTCTCCTAATAATGGAGGTGGCTCGATCCGATCCCCACTGGGCCACAGCGCTGACAGGCAATCAGAGCTGCTCGCCACTGGTCTCTCACTTTCTTTGACTTCAAGAACTTCCCGAACCATTCCTTTTTTTTTTCTTTTTAAAATCATTTTACTGGGGGCTCATACAACTCTGATCACAATCCATCCATCCATCCATTGACTCGAGCACATGTGTACATTTGTTGCCATCATCATTCTCAAAACATTTTCTTTCTACTTGAGCCCTTGGTATCAGCTCCTCATTTTCACACCCCTCCCTGCCCCCCTCCCTCATAAACCCTTGGTGATTTATAAATTATTATTTTGTCATGTCTTATACTGTCCGATATCTCCCTTCACCCACTTTTCTATTGTCAATCCCCCAGGGAGGGGGTTATATGTAGATCATTGTGATCATTCCCCCTTTCTACCCCACCTTCCCCTTACCCTCCTGGTATCACTACTCTCATTATTGGTCCTGAGGGGTTCATCTGTCCTGGATTCCCTGTGTGTCCAGTTCCTATCTGTACCAGTGTACATGCTCTGGTCTAGCTGGATTTGTAAGGTAGAATTGGGATGATCATGATAGTGGGGGGATGGGGTGGGAGGCGTGGAACCACTAGGCCTTTTCTGTAGTTCACGTTAGTATCATTTTTCCATTGTCCATCTGGGGCAGGGTTCCACCTTTACACAGGCTCCAGGTCTCGAGATTTTGCCAGATCATTTTTACCAACTTTACAGAGGAGGAAATGGGCACAGAGAGGGCGAGTGGCCACCACCAAGACTGCACAGCTCATAAGAGCAAGGTGGGTGGGGCAGGGTTCGGGCTCCCTGGGATGGCCTCTGAGCCTCTGCTCATTGCTCACATGCCTCTTCCCTGTACCCCCATCGCTGTTTGGTTGGTTTTATCTCATGGCAGCCTCGTGTGTGACAGAGTAGAATTGCTCCCCAGGGTCTGCTTGGCTGTGATCTTTTGGAAAATAAATCACCAGGTCTTTCTTCCAAGGTGTCCCTGGGTGGATTAGCACCTTGGCTAAGATTTCCAGTGCAAACCAATTGTGCTCTAAAAACTGCAAACCGTTCAAGACCTAAAGGGCTGGCTGGATTAATGACTGGCAGAATAGCTGACCTCTAGGGGAGTCCTGGTGGCATAGTGGCTATGCACTGGCTTGCTAACCTCAAGGTCGGCAGTTTGAAACCACCAACTGCTCCTTGGGAGAAAGACTGGGTTTTCTAGCCCTGTAAGCAGTTGCTGTCTCCAAAGCTCACGGGGTCAGTTCTACCCTGCCCTATTGGGTACTATGTGTCAGCATCAACCAGATAGCAATAAATTTGGGTGTTTTGTGGGGAGGCAGGAGGCAGGAAAGGTAAGGGTAAACTTTCTAGAACTTGCTCCCAAGTTCTCAGGCTGAGCTCCTTGCTTCTCCTTGGCAAGTTGCTGTCCACAGAGCTGCCAGCACTGTCTTCGTCAATGACAGTTGTGCAATGCCATTCTTCTGCTCTGTCCTGTCCAAAGGATCCCCATCAGCAGGAAGCTAAAAGCACACCCTCCCCCTTTCTCTGTCCCTCCATGCTGTGGCCCCGACCTGTCTCCGGAAGCTCCTCCCCTCCAGTCACGTGCCCCTGCCGCTGCTCCTTACACAGACTACTCCGTGGGCGCTCAGAGAGAGGCTGTGCATCTGCCATTCTCTGCCAGCAAAGCTCTTCCCTGGGTTTAGCCAGGCCATGGCACCAATGCCACCTTCTCAGAAAGGTGACCCACAACCCTCTGAGGTCCTCTGCTCCCTCTCCTTGGACCCATTCACCCTCCCTAGGCCCTGCTCTACTTCTCTTCAGGGCACTATCACACCTAGCTGGGAGGGCTCCTCAGTGTAAGGTCTCTGTCTGTCTGTCTGTCTGTCTGTCTCTCTCTCTCTTTCCTCCAGAAGCTTAACTCATTGCTATATCTCCAATGCCTCGCTCAGGATCAGGTGCACAGTAGGCAGCAGATTAATAACTTGGAGGCGAAGGGTTCCATCCCCACACCCCTGCAGACTCAGCGTCTAAGCTCAAGTCGATGCCAGAATAGTGGCATTTCATGCACCCTGAAAACTGGCAAGGTGAGTGGGGGGAGCCAGCAATACTTCTTCTCTTCCTCCTCCTCCTCTTCCTATGGAGGCAAAGTGTCCGAGGGAGCCCTGGTGGTGCAGTGCTTACATGTTGCACTTCCATCCGCATGATCGGCAGTTCAAAACCACCAGCAGCTCCGAGGGAGAAAGACGGGGCTTTCTCCTCCTGTAGACAGTTACAGTCTCAGAAACCCACCTGGCGTCTCTGTGAGTCAGCATTGAATTTGGTTTGGGTTGATCAATAACGTAAAGCCAACACCGTGAACTAAGCCTCTTACGGTAGGGAAGTCAGTGGCATTAGCACACCAAGAATGTGGGCAACCACCACCTTGGCCAAGTTCTCAAACGCCCTCATCAGCCAAGCAGGAAACATACCACAGTCACTCCCTGGCTCTCCCATCTCCCAGCCCCAGGCAGACACTAATCATCTCCCTGTCTCTGGGGATCTGTCTGCCCCGCTTCAACAGATGGCTTCGTGCAATATGCATGCCCTCTTTGGTGCCTGCCTCCTCCCCCTTAGCAGAGGGCTTGTGAAGCTCCTGGATGTTGAAGGGAGAACCGATACTGCATTCCTTTTGATGGCTGAGTGCTATTCCTCGGGAGGGAGTCTTCCTCCAGGCGACAGCAGGACGGCAGGGGTCCGTTCCCTGCAGGGCTTGCTCTGAAACCAGGCAGGCCGATACAGAATGTGTGAACCGAATTCAGAGGAAAAGGAGGAGGGGGAAAGACAGCGAGCAGGAAGGAAGGAAAGATACAAGAAGGGAGGAGCAGGGAGGGGGCAGGGGACGACAGGGAAGTAGGGAGGGAGGAAAGACCAAAGGAGAGAAGGAAGGCGATGGAGAGAGGGGAGGGGTGGGTGGGGGAATAGAGGGGAGAAAGAGATAGGCCAAAAGAAGGGAGGTTCAGAGGGGGAGAAAAAGTAAATGGCTCAGTGAGAGCAGCCTTCAAGCCACGAGGGCACCCAGCAATACACAAGGATCACAAAACGAACAACTCTATCGATGCCAACGAGGGGGGTTGCAGTGGAGACCCAAAGCCCACCTATAGATAATTGGATATCCCCCCACAGAAGGGTTATAAGGAAGTGATGATTCAATCAAGGTGCAGTATAGCACCGACGAAACACACATTATTCCTCTAGTTCCTAAATGCTACCTCCCCCCACCCCCTCCCCACTACCGTGACCCAGTTCCACCTTACAAATCCAGCTGAACTGGAGAACACACATTGGGACAGATAAAAGCTCTCCACACATGGAATTCAGGACAAATAACCCCTCAGGAACAAGAGTGGGGTTGGGATATCATGAGGGTAGGGGGATGGTCAGGGAAGGGGAAGAGGGAGAAAGGGGGACCCATCACAAGGTTGGCTATATAGCAGCCCTGATAGGGGATGAATAACAGAAATGTGGGTGAAGGGAGACAACGGATAGTGTAAGATACAAAATAATAATAACAATATATAATTGATCAAGGATTCACGAGGAGGGGAGGGGAGGGGAGGGAAAAAAGAGGAGCGTATGCCAACGGCTCAAGTAGAACATGTTTCGGAAATGATGATGGCAGCATGTGTACAAATATGCTGGATACAATTGATGTGTGGAATGATATAAGAGCGCAGGGTGCGGGTCTCACAAGCTGCCGCCGGGACCACTCCCTGCCCAGCTGCTGGCCCCATGCTTGCACTGGGATCCTGAGACAGGCTGGGATAACTGTGCCAACCCCAGTTGGACGGGCTGGGTGGGCCTGTAGCCTCCTTGCCCCCACAGACCAGGGCTTATCTGGGGATGGTCTCATCAAATACAGCCTTGTTTCCTCTGTAGCTTGGAAAGAACAGTCTTCCAGAACTGGGGCTGAGCGTCTGTCCAATTGAAATACTGACCAACTGAAATACTGACTCCTGTCAGGCCACGGCTTCGGAAGTCCAGGGTCTGTTTCCCTTGAACGGTTTGGGACATGAGAGATCCCTCTTCGATTCAAGCTGGTCTGCTAAGGGCCTTTTCCTTCACTCCTCTGTGTTTGGCCCTGAACAGTGGTGTGGTCAGTGGCTGGCTCACAGAGGGACCTCACGGAGGTTGAAGTTTCTTCAAAGACCAACAGCTACATGCATGGAACTCTGGTCTGGGGCACATGGTGCAGCGACGACAAAAAGCCTGCTCCTACAGAGAAGGGTGCAGATACCCCAGGCTCCAGGTGGGCTGCTTCCCCCGCCCCTCGGCCCCCCCTGCGGGCCTGGGCCCTCCACACAGCCTGCAGACGAGGCGTCTCGGCCCTATAATGCCAGCGATTCTCCCGAGGGCAACATTCTTTGATTGATTTTGCAACAGTGACAGTAAAACGGTTAATAAAAACCCGATTGATCTCTACAGAGGTGCTTTCCATGCTGCACAGCCCTGGCTGAAATGAGTGCTATCCATCACGCCGGCAAGGCAGCCTGGCTGGCAGCGCCTCCCACCAGGGCAGGGGCAGTGGGACCCTTGCCAGCTTCCTGCAGGAACCCCACCTCCCCTTCAGCCTTGCTCAAGATGGAAATGCCTGCCCGTGTCCCGCCTTCCGCTTTCCTCAAGGCCCAGAGTGTGGTCCTGAGCCAGAGGCTGCTCCACACTGGGAACCTGCTGAAATGCAAATCCACAGGGTAAGCACTGGGCTGCTGACCCTGGGAGCAGGGGGTCAAACCCACCAGCTGCTCCTCCGGAGAAAGATGAGGCGCTCTGCTTTAGTGAGGCCATACAGCCTCAGAAGCCCTCTGGCTCAGGTCTACATGCTAGAGAGTCACCTAAGTCGAACTCCACTCCTTGGCGGCGGCTTGATTTGGCTTGGTTTATCCCTGCTTGCTGACCCGGTGTTCTTGGCGGTGGGACCAGTTCTCTGTGTTCTCACAAGGCACGGTTCAGCGGTGGCCTTCTTGCCTCCCCCGTGGGGCACTCAGGCCGGCTTCTCAGCTAAGTGCAACCACGACCCATCTGTCAGGGAAGGTCAGAGTTGGTTGCTGTGATGCTAAGCAGGTTCCAGACTCAGGCAGACCAGGAAGAAAGGCCTGGTCACCTGCTTATGAAAGCCCTATAGATCACAGGCGTCCAGGCCACACCCAACAATGGGATATGCGGGGTGGCCTTCTCTTCTGCTGGTCATGAGGTCACCTCGAGTCAGGCCAATTGGACAAGAGTCAGTAACAGCCACCAGTGCCAGGATTTCTGATTCAAGTTCAGGCTTCAGGACCTACCTCTGCTCTAAAGGCTGCCCCTGCACTTGCAGGGGTCTCTGGACACCCAGAAGTTTCAGATGTCCTTGTGTTAGGCTGGGTTGACTAGAGAAACAAATCCAGTGTAAGAAAGAGTTTTCTATCAAGAGATAATTAGACACCAAGAAAACATCCCAGCCCAGTCCAACTCAAGTCCATAAGTCTGACAGTAGTCCCTAAGTCCCTCTTCAGACTCACAGCCACATGCAATGATGCAGGAAGATCACAGGCTGGTGGGTGCAAAGTCCTGTGGATCCAACGACAGTGGCTCTAGCAGCAATCAGGGTCAGCCAGCAGGAGGGTGAAGGCAGAGAGGGGGAGAGTCTCAGGACCCTCCTTATGAGAAGGCTGCACATACAAAGGGTCAACATCAGGCTGTGACCTCATTGACAGGCTAAACTTCACCCCTACAGTTTCATATAGCTTCAAATTGACATGAAATTATGCTATTACCACAGTCCTCTTTCCCTTCTCTCCAAACACATATGACGGGTCCAGGCTACACATCTGATCCACTCTGGGCAGGGGCCTGTTCTGGAATAGAGGAGACAAGAAATGGTTCTCCAACAATGGGGATCTGAGTGTCAGCCTGTAGAGCAGGGGGTCCTCAAACTTTTTAAATGGGGCCAGTTCACTGTCCCTCAGACCGTTGGAGGGCCAGACTATAGTTTAAAAAAAACTATGAACAAATTCCTATGCACACTGGACGAGTCGGCTGCTAAGCAGGGCAGGCAGCGGCGGCAAAAACACCC
>NW_022111379.1:5605277-5610363 GCF_000313985.2 Echinops telfairi
GCAGTTTGAGGACCCCTGCTGTAGAGGGTCTTCTGAGGGCTGAGCCAAGACCTACCCCAAACCTTCCTCCTGGGTCAGAGAAGCGAGGCATAAGAGGCAGGACAGTGCAGTGGTGGAGAGTTCTGGAGTCTGAATGCCTGGGGTCAGGTCCCACGTCGACCCCATATGAGCCCGGTGACCTTGGGGAATCATTTGGCCTCTCTGTAATCTTTAGGGAAAACAGGCTGTTCGGTCCTTTCCTGAGGAGCAGCTGGTGGGTTTGAACCGCTGACCTTTCTATTAGCAACGGAGTGCTTACAAAGTATGCCAGGAAAGCAGACCACCGCATCTTTCTCCTGCTGAGCAAGGGATGGATTCTACTGCCAACCTTTCCATCAGGAGCCAAGCCAAATACTTGAACCCTGTGACCCAGCCGCAAAATGAAGAGGGCCTAAGAGACTTGCTCCCTCGGGACAATGGGCTTCTTACAGTCGGTTAAAACAAAGACAAGAGAAAGGGGTCGCTCTTAAGTTGATTCTGACCCAGGTGAACTCATGTGTTAAAGAGTAGAACCGTCCCGAAGGGTTTTCTCAGCTGTAGTCCTTACAGAAGCAGACTGCCTGGCCTTTCTACTCACAGCAGCCTGAAAGGACCGAGTAGAGCCTCCTCAGATGGTGTCCAAGGCTGTAGACCTTTGTAGGAAAAGCCGGCCAGCTCTGTCTTCCTCAGAGCACCTGGTGGGCCCACACTGCTAACCTGCTGCCTGGCAGCGGAGAGCTTATCCACTGTGCAGCCAGAACACCAGCCCCTTAACAGGTTGAGTACAAACCACGTGGTGTGGCTCCGGGGGACTCCTGAAGGAGCTGGAAACCCTAGAGCCAGCCGGGGAGTCTCCACGCTCCTCCTTCATCAGGTGGGGTCAGGCCCTGGTTCCCTCTGGGTAGGGTGTGAGTGCTATGCCAAGTCAAAGGGGCAGCTGGCAAGAATTCTGGCTTCTCCCTTCCCAAGGTTGCCCTGAGGTCAACCTCCCCTCTCCCAGCGGCAACCCCAGTCCTCCCGGGACCCCAGGGGAGGAAAACTCCAGAAAGGGGACACGAATGGATGAGGAAAGCATCCCCACAGCACTTCCCAGCAAGCCGTGCGCTGTAAAGGTAGACTGCCCACAATGCACAGAGCCGACTTTGTCAGGGAAATTGCTTTCACCCGGCATCATTTTTTATGTGGTTGTTCAATAAAATAATTATTGATGGCCTCATCCATTTAAGTCACAATCAAAACAGCAGGCAGCAGGGGACCGGGCCCCACATTTTATCACCAGAGCGAGAACTATTTTCTATCAATTCGCAAATACATTCACACCGAGGTGAAAAATTATGCCAGCTAGGATCAAATATATCAAAGGCTGGAAGCCAGGAGGGAGGGGCTGGGGTCTGAGTGCTTTTCTTCATTTTTTGTCAGTGAAACGAGTGGGAGGCCAGAGCGGAGTCTGCTGCCTGCAAGTGGGCATCCGTGCAGGGGAGGGAAGAGCTGCCATCTGCACTGGGCACAGGGAGCTTAATATCCAGGAGGCAGGCAGGCAGGCAGGCAGGCACAGGACAGTGGTTATCCCAAGGAAGGAACATCGGTACCTGTGAGTTAGACAGGAGACTCAGAAGGAGCACTAACGATCTACATCTGAAAACTCAGCCTTGGAACACCACGCGGAGCCGTGGTCCACCTGGGACAAACCTAGGATGGCCAAGAGTCAGGATGCGCTTCCAGCAACAAGCTTTTATTTTCTCCCAAACTCACTGCCATTGAGTCCATTCTGACTCACAGCAACCGTACTGGACAGAACAGGACTGCCCCTGGGCATTTCTGAGCTTGTAATTCTTCATAGGAGAAGAAAGCTTCATCTTTCTCCAGAGGACAGCTGGTAGTTGTGAACTGCTGACCCTGTGACTGGCAATGCAACATATAACCCACTACGCCACCAGAAAAGCAAAGACGTTACTTTGAGGACTAAGGTGAATCTGACCCAAGCCATGGTATTTTCAGTCACCTCACATGCTGGTGAAAGTGGGACACTGAGTAAAGGAGACGGAAGACGAATCCATGTGTTTGAATGATGGTGCTGGTGAAGAACATCGAAAGTATCATGGATCGCCCAAAGAACGAACCAATCTGTCTGGGGAGAAGTGCAGCCAGAATGCTCCTTAGAAACAAGGACAACACAGCTTCGTCTCACGTCCTTTGGGCATGTTATCAGGAGGGACCAGCCCTGCTTGGTACAGTGGAGGGGCAGCAAGACCCTTGATGGAATGGAGCGACAGGGATTGCCACAACGGGCACAAACCTAAGAGCGATTGTGAGGATGGTGCCCGACTGGGTGGTGTTTCGTGCTATGGGCTGGAGCTGACTCGGCAGGCCCTAATACTCACGACGTCGGGAGTCCCTGGGTGATACATATGAATGCATGCTTGGCTGCTAACGGAAAGGTTGGAGCTTGGAGTCCACCCCGAGGTAATGCAGGAGAAAGGTCAGGTGATCCACTTTTGACAAGACAATCATGTGGCAACAGATCTCCTCTGACCCCCATGAACTTGTCAGGGCTCAGACGTGGCCCAACAGCAAGAGGTAACTGCTAGAAGCAGGAGACTGGCTCACAGAGACGCAGGGGTTAATAGTCACCCACTACCCATTCCTCAGCATCCAAATAGGTAGAATTTGAACCATCCTAGGGAGAGAGAGGGAGGGGACAGGGAAGGAGTGGGGAGCGATTACCAAGTGTCACTCCGTCCCCTGCACTGTACTAGGTGCTTGCTTTCAGCAACGGAGTTCATCCTCCGATAACCCAAGAGGCAGGCCTGAGTCATCCCCCAACTGACAAAGAAGGGCATTACTTGTAAGGGACAGAAGGTAATTTTTTAAAAACCACTAAAATTCTATTGTGAAATTGATGAAGGCTTACAGAGTGCATCAGTTTTCCATTCGACAAATTCAAACACATTTTGTTTCATGTAATTGATTGCAATTCTCACAAAGAGGTATCCTTTGTCCCACTTCCTCCCTACGTCTCCTGTTTCTATTCCCCCTCCTTTCCTAACCCTTCTGAACTCTCCTTGGGAAATGCTGCCCTTTAGATATAAAATTACTGAGTGTTCCATATTTGTAAATAGTTTTATTGGCACATAATTCACATATCCTACAATTTAATGGTTAAATCATCTCCCTGAGCTGTGCAATCATCACCATAATCAATTTCAGAACATTTTCTTGTTTCTTGTACTCGTTGTTAGCTCCTCATTCCCGCCTAAGTACTATCCCGGTAGATTTACCTGTCCTGGATTACAGGTACATACAGATCATATAAAACAAAAGTAAGAAACAAAGAAAATAACCCCAACAATGACAAAACAAGTCAGAGAAAAACCTCAGTTGAAAAGGAAATACAAAGAACTGAAACAACTGTAAAACGAGTCAAAATGGAGCTCAAATGATCAAGTGTTGCATTTCAACCTAGCTACATCATCCATACTCAACTTTACAAACCTCTCTGTCTGATAGCAAGGCTATTCACAGGCCTGGACTGTCACCAGATGGGCTTTAGTCCACGAGGGGACCCTGCAAATGGATCTGGGGCTTCCACTCTCCTCCATAGCCTTCTGCAAACCAGATGTTCACACTGTGAGCTCTGGGACCATCCCTCCTTTGACTTGGGTTTTATTATTTACAATCCTTGAATCACACAGGCTGGTGTGCTTCTTCCATGTGGACTTAGTTGATGCCTCGCTTAGATGGCTGCTTGTTTGAAGACAAGATTTAAGTGGCTGGACGTGATTCTTTCTGCTAGCTGGGCACCATATAATGAATGGCCAATGGAGGAGGACACAACTCCCTAAGTCTCTCTTCCCCTTTGGACCGGTCACTCTAGCATTTGGCTGAGAACTGAGTCGCAGGGGTACGTTTAGTTCTAGAGCTGAAGGGTGACAAAGGGCCATGGTCTTGGGGGTTCTACCAGTCTCTATTTGACCAGTCAGCCTGACCTCTTAAAAATGATCTTGTTAGTCGCCATATAAAGATGGGGCCCATGTGCTCTATCTCATAGTGTCAACCCGAGCGAGGAAAATTCACTGCACACAACCTAGCAATGCAACAAACGGCAGCCGCCGATTGACTGATGTGGGTGTGGAGGTGGAGGAGGTGCAGGGCAGGGGCTGCTTGCTTGCTGGGTGGGGGATTTTGTTTGTTGATGCTTGGAGAGCAATGAGTTCTGCTGAGGCAGCAGAGTTGTTTTGAAAGGGAGAACTCACAGGGAATGGAGACAATACCAAGGGGAAGGCCACTCAGGGTCATGGGGACAAGGTGGGCCTGGCATGACACGGGTGGGCTGTGGACCCCAGCACTGACCTACAGGGCTGTCCGCAGAGCCTCACGCACAGAGGACAATCCCACACACCTGAGGCCGGGTCTGCCTGCCGCCTTCTCTCTCACAGAAGGCTGCATCCATTTGCACCCATGTTTCCGGTTGTGCTCCCAAAGGCGGTGACCCTAGAGATAAAACTCCAACGATTGGCAAAGAATGTCTTAGCACCCCCTGAAGTTCCACCACCAGTACTACCAGGGCTCCATGATTCTATATCATAAACCACCGAACCTCAAACAATGGACCACGGTGCTGGCGTGAACACTGCACATCTGGTTAGGGGTTGCAAACCACGCTCCCTTCCCTCATCAAATGGAATCAGACTCTCAGCGACCCTCTAGGACAGGGTAGAACTGCCCCTCTGAATTTCCCAGACTACTATTTGTTATGCGAGAAGAAAGCATCTCCCTTCTTTCTCCTGGGCTGTGGGAATGCAAGTGGAGAAAGCGACGCTCATACGGAAATGCCCGCAGACATATGAGGAAGGCGGCACTTGGCACAGCGCATGCGGCAGGGCCCCTGGCACATTGGGGCTCAGGGCAGTAAGTCCTGCACAGACAGCAGCACCAGCACTATGGACACTGTCCTCACCTGCCTCAAGACAGAAACTGCTGACAGAGGCTGTCTAGGAGAGACAGCAAGGAATGGCAGCACGGAGACTTGGGCATTCGCTACACACCTTTCTGAAAGGAACACATTATT
>NW_022111379.1:5611543-5613352 GCF_000313985.2 Echinops telfairi
CCCCCCGCCCTGCACCAAGTGGCATCCAGGCCAGTGTTGTGCCTGTCACATCACAGGTGCCCCCGAGGTATGGGGATTTCCTCCCTGTGCCTCTCTCCCTCCAGGGCCAACCAGTAACTCACAGAAATGTCACCCACACCCCTTACTATGTCTCTGTTTGATTGCCTTGGGATTGCCTGAAGTCCCCATACACTGGGGCCAACAATTAGTGTCCGTAAGCCTTATCGACTGGACAAAACCCATCTGGGAGCGAGAAGCTGCCATGGGAGCAGCCACTTCGAGGAACATAGCTGCCAAGCCAGGGCCCAACAAGAAGAAGAGACCCCACTGTCACACGGGTCACCAATGGGTGAGCCAGGCTGGCCTGGCCCTGTGTTCCTAATGCAGGCTTCTTAGTAATCACCACTGTGGGTAGGGGTGAGGCTGAGCACAAGGAGGCAGCCTCACCTGCCCATCACCTGTGGATTAAGCACTGGATTGTAACCGGAAGGTTGGTGGTTCAAACCTACCAGCTGATCCAAAAGAGAAAGAGGAGGCTGCCTGCTCCTGTAAAGACTGACCGTGTCAAAAACCCTATGAGCAGTTGACTTCTGTCCTTCAGGGTGTCTGGCAGCCCTGGTGGCACAGTGGTTACGAATCAGGTGGTGATCTTCAAGTCAGCAGTTCGAAACCAGAGCCTTCCCTTGAGAGAAAGGTAGGGCTTTACTCCCATAAAGAGTTACAGTCTAGAAACCCACCAGACCAGTTTGACCCTGTTCTAGGGGGTGGCTGTGCGTGAGATTGGGTTTTCATTGTGGTTCTTGCCCTAGCATCCCTGTGAGTCGGCAAAGACTGGGTCGCAATGAATCCTAGGAGGAAGAGGTGATGGCCCTCGGGAATTTAAGCAGGCAGACTGGAGTGGGTGGGGAGCAGGAGCACCCCAGACTGGCCGTGGTCTATCGAGGCTCCATCTTGTACCTGTGCCCCGTGGTTGCTAACAAAGCACTTTCCCACCATTAGCTCATGCCCTCAGGAAACGGGCAAGTGCCAGCTTGGGCCAGGCCAGAGCAAGGTGGGCGGGGAGATCTGAAGTCTGGGCCCAGCAGGTGCAGCCAGCCCTGGAGACAAAGCGCAGCCCTGAACCTGAGGGTGAGGGACCCAGCGTATAGGTCCCAAATTAGCCCAGGTGATTGAGGAGGGGATGCATTAGGGTCAAATGCCAGGTCAAGAGGCTCCCACCAGGATCACGTGAACAGCTTCCCACAAGCCAACCGGAGTCCCGGCCGAAGGTCCAGTCCTGTCTCTGCCTTCATTCAGGAAGCAGCCGCACCAGTCAGAAGGACCTGACCCCGGCCGTCCTCACTATCCAGCACTGGGCTGTCCCTCAGAGTCAGTGACTAAGTTCCCTGATGTTGGAGGACCTCAGAGAGCACCAGATAAACACCTGTTTACCCAGCCCCCTCTTCCTCGGTGCAGGCCCCGGCCTGCAGGAAGTCCTTGCGGAAGCCATAAACCCCAACTGCCTGCAGCACCCGCAACTTTGATCCTCAGGCCAGCCAGGGGCCCTGACGGTGGAGTCCAGCTAGTGCAGGGGAGAGGGAGGAGCAGTCGCTGATGTGCAGGACAGCGACGAGGAGGAGGGGGTGAGGATGGTCTATCCTGAGGAGAACAGACATGAGGCCCAGGCAGCACCCATTCAAGGAGGAACACCTTCCCACAAGCCTTGGAACGTAGGCGAGCCTGCCCAGTGGAGTCTGTTGTTGCTGTTTGATACCAGGACGACCCAGAGCGACCCTGTGCACAACAGAGTGAAACACTGCCTGGTCCCGC
>NW_022111379.1:5613452-5620244 GCF_000313985.2 Echinops telfairi
TGAGGCCCAGGCAGCACCCATTCAAGGAGGAACACCTTCCCACAAGCCTTGGAACGTAGGCGAGCCTGCCCAGTGGAGTCCGTTGTTGCTGTTTGATACCAGGACGACCCAGAGCGACCCTGTGCACAACAGAGTGAAACACTGCCTGGTGCCGCGCCAGCCTCACCATTGCCCCCATGCCTGAGTCCATTTGACCAAGCATGGTGTCCTTCTCCAGGGCTGGTATCTACTGAAAACACGTCCAAAGTATGCAATGGGGAACCTTGCCACCCTTGCCCCCAAGGAGCACTCTGGCCGCACATCTTCCAAGATGGGTCGGTTTATCCTTTGAGAGGTCCTCAGTGTTTTCAATATCCTTCTGCAGCACCGCAATGCAAATGCATCGACTCTTCTGCAGTCTTCCTTATTCAATGCCCAACTTTCACAGGCATATGAAGCCTGGAATCTATGGTGGAGCCTACAGCCTTTATTTAATTTCTCTGCAGGCGGCAGTGGGAAGGACCCAGAAAGGAGACACTGGAAAGCTGGAGGGAAGCCCAAGCCTTAGCTCCCCTAGCCTGGAGCAGGAGCAGCAGGAAGGGAAGCACCCCCACACGTGGTCTCCCTGGTCTGCTGCATCAGCCTGCCTGCCCACCCCACATCAGGCTCTTGTAGGCCAATGACTCATCCTGCTGGTGCAGGGAGAGGCTGGGTACTGGGCATCCTCTAGCTTTGGATGTGGCTCAACCGTGCATATAACCCTGCATGTGTACACACACCTGCCTATTTCACTGCATCCACTCAATTGTTGTGATAAAAATCATAGAAACCTTTCTTAAACGAAACAAAATGATCAAAATATGAAGGTGCTCTAGTGCTGTAGTGGTTATGTGGTGGGCTAGGATCCGTAAGGTCAGGAGTTCGAAACCACCAGCCGCTCTGCTGGGAAAAGACGAGGCTTTCTACCCCCATAAACAGTCACAATCTCAGAAACCAAAGGGGCAGTTCTACCCTGCCCTCTCGGGTAGGCCTGTCCTATGAGTCGACATCGATCCATTGGCCGTGAGTTTGGGTTTGAGTTGGTTTTTCAAAACATGAAGTGTCTCGGTACATTCTCCTTCTCGGCCTGTAAGCTTGTGAAGGTGATGTGCCCACCTGGCTAACTCTTCCCCGAAGAAGTCTGTGTGCTTCCATTGGCACTACATCCAAGAAACATCCCAAGGGGCATCCCCAAGGGGCTCCTGCAAATGACTTTGAGTTTGGGGGAACATGAAGAAGGCTGGAAGGACAAGATTGGGGCTGGAGCGTGGCTGTGGTCAGGTTTCCCAGGACCATTTCCATAGGACAGTCCTGGCTGTTCTTGAGGGATGAGGATGGAAGATAAACTTTGCCCAGTGTAGCCTTTGTCTCACCCATGCAATTTCAATTTTCATAAAACTTCCTCATACTGAGTCCCTGTGGTCATCCCACATCATCTGCGGAAAAACCTCTCAAGAGGACCCCTTTGGGATCCTGAAAAACTGTCACTGTCCCTTCTGAGCTGACGTCTGGGCCTTAAACTCCTCTGGCCCAGCAGATCTCTGTAGAAGCCACTGTTGGTAAGGCCCCAGAAAGACACCAAGGCAAATGTGTGCTGAGAGACCTTCCCTACAGCTACACTGAGGGCAGGGTGTGCAGGAACATTTTGTTTGGAATCAACTTGCACCTGTAGAAATGGAAATTCAAGCAACTTTATGTTTGGGCTTACCCTCATAGTGGCCGTCCACCTGGTGCAGGAACCCTATAGGAGACAGAAAGTCCACATGGGGCCCCATAGAAAACAAAATTCACACAGGACCCCACAGAAGATAAAAAGTCCACACAGGGCCTTATAGAAGGCAAAATTCCACACAGGGCCCTCCAGAAATCAAAATCCCACACAGGGCCCTATAGAAGGCAAAATCCACACAGGACCCCATAGAAGACAAAAAAATCTACACAGGGCCCTATAGAAGGTAAAACCAGGTGAAGGACCCTATAGAAGAAAAAACCAGGTGCACGAACTCCTATAGAAGATAAAAATCCATGACAGCCCTTTAGAAATCAAAGCCAGGCGCAGGGACCCTATAGAGATCAAACTAGCCACAGGGCCCTACAGAAGACAGAATCCACACAGGAATCTATAGAAGACAAAACCAGCCACAGGGGTCCTATAGAAGACAAGTCACTCTGAGACATGGGGCTGCCATGGTCAGAAGTAATTCAAAAAGAAGCAAGCTCATTGTCAAGTCGATTCTGACCCAGAGGGACCCGCCCTACATGACAGGGGGCACCACCCTGGTGGCTTTCTGAGACTGTCACTCTTTTGTTTAGCTTTTCCTTTGCCCCAGGCTTTGTCTCAGATGTTGGGGATACAGCAGTGACAAATTAAAAACAAAACAAAACCTGCCTGCCTTCATAAAGCCTACATTCTCCATGGGCTGTCCACATGTAATTTCCTGTCTGACTGTGCCTGATTCCCAGGACCCACCGGCATGTTCTTTGAGCCTAGAAGGCCATGGCTAACCAGTCTCCCCCAACCCAGCCTTCTCTCCTCCTCATAAAAAGCCATGCTTCGAACCCATTGCTCCCCTCCCCCTCCACCCCTGCCCTGCTTTCAGCACCACTTTCAGGCGTTTCTCCCTCTGTCGGCAGTGGGGAGCTGCCCCACAAGGAGGCCTGGACAAGAGGACCCGCCTGACCTCCTGTGCCTACGCCTGACCTCCTGTGCCCACACCTGCCCTGAACCACAGGGGACTGCCACCCACTGCTGGCTAAGATGACAGGGTGGGCTGCAGAAGGCAGCATGGCACGTGAAAACTGAGCCCCCCATGAGGTCAGCCTAACTGGTTTCTCCTGCCGGCACAACTCACGGCAGCTACCCTGCCATGAGTCCTTCCCCAAACTTCTGTGCCAGATCCCTCCAACCATGACCTCCTCGAACCATCACTGTCACTTCTTCGGTGAATCAGAGCCTTGAGAGACTTCCCGAGGTCACAGAATAGACAGCAGCAAGATGAGCTTAGACCCTGCTCTGCCGGACCCCCACACTCACGCTTCGGACCCTGTCCTGCTGCCTTCCCTGGGCCTTCCCTGGGCCTTTCCTTCACAGGAACGTTCTCAGAACTGCACTTTGGCCTGTCCTTGTAAAAATCTAATTTGTATCTTATTGTTCGTGACAAGGCGTTTGCTCTGCAGTGCCATGTGTGGTTTGCTGAGGTCACCGTTCAAACAAAGTTGTCACTTTCAGGTGCACTGACTGCACTCCAAGTTTCCCGCGGCCTCACCTTCATGGGAGTGCTGGGCCATGAGTAGGAGGACCGAAGGACCGACCGGTGCCTCTGAATGATGGTGCCGCTGCCGGGGGTTCAATAGACCGTGCACTGCCAGAAGGACAGACAAATCTGTCTGGGAGGAAGGACAGTCAGAACGCTCCTTAGACGTGAGGTCCTGGAGATTTCATCGTACCTACGTTGGACATTTTGTCGGGAGAGACCAGTCCCTGGAGGAGGGCATCGTGCTGGGTCATGTGGAGGGGCAGCGAAAAGAGGAAGGCCCCCAAGGAGATGGGCGGACACAGCGGCTGCGACCATGGGCTCAGGCACAGGGACCGTGGTGAGGTTGGCGCAGGCCCAGGCGGGGTGTCACTGTGTCACCTGCGGTTGGGGTGAGAGGGAGCCCGTCTGGAGGGATCTAACCACAGTGGCAGCAGCATCCCTCTCGGGCCAACCCCTCAAGACGGAGAAAGATCAGACTTAGGAAGATGCGGATACTGAAGGGCAACAGTCGGGGAAACAAAAAGGGTCCAAGACAAAACAAAAATACCAGACGAAGCTATTTGTCTCCTGTCAGAACTGACCTTTGACCCCATCACAGAAGGAGCCCCTGTGGGAAGTTGAGGACTACCAGTACGTCTCCAAACTGGACATCTTTCAGCATCACACGACGTGTCTGTAATAGCTGGACTACAGGCGGCAATGACAGGAAGAACCTGGCTTCCGCTGGGGACCACAAGCCCCCCTCCCTGCCCCGCTGCCTGAGGCCAGTACCCTCTCCCTGCCAAGGTTAAGCAGTCAGACCGCTTCAGTCCCCTTGTTCTCTAT
This sequence comes from Echinops telfairi, assembly GCF_000313985.2. Lineage (NCBI taxonomy): Eukaryota > Metazoa > Chordata > Mammalia > Afrosoricida > Tenrecidae > Echinops > Echinops telfairi. The sequence continues at coordinate 5,617,553 of NW_022111379.1, forward strand.
TCACTCTCTATTCACTCCTAAGGAGGATGGGGAAATCCAGGCCCAGAGAAGATCAGACTCCCCACAGGCTTCCTGAGCTCCAGAGACCCTGGGATGTGCTGTGGCCCAGTCATCTCCACCCACAGCCTCCCGCAGGGCCACCTAGGTCGATGCCAAAACGCCCCAAGGGAGGCTGTCCTGTTCTTGGGCCTGCCAGGGCCACAGCAGGCGATGGCACTTCCCACTAGAACCCCACTGCAGCCCACCTAGAGCTCTGAGACCCCTTAACGAGCCAGCTCCTGGTCCCAAGACACCAGAGCTCAAAGGGTCTCTCAGCCTGCCCTCTCCCAGCTGAGACTACAAAAACACGCAACAGGTTAAGGAATCATCGTCTGGTGCCCACGCACCTGAGAGTGTTCTCATGGCTCATAGGTTGTGACACTGGAAACGATGCCATTGGCATTTCAGATGGCCATTAGGGTCATCCGTGGTGGGCAGGTTTCAGAGGAGCTTCCAGACTAAGACTGAAAAGAAAGGCCTGGTGAGATCTGCTTCTGAAACTTTGCCACATGAACAGCTGATGGGTCACCACCGCACATTGTGCCCCTCACTGGTCCTGGACCAGGGCTCAAGGGAGCCCCTCATGGCAGGAGGACTTCATGTGCGGTGGAGTGCAGGCCCAGCAAGGGCCAGGCAATCATCAGGCACATAGGGCAGCCCAATAGCCACATGCAAACATGCAGACCATTGCGGTGGTGACAAGGGAAAGTTTCTCCCTGTTGTACAGGAGGCTCAAGGAGCCCTCTAGCATAGCGGTTATGCACTGGGCTGTGATCCGTAAGGCTATCAGTTTGAAACCACCAGATGCTCCAAAGGAGAAAGATGGGCTTTCTCCTCCCATACAGAGTTATAGTCTCAGAAACTCATAGGAGCAGAATTCGTTATACTTGTTATCTTTTTCAAGGGAGGCTCTTCAATTTACATCAGACCTCAAAGAACCTTGGGACCCCCAAAAGGGGTGTGACTCCCTGGACTAAGGAGTCATGTAGACCACCCTCAACAACACTTTAGAAGAACCTGAAGCAGCCAGGCGCTCTCCACACGCTTGGGACTAGGTGGAGAGGCAGGGAGCCCCAGCCTGCTGCAGACTGCCTGAGTTTGAACCCGGCTGATGCCATCACCTCAGCCTCCACATCTGCAAACTGGGGCAACAATTCTCTCTACCACAGAGAGTCACCGTGAGGACGAAAACAGACACTGCATTGGGTACTATGCCCGCCCACAGTCTCAGCTCCCCGCCATCAGTCCATTCCAACTCATTGTGAGCTCACAGGACAGAGCAGAATTGCCCTTTGAAGCTTTACATCTTTATGGGGTGGGGTGGGGTGGGGGAGGACAGCCTCGTCTTTCTCCCTTGGAGCCACTGGTGAGTTTGAACTGCTGACCTTGTGGTTAGTAGCTCAATGCATAACCCATTAGACTACCAGGGTCCCTTTGGCCTATAGTAAAGTCCAAAAATCAATATTGGCTATTATTAGTCACTCTCATTGGGGGAAGACAGCCAGGCTGAGAGAGGCTATTTGTCTTGCCAAAGGTCATCCTCAGAGCGGCCCTGAGCTGTGAGCCGGCGCCCAAGCAGGGACTAGGACAGAATTCTGAGAACGTCTTCCGTCCATCGCTGGGAAGCTTACAGTTCCTGGATGCTGGGGTGAAGGAGACCAGACATGCCTACTGAGGAGACTGGGGCAGAGGAGGGGGAGCCCAAGCTGCAGCGAGGAGCTAGGTTCCAATTCTGCCCTTGTCTGTGGCCTGGCCAGCTCCCTCCCCTCTCAGGACTTTGCAGCCTGTGTCTGTAAGCTGCAGGGGGCAGATGCAGAGATGGGAGGTGGCACTCGTTTCCAGGTGGGGACCGATGTTTAGCACAGCTGCAGAGGGCTCTCTGGGCTAGTGGGACATCCTTCTCTGCCACACAATCAGAAGCCAATCTCTTTGATGTTGATGGTCACTGAATGATCACAAAACACACAGCCCGGAGTTGACTCAGAGTGACCCTGTTGGGTGGGGAAGAGAGACCCCACAGGGTTCCCGAGGCTGGAAACCTGTATAGGAGCAAACAGTCTCTTTTTTCCCCCATGGAGCAGCTGGTGGGTCTGAACAAACAACCTCCCATTTATCAGCCCAGTATTAACCTACAAGCCTCTGGTAGGTTTCTTGGGTGGGAAACCTCGGTCCTGGCTTTGCACAAGAAAGTATTCATGCCGACGCCTGGTTTGTGATCCAAGTGGGCTTTTATAAAGGATAGAAGCCATTTCAGGTGTTATGGTAAACTGAACATGAGAGAGAGAGAGACCATGGCCCGGCCTCGCAGGACAGGGAGGACAGCTGGAGAAGAAAGTGATGGTCCTTCCACTGGGAGGTGTGGTCGATGCTGCTGGTTGACCCCATTGGCTGAATTAAGCCCACCCAGGTATACTGCCCTTTCCTGGCTCAGAGCCTGAATCTGGAGCATGCCCAGTAGATGCCCTGGCCACCTACCACCACCAGGGCCCTGATCACAAAGACAGGCCAAGAAGCAGGCCTTTTGCAAGCAGGAACACTCTGGGGCAGCGGTTCTCAGACTTCCTCATGCCGTGACCCTTCAATGCAGTCCCTCATGCGGTGGGGACCCCCAACCATGAAGTTATTTTTGTTGCTACTTCATCACTGTCATTTT
>NW_022111379.1:5621225-5634199 GCF_000313985.2 Echinops telfairi
CATCCCCTGAAAATAAGACCTAGCGCATCTTTGGGAGCAAAAATTAATATAAGACACTGTCTTATTTTCAGAGAAACAGGGTACTACATGTGCCAGGGCAGATAGCGACCTTCACCCTGGACTACGGGCTACACTACAAACATTTTAACAGCCAGGGATTCATTGAGGACTTTTGGTTTCTTCTGGAAAAGGTGAAGGTTGACCAGATCAGGGAAAGGTGTCTGTCAGGGTGGTAACTGCTTAGCGTGCTTATTCAGTGTGTATGCTGAGAAAATCACCAGACGCTGGATTCTATGTGGAAGAATGTGACATCCGGTTTGGAGGAAGGTTGATTAACAAGCTGCGGTCTGCGGCTGAAACAACCCTGCCTGCTGAATGGTGAGGAGGGCGTGGTGCACATGAAGATCAAGGAGTGCAGCCTTCGGTAGGGAGTACAATTCAACGTGAAGACAACCAAAATCCTCACAACTGGACCAGCAGGTAACATCGTGATAAGCGGAGACAAGATTAAAGTTGTCAAGGATTTGGGCATGCCTGGATTCACAACCAATGCGCCTGGAAGTGGCAGTCACGAGATGACAGGATGCAGTGTTGCGGACACCTGCTGCCTCGGACTCATTGAAGCGTTGACAAGCACGATGTTACTCTGAGGTGCACCTGACCCAAGCCAGGCGATTTCCAGTGGCTTCCTCTTCATGGGAAAGCCGGATACCGGAAGACTGGGGGAGAATCTACCCCTTTGAATCGTGGCGCTGGCGAAGACTATTGAAAGTACCACGGGCTGACCGGAGAATGAGGGGATTTCTGGGAAGCAAGGATGGCAAGACTTCATCACAAGTACTTGGGACATGTTCTCAGGAGGGACCAGCCCCTGGAGAAGGACACCATGCTAGGTCAGAGCGCCCCCACAAGATGAATGAACACGGGGACTGCAGCAATGGGCTCAGCCATCGCAAGTGTGAGGTGGCTGTAGATCCACACAGTGCTTTGTTCTGTTGCACACAGCGTCGCTTTGGGCCAGAACCAACTTGGTGGCGCCGAACAACCACAAGACCAAATAAGTGTGGGGTAAGGAAGAAGCAGTCCTGCTGACATGGCTGGACGGGCACAGGGCTGCTGGCACACTCCCTGCTCTCCCCCAGCCCCCACGGCCCTGGGGAAACCCAAGGAGGGCTCGCAGTGGCCCAAGGCTACCCTGGACAGATAACTCGGAGCTGGGAGATAGCTCCTCGGCTCCTCCCCCAGCTTTGCCTCACCAGTCAGACACCAGGCTGTGGCGTGGGAGGAACCACGCCTGCCAGGCCCCGGCTCCAAGAAACCAGGGCAGTTTTACAGAGTGGACCAGAAGCATGCCCTCTGCCCTCCAGGATGGCAGCGCTGCAGCCCGGCTGACCCACACCCCTCGAGAGGGGCGTGGTTAGACAGGGGGAGGGGAGCGGGAGGGAGAGGAGGAAAGAAGATGGGGAGGGGGAGGGGAAAAGGAAGAGTCCTCAAGTCTCTTCCTGCCTTCCAGGCAACGTGTTGTTCATGTTGTGGGGAAAAGCCACCCCCCAAAGCCCCGTCACCTTCTTTCTTTCCTTTTCTGAACCAGGGCTTCGTAATGCTAGACGGCTGATCCCAAAATAACTATGTTGCCCTCAGACAGAGGCGGTTTTTAACAGGAGAAGCTGAGATATTTGGAAAGTCACCCCTGAGGTGAGAAACTGTGCAGTGGGCACTGTCAGTGCCCCCCCCCCCCGCCCAGGGGATCCCTGAGTTCTGTGGAAGGCGGGAAGAAGGGCTGGCTGTCAGCACCCTGGCCCAGGGGAGTCCTCCTGGCACGGTCTTCCCCGAGCTGGCTCCACCTGGTGCAGGGGAGCGAACTCCACGGGGACACCGATGCTCTTACATAACCGAAGCAGGACTGAACATTTGCAGCAAATTACCTCTGCTATCAACCCTGCCGTAAAATCGCCTCACAAGTGAATTTAGTTTTTCCTTCCCTCCATGCCCAATCAATTAGCACATGAATAATACCAAGCCCATTAGGACAAACCGATGCCGGGGGAGTTATGTCATCTGCTATAGAAATGATTGCTTAATATACCAGTTGGCTCTGAGCAGCTCTTACCCACACACTGTCTTGCCATAATCAATAGCTACAGTCAAGCAGGCTGCTTCCAAACAGAGCTCTGCTGGGCCAGGCAGGAGCCCGAACCGGGCCGACACGGAGCCTGGTGGGCACAGACACGGAGCAGGCCCTAAATACCAGCTCCCACCCACAGCTTCCCCCTCCCAGCCTCTCTCTCTGCCCCTCCTCCCTGCCTTGGAAGCAAACAGGAAAAGTCTAATGGTGACTAAGAGGAACCAAGAAACATGGACTGAGAAAGAGGGATCTACACAGGGGACTGTGGAAATTCGTACCCAGGAGGGAGAGGAAGAGGGATGAGGCCTCGCTCTTCCTCGTGTATCCAAGCAACCATGACCGAGGTGTCCCCAGGAACCCCCAGAGAGCCCCACTGGCGCCATGAATAAGATGCTGGGCTGCTAACTGCAAGGTCGGAGGTTCGTCTCCACCAATGGGAGACTAGGCAGTTCTCTTCTGTCTGCAGAGATACACAGCCCAGGGCGCCCTTTGGGGCCCTTCTAGCCTATCCTATAGGGTGGCCGACTCAGAGTTCACTCTTATGGAGTCGATCTCGTGAATGATGGACGCATAGGGAGGGACCAGCAGGAGGATCCCTCTCAAAACCAAATCACTGCCATCAAATCCATGCTGACTCACAGGAATCCTCTAGGACAGGGGTCCTCAAACTTTTTAAACTGGGGGCCAGTTCACTGTCCCTCAGACCGCTGGAGGGCTGGACTATAGTTTAAAAAAAAAACTATGAACAAATTCCTATGCACACTGCACGTATCTTATTTTGAAGTAAAAAAACAAAACGGGCAAAAACACCCGGCGGGCCGGATAAATGTCCTCGGCGGGCCGCATGTGGCCCGCGGGCCGTAGTTTGAGGACCCCTGCTCTAGGACATAGTAGAACTGTCCCCCGTAGGTTCCCAAGACTCTAACTCTATAGGGAAGTAGAAGGCCTACTCTTTTTCCCATGGAGTGGCTAGTGGTTTCAAACTGCTGACTTTGCCGTTGGCAGCCCAATGAGTAAAACTATCCCACCAGGGCTCCTGGCAGAGGACCCTTGGGTCCAAAAGTGAGGTTTGAGCCCACCCGGAGGATTCTGGGAAGAAAGACCAGGCTTCTATCCTGAAAACCCAACCCTTGCAAACCCATGGAGTGTGCTGCTGTCATCTGAGGTTCCTTCAAGACCTGCTTTGCCACACCATTGGAATTTACATCTCTTGAGCTGGGGACTGTCAGACCCTGTCTTCTGGTTAGCTGTTGGCGACCTGCCTTGCTGTTTGCTGCCTGTGGCCGGATAGCCTGAATTGCTCTACAGAGGACTACCCAGCAGCCCTCAAGACTTGAAGGACTGCCAGTGTATTAGCTGGCTCATGGAAGTGAGTTGCACTGAGCCATTTGTACTGCTCTATAGATTAATTAACTGTTTATTTCCTATGTTATAAATATATCTATATAATTAGATATCAAATCATTAGTGTCCTGGCTTTGTTTCTCTAGAGAACCCTGTCTAACCTACTGAGCCACGGAAGTAAAGCTGAGTGGCCTTGAGGCTGAGGCTTCCTGGAGGGCGGGGTGCCTCTGGGCACTTAATTCAGGGAGCTGGGGTTGCTGAACCACAGAGCTTGAGCCGACTGGCTTCGGGTGGAGGCTGGCAGCAGAGTGGTGTGCCCCTTTGGGCATTTATTAGCAGACCTGACAGAACTTTATATCACATCCTGATAACTCAACCCTAAGCATCTCTCACTGGCCTTACAACATGTTAACTTCCTTAATAAACCCTTGAATCATGAGTTGTGTTGATGAGTTCTGAGCAGCCATTGCAATGGCTATTGGAATCCAGAGAAATAAAATAGGAAACACCGATGTAGACAACACACGGCCTCACAGCAACTGTGTAGGATGGAGCAGGAGGGTCCCTCCGGGTTTTCGAAACTGCACCTCTTTACAGAAGCAGACTATCTTAGCCCCTGTGGGCACGCATGGATTCTACCCACTGACCTATAGGTTAGCAGCCCAACGCTGAATGTGGGCCCAAAGGTGGGGTTTTGTTACCCCTCAAGTTTCCATCCTCAGCGTTCTCCCCAGCCCAGCTCCCCTACTCTCATCTGCAGCGCAGAGAACTGGAGAGGCTGCTGTCATCTTTGACCGTAAGCATGCTGGGAAGCCATCTACTCCTGGGTCTCCTCTTCCTCAGCTCCCCGTCCCGTGCTACCCTCAACGCCGCCGGACTGTTGGAGCCCAATGTTGCAGCCACTGCGTCGATGCATTTCAGGGAGAGTCCTTTGTCCCCATGACATGCTACGAAGCATGATGTCTCTTGCCAGGAGCTGGCCCCTCCTGAGAGCCTGTCCCAAGCATGTGAGATGAAGTCTTAGATTCCCACTTCTACGGGGCATTCTGGCTGTACTTCTTCCAAGATGGACTTGTTTGTTCTTCCGGCAGTCCGGGGTACTTTTTATAGTCTTCGTCAACACCGTAATTCTAAAGCATCTATCAGTCTTAGGCAGTCCATATTCACTGCCTCACTTTCAAACGCAAACGAGTCCACACAGTGGGTGGTGTCAGGTGCACCTTCTTCTTCAAAGTGACCTCGGTGCTCATCGGCACTTTAAAAAGGTCTTGCGCAGCGGATGTGCCTGATGCAGTGCCCCATTGTCTGGTCTCCTGATCGCTGCTTCCATGAGCATCGACAGTAGATCCGGGTAAAACGAGTCATTGACAACTTCAATCGTTTCTTCATTTAGTATCATATTTACTGATTGAAGTAGCTAGTTTATTGTGCCAATCTGGCTGATAAACTCATGTGGGGTTAATTGAAGGGCAGAGAGATAAATGGCTCGGCGAGCCTTGCCTTTCTAGTTCTCAGGTCTCTTGCTTTCTGATGGTCAGACCAGGGTGCAGCTGCCTTAGCCAGTTCCCTGCTTTAGCTGGCAAGACTCACTTCCTGCAAAACATCCCCAAGAGAAGCTGCATGGATCTACCCCGATGCAGCCCTGGGTGCTGGAGCAGCTGTGTGGAGACCCCTGCCAGCGCTGAGATGCTTACACATTCACTGATTCAGCTTTCTTCCTGCAGTCTGCATCATTGAGTCTATTTTGTGAGATGGAGGAGGACTTTGTGGATTGGTGTTGGACATATGGGTTAATGTTGGACTTGTGGGCTTGGGCAGCACTGGGTTAGGATGTTTTCCTGATGCGCACTTACCCTTTATATAAAACTCTCTCTTCTACATGAGTTTCTGCGGATTTGTTTCTCTGAATGTACCCAGATTCACACACCAATCTAGTTGTGAAGACTTATGTTTTCTTTATATTGAGGTATCATCCAAACTGAAGACTTTAGTCTTTAATAAATAAGTCCTTCAAATCCTCCTCTATTTCAGCAAGTAGATTGCATCACTCTGTATACCGAAGGCTGTTGATGGGCCTTTTCCTAAGCCGGATGCCTTGGTCTGCTTCATCTAGGCCAGCTTCTCGAGGAGTGATGTGCTCTGCACACAGAATAGATATGACGAGAGGGCACCAACCCGAGGCACACCTTTCCCGATTGTAAGCGATGCAGAATCTCTTTGTTCTGTTTACAGCACTCCTTCTTGGTCTATGTGCGATTCTACCTGAGCACAGTTACAGGGATTGAAATGGAATTCCCATCCTTCCCAATGTTAGTCAGAATCTGCTACAACCCACAACGAAATGCCTCTGCTTAGTCAATAAAACACCCGGACACCTTCTTCTGCCATCAAGTTGATGATAACTCACAGCGACCCTATAGGACAGAGTAGAACTGCCCCTGTGAGGTTCCTAGACTGTAGCTCTTTACAGGAGTAGAAAGCCGTCTTTCTCCTAGAGGGGAATGGCTTGGTGTGCTAGAAAATGTTAAATGAATGTTACTTAATCCTCATTTTGTTTCAAAGGCGTCCTCAGGAAGGAACATACTGGCATGGAGCAGCAAACTAAGAGAGAGGATGACGCGGCCCGGCCCAAGCCGAGCTGTGCTGACCCCTTTCCCAGAAGAATGTAAGCACTCATCAGGGTCAGCAAGCCGACCTGTTATTATCTATAGGTTTTTTGTTTATTGGGATTTTTCCCCCCATCCTATGTCTGTCTATATAAGATAGGCAAGACAAACAATCCCAAGGAGAAAACAACAGGACTGGCAGTCCTGGGGGGATCATGGGAGAGGAGGGGGCAGGGAAGGGGAGTAGGGAGCCAACAAAGTCAGGGATAAGGGAACAAAAAAGAGATCTAAAATTGATGGCAAGGAGGGTATATAATACCTGGTGGGGTTTGATCAAGTGCAATATATCCAAGAGGAATTAATGAAACCCAAATGGAGGGTAAGCACGATAGTGGGACAGGAAAAAGGTAAAATGAAATAAAGGGAAGAAATAGGAGGCAAAAGCTATTTATAGAGGTTTAGCTATAGGCATGTGTATATGTCAATATATTAATTTATAATGAAAGGCATAGAGGCCAATGTACGTATATTTATACGCTAAGTATTAAGATAGCAGACAGACTTTGGACCTCTACCCAAGGCCTCCCTAAACACAAGAACAGTTTACTCTAATAACCTGGCACTCTGACACTCACCTTCCTGCACAATCGCTGAAGATAAAATGGGTGCATAAGCAAACATGAAGAAAGTAGATGGTGCCCGCCTATCAAAAGATATAGTGTCTAGGGTCTTAAAGGTTGAAGTTTAAAAAGCAGCCATCTAGCAGGGAAGCAAATAAGCCCACATGGAAGAACACACCAGCCTGTGCGATCAGGTTGACGAGATCAAGTATCAGGTATCAAAAGATCCTAAACAATTATATCAATAGTGTGGTAGTTACATAATCTGGTGTCAATTTGGGACTTGAGAGGATTAAGAGTGAAGGGGTGAAGTCTAGTCTGTCAATTGGATCATAGTCAATGAGGCCTCTGTGTGGGCATGGCTTTCTCCTGAGAATTCTGGGAAATCTGGGTTTTCATCCTTGGAGGCGGGAGAGACTCTCTGCTCACTCCCTGAGTGACTACTGACAAGACACCTGGCACTATGCTGATAGACCCCATGCCCTGGGAACTGGAGGAGCCACGTGGAGACCCCTGCCAGCACTGAGATGCTAACAATGCCACTGGATCCAAAGGCTTTCTACCCACTGGCCTGTGATCATCCTGCACTCAGCATTATTGCATGTGTTTCATGAGGCTGAAGAGGACCTTATAGATTGGTATCAGACATACACATATGAGTCTCCCTGGATTTGTTTCTCTAGTCTGCCCAGACTAACACAGATGGGAAAGAGGGGGGTTGGAGTGGAGACCCAAAGCCCCTTGTAGGCAATTGGACACGCCCCCCAACACAGAAGAGTTACAAGGAAGGGATGATTCAACCAGGGTGCAGTATAGCACAGACGAAACACACATCATTCCTCTGGACCCTGAATGCTCCCCACCCCACCCCCACTACCATAACCCAGGTCTACCTTACAAATCCGACTAGACTGGAGTACACCTGTTGGTGTGGATAAGAGCTTTCAGCACGTGGAATTCAGGACAGAGAAACCCCTCAGGAACAGTAGTGAGAGTAGCAATAACATGAGGGTAGGGGGATGGTGGGGCCAGGGGGTGGGGAGGGGGACAAAGGGGAAACCCATCACAGGTAGGATATACACCCCACCCCCCAGGGAGATGAATAACAGAAACGTTGGTGAAGGAAGACAACAGACAGGGTAAGACGTGAAACAACAACAATAATATATAATTGATCAAGGATTCACGAGGGTGGGAAGGGTCGAGGGTGGCGGGGAGGGGGGAAAAGAGGAGCTAATACCAAGGGCTCAAGAAGAAAGAAACTATTTTGGAAAAGTTGATGGCAACATGTACAAATGTGCTTAATGCAATTGAACAGTGGATTGTTTTAAGATTTTTAAGAGCCCTCCAATAAAATGATTACTACTACTACTAATAAAGAAACTAGTCCTACTGTGTGAGACCCCACAACCCTCTGCTTCCTCGTCAGACAGAATGAAATGCCCTGATGGAGCGAGGAGGAAGGCCGCTTCCTGAGGAGGTCTGCGAATGCCGACGTTTATTTGCTAAAGGAAGTACTATGTGCCCCCCACATTGCTAAAGAGTGTGTGCCATGCATTCATCGCCAGGAGTTGGTATCCACTCAATAGCACACAACACTAGAGGGAGTACACACACACACACACACACACACGCACCATCTTTCAGGATCCCTGACTCAGAAGCTGTGTGAGATGATAAATGTGTTGTTGCCAGCTGTGACGTCCAGGGTGGCCCTTATGCAGCTACAGGTCAGGGCTGCAGGTGTATTCTCTCTCTGCCTCTCTAACCTGGGAAAGACAAGGGCCTGACGAGATGGCAGCATGAGGCAGCGAGCAGCCACAAAGCAGCCTATTAGAGTGTGAGGGGCCTCTGGGCACCCAGCCCAGGGGACAGATAATACGTGCTATTATTCCATCCCGAGGCAATGGACGAGGAATTATCCTGAAATGCAGCCCACCCTCCCCGCTCTCATGGGAGGGCTTCTATTAGAAGGAGGGAAAATGCCTGTCTTGGGCCTGAGAGCTTGACCCTGGGCCCTGCCCTGTCTGATGGACACAATTGAATGTCAGCCGGGGGGCCTCCTGCCTGCCTGGCACGCAGAGTCTCAAGAGCCCAGAGTCTTGCCGAAGGGTTCCTTCCCTGTGATCTTGAGAAGAGGGGAAATGGGCTCCTTTGCTCTGCTAACAGGCTGACTGCTCGCTGATTTTCACAGATAATGGGGCAGGAAATTGCCCGTGGTGAATGAGCAGGACCTGTTACCTGTGGGTGGAAATGGGTAATGAGAACTTAAACCCAGGCACATCCCCGGAACACATTAGGGAGTCAACTCGCAAAAATGATTAGGAGGGTTTTAATATCCACCGGCTGGATGGATACCCATCTCCTGTAGCGACCTCAGAATCATTAACCTCGCCGTCCTGCGTGGGCTAGCAATCTCTGGTGCTGGTGGAGTTGCCTCCACCCCACACTTCTCACAGGGCCTCCTGGAACCAAGAGACCTGAAATAATTAAAGTCTTACGTGGCTGGGTGCAGCCAGCTCCCCTCCCTGGAGCGAGAGAGAATCCTCCCGACTCCGCTTTAGAGAATAGCGCCCACTTGCCTCCTCCACTGGAAGCCCCTGTTGCCATCCAACTGACGCTGACTCATAGCAACCATCACCCCCCCTACTCCCCCACCCCCACATCCCCCGCCCATGTGCGTCTGAGCAGAACTAGGAACCATAGAGATTTCAGAGGTTGACTGTTCCCAAGCAGGTGGCCAGGCCTTTCTTCCGAGGCACCCCTCTCTAGGCGCTCGTGAGCATGTAACTTTTCTGTTCCGGTGTTGTGGTAGTTACGTAATCTGGTGTCAATTTGGAACTTGAAAGGATTAAGAGTGAAGGGGTGGAGCCTAGTCTGTCAATCTGGTCCTAGCCAATGAGGCCTCTGTGTGGGCATGGCCTTCCCCTGAGGATTCTGGGAAAACTCTGGGATTTCCTCCTTGGAGGTAGGAGACACACTCTCTCTCTACTCACATGGCGCTATGCCCTGGGAGCTGGAGAAGCCACATGAACCTACCCTGATGCAACCAGACCTGTGGAGCCGGAGAAGCCATGTGGAGACCCCTGCCAGGGCTGAGATGCTTACAGTGCCACTGGACCTACACGACTTCCTACCCACTGGCCTGTGATCTTCCTGCATTTGGCATCAATGCATGTGTTTCATGAGTCAGAAGACCTTATAAATTGGTGTTGGAATATGGGCTAATATTGGACTTACGGAGTTGATCTGGACTGGGCTGGGATGTTTTCTCAATGTTCAACTGCTCTTGTATATAAACCTCTTTCTTATACCCATATGAGGGTCCACAAACTTGTTTCTCTAGTCTACCCAGACTAACACCGGTATGTTCACTCTTTGCACCACCCGTGGGCTCCACCAGGGTGGTAAGGCCCCCATTCCACTTCCTCACTTCCTTTTCTCTCCCCATAGAAGAGGGGCTCGTATGAGGCAGAGTGGCCCCGTGCATGCACGTGGAGCCCCAGAACCCCTGTCTGAGCCCCAGAGGTCCACAGCTGGCTCAGCTAGCATGTTATCAGGTCAGATCACCTCTGGATCCTGGAGAGTGGGGGTGGGGGGTTCTCACCAGAGCCAGTTAATTTCTGGTCCTCTGTCATGGACTCCCCATAGAGCAGCTCCCCGGCATGTCCCTCACGTGTCTCCAGGCAAAACTAGCCTCCGTCCTTCCCTATGTTTCTGTGTTCATCCAGAAACCTCCCCCTCCACTGCATGCTTCCACACGGCCTGTCACCTCACTCTGACAACACTCCATCCGTCCCTGCACTCCCGGCCCGTACCTGCCTTGCTCACCTCTCCATAGCCTGCCTCTGGGCTTTCCACAGGCCCTGACCTCATCAGACACCTCATCCTGGCGCTCTAAGCCTGGTGGGGACTTCCTCCCGGATAGGAAAACAACATCAACGATAGCCTATGCTCCCTGCTTTTTCAATGGTAGGATTTGAAATGTCGATTTCAAATGTAGCTTTGAACTTTCAGTTCAGTAGCTGGGCAGGCGACCCACGTGCACCACCCAGGTAGGCATTGCCCAAATGCCCCACACTGGCATCCCTCTTGCCACCCAGAAGAACACCCTTAGGCACAGTGGCTCCGCCCCCTGCTGTCCCCCTCCTCCTAGGTGCCCATCCCTCCTCTCCCTTGCTTTACCCACTTCCCTGTCTCCTGTCTGTCCTCACGGCCAGCAGACCCTACTCGTTCCCCAGCCCCTCTCCTCCCCAAAGCTGGCCCTGACCTGCACACCTCCTCCGCTGCCCTCCAGGGCTGGGGACACTAGCGACGACATACAGGGCCTACCTCACAGCCTCACACAGACTTCTACTTGCTTGAGGGCCATGCACTTTCTTTGTTTGAATTTTTCTGGGTGGAAGACTTGCCTCCACCATCTGGGAGATCTCTGAGACTCCCGCCAGCCCTATCCCCTTGCAGGGCCCGTAAGAGTGCCTCCCTCGTTCAGGGTAAACAGACAGCAAATGTTTCCTTTAATTTAATGACTTCAGATAGGGGCTCTGCCCTGGAGAATAGTCCTCACAGAATATCCAACTAAATTTGTATTCATAGAATTTAGAGCTCAATGGGCCCTGGGAGACCCCTACCCAGTCCTCGGCAGATGAAGAACTAAGCCCTCCCTCCATCCCTCCCCCAAGTTCCAAGGGGGGTTGGGGTGGGGCACACCGGCTGTAAGGTGAGAAGGAACCCTTCCTTTTTTTTCAGGATCTCAAACATGGGAGGGGGGAATGGAAAAGGAAAAGCCTTGGCGGGGTGTCAGCAGGGCCCAGTTTGCAGCTCGGCTCTGCCATTTACTGTGTGCCTTCGGGCAAGTCACCGGGCCTCTCGGGGCTAGCGAGGAAACCACACCTCTACCCTCCAAAGTATAGTTAACTTTAAGTATGTGGTTTGCGTATAAGCGTGTGTGCCTCTGTATGTGTGTATGTATGTTCACATGTCTACGTGTATAGATACATACAGACATAGCTACATACACGAGTATGTGTGGGTGTCTATTTGTGTATGTGTATATGTCTACACGTGTATGCATGCATGTACATGTGCGTGCCTGTGTACTTATGCATGCATGTCCACACGTGTGTGCATGTATTCAAGTATACAATGAACCAAAAAGATGGCACTGCCTTCATAACCGTTCCAACTCATCGTGACCCTGAAGGACAGAGCAGACCTCCCCCAGAGAGTGTCCAGGGCTGTCATCACTTGCCTGCTCTCAGTGACAGCCAACACTCACCTACTGAGGCTGCCTGTCTCTCTCTCTCTCTCTCTCTCTCTCTCTGTGTACCTGTCCATGTCTGTCTGTGCCTGTTTGTGTTTATAGGTTGCTGCTCTTGTGAGGTGCCATCAAGTCGGTTCCGACCTGCAGGGACCCCATGCACAAGAGAAGGAAACTCCGCACAGCCGGTGCCATCCCCAACAGTGTTGCCAGGCCCCCGTCCACTGATGCAGCCACTGTGCCAATCCATCTCATCCAAGGCCTTCTTCCTTCTCACTGCCTGTCGACCGGACCCAGCACGGGTCCTTCTCTAGGGACCGGTCTCTCCTGACAACTTGTTCAAAGAACGGAAGATGAAGTCTCGCCATCCTTGCCTCTGACAAGCACCCCGAGCATCCTTCTCCCGAGACAGATGGGCTTGTCCATACTGCTTTCAATCTGCTTTCCCAGAGCCCCAAGTCAAGTGTGTCCGTGCTTCTGTATGTGTATACACTTACGTGTGTGTGTGTGTGTGTACACTTAAAAAAACACCTGCCATAAGTCAATTCTGACTCACAGTGACCTGTAGGACAGAAGAGAATTGTCCCTGCGGGTTTGGGACTGCAGCTTTTTATGGGAGTGGAACGCCTCATCCATCTCTGAGGAAGCGACGGATGGCTTTGAACCGCTCACCTGACAGTACGCAGCCCAGTGTGTAACCCACTATGCCGCCAGGGCTCCTTGTATGCACATATGGAGCGGTTTTATTCCCTGTATGTTCATGAAGTCCATTCATTTTGCCAAAAGAGCTTTGGAGTTTTGTGGAGCCCTGGGTCAGACTGAGCTGGGCGGAAGACTGTCTTCTTGCAGAGAAGCCCACAAGTCCATCTGCATCGAAGGTGCTCAGAAGCAGCTCCAATTCCACCTGTGGCCCGTGTTCCCGTACATTACTGCTGCCAGGTGCCCTTTTCTCCCACAGAGCCCCCCAGGCAGGCTGGGCACCTTGGCAAACCAGGCAGTTCCAGGCCTTCCCCGAGTGC
>NW_022111379.1:5635338-5655407 GCF_000313985.2 Echinops telfairi
TTCCTCACCCGGGTGCTCCCTTCTGCTCCTGCAAGCAGGGCCCGAGCTGTGAGCTGGGGGAACAACAGGGGGGCCGGGAAAGCAACAGACAGCCCCTTGTCCTTGTTTTGACGCCGAGTGTTTTATAAATATGAAAACTGGCCATAATTTGCTTATAAATAATGGACTTCTCCTAGATGAACATCTCTGGAGGGACTCGGGGTTTATCCGCAAGGCGCTTCTGTCTACAGTGCAAATGAGGCCCTTTCAACCCTGTCTTATCGCACCCCCCCCCGAACGTTACGCAGTGATCCCCCCCTCCCTTCATCCCCAGTAATCACCTTCAACTAACCTTTAAACCAGAGTGAATAATTTAAAACTTATTTTCATATCAATGGAGGAGTCAAGCCAAGCAATTATCTTTTATCTGTATACTCTGTCGTCAGAGGGAGGGAAGCATAATCAAATTTTCCCCAGTGAGCCAGAAGAGAGAGAGGAAGAGTCGGGGAAGTGAGAGATGGTATCTGAAGATATTCACGCAACAATGAATTATTCAATAATGAGTACAAGATCTGCCATCACACACACACACACATATGCACACGTTCACATAACACACACCGTGCATTACATCTGCCCCATGGTTGCAGGCAGGCCCAGGCTGGCAGGCGTGGCATGGGGAGGAACGGGGTGCCGGGGAGGGGGTCTGGGCTAAGCATGACAAATCGGCAGATCATCTGCTCAATTAGGCCAGAGAGCAGGTGCGCAGGGTGTGTGTGCAGCGCAGGACAGCACTGTTGTGGGCCAAACAACAGGCGGATGGAAAACACCTCATTTGCGTGACAGTGATTTACAGCAGCTCGGGCTATGATGTTGCTAAGGGGGAGGTGGGGCGGGGCAGGCCCGCCCCCGCCCACTGCCCCCCTCAAAATAACAGAGAGGTGGGTGTGTGGAAAGGAGAAGGGAAGATAAGAAGGAATAAAAAAGCGAAAAGAGGTTGAAATTCCCCAAGGTGCTCATTAAAATTCTACTGCGCGCCTTGCTTGCCCGGGTCCCCCTGGACTGCCCGTGATCATTTTTATTAATTCATAAAATCTCGCACCAGTGATTGAGGCTGATGATCAGGGGAGCCGACAAACACAAGAACTGGTGAAATACTGCCACAGACGCGTGCAGGGGGCCTCCGCGTGGAAACACCTGCAAGCGTCGCAGGAAAATGCAGCCTCCGACCCCGATGGGCAGGCACTGGGGCTGGTGAGGGCACTCTGCCCTCTGCTGCCATCCTAGCCATGGCCTTGCTCAGACACCCGGGGACACACACACCAGCAGACATTGCGAGCTGCCATCTCTCGCTTTATGGGGAAAGCCTTTGTGGTGAGACATGCCCTTTAACTTCCACTGCAAAAGAGATTTCCCAGGGCTGCCGGGCTCCCAGCCTGGGCAACCAGCAAGGTCAAAAGCCAGGTGCTCTTCGGACCTTTCCTGAGACCCGGAAATTCAGTGACTGCAGAAGAGCTGCATGCGAGGGCACCATGTCCTTGACTCCTGTCTTTCCGGTAAAGGCACTTGTTTACTGGGAAGATCAAAGTTGCCCGGCTGGCAATGAGAGGAGGCCCTGTTGCAGAAAAAGGACAGGCTTCCCCTATGGTCATCTTCTCTTTCCTAACGGTTTCTGATTGCCCTCTTCTCGATCCGTTGTTCTACTCTGCATTTGTTTCCAAGTGTGGCAATTACATAATCGCCTGTCAACTTGAGAGGGGGTGGAGTCTAGCCTGTCAATCAGGTCATAGCCAATGAGGCCTCTGTGTGGGCATGGCCTTCTCCTGAGGATTCTGGGACCTCTTATCTTCCTCCCTAGTCTTGGGACACACACTCCCTGTGAGACATTCTTGTTGAGAAGCCACATGGAGCTCCATTGAGGGAGCCAGAACCCTAGAGCTGGAAGAGCCACGTGGAGCCCCACGCCAATTCTGAGATGCTTACAACACCACTGGATCCACAAGACTTTCCACTCATGGGCCTGTGATCTTCCTGCAATCGGCGTCATTGCATGTGTTTCGTGAGTCTGAAGAGGACTTTCTAGACGGGAATCGGACATATGGGCTAATATTGGGACTTGGCTGTGATGTTTCCTCAATATTCAATTGTTCTTGTATATAAAGCTCTTTCTTATGCCCATGAGTATCTATGAATTTGTTTCTCTAGTCTACCCAGACTAACACACCGAAGATCACTGGAAAACGAAATCAAGGAGTTGGTTGACACAGTGGCTGCAACAAGAGGCTCGGTGATGGTGCAGGTGATGCTACATTGGGTAATGCTTCCTCATATTTTGCTTTGGGTCACCATCGGTGGGAACTGACTCAATGGTGTTTATCACCACTGTTGGATACCGGCCTCCACAGTCTAATGGGTCCAAGCGGGGTAACTGAGGGATACAATTGAAAAGACATCAGACAAGATAAAGCATGTGCGCGCTCACCTCCAGGACAATCATGACTTTAGGAGCCAGATCTGCGCAGAGAGAGAGAGAGAATATCTTTCCAACCAAGGCTGATATATGCTCGAGGGGTGTGCCAGTCCCCCTAATTATCGGTAACCATATGCATAATAGGAAGGGGTTGTACAATAGGCATAGGCATGACAGAAAAGCATATACTTCCTAAGATAGGTGGGCTCTAGGGTCAAGATGGCAGCCTAACCTTGGTCGTCCCTGAGTTGGCTTGACCTTAGATGTTTGGGGGCTTCCCTTCAGCGGAACAATCCATTATCTTTATCCTTATACTTAGGGTGGGACAGACAATAGGGTCTGGTTGCCTTAGATGGCTGACAACCTTCAGGCAGATAATCTTTAAGCAGTTGACCTCTAAGTGTATAGTCAGTGACCATCATTTTGCAAAGAGCACCTTAGGGTTGACATATTTTATGGGGGGACATACTGGGAAATAACTTTTCAGTTTCTCACACACCACCACCACCACTAGGTGAGTCTCACACACTGAGGTTTATGAACCACTAGTCCAGAAAGATCATGAAAACTCCGGCTTCTCTATTGAATCACAAAGAGATCTTTTAAACCAACCAGCAAACTCCCTAGGCTCAACCCTAAAGGCTCAGATTCGATTGGTCTGGGGTAGGGTCCAGGCACTGGCATTTGTTAGAAAATGTCCAAGTGTTCCCCAGAGATAGCCACAGGGTCGACAAATCCTCACACAAGAAGGTAGAACCAGTTAGGTGCCTTGAGGTGGATTCTAACTCCTAACAACCACATGTTTGTTAGAGTAAAATGTGTCCCATAGGATTTTCATTGGCTGTGACTTTCAGAAAATAGATCTCCAGGCCTTTCTTCCGAGGCACACCTAGGTGGATTTGAACATCAACGGTTTGGTTAGTCTCTGAGCCCTTCACCATTTGTACCACGCAGGATATCCTAAAACTAGGGGATCCAAGCCCACTTCCATCAAGTTGGTTCCAACTCATTGCAACCCCATGTCAGGTTTCTGAAGCTATAGATCTAAAGTATAGGAGCCTCACCTACCTTCCTCAGAGCAGCAGTTGGGTTTGAGCTACTGACCTTGGGGTTAGCTTACCTGATACCACCACTAGGGCTCCTTAAAATATGATGACAGTAGGTTCTAAAACAGATTTCCCTGCCTCTAACCCAGTTCCCAGGAAAGAAATATGCCTTCCCTCAATCCCACACCATGTATCTAGTTCTATTAAAGTAGATAGAGGGAAGGGGACAGAGCGAATTACTCAAAAAGAAAAACATATCCCTATCCTCAAGATCCCATTGATTTTAGACCTTAGGAAAGAGTTCTGGCTAATTTGCATGTGTAGATAAAATGCTTCGGTTCTTAGAAAATAGCAATGCTATCTACAATGCAGGTGGAAAAGCATCCTACGTACACACGTGTCACATTCAAAATCCTTTTTCCTCTCTCTTAGTTCATGCATTTTGATCCGGTGCATTTGCAGGGCTCCCGCTGGGATCAGTTTATGATTCTGAACTCCCAAATCTGGAGGAGGTAAATGAAGGCAGTTTCCATCGTGTGAGCTTGTTTTCAAAATAAACCCTTGTTTCTTTTGAGCACTAGTTACCTTTTTTAGCGTGACTGGCAAAA
Source organism: Echinops telfairi (assembly GCF_000313985.2). NCBI lineage: Eukaryota > Metazoa > Chordata > Mammalia > Afrosoricida > Tenrecidae > Echinops > Echinops telfairi. The sequence continues at coordinate 5,639,442 of NW_022111379.1, forward strand.
GGATTTGTGAATTATAAAAGGGATCCGGTTGCCTTCTTTGACTTTGCCACTGGGAACCTCAGAGTCAAATTTGCTTTCCCTCAAATACATTATGTGTGCTAGCATTACACTTGCCTGTATCCCCCTTTCTGCCTCAGAGTATACAGCTCACTGCCATTGAATTGGCTCTGACTCATAGCAGCCCTATAGGACAGAGTAGAACCGCCCCTGTGAGTTTCTGAGGCTGTAAATCTTTGTGGGAGCAAAAAGCCTCATCTTTCTCCCACAGAGCAGGTGCTGCATTTGAACTTCCACCAGAGAGCAGCCTGGAGTAGTTAGGTGATTTTCAGTCAACTTGAATTTGTATGAGAGTGTAGAGGTGGAGTCTAACCTGATGATGCCTCCTGGGGGGGCGGGGGTCTAACAAATGGAAACAGAACCATCCTCTCTCTCTGTGACTTCACCTTCCTGCTTGCTGTGCAGCTGCCGCTGACCCAGGGCGTGGGCAGTGCCCTGCCATATTCTCACCGATGTTGGATCTGCATGATTCTGTACCCACTGGCTGTGATCTTTCTGTTTCCTGGATCCTCATTCTGCACCACTGACATGCGGCTACGTGAGTACTAAGAGAGACTTGCGGACTAGCATCAGACGTATGGATTTGAAGGTGGACTGGGCTGGAATACCTTCTTGGCAGATGATTACTCCTTAATATAAAGCTTGCTCTTTCTTATACATAGATGAGTGTCACAGGATTTGTTTCTCTAGACCACCCAGCCAAACCCGTAGGCCAACGCATAACCCACTGTGCCACCAGGGACACCGTAGGTGTAAGCACATAAATAAGAATAACAACAAATAAAATAAGCAGAAGTTGCTTTGGGAACCTGTTGAGTATTTATCTCTGGACCAAAAATTCACCAACGCCTTCAGAGAGCAGGCCGGTGACATGAATGAAGGAAACCGTCCCAGGGCACAGACCCCATTTTAAAGCTGTGAACAAGTGTCTTATTTGTAAGCCTTTTGCTGGCCAGTTGAAACCTCTCAAGTTCAGCCCCCTCACAGCCAGTTTGCCGAGCCCTCAGGAGGGAGGCTCGGTGAACTGTTCTCCAGGATTGGTGTGTAAGGAGCACCCCCTTAGTTTGGGGGGAAGTGTCTGTCTATTCCACCAGCCAATCCTCTGTCTTCTTCATGGTCCACCTTGCACCAGCTAGCCAGCCTGCATGGGAGGAGCGATGTAAAAGCTGGGAGGTGGTCGGTGCCCAGGGAATGCCCAACCGATGATCTGGGGAGGAAGGCCGGTCTTTGTACTCTCGAAACGCTACTCGTGAGCGCTGGGAGCTATCACGGAGCAACGCATGCGCACTGTAGACAGAGGGGAAGCATCAAGAATACATGCCCGAGAGGAAACCACTTAGCACCTCGCGTGTATGTGTTTCCGGGATGTGCATGCATGTCTATGGAGTATGTATGAGGTGGTGGTGGATGTGGTGTGCGGTAGAGGTAATTCCAACCCACAGTGACCCAATATGAAAGGATGGAATGCCCCCCTAGAAAAGCACTCCCCAGAAGGGCACCCAGTTGGCAGTCTTTGCCAGGGCACCTTGCCAGGTCTTTTCTCTCACAGTACTATTGCTGCTGGCCTCCAACCACCACCCGGTCAGCTGGCTGGACCACTGGACCACCAACGTCCCTGCCGTCAGCTGTACTGCTCTTTACTTCCAGTGCACGTTCTCCAGACAAAGGCTCTTTCCCTCATTTATTTTTTGAACTGCTAGTAAAGAAGGCAGAGTAGATATACAATCACAAACGCCCTGCTAATTGTCATCAAATAATGGGGAAAAATAAGAGGGGAAAAACTGAAAAAAAAAAAAAAAAGAAAGAAAAGGTAGAGAAGTGATTTTGAAATGATGAAAACTTTCCAAGATGAAAAATAACAATGCTATGTTTTAATGGGGGAATAGAAAAATAATGAAAAATAAAGGGGGAAATGGTGTCAAGACATCTCTTGATGAGTTACAGAACTTTCAAGAATAAAAAAATCCAGTGATTGTAATTGCTTTCAAAAAGTTATTTAAAAAAATTAAACCCAAGCTCACCATTGCATCAATGCTGATTCATACACCTGTAAAAATCCACACAGTGGGTGTGTTTGCCGCGACCACACCAAGAGCCGCTACTGAGACTGCTATGCACGCCCAAACACCTCATGGGAGCTGATTCCTTGGTTTGGAGACGTATGGTCATGGTTTCATGGGAACAACCCAGTTGATTGACCTCATAACATGTTTAATTCTCTTTACTAGGTCATTTCACAACATGTAGGGTCTTGCAGACTTGAAAGTGGATGTGGAAAACACAAACGGTCTCTATTTGCCTGCAGCCACAAAGGAAGAGAGAGAGTCAGGAATGGGAGGAGGCGAATTGTGGGGCTAACTGCCTCCCTGAACAACCACCTCCTTTGCTGTGAGACCGAAAGAATTGGATGGGGTCAGACTACCACGACTGAACATCTTACTCAAAGATCCTATGGAAGTGTCTTGATCAAAAGGGGGGGAAATGTTGAACAGACTTTCAAGTTCTAATGGACTCTAGACTCTCTGGAGCCATGCAGCCTAGATGAATCCCCAAAACGATTGCTCAGAGATAAATTTTAAACCGTAAACCAAAAATATTCCCAGAAGTCTCCTTTACACCCAATAATTTTGCTTCATTGGTAAAGAATGCCTGCCCTGAGTGTTGTCTTCTTCAAAGAACTATCTGTGGGAGATGAACACACTCTGGTAGTGTAATAAGTTGTGCTTTGGGCTGCTCCCCTCAAGGTCAAAAGTTTGAAACCACCAGCTGCTCCACAGGAGAAAGACAAGGTTTTCTAACCCATAAAGAGCTCCCATGTCAGAAACTCACAGGAGCAGTTCTACCCTGTCCTATAGGATTGTTGTGAGTCAGCATCTACTCAACGGCATTGAGCTTGGTTGGATGTGGTTTGGGTAGGAGCTGAACTGACAACCACAACTTAAAAGTTAGAAAAGAAACGAAGGGACGGTGAGTTCCTGCTTAAGGTGACCAGACATCCTGCGTTTGGCGGGACAGTCCTGATTTTTAACAATTTTTCCCACGTCCCGCGGAGTTTTTAAAAAGTCCCGATTTTTGGAAAGACAAGCTAGAGCATTTCATCAGGATATGAGTTTTATCAATGGTGTCCCGCTTTACCAATGTTAAAATCTGGTCCCCTTATGCTAATTGTGCAAAGAAAAGGAGGCTGAGAAGGTTTGTGCAGCCACCACACTGCACAGGTAGAAATGGTTGAACTGGTGTTTGTTTTGCTGTGTATATTCTCAAGAAAACAAATGTTAAGAAATTAACCTGTAGTAGTAGAAAGAGATTCATAGTAGAGTCTCATAAAGGCTAGGAAGCGATGAACCATGATGGGCACGAGGCCTCTTTGGGGTGATGGGCAATCTCACTCGATTGGTTTTGGATGTGGCACGTGGGTATATGCCATCTCTTCCCCCAAACCAGCGGCAAGCACATTTGTAATCTATCAAAAATAAACATTTATTAAGTGGGGAAAAGGAAATCCATAGAAATGTAGTATAATTGTATTTGTGTAGAACGCTGTTACGTGTTTTAAGTGGAAACGGAAGAGAAAAGTTTGGAAAGATACTCAGGGAATTGTTCACGGGCTGAATCTTGGGAAGAGAATCAAGACCAGGTTGAAGACACTGTAATACATTTTAAAACTAAAATCAACCAAATTTGTTGTTGTTGTTGCCAGGTGCCATCAGATCGGTTCTGACTCCTCTCCCCACTGCACAAAAGAACTGATACTGCTCGGGCCGGGCCCCCCCCACCTCCCCACAATCCTTCTGATGTTTCCACCCATTATGGCAGCCACGGTGTCAATCCATCTTGTCCAGGGCCTTCCTCTCTGTCTCTGCCTGTGTGAGTCTGGGTAGACTAGAGAAACAAATCCATGGACACACATGTGTATAAGAAAGAGATTTAAATATAAGAGCATTTGAACATTAAGAAAACATCCCAGCCCAGTCCACATCAAGTCCATAAGTCCAATATTAGCCCATATTTCTGATATCAATCAAGTCCTCTTCAGACTCATGAAACTCATGCAATGATGTCGAATGCAGAAGATCACAGGCAGTGGGTAGAAGTCTTTGGATCCAGTGGCATTGTAAGCATCTCAGCGCTGGTAGGGGTCTCTCTGTGGTTTCTCTGGCTTCCGAGGTCTGGTTGCGTCCATGTGGCTTGTCTTCTGCAAATGTCTCCCAGGGAGTAGCAGAGAGAGAGGGTGTGTGTGTGTCTTCTGCCTCCAAGGAGGAAGTACTAGACTTCCTTGAATTCTCAGGAGAAGGCCACGCCCACACAGAAGTCTCATTGGCTACTTCCAGATTGACAGCCTAGACTCCATCCCTACACTCTTAATTCTTAAATTGACACCAGCTTTGGTGACTGCCACACTGCCCTCTACTTTACGAGGCACGCTGGCCTTCTCCAAGGGCTGGTCTCTCCCGACAACATGGCCAAAGTATGTGTCATGAAGTCTCGCTATCCTTGCTTCTAAGGAGCGCTCTGGGCGAACTTCTTCCAAGACAGATTTGTCTGTCCTTTTGGCAGTCCATGCACGCACAACATTCTTCACCAGCAATAGTCTTCATCCGTTTGGTTTATTCCAAACTGCTTATGACTAACCATTGTTCATGAAAGCATGTACTCCTTAGCTTGGGAGGCAGCCCGCCCTCACCTGCCACTGCTCACACACACACACACACACACACACACACACACACACACACACACACGACACCGCTGAGTTTACTATTGCATCTCTCATTTCATTTAATCCTCACACTGGGTCACTCTGGGCCATGACTGGACTCTTTGGACCTAGCCTATTGCCTGGAACAGGGTAGATGCTTAATGAGTGTTTTTTTTAAATCGCCCCTCAGTTGTTGTTTTTTTCTCCCCTGGAATTTAAGTTGAACTACCCACAGCTAGACCAAATTGATGTCCTCTTTAAGAGGCGTGACCGTGTGTGCAGGGTTGTCTCTGGTGAGAAACAGGAAGAAAGGAAGAATAGGGTGTGGTCCGTGCCCCTGTGGCTCCAGAAGAGAAAGCTCAAGTAGCAGATTCCAAGACTCAAGTTCAGACTCCAGCTCTATCACTGCAGGGGTCTGTAAGCTACAGCCAAGGAGCCACCGGGATTGCCCCAGTGACTTGGGATAAATGAAAACAAACTCCCCAGATTAGCCTTGACCTCCTGCTTCTTATTTGAGTTCTTCTCAGCCTCAAAGCCCCCTCTACTTCCACAGCCGTCAAACTCTCTGGAGGCTGATCTGAACATCATGCTGCTTCTCCTCTCCGTAACTACAAGGAACCATCAGACCTTAATGGTTTTCTCTTTCAAAGCCTGGTGCCAAATCTAGTGTCTAAAAGAGCCAAGTTTTTAACCCAGACACACCTTTAATCAGTGGAGTTGTCTCTGCTGGTGGTAGTGGTGGGAGGTAGTGTCATGACTCAGAGAACCGTTCTCCTCCATCCAGTGGACTTGGGGTGTATCGAGCCCTGGATGCCCACAGGACTGAGCACATGGATGCAGCCAGCTGACCAGGTTAGCTGGACCGCTGCCCTTAACCTCCTACGCTGTTCCATGAGCCTCTTACCTGGCGGAAGAGACCCAATGCTTTAGTGTGTGCAGAGGCCTCATCCTCAGCCAAAAGGTGGCGGTGATGAAACAGCTGTCCTAGAACCTGCCATCCCGAGAAAGCCCTCAGCCCACCAGTAGAAGGAAAGGCTGGGCATTGTGAGTGGTGGCCTGGGCTGAGTGGGCCACCCATTTTTGCTGGGCTCATCTGAACCTGCTTGGGCAGCTTTCAGGGTCTGCCAAGGTGGAGGACTATAGAGAGTGGGTACCACTGAGTATCTAGTTGAAGGAGATGATGGTTATAGGCACGGTACTCCCAAGGCCCAGGAGGAAAGACAGTTAGTGAATACAGCGCTTTCAAATAACACTGAGGATTTAATGTAAAGAAGAGGTTCCTTCAGAAGAGTGGGCAGGGGGCTGCCAGAGGCAGAGGAGCCCAACACTGCCCTATGGAGAGTTGACGCCCCACAGGGGGACCGGAAAGGGGCATCCACAGGCACTAGGCAGAAGCCACCTGCGGATAATATTGGCACATGCAGAAGGACACCTGGGGCCAAGAGCCTCCTCCTTTGGAATCTGCTCCCTTTGAAAGCCCATCCTCCTCCCAGAAGCCATCTTTACCCAGACCTGCAGAAGAGCCCCCTGTGGTAAGGCGTTCAGTCCCCACTCAACACAGACCTAGTTGGCCACCCTCCCCTGTCACCAGCACAGTCAGGCCATTTCATGCTGCCAGCCATCTGTGGGATTGGGGGCCTTCATCACCTCCATCTGTCAATGAGAAATAGGACTCAAAATGCTGAATAACCTACCCAGGGTCAAGCGCCCCGTGAGGGAAGACTTGTGAACCCAGGGAGGTCCAGGCATGCAAGGCCCATCGCTCCTTCAAGCACACTCGACACAGCTCTGGGAGGGGAGCAGGTAACTCCGTGAGGTTCACTCCTCCAATCGGCAGATCACGTCCCAGGGAGGCCAAGGGACCCCGCACCCAGGTGCTTCGCAAACATTAGGACGGCACAGAGCACTGTGGTTTGATTCTCCCAGCAGCTTCGTATCATGACCAAGAACCCAACGTTCAGGAAGGCCTGGGTTACAGAATGGCTACTGTCGTTAGATGCCATCGACTGGCTTCTGACCCAGAGCGACCTGACAAACAGCAGAAGGGAATGCTGCCCGCCGGATGCCATCCTCACAATCCTTCTTAGGCTTGGGGTCGAGTGGGGGATGATCGAAGCAGGGAGTTCTGTCCCCATTCTGCTCCCCCGTTGCCCGTGTGACCTTGGACTACGAGCTGTGAGCCTCCTGCCAGTGGCTCTATAGAACAGAGTAGAACCATCTGTGGGGAGAGTCCTGGGGTTAGAGGTTATATGTTGGGCGGTGATGGTCATAGTTGGCAGTTCAAAACTACCAGCAGCCCCTTGGGAGGAGGATTGGGCTTTCTACTCCCGTAGTTACAACTTTGGAAACCCATGGGAGTGGGGCGGGGGGATCGATGGCAGTACGTTGTCTTAAAGAGAACAGATGGACAGGGTTTTTCTCCCTCAGAGCAGCAAGAAGCCCAGAGCCACCAGCTTTCAGATGGCAACCAAGCCGGCATGGCTGCCCCAACAGGACTCCTTAGGGTAAGAGAGTGGAGGAGAAACTTAAGCCTGGCCTTGGAAGAGAGGATTGGGAGGAGATGGAGTGACTGCCCATTGGGCTGTTCACCTTAAAGGCCAGCAGTTTGAAACCACATCTTGGGAGAAAGAGGAGACTCTCCACGCATGTCAAGAGTTACCATTTTAGAAACCCACCAGGGCAGCTCGCCCCTGTCCTGTAGGGCTGCTGTGAGTGAGGTGTGGTTTGTTGTTGTTGTTGTTGCTGTTTGGGGAAGGAGATCTGGAGTCAGCAAACCCCTCTAAGAGTCTCTGTTCACAGAGGGAGGTGTGCCCTGCCGGCCCTGCCATCTGTCCTCGGATGTCTCTCCTCCCCCAGACGTTTGCTCCTTCCCTGAGGTCAGGTTGGCTGTCCTTGCCACGCCACACACTGTCCCCCACCATCCTCCCCTCCCAGCCCCAAGCAAGACTGGAGCATCCCCTACAAAGCTGTCCCCACAGAAGCCTGGTGGCTGCTTTCCTGAGTGCACTGGAGACAAAGGGACACTCACTCATGTTCACACGGGGCCCCTGCAGCCTCCATCACATTTAGGGCACCGACATCTGGCAGGAGGCTGGGGTGCCACAGACATGCCAGCCCGGAGGCGGATGGGGACATGAAGCATCCAGGTACTGGGCCGAGGCCCCTGTCACTCCCACGAGAGCCAACCTGGCTTCTCGTGAAAGCCCAGACAATGCCAAGAGAAGCATGCCCGGGGCCCAAGACATTCCCCATCGTTCCCTGCAGAACGGACGTGGTGCCAATTGGAGTATCATATTTGGTTTGGTCGGGAGGAACCACCAGCCCAGAATGGAAGTCAAATTATTCCACAAATATTGCTCATTTAAATAATATTCTCTGAAGTATCTGTACCAGGTTCAGCAGTGAAGAACTACTAAATTATTGAACTTCCGAAGCACCCAATAAGGCCTTAAGGTGGTTCGGGAAGCAACATCAAAGGACGTCGCAGCGAGGCAAAAAGGGAGGCTGGGATTCGTGCTGCAAAGCCTCCACAAGCCGCTGGCGCAAAACATCTTCATGTAATCTTTCCACTTAAACCAGTGATTAAACAGATTAAACAGATGATTAAACAAATAAAGATTAATGAAACAAGTAAAGTAATCAAATCTGTATGGGTGCATGAACGAATGATTCCAGACAATATTAGAACAAATTGTCTAAAACTAATAGCGAATGTGTCATTTCGGTCCCAACAGCTTTTGTGGGGCTCACACTTGAATGTAATCAAAACATTTGTTTAAACGGAGATGGATATGAGGCGCTAAGATGTCAGTTTCTTGAAAGGGGAAAATAAAACAAAAGAACTGTCTTCGGTAAGGAGATTGGCAACATCAACATGGCTGCGTCACCGAGGAATCAGATATGCTAAGATTTAATATTGCGCTTTCCTCAGCAAAAATAAATAAATAATAAAGGGCTCAGGCTGGAAGGATAAATAAAAGCAAGCTGGAGAGAAGACAGAGGTTTCTCGACAACTTGCGAATCTGAGAGAGAGCCGAGAACTGCTCACAGGTCCGCTGGCAGTTCAGAAATCCCTTTTTAATTATTGGTCATTGATATGCTAATGACAACATGTGTTTATCTATTTCTCTCTTTCCTGAGAGGATAACAGCCCGGTGAAAGAAAAGATGGTTTCCTAGCTAGTAAGCATGAGGCAGAGTTCTTTCCCCATTAATTTAACATGCAAAACAAAACTAAAAAACCCTCCAGCCATTGAGATGATTTCGATTCATAGCGACCTGTCTAAATAGGTTGTCGCCAGTTGCATTGCTTTCCTGCTGAGTGGAGGATGGGTTTGAACCACAGACCTTTCGGTTAGCAGCCCAATGCCTAGCCTACAGAGCCATCTACTTAGGGGAGTCAAATAGAGGCAGCCCTGCTGGCTAATTTTGGAATTCCAGTTGACTGCTTATTTGCAATTCCTGGCATGCCATTGTCACTGGCTGATTTTTTCAGAAGCAGATCCACTCATCTAGAGACCCTTTAGGACAGGGTAGAACTGCCCTGCTGGGTTTCTGAGACTGTGACTCCTTACCAGAGTAGAAAGCCTCATTTTTCTCCCTTGGAGCAGCGGGTGGTTTCGAACTGCTGATCTTGAGTTTAACACTCCAATGAGTATCCACTCTGCAACCAGGGCTCCTGGGCTTGAGAAGTAGTGGGCGGCAATCAAATCTGGGTTTTCCGCTTGGAGGATGAGTACTCAGTGGGCCACCACTGTCCCCTCTAAGTCTAAATCGTTGACAGTCCGAGTGTGGCTTTGGGGCCAGCAGCATCCTTTTCACCGGGGAGAGGGTTAGAAATGCAGATTCTCAGGTCCCACCCCAGACCTGCCAGATCAGGGGCCACATTTTGCACTGATTCTTCAAGAAGAAACAATGAATTTGCAGAGTTTAGGCCTGTGGAAATGGATGAAGGGAAAACAGGCCCTCAATATTTCTTTGAGATCAAGAAATGGCTTGAAAACTGGTTGTGAGGAGACTGGCCAATGAGGAGTCTGCTGCAGAACATCTTGAGGTCAAAATGAACCCCCCGATACAGGGGTCACAGGGACCTATGCCTTGGACTATGCGGTGATTACATAATCTCGTGTCAATTTGAGGGCATTAAGAGTGCAGGGGTGGCATCTAGCCTGTCAATCAGGTCACAGCCTGATGATGCCTCCGTGTGGGTGTGGCTTTCTCATGAGGATTCTGGGAACTTCCTTTCTTTCTTCTGGGAGGCGGGCCATTCTCTCTCTGTTTTAGCTTCCCACTGAGACACACTCAGGAGCTGATGGAGCCCCGTAGAGATTGCACCACCACTGGATCCACCAGATCTTCCATCCACCAGCCTGTGATCTTCCTGCATTTTGCATCATTGCGTGTGCTGTGTGAGTGAGTCTGAAGGCAGAGCTATGGACTCGTTTCAGACTTATGGGCTACTATCAGATTTAGGGCCTTGATCTGAACTAGGCTGGGATGTTTTCTTAATATACAATTATTCTTTAGTATAAAGCTCTTTCTTACACATATAAGAAGGTCCCTGGATTTGTTTCTCTAGTGAACACAGTCTAACACAGGCTGCCAGCTGCAAGTGTGTAAGTTCTAATCCACCTGCTGCTTCTCAGAAGGAAGATGAGGCTGCCTGCTATTGTAAAGATGAACAGTCTTCAAAACCCTAGAGCAGGTCTACTGTGCCCTATGGGGTCACTGGGTTGGAATGGGCTTGGTGACAGTAGGTTTGAGCTTTTAGCGACAATACTTGGCCTGCCCCAGCCTGTCAGTTGCCTCTGCTGTGTATTAAGCAGACCTGGTTGACACTGTTGGGTTACAAGCAACAGAAATCAAACTAAACAAACACACCTATTGCTATCAAGCTGTTTCCAAAGCTGATCTGCTGCTCCTTGGGGACTTCTTGGCTACATTCGTTATGGAAGCAGATCACCACGGCTTCCTTCCACGGCAGCTTTGCACCACCTACCTTTAGCTAAGTAGAGTGCAAACCATGTACACCACATATAGAAATCCAATACAGGACATGTAGAAAACAAATAAGATCAAAGAAGAATGGATGCATTGGGGTTTCAGAGAAGAAAACTGGATAGCTGGCCCCATCATTTACACCTAAGCCATTAGTGTCTCCTGCGGGCTATGGTTAGGAGGCCCAGCAGCACAAAGGTGATGTGCTTATTTGGTAACTGCAAGGCTGGCCTGTTGAACTCACCTTGCAGCTACTCAGAGGAACCCCTGGTAGTCGACCCCCATCAAGATGATGGCCAAGAACACCCTATGGGGCAGTGCTACTGTCATGTGGGGCTGCCGTGAGTCAGGATTCCACTGGACCGCACCTAAGGTCAAGGTTGTTGAGGACATTGTGCATGGAGTGACTTCCATTATAATGAGTCATCAACTCCAAGACCATGAAGACCTTGGCGTGTGCCAAGAGGAAGAACATCTCAACCGGACCACAAAGCCACGCCCTCAAGACCTGGGACCAATGGAGGAGATGGGTTAAGGGTGATGGGCTGGCTTTGCCAAGGAAGAAACCAAACCCAGAGATGGACCCGGAGTCTCTCCAGGCCACACAGCCACCAGGAACAGACCCGGGCCTAGACTTCGTCAACTTGGGGGTGCCCGCCACCCCACCCGGCTGGAGAATGCGTCTGGACCTGGAATGACTAGAGTCTTCTTAAGATTCCTCTCTGGCCCAGCCCTCTGGCAAACGGTTGCCCTTCCTTTGTCCTCAGAAACAACATCTGTCCACTCCATCTCACCACCCGCCACTTGCCGTCCTCAAATTACTGCCACCGCATTTGTTTATTTCAGCTACAATGGGTCTGCTGGTGTGAGCGGCCCAAAGCCAGAAGCGATCCCCAGGCATGTCCATCTCTGAGTGAGGACCGCAGAGTGCAGAGCAGTGATCCCCCCCCCCAAAAAAAAAGGCAAGGAGGAAAGGCTTTAGCGAGCTTCCACCCTCTCCACATTTCCAGGGTCACTAAAGAAGCTACTTCCATTAAGCATTCTCACTCGTCTGTAACCCAAGAAATAAATCAGGTGCTCAAGTGAACCACACTTCCAGGGTGGCCTCCCCATCAAGCTTCAGGGAGCTGGCACCACAGGCACCAATATTTATAGATCAGGTCAAGCAATGACACATGCAGCACGCTCTATGAAGCAGAGGGCTGCGTGTACTTGACACCGACGGGGGAGGAGAGAAGGCAGGGGCGCCCTGGAGACCAGCAGAAGGTCTTAGGAAGTCTTCACGGTCCTGGAGGGCAGTGTGTGTAGGGGGGTGGGGGTGGGGGGCTTAGGAACTCCCAGGCAGTGGAAGCATCCATTTAGGTACCCAGTTGGCACGCTTGCTGTTGCTGCTCTTTGTCAGCAAGTCAGTTCTGAGTTCGCTCACAGCACACAGCACTTACTCACTCAGGGACACTGGCCAGGCCACAGTTGGGGAGAGCCATTGTCCTGGTGCTGCAGGGGGCTACTTGGTTCCTACCTTTACAAAGCAGGGCAGACAGAGGAGGAGGAGGAAGCCGGTGCACGTGTGTTGCAGGGATGTGATTAATTTTTCACGGGCTTTCTCTTTGCATCCTTAGAGACGCCTTCTTGGTCCATCCCAGGAAACCATCTGCTGGAGAGAGATTGGGCTTTGTTTTTCCAGGGACGCAGAAGGAAAGAGTAAGGCGGTCTTCGGTGATTGATGGACAAAACGGGAGTCTGCTGAGCTACTGTCTCAAAGGATTTTCTCAATTCAGTTATCTCTTTTAATAGCAGCCTCTGGACCACTAATGCTAGGGACACAGCACAGAACGTCTCAGTAAGTGGACCAAACATATACCCTGTTTGTAACTATGCCTCAGCCAGCACTTGGAGGTAGGAAGCAGGTAGATGTGATGGGTGCAACCCCCAGAGAGGGCCTAAGGCGGCAGGAGGTGGTGGAGGAGTGAACTGCTGGGCCAGTGGAGCAGCCACAGGGTTGGTGGCTGATGCACACCGCTCTCCAGCTCCAGTGGGTTTTGAGGACAGCCACCGGGTCCACAGCCTGTAACAATGAGGCTTCCAGTGGACAAGGAGGTTCAGGGACAAAGGCTGCTGCCCAGGGATTCAGCCTTCTCCCAGCACCGGGTGGATTTTCAGAAGCCATCGTCCCCTTGACACCTGGGGCCTCTCTGAGGACAGGCGGCTGCTGAGCATGTCCACTGGAAGGGGCAAAACTGTCCCTGCTCTCCCTTTCCCTGCCATGGAGTCAGTGCTGACTCACAGTCCCCACCCCCGCCCCCGTGGGTTGGTGAGCCGGTCACTGTTGATGGGAGGACGAAGCCGTTTGCTTCCCTGGGTGCTGGTGGTTTCAAACTGCCAACCATGCAGATCACAGCCCAGCACGTAGCCACACCACCACCAGGGCTCCCTGTCTAAACGGAGAGCCCATCAGAGCCAATGATGGTCACCTGGGGCCCTTTGTTGCTCTTTCTCCTCCATGGCCAGCCACAGTAGGGAGGAGAATCTGGTTAGTTATGGGAAAAGCGAACCAGGTCTCTCTTCTATGTTCTCCCACATTGGTGAGTGAGTGGGTGCCCGGCTCGGGCATCCTCTACATGACTCCAGTGCAGGCAGTGTGAGAGTTAAAGATTATTGTGCCCACCTGGCCGATAAACACATGTGGGGTTAATTGAAGTATAATGTGTTCGTCTGGGTACATTAGAGAAACAAATCCACAGAAACCCATATGTATAAGAGAGAGTTTTATATAAAGGGTAAGTGCACATCAAGAAAACATCCCAACCCAGTGCTGCCCAAGTCCACAAGTCCAACATTAACCCATATGTCCAACACCAATCCACAAAGTCCTCCTCCACCCCACAAAACATACCCAATGACGCCGACTGCAGGAGGAAAGCTGAGTCAGTGAATGTGTAAACATCTCAGCGCTGGCAGAGGTCTCCACACCGCTGCTCCAGCACCCAGGGCTGCATCAGGGTAGGTTAAGGTGACCAGACATCCCGCTTTTGGCGGGACAGTCCCGATTTTTGGCGTTTTAAAAAAGTCCGGATTTTGGAAAGAATGCACGACAAGCTGAAGCATGGAACTGGCTACGGCAGCTGGTCCGACTATCAGAAATCAAGAGACCCGAGAACTAGAAAGGCGAGGCTCACCGAGCCATTTATCCCTCCGCCCTTCAATTAACCCCACATGTGTTTATTGGCCAGGTTGGCCCAATAATCTTTAACTATCTCACAGTGTATGATGCCGGGCCGGGCCCAGGGAGGTGTGGTAGTGGGTGTGGTAATGGTCCAGAGCAGAGCCAGGTGGGCAGCCAATGGGCACCTCTTGTTTCTGTCTGACCAGCACCATGTTTCTTTCTTGTGGTCCTGGCATCTCAGTCTTCTTTGGAGCACTGTTCTCCCCATGTCTACTTGTTCAGGGGGCCGTCACCAGCCCTCTCCTTCCAGCCAGGCCGAAGTCCTCCCTGGCCCATTCCAACACGTGTATTCACTTAAACACAGCAATTGACCCAGGCTGGCTATGTGGTCCAAGCAGGGCCCATCAAGCTTCTCTGATCTTTATGGCCAAGAGTTGGAGGAGGGAGAATACTGCTATCTTTTGAAGTCCAGGTCATAAGGCTTGGGGCTACCAGGCACCATACTTCCGGCCTGGGAAGAGGAAGAAGGCTTGCTCACAGAAGGAACCACGGAGATAAAGAAATGCTCAGAGAAAAGGCCTGGGAGTAAAATTGGTTCCCCTGGCTCTTTCTGTGCCTGAGGTTAACTTAAGACGTCATAACTCACTCACTCTCACTCGCTGCCATCAAGTTGATGCCGATCTCTAGCGACCCTATAGGACAGGGTAGAACTGCCCCTGTGAGTTTCCAAGACGGGAACTGTTGATGGGTCTTCCTCCTGCAGCATGGCTGGTTCTTTCCAACGACTGACCTTGTCGATCATAGCCCCTCTGCAACACGATGCCACCAGGGCCCCTTTACACAGCATCGTTTCATGAAAGACTCATTTCCTTCGTCCTTCGTCTCCAGCTAGTTTGGGCTGAGTTTCTGACCATCGCGACCCACGGCAAGGCTCACTCAGGATGCTTAGATGCCGGGAAAGCTGCCTCACGCCGCCGGTAGTCCACAGCTGGAGTTCGCAAGATGGGGCGTCTCGTCGTTTCCTTTGTAAATTGGGAAGAGAGCTGGGGAACGGAGAGAACGGATGCACCCCCTCCCTTCTGCTGACTAGCTGAGCCCTTAGCCACGGTGCCACTTGGGCTTCTTGTCAACCTATCAGGGACTGTGCTAACCTCGGCAAGAGCCCTTTGCAGGAAAAGCAAGATGCAGGGTTGATGGAGAGGGAGGTGGGCAGGCTCTAGGGGCTGGGAGTCTGGGGCTCACTTTAGAATCCAGGCTGCATGACACCATGCTGACCCTCTGGGACGAGCTGCTCCCGAGGGCATTTGGGTAACTGCTTTCCTGTGCTGGGAAGAAGGGGGTGCACAGATACACAAAAGACCATCGAACCCCATTGTTCAAACAAGGGCTCATGGAGCCCATACATTGTCTGAGTGCAACAACCTACAACACCTGTCTGGCTGACAGTTTGGTCAGCTGACCCCTTCCCTCCTTGCCCCCCCCCCCCAACCAGGTCTGTTGACATGTCCCTGGTGGACACTCCTGCTGTCGACCCTGGATCTGCAGTCTCACTCCATGGCTGGCCCGGTCCCTCCCCAGCCCTCTCTTTGCATTGAGCAGGGACTCAGCTGGGTGGAGCTGCTTCACCCTCCACTCTCCCCAGGCAGCCTGCTCTGGTGACCTGACCGTACAGCCTCCGGGCCCCCTCTGAGGGGCGGTCCCTGTCCCCTGCCGGAGGTGCCATGCCCAGCACTGTGGGACTACACACCTGCAGGCCCCAAGCCTGGGTCATCTGGGCTAGTCCTCCGCAGCCTAGCCAAGGGCCTTTCTGTCAGTGGGTTGGCTCACGAGCTGTGAGGCTCCAGACCAAGAAATGGTCAGCGCTTGTCTGCAAAGTCTCAGGAGAACACAGCTGCTCAAGTAGAGACGCCCAGAAGGAACCAAAGCAGGGTGGCGCTGAGCACGTGAGTTCTCTTCTCAGTCTGGTCCCGGGCCTCCCTCCTTCCCCCCCAAAATAAGCACTTCCCTTTGGGTAAGGTGACCAGATTTAAAGAGGGACCCCATTGACTGGG
>NW_022111379.1:5655507-5695156 GCF_000313985.2 Echinops telfairi
AATAGACTGTTCCCTAGCTTGTTGAGCATTCTTTCCAAAAATCAGGACTTTTTTTTAATCAGGACTTTTTAAAAATGCCAAAAATCGGGACTCTCCCGCCCAAAGCGGGATGTCTGGGCACCTTACCTTTGGGGCACCCTGCTTCCCTCTGGGGTAGGCCAGAGCCCGAGTGGGAGTCAGTCTGACAGCCTCAGGGGTGGCTGAGGGCCTGCTGTCTCCAGCTCTGAAGAGGCGCAGCTCTGCTCCGCCCAGGCTCCAGCAGGCCGGCTCCACGCCCAGCAGTGTGTGTGTTTTTGGGGGAACGTCTCATAAATTTCCAAGAAACTTCTCCAGACAACTGTCAGGAGGCTGCACCTGCCAAACAAACACAAACAGGGCTCTACTCCACCAGATTAGTTACTTAATTAAGAAGAGAAAGAGACAAGGCACATAATGTGGAGATAATTACCCATCCTGCCAAGTCTCCGAGTGTAGCGTGGCGGACGCCGGCAAGTTGCCGCCGCGCCGCTAATCCATATTCATCCAAAGTTGTAACTGCTGTGAACATTTTCCACACAGACAGCAATATGTTCAACCAGCAATCTGAGCTCCTTCTCGGATTCCAGCAGCTTTCCCACCCCTCGCCCTCCCTCCCCAAGCCCCCCTCCCTGCCTCTCTGTGAAGGAATTTGCTAAACAAAGCAAACCCTTTACAAGCAAAGGGGACCCCAGTGAACTTCAGGGGACTGATCAGCTCTGAACCCCAAAATGAAGTGTTGGCTTGCTCCCCCCCACCCTCCCCTTAACCTGTTGACTCATGCCATTGAACTTGATTTCATTGAATTTGGAGGATTTAGGAATCCCAGGAGAGTGCAAATAGAGTCAAGTCCTTGCTTGACTGACTGTGGCTGCTGTAGTCCACCCAGAGGTGCCTCCGAAGAGACTCCTGGGGACCAGTTTCTAAACCCTGCAGGGCACAGTTTCCCTCTAAAACGTGCTGGGGTCGCCGTGAGTCAGAACTGATGCAGCGCAGCTGGTTTGGGCTTCCATTGAATGTGCTGTGTTTAAGCCCAGTGCGAGCAAAACATTACGGGGTACAGAGTGGAGTGACCCAGGCCTCAGCCCAAGACACCCACAACCCATGGGTCAGATGAGCTCTCCTCTGGGAGCTAGGCAGGATGGGGATGATTTTAATAATCCCCTGCCTGACAGATGATGAAGCCAGCACAGAGAGGTTCAGCAAACTGCCAAAAACCACACAGCAACTAAGTGACCAATCTGGACCTTGAACCAAATCCTATGTATAAAGAAGACGATAGGAAGTTCTGCCTGGGAGACAGAAGGGAACAGACTAAAGCATTTTACAAACCACCACCATCAAGTCAATACTGACTCTTAGTAACCTTGTAGGACAGAGGAGAACTGCCCCTGTGGGGTTCTGAAGCTCTAACACATTGCAGGAGCCAAAAAGCCTCATCTTTCTCCCTTGGAGTGGCTGGTGTATTCGAACTACTGACCTTGTGGTTGGCAGCCCAACATGAAAGCCTCTGGGTCATCAGGGCTCCTTGAACAAAGAACAGATCCCGGGAAAGCACACAGCTGAGCGCTGTGCTCCCAGCTCTACTGTTGACTAGCTCTGTAGCTCTGGGCACACCCGTGAACTGCAGAGGTTATTAATTTCTTTATCAATAAACCAGGCACAGAAATGCTGATAAGTTTAAACAAAATCTGAGTCCAGGACAGTGCCTACACTTGGTAGACACTCAAGAAGCAATGACACAGCTCCTTTAGCTAAAAATGTGAGGACCGACCGAGCACAAGAGAACAAGGGGGCCCAGTCTATGGCGCTGGGGAGGTCTGGGAAGCCTCACGGAGAGGCGTGATCTGTGTAGGTCTTAAAGTGGGCTAAGGTCTCCGCAGACAGAAATAGAAGCAAGGACGTTCCAGGCGCAGGCAAAACATGGAGCCGGGAGGGGAACAGACCCATTCAGGAGAGAGAACTAATGGGGTGGCCAATGGGGTAGGGTGCAGAGGGAGACCAGGCTGGACAACTAGGCAGAGCCAGGCGGGGTGGGGACTTGAATGCCAGAGAGGACAAGCAAGGACAGCCAGAGGCTAGCTTGGACCGTGCAGCTCGGTTTGGGCGCTCTGTTAGCAAGCTGACAGTTGTGTGTTTGGAGGAGAAAGACCAAGAAGACACCTAATGGACGCAGAGAAGAAGGAACGTGGCTTGATTCTGTCCAGAGCATGCTCCACTCCAGTTTACTAGCACTGTAGAACATTGGGGAAATTGACAATGCTGTCAACTTGGTTCAAAGGGCACTGCTCTCTCCTTATTTGGTGGCCCACTTCTCTCTACTTCAGCCCTCCTTGTCTGGGGCACCTAATGGAAGCCATGCCCAATTTCTGAGAGAGATGAATAAACGATGATTACGTTTCAGATTCAGACTTGCCTTTCTCTTCCACATTAGGCCTTCAGGACCCCAAAAGACAGTTTGTGGTTGACAACAGTTGCCTCTCTGATGTAAACTTAAAGGGCCGGGACATCCCATCTTCATCCCAGTTTTATCTTAGCCCTCTGTGCCAGAAGGCTCTTTAAACAAGAGATAGCAAATAGGTTTCAACTAGCATGTCAGGGCCAATCATTTGGGGCTGCTAGAACATAGCGCGAGGACATTTTTGCTTCAAAGGACATCAGAATCGATTAGCAATGTCTGTCAGGGGCACGGTATGGAAGAGTGTCCACACAGGTATTTGCCATGTTTGGAAATGATTCCTGAATCTTTGGCTAAGTTAAGTTTACAGCTAGGTTAAGTTAATAGCAAGTCTTGGAGTATTTCCCCTCATTTCTGACAGAGATCAGAAAAGAACATTCATAGTGCTTGCCGTATATTGAACTCTTATAGAATTAGGGAGAAGTCCTGGTGGTATAGTGGGCTATATGCTTGGTTACTAACCTGAACATCAGCAGTTCAAAACCACCAGCAGCTCTGAAGGAGAAAGACGAGGCTTTCTACTTTCAAAGAGTTACAGTCTCAGAAACTCACAGGGCAGTTCTACCTTGTCTCACAGGGTCACTATGAGTTAAAATCGACTCAGTGGCAGTGAGTCTGTTTTTGTTATTTTAAATAGTGTTAAAGAGGGAATGACTTTATTCTTAAATTATTCTTCTACGTCTAGGAATAAGGAATCACACCTACAGCGTTCGTCAACCTTCTCTGTGCATCAGCATGGCCTGGGAAGCTTTCTTTCTTTTCTTTTTTAATTGTTGTAAAACTATGCACAATAAAACATTTTCCAATGAATACATTTCCGTGTGTAGTTTAGTGACACTGATTACATTCTGTATATTGTTCAACCATGATCAGCACTATTCTTCAGGTCATTCCACCACTGCTGGCACAAACTCAATGCCCCCTAAGCAATAGCTACAAAGGAACTTTGCAAATGACCTGCTTGTCCCCATTGAGATTTGGTTGCAGCTGCTTTAGAGTGGACTTGGGTCTCAACACCCTTAACAGCTCCGCAGGCTCTTTATGTCCCTGTCATGCCAACCAGTGGAGCAACATGGGCAATCACAGTTTGGTCCCATCCTCAGTTCCTGATCCTCAAAGGGCACTTTTTAAAGGAATTGAGTCTCTGGCACAAGGCTCTGGCCCTTGCTCTCAACTTACTGCCATTGAGTCCAGTCTGACTCACAGTGGCCCACAGGACGGAGCAGAACCGCCCCTGTGAGTTTCCAAGGCTGTACATCTTCATGGGAGCAGAGAGCCTCATCTTTCTCCCAAGAAGCAGCTGGTGGGTTCAAACTGCTGACCTTGCGCAAGCAGCCCAACACATCATCCGTGACTTGACCAGGGCTCCGAGCCCGTGGCCTGGAGGCACATACAGCACAGTGGGTTCCATGAGACAAAGATACAAGGGAATGAGCTCTGAGATACAAGGAGAATATGCCCTGCTGGTGTTGTGAGGAAGGTGGGGTCTGAGCTGGGCCCTGGGAGGACGAGCCACATGTGGACAGATCAACTTGCAGAAGACGCCAGGGAGCATTGCAAATGACGTGAGCGGCCGCTGGAGAACCTCCCGGACCAGAGGCCCAGGAAGGGAACTGTCGGGTGGAAACCAGAAAGGTCTGAGCTCTGGCCCTGAACCCACACCGAAACCCGCAAGTCAATTAGTTCTCACGGTGACCCCATGTGCAGCAGTGGAGAACTGGGCTCCAGAGGGCTTTCTGGGATGGAATCGTGACAGCAGCAGGGCACCAGGACTTTCTTCCCAGGCACCACGGGGAAGTCAGTCATGAAGCGCGCATGGTCTGAACCACCCAGCACTGGGCCTGGTCCAAGGTTGCACAAAGGGGTCGCTAGGAACCAAAGACATGGCGCTGGGGGCCAATCCTGCCAGGGAGAAGCCCTTCCCAGAACCATCAGTCCGATTCTCTTCAGAAGGCCTCAACCCACCCAACATTGATTTCTTCTGGTAGTCGCACACCGAGCCAGCCTCCCGCCTCGGGTACCACCGCTGCTCCTTAGGGCATTGCTATTCACAGCCGTTCTTCCCAACCAGATGTTCTGCCTGCCTGCCAACCCTTTCCACGAGTCTAATCCCAAGAATCCGCTGCCTTTACGTGACCTTCCCCTAAGAGTTAATTAGGGTCTCCTTCTTCAGAAGGACCGTGGGCTCCCTTAGCCAGTGTCTCTCTCCGCCTCAGCCCCCGGCCCCCCTCCCATGTGTGCTTCGGAGGCAGCCAAGAGCTTGTTGTTTCCACCTGGCACCTGCCCATGTTGCTTCTCTTGCCCCTGCCTGTCTCCCACCTGTTCACAGGGACTTCTAAATTAGTCATCTGTTGTCAAGGAAACGGTCTGCTTCCTCCAAGGTGTGAATCCAGGGGGGCTGGTTGCAGGGGAGGGGTGAGTGATTTACCGGGACGGACTCACGTCCAATAGGAACTGGATGGCGAAGGCTGCAGCCTGTCTCGCAAGGTGAGGCCCTCCTGTCCTCAGCATGGGCATCACCTGAGCCTTGTTCGTGCATGCGTGCGTGCGTGTGTGTGTGTGTGTGTGTGTGTGTGTGTACACTAGGCTTACTGGTCAACAGAGGCTGGTGGAAGCCCCTGAGACCCTAGCTTATAGTCACCCTTCATGTCTAGAAATGAACTTACCCCCTTGGCTCAATGTTCAGTCAAACAATGAACAGGTCTGTGAGGGAAACTGGAACACCAGGCAGGTACACACAAGGTAGAATCTTCAAACCTTTGAGGGCAGAAGGGCAGCATTTTCTCCAGAAGAAAGTTCCAAAGGTTGGGAAAGGAGGAGGAGGAGCCAGGGAAC
Source organism: Echinops telfairi (assembly GCF_000313985.2). Classification (NCBI taxonomy): domain Eukaryota; kingdom Metazoa; phylum Chordata; class Mammalia; order Afrosoricida; family Tenrecidae; genus Echinops; species Echinops telfairi. The sequence continues at coordinate 5,660,816 of NW_022111379.1, forward strand.
ACAGGGAAGACAGGGTAAACGATGATCCATGGAGGATCATTCATGTAAGCAACGACATGAAACAAAAGGTGCATGGATTATTGAATGGAAAATCGATCTGCTCTATAAACCGTCACACAATTCGCAATAAAAAGGTTAGAACTAATGCATTTTCCTGGGCGCCACCCTGACCCGTTGAACAGGCACCCCCTAAAGAGCCCAGAAACTGCCCACAGTACTGTAGAGACCCACGTTAGGGGAGGGAGGAGATTTGTCCACAGCCCAGAAAAACATTATCTCATGATTTCCGATGTATCGAATACTGTTCTTCAGGGATGTGGCCTTTTCTGTAACGTCAATACGAATGGGTGTTTCCAACAGTTATAGCTGCATCATCTGACATGAAGAGGGGTGTGTGTATATGTGAGCGAGAGAGAGAGAGAGAGAGAGAGAGAGAGAGAGAGAGAGAGACTCTATCTATCTCATATGCACTCTCTAATTTTCTTCTCACTCCCATTGAGTTGATTCCAACTCATAGCAACCCTGTAGGACACAGTAGAATCCCCCTGTGCATTTCCAAGACTCTAACTCTTGACCAAAATAGAAAGCCTCATCGTCATCCTGCGCCGTGGCTGGTGGTTTCAAACTACTGACCTTGCAGCCCAAGGTGTAACTCCTACACTACCTCGGCTCTATAATTCATTGTAATGGCCACACAATGCTCACAGGCAATACTCACAATTAAGGAGTCTTCTTAGGGGAGTTAACAGGCTACCACAAGTCAGGATCAGTAAACAGTAAGGATACAGCGATTGGTTCAGAGCTACACCACTCTTCAGCCAGTGACCAACTCAGGATCACGGCCTCTCAGCCACTTGGTCCCTTGACCCCTGCCTCCACGGGCCAGGCAGTCCGCCTGTCTCAGCCTCCCAGCCTCAGTCTTGATGCAGCTCCTCGGCTGGCTCGCGGTCTGGACGCCTCGGCCGCTGTCTTGACCTGGCCCCTCTGCTTTGCACTATGCAGGCATGCCAAGCCTCTAGTGCAGCGGTTCTCAGCCTGTGGGTCTCAACCCCTTTGGGGGGGTTGAATGACCTGTTCACAGGGGTTGTCCTAGTCGTAACAGTAGAAAGATTACAGTGATGAAGTAGCAACGAAAATAATTTTATGGGTGGGGGTCACCACAACATGAGGAACTGTATGAAAGGGTCGCGGCATGAGGAAGGTTGCGAAACACTGCTCTAGCGCCTCTGCTCGCGGCCTCTGCCGCTTCAGACAGAGATCCTGAAGGTGCTCCTCCCTCTGGCCCTGGGCTTTCCCTCTGGGTCAGAGATGGCTCTTACACACAGAGGAATGGCTTTGAGGTGTGGCTTCTGTCTTTCCACAAGGCAGCAAAGGGTGTGCCTGGGCTCACACCCTCTACTAAGGCTGAGACCTAATCCCAACCCTAATCCTCCCCATTAGCATAGCAGAGAGCTCTTTCCAAAATGGGATTATAACCACAGACACAGAGGCTAACATTTGCAGTAAGAAAGTATGGCTAGCAGGGCCATAATCTCAAACGGAGAAGCAGCGGCCCAGAGACCAATAAGTCAGAAAACCAGCATGTGCTTTGGAATATTTTCTCTAAACCTTGATAAATGATTTCCCATTTCCACCTGGAGGTTCCCGGTGGAAAGGGAATTTTGAAGTGGTTCAAATAAAAGTCAGCGTTGAATGGACTCTGTTCCTGACCACCAAGAATCAAAACCACACCTTCAGCTGCTGAATGGAGTTCAACTCCTAGCGGCCTTATAGAGGATTTTCAAGATTGGACATCCTCATGGGAGCAGATAGCCTTCTCCTTCTCTTTGGACTTGAACTGCCAACCCTGCCATTTGCAACTTAATGCCTAGCCCCCAATGCCATCGGGACCCCTGGCAGAAGACCCCAGACCCACCCATAGTTCCTGGGGTCGGATGGACCAAGTGCTTCTAGGTTTATGTTCCAATTAGTTGTTGGCTGCTCCCTGCTTGCTCTGGAAATGGTTCTACCATAGTCGACTGGAAGTTGTCATTTTGAGGACTAAGCTGTGCCTTACCACCCAAGCCATGGTATTTTCAATCACTTCACAAGCATGTGAAAACCAAAGACTTCATGCGTTTGGATGATGCCGTTGGCTAAGAATGTGGCAGAGCGGTTACAGGCTGGGCTGGTAACCAGAAGTTCAGCAGTTCAACACCACCAGCAACCCTGAAGGAAAAAGATGAGGCTTCCTACTCCCATAAAGAGTTACAGTCTTGAACATTCACGGGGACACGTCTACCCTCTCCTATGGGGGGCGGGGGTGTCCCTCTGAGTTACAAGCAACTCCACGACCACAGGGTTGGCCAGAAGCATGAAGAAGTCTGTCTTGGAAGAACAGCCAGAATATGCTGTAGAACGGAGGACTTCACCTCGTGTGCTTTGGACACGTTTTCAGGAGAGACCAGGCCCTGGGAAAGGGCACCTGGCTTGATAAAGGGGAGGGTCAGCCTACAAGAGGAAGACCCTCGAGGAGATGGACCAAGCCATGGCTGCAGCCAAGGGCTCAGACATAACCAGGATCGCGAGCATGCAGGACAGGGCAGTAGCGCTTCCTTCTGTCGTCCATGGGGTTGCTACGGATCGGGGCAGCTTGACGGCTCCTAGTAACACCACCACCAGGTGATGCTAGAGGTGTGAATGCGAGCCCGTCCCTCTCCAGGGCAGAGGGCAAATGTGAAGATTTGGTGAGAGCGCAGGAGGAAATGGCATGCAAAGATCAAGATCATGGGACTCCAGCTCCCCAGTTGGGGGTGCTCCTTCCTGATGGGTCCGGAATTGCTGTGGGAAATGCATTAGTGGTGGCTGTGTGGTTGAGGAGAGTCAATTGACTGGGACGGAAGCGGGGAGGGGAAAGGCTTGATGGTGGGCTCCTGAAGGCCTTGCGTCTCCAGGGTTTCAGTCAGACACACTCTGCGCCTGCTCAGGACATCCAGCTGAGGTAACACAGGCTCTGGCTGCCATGGGGAGAGACTGGTTTCATCAGGTGGCAAACAGCTGCGTCTGCCTGACTCAGCCATGGCCCTAGGTACGTGGTCCATCATTTGCCCTGCTTCCCTTCCCTGCTTTGACTCACTCCATCTGGGCCAGCTCTTGTCTTCCTCCCCCAACCACTGTAGTGACGCCTTCTCTGGGGGGGAGATGGATCCCCTCTGCAGGAGCCCCGACCTTCTACCAGGCCTGCTGTGGACGCCTCTCACCTGCTTACTTCCTGCATCTTCACAACAGTACCTGGTGCAAGGGACTCTGGTGGGGCATGGAGTACCTGCCCTCGTAAAGAAACCCCCTGGGCAACTCCCCTTGTATGACTCAGAATCAACTGTGAGGCTCGCTGCTCCGTCCCTGCATGTTCTGGGGGGAAATGGCATTTAGGCCCTCCCTCTTGAGAGCAGTGTGACCCCGGCGCGGTGAAGAACCCTGGCCTCTGTGGGAGTGTGGGTCACGAGAGATGACGCGTGGAGAGTGGAGCACAGTGGCTGTGCAGTTCAGGACAGGAGAGCTGGTCCTCGTGTGTGAGCTTCGATTCGGAGCTTGGAGAGGTTGAAATGACCTCCCCAAGGTCACATGGTTGAAAACCAGGAGAGGTGGGCTTTGACGTCTGCCCAGCTAATGGGAGAACTCTTCCTGAATGGTACAGATGGCTACAGGGCCCAGGTCCTAATCACGACGTTGGAGGTCTGAGTGCACCCAGAAGAAAGGGCTGGCAATCGACTCCCCCAAAGTCAGCCATCAAGAGTGTTTCCCCCTCTGCTGCGTTAGGGCCCACCCAAACCCCACAGCCACGGAGTCCATTCCAACGCACACGAACCTCATAGGACGGAGCAGAACTTCTCCGTGGGGCTTCTGAGCTATGACCAAGCTGACAGCCTCACCTTGGCTGTCCCCGTGGAGCCGCTGGTGGGTCTGAACCACTGACCTAGCAGATAGTAGCCCGATGCTTAAGACACTATACGATAGGGGCTCCGTCACCTTAGGGTCTCAAAAGGTGATCCCCAGACACTGGAAATGCAAACGGCGGCTGCACCCCAGACCTGCTAAATTAGAAATGTGTGGAGGGTTGGACCCAGCAATCCCTTTTAACCCAGGGCGTTCTGAGAGCTCCTGGTAGAGGAAGGAGGGTTCTGGGCGGCATGGCCACTTACCACTTACTAACCGCAAGGGCCAAAGCTTGGATCCCCCAGCTGCACCACCTAAGAAAGGCCTGACAATCTGCTTCCATAAAGGTGCCGGCCAAGCCCACCCTCAGGAGCACTTCCGCTCCGTCCCCTAGGAGTCGGAATGGGTGGGTGTGGGGTTGGTGTTGTGTGGTCCCATTGTGTCTGGGGCAGGGAAACCCAGCAGCATGCCCGCTCACCCTCCCTTTCCGCCCCTGTTCCCCACCGCCTGCCCAATTGCAGACCTTCTCAAAGCCTCCTGCCAATCCCGGCACAGACGCGGCAAGCCTCCCGGAGCTGAGAGGACGAAGCACCAAGGAGCCTGCGAAGAAATGAGACACAACCAGGGGAGAGGGGTTGTGAGGGGACTTTTAGAAAGAACAACAGCCTCCTAAGGTGAGCTGTCACTTCCTCAGCTCATAAAGCTTCTCTCCCACTCTTCTCTCTGCATCCCCTCCCGTTCGGGGTCTGGCAAAGGTCATGGAAAGATGCCTCCCTGCACAAGCCGTGAGCTGCCCCAACCTGTGTCTCCGTGCCAGCAGCCTGGTGTCGCCAGGAGCAGGGAGGTGGGCCCACCAGCGGTTGCGCTGAGACTCAGGAAAGGAAGCAGGAAGACGGCCGCCGTCCCACGCTGGACGTCAGGGAAACTCCTGAGGCCCACGACCGACCGAGCCCACTGCCATCGGGTTGATTCTGACTCATAGCGACCTGATACACCATTTCTGGGATCACACGTCTCCACGGAAGCAGGCTGTCTCATCTTCCGCATGCAGAGGTGGGTGGGTTTTGAACTGCCAACCTTGCAGTTAGCAACGCAATTCCCAATCCACAACGCCACCAATCCACAACGCCACCAAGCCAGATAACAAGTAGGATGTGGAAATGGAGGCAGCCAGGGTGCAACGTGAAGGGGGCATTTACATTTTCCCAGCCCTGAGACTGAGCACGTCCCCACTAAAAATCAGCACCCTGAAGTCCCAAGTACCACCTGCAGTGCCATCTATGGAATGAGCTCCCCTGCACAACAGCCTCAGGGGTTACAGAGTAGAACCGCGCCAGAGAGTTTTCAGGCTGCCATCTTGCCAGGCCTTGCTTCTGCAGTGCCATCCAACCAGTGGATGGGTGGAAACTATTGCAGCACCCAGCTTGTCCCCCAGGCAGGTTGTCTCATCCTCTCCCAGCCCTGCACAAAGGCCAGCCCGCGCCGAACCATGGGCACGCTGCTGCCCGGACACGAGCCAGCCCCTCACTTCTTTCTTCTCTCTGCGAGAGGCCTCTGCACTGCAGACAGGTGAGAGCCTGGGCTTCGAACACCTGCGTGTCAGTGGTGCCCCTGTGGGCAGGGATCAGTCTGCACCGCACCAAAGCTGGCAGAACAGCACCCTGGGGACTCCTGCCCGGTCCCTCCAGCTGGCGGGAGCCGGTGCCCGCTGTGCCAGCTGCTGGCCAGCCCCTCTTGGAAACACAGGAGCTGCGCGGGTTGGGAGCAGCGGCGGCAGCAGCAGCAGCCGGTAGAAGCCCCGCCGGGAGAAAGCAATGAGACTCACCGTCATAACCGAGTTTATTACTGTTGTTAACTCAGGAAGCAAACGTCTAGAGCACTCATAAAACACGGCGTTCTCTGCCTTTATGTCTGGGACCCTGGGTTTGTCCCGGCACCAAGGCTGCGGGGCCGGTGTGACCCCAGCTGCTGCATGCAGCTATGATAGCTATTGCTGGGCAGCCCCTCCTTCCATTGGCTCCTGGCCAGGGAGAACCCAGACCCCCCAGTGCCTTCAAGAGAGAGAGAGGATCACAGCGCAACCTAGAAACGGGAGCATTATCAACGTGCTTCTCCGCTCATTGACCTGACCAAAGTCTGACCCGGGGCCAGGAAAGAGCCCAAGCTTCACTTGAACTTGTACAGAACAGACTGGCCAGCAGGATGGCCCCGAGGAGAGAGACTGCTCGTGTGTGGATGAGTACGGAGTGCCCCCTGCCCTTACTCAATGAGATGAGCTGTAGTTAGTGGACTGAGGTGACAGGCAAGTGGCTGGACCTCCGTTTCAGAGTCTGCAACGTGAGATGTACTGCCTTGCCCAGTGTCCCCCGAAAGTCACGCCACCTGGAACCTCAGAACGTGGCCTGTTCTGGACACAGGGATTCGTGAAGATGGGTTACTGGGTACGGGAGAGCCTAAATCGAATGGGAAGTATCCTTGTCAGAAGGCAGGAACAGAGACACCGGCACACCTGCGGCAGAAAGGCCTGGGGAGGTAGAGGCACAGTGGTAGGAGGGTGGGATGACCTTCCAAGCTGTGCGATCTCAAGATCTCAAGGCGGGCCTCAACCCCTGAGGCTCCATCAGAGACTTTCAGAGCCTCTCCAAGGCCTCAAACCACGTGTCGCCTCCAGAAATGTTTGTTTGCTTTAAACTCGGACTTGGTGATTTGAAAGAGAGACCCCCACAACATGAATGCCAGGGGTGAGGTAGAGATCCCAAGGGCAGCACGGACATATTTCAAGTCCACGGGAGGATGCTGAGATGCTTGAAGTCCCTCCTGCTGCCCTTAGCCAGTCTGTCCTGGACTCCCGGCGAATCTCAGGCTCTTGGTTGGTCATGGGTCAGGCCGATGCTTAGCTGCTGTAACAAATGAACCTGAAATTGTCAGGGGCTTATCCCCAAATAAGGAGCCCTGGGGGTTGCAGTGGTTAAACCCTGGGTTGCTAACCGAAAGATCCATGGTTCAAATCTTACCAACTGCTCCAAAGGACCAAGATGAGGCAGTCTGCTTCTGTAAGGATGAGAGCCTTGGAAAACCTCGGGGCAGTTCTGCCCTGGCCTCCCGGGCCCTCCAGGAGTCAGCATGAATGCTACAGCAAAGAGTCCCCTTGTTGCCGGCAGCACAAACTAGATTTCTTCCTTGCTCACAGGGAGGGTGATTCTGGCTGATGGGCAGTACTCTTCCACCTGGGAGTTCTAGGATCCATGCTCCATCCATCTTGTGGGCCTGCTACCCCCCTGACTGTCCTGGTCTTCACAGTCCTTGCTGATGCCCAATGAGGGGAAAAGGGAGGGAAGAGAGGTGAAAGCTCCTGGCTTCTCTAAACCACGGGGGGCTGGCACCCTGGACAGAACCAGTCACATGGCCCCATGGAGTGAGGAGAGCCAGCAAGATGAAGTCCCTGTCTGAAGTATCACCTCCCCTAGGGACAGGGGGCCCTGAATTTCTGGTGGATGGTGGTGTCCCTGCCGTGAGCCAAGGGGATCGTCTTTTGGAGGGTGGAGCAAAGCCAAGGTCACAGTTCTGACATGTGGCCCATCCGAGGGTCTACCGGTCACCAGAAAGCTGGGGTGGAGTGGGAGAAGAGGGATAGGAGATCCTACACTGCTGCCTCCATTGTCCCAATGAAAAGACGGTGTCATTCGATGCACCTGAAGAACAGCTGCCATCCCAAAGTCGAGTCAACCACAATGGCATGGGTGGAGCAGAGCCTTGGGGAGCCAAGTCTTCGGGACCATCACGTGCTGATGAGGCAGGGCTCAGGAGGAGGAGAGAGAGTTGCAAACATTTACCGATAATTGGAACTTCGACTATTCTAAGTATGAAGCCAAGAAACTTGGAAGGTGTGAAAAATGGAACGAGACGCCTAAGGATGCATCTCTCGGTGTTGGAGGCGTCTGAAGTGTGGTGCTGGCGCAGACTATCGAAAGCACCACAGAATGCCCGAAGGACAGACAGACAGTCTGCCTTGGAAGAAGCGCAGCCAGCGTGCTCCTTAGAGGCAAGGACGGCACACTTTGTCTCACATGCTTGGGATGTCAGGAGAGGCCAGTCCTTGGGAAAAGACTTCACGCTTGGTAAGGAAGGAGGGCAGCAAAAGAAGTCGACAAGATGGATGGACACAGAGGCTGCCACCAGAGGCTCCCACGCTAACACAGTGCGGTGGCGCAGGACTGGGCGGTGCGTCCGTCTGTTGTGCGCAGGGTCGCTGCGAGTCAGAGGGCCCCAAAGACACCTAACAAGAGTCCCTGCCTCCTCAGGCTAATGGTGGTGACCCAGCCAATGGTCCCACACAGGTGAGGTGTGTCAAAATAGGCACGTGTGCCATGGGATTTTCGGTGGATAATTTTTCAGAAAGACATTAGCCAGGACTAACTTCCAAAGTATTTCTGGGTGGATTTGAACCACCAACCTTTTGGTTAGCAGCCAATCACATTCACCGTTTACATTCAGCCAGGAACTCCAGGACACTACACCCGGGAAACCAAACCCAGCCCGGTTTTCATTCTGACTCGTAGCTATGAGTTGGTACTGCATCCACCCAAACGCTACTACCTTGGAGCCCTTTCCAACTCCAAGAGACCTTGTGGGACCGAGTAGAACAGCCAGAAGGTTTCCAAGCCGACACATCTTTACAGGAACAGAAGACCTCACCTTTGTCCTGCGGAGCGGCTGGTGGGTTTGATCTGGCAACCTTTCAGTTACCAGCCGAGCATGTAACCACTGCACTCCCCGGGCTCTTTTGGTGGTTCCGTGTAAGGGTTAATGCACACAGAGGGGACTGCCGAGTGGGATGGGGATGGGAAGGATGTGGGTGCGGCGCTGTCCTCTGTCGTGAAAGATGGTGGACAACGTGAGGCTGGGGTCCTCGCGTCTGATTAGTCAGGACCTTGAAGTGGAAGCTCTGTTTTGAAGTTATTGAAGCAAAAACAAACCCAGAAGAAATGCCCCCCTCAGCCCCCAGCCCCCCAACACTGACTGCCCCCCCAACACAAGCACACGGAGGAGAACAAGTAAATAGCCCTTTCAGAGAAAAAGCAGCACAGCTTTAGTTCTAGATGTTTATGTTCTTTATTTAGCACGGGCATGGTACCATTATATCTTGCCTTACCTATTGGCAGATCAGAATATTTAAATTCCAAACGTAATTGCCCTGCTAGGATCCTCCACCCACCAAAGTTCCTACAAGCACATTTGGGGGACATGGACTGCATTCTTTGAGTTGCTGCCCATCTCGCCCGCCTCTTCTGCTTTGTTAGCATCAGCTCACCAGCCCCTAGGTTCTTACCTAACCTTTCTAGTTGCTGTTGCCAATTCAACCCCTTGTGCGTAGTTCTTAAAAGAGCCTAGTACTCCAGGGAGATCGTTTTTGCTAGCTGAGCTGAATTATTGTCTGGGTTTCAGGTTTAAAGATTATGCATCAGGACATAACTGTTAGGAATTTCAAGAGAAAGAAAGAAGAGCTGATGGGGGAAAGACAACTAGGCACTGGCCATGTGAGTAAGAGAGGCCTGTGGCCAGTCATAAGTACTGGCCTGGAAGCTGGGGTCAGCTCCAGGCTGGGCAAGGAGGCCGCCCTGGCCAGGGAGAGCACATGGGTCTAGCCCCCACCACATCCATTCCGACTCAGATTGACTGTGTGTGGTGGGTTTTCTAGACTGTGATGTGCCCGGAAGCAGAGCACCAGGTCTTTCTTCTGTGTATAGGGTGGGCTCGAACTGCCACCAGGCGGCTCCCCTCTTGGCACCTTGTTGGGAGATAAGCCTGGCTCCCAGTCAGGTGTTGGACTGCTAGTCCTCACTGAGCTACTGGAGAGCCAAGGGACTGAACATGGCTGTCAGACTGAGAGTCACTCGGTGCAAAGGGCCCATCTCATGGTGGGTCCCCCGCATGCTGCATAGCGCACTCATGCACAGGGGTGTGGTGCTTGGCTCTGCTGCAGGACACACAAAGTAACACCCAACCCATCACTGAGGGTGTGACCCTTCACGGACTACAGAGTAGAACTGCCCTTCAGGGTTTCCCAGACGGCAAATCTCTACAGAAGCTAACCACCACGTTCTTCTCCTGCAGAAGGGCCGGTGGGTTCTAATCACCAGCCCACTAGTTAGTAGCCACGCGCTTACCCACGGGGCCACCAGAACTTCTTGTTGGACACCCAGTAAGCACATAATATCTTGGTAAACCCAACCAGGAAGGATGCTGGGTCTCTCCCTCTGTGTGAGTCCGAGTAGACTTGAGAAACAAATAGGGAGACTCGTATGTGTACAAGAAAGAACTTTATCTACAAGAGCAGTTGAATATTGAGACAATATCCCCGCCCAGTGCGGATCAAGTCCATAAGTCCGATATTAACCCATATGTCTGATACCAATCTATCAAGTCCTCTTCAGACTCACACAGCACATGCATTGATGCCAAATGCAGGAAGATAGCAGGCCAGTGGGTCTTGTGGATCCAGTGACAGTAGAAGCATCGCAGTGCTGGCAGGGGTCTCCATGTGGCTCCTCCAGCTCCAGAGCTCTAGCATAGCTCCCTGTGTCTTCTCCACAGCAATGCCTCGCAGGCAGTCCCTCCAGGCAGTCCCTCCAGGGAGCTATTTATCTCCTTAGCGCCTGCAAATGAGGTCACCAAGCTGCGACCTGATTGACAGGCTAGCCTCCACCCCTCCACTCTTAAGTCTCAAACTGACAACAGATTATGTAATTACCACCACCACCACCCGCCTCTGCCTCTTTTCTCTCTCCTCCTCTGCATCTTCCTGTGACTCTCTCCCTGCCGGGCAGCTGAGAGAGCCAGCATGTAGTGACCATTCCCCACCTCAGACTGGGCTGAATGCTCCCGCAACATCACTGTCACCATGAGCGAGGAAGGCCCCCAGTGGGACAAACTGGTGCAGTGACTACAACAAGGGGCTCAGGTACCAAGGATGACTCAGGCAGTGTAGGAGCATGCAATGCACACAGTCTCCGTGCAACTAATAAGGCGTCCTGGGGACGCACTGTGTCCGGCTGCTTATCCCAAGGTCAGCAGTTCAAACCTTCCAGCTTCTTGGTGGGAGAAAGATGAGACTGCTCCGGGAAAGAGTTACAGCCTCAGAAAACCATGCGGCCAATTCTCCGCTGTCTTTCCTACAGGGTTGCTATAAGTTGGCATCTGCTCCATGGCAGGGGCTTGGTTTGGTTTGGTGGACAGCCACCTGAGGGTACTTGCCCCACATAATTCAGCATGGTGTGTGCCCTGTGTGGGTTCCCTCTTCTGTCCCTCGGGAGGGAGGTTGGCAGATGGGGGTCACAGGAGCCTGAGTTCCAATTCCAACGCTGCCACTTATTCGCTATCACCTTGGGCAAGCTGGGTCAATCCTCTGAGTTCTATGGATTGCTCTTCCCAAGAGTCTGCTGCCCTTTGCTTCCCTTCCTGTGGGGGTCGCTGCAGCCCGCCTGGGTCCCCAGCATGGAGACTCCATTCCTGTCCGGCCTGCAGCCTGTCTTCAGAGGCCGCCGGCTTCCATGGCGCATGCAGCGCGCCGCCTCCGCCTCCCTCTCCAGGAGCCTCATTACGATATTGTCCATATTCCCGGGAAAGGGCATCTCTCTCGACGCCTGCGCTTTCTTATTAATGTGTGTGAAGGCAAGTCAAGGCTGATTATCATGAAGACAATAGGCGAAATCCCTCCTGGAGAAGGCTCATCCAGACTGTGTAGGCGGTTTAATTTCAGACACCCATTAATTGGCAAAATTGCTTAAGCAGCTGCTCCCGGTGTCATTTCAGGACCGCTGCGTGAGAAGCTGCGAGGAGGAGAGAGGGAGGGAAGGACCTGGCTTCCAAGAGAGCCAGCCTGCCCAGCCCTGGCACGCAGGGTAGCAGCCGGGCACCCGGGCAGCCCCCGGGGCTCCACTCTCCCAGGCAGACTGATGGCAGTGCTGCAGGAAGAGTCGGCTTTCTCCTGGGGCTCCGTGCTTCCTTCTGCCCCCCACAGCAGCTGGAGACACTCAGCCTGCAGACCCACACCCACACGCCGCGTCTCCCCCTGCTACTTCTGCCCACCCCACCATTTCCAGCCAGGCGCCAATCTCCACTCAGGCTAACCTTCAGGTCACCTGCTCCAGGAAGCCCTCCATGATTTGCTCTCCTTGGGGCCGATCTCCTCTCTCCTTATCCATTTCCGTTGTTTCCAGGCTCGAGCCGGTGATTAGGACTGGGCTGAATGCAGCTCTGCCACACAGGCTGTGGAGACTAATACTTGGCGAGCCATTCAACACACAGGTGCAGCGAGCAGGGCTGGAGGGACAGGGATATTGTGAGGAGGGAGAGAGCACCCTCGGCTTAGGTGGGGGCGGGAGGAGGACTGCAGAATGTGTTGCAAGAAAGAAGCCTGAGCTCGGCCTTAGGGAAGCAATTTGGCAAAGCTAATTGTTCGAATGCTTCCACCACCCAGAAAGTGCGTGTGTGTATAGGGGGATACGAAGAGATTTGATTTGTTTCTTTGCTTACAATTTGGTTTCATTCCTAGAAAACCAACCTTTGCCCCCGCCCCCTCTCCAACAATCCAGCTCTGCAGAGTCAATTCCAGCTGGCAGCAACCTTGCCGGACAGTGTAGACGTGCCCCCAGGGCTTCTCAGACCGTAACTCTTTACGGAAGCAGTGTCCATCTTTAGCTCACGGGGTGACTGGTGGATTTGAACCGTCAACCTTTTGATGAGCAAGGAGCATCCTACTCCACCACCGGGGTTCCTAGAACAGAACATTGATATACCCTAGAGTGAATATGCTTTGAAACATAATGTATACACAATAAAATATGTGAATGTTCAGTAAAACCAAGTCCATTCTGACTCATAGTGACCCTAGACAGCGTTTCCATGGCTGTAAACCTTTATATGTGAGCAGACAGCCTCGACTTTTACCTGAGAAGCAACGGAGAGGTTTGAACTACCCACCTTGCAGTTAGCAGTCCAACACTGACCCGGCACCACTACCAGGGCTCTTGTAAATCTATATGGGAACAGATAGCCTCCTAGTTCTCCTATGGAGCAGCAGTGGGCTTGAACTGCCAACCTTGGGATTAGCGAGTGCTTACTTGCTAGGCAGTGCCCCCAGGGTTCTAGTTCCTCAGGTGGCCCCCTCATGCCCCTCCTAGTCACTGGCCCTCCAAGAGTGGCCGTACACTTTTATCACCACAGGTGGGTTTTCCTTGGGTCATAAACAGCAGCATCCCCTCTCAGTTCGGCTCCTTCTGCTCCACCCTGCACCAATGAGGCTCATCCATGTGAAATGGTGGAACTGAATAGGCCTTGTTCCTCTCTCTTTCCCTCCCTCCCTCCGTCTCTCTGTCTCCTCTTCTCGTTTAGTAATTGTGGTGCAAATATAGACTCGAAAACCTTCACCAATACAACTTCCACCTTTGCCATGTTCTACCACCACTTCTGTTATAATGTCCGAGCTACTCCACCACCAGTAATGTACATTCGATGCTCCCGCACCCAGGGAGCAAACCTCCCAATTCCCTCTCTTGCCCTCCCTGGTAACTATCAATAACCTCTATGTCGTAGTTACATAATCTGGTGTCAATTTGAGATCATTATGAGTGAAGGGGTGGAGTTTAGCCTGTCAATCAGGTCACAGCTTGATGACCTCATTTGGAGGCTCTAAGGCGGTAAATAGCTTGCTGGAGGCCAGCACCACACTCTGCTGCATTTCCCTGCGAGAGATTCCTGGTGACAAGCCAGATGGAGCTGCGCTGATGGAGCCAGAGCCCTGGAGCTGGAGGAGCCAGGTGGGGACCCACACCGTGCTGAGATGCTTCCACCACCACTGGATCCACAAGACTTTCTACCTACTGACCTGTGATCTTCCTGCACTCGGCATCATTGCATGTGTTGCATGAGTCTGAAGAGGAATCTGTAGACTGGTATCAGACCTATGGGCTAATATTGGACTTATGGACTTGATCTGGACTGAGCTGGGATTTTTTTTTCTTAATATATAATTACTCTTTGATATCAAGCTCTTTCTTATACACACCATTGTTTCTGAACTTGTTTCTGTAGTCTACCTGGACTCACACACTCAGGTTTCTATGTGTTTTTTTTCCTTCCATATGAGTGAGAGCAGTTACTCTTTCCTTTAGCCACTCAGGGGCACCCATGTGGGGTCACGCATCAGGACTTCATGTTCCATATGGCTGAGTTAGGGTGCACTGTACGGATACCCCACATTTGGTTGTTCCTCCTTCTGCCAAGGGGCATTTTGGTTGTTTCCACCTTGTAGCTGTTGTGAATGGTGCCGCAGCGTACATTAGTGTTCAGGCTTCTGTTGGTGCCCCTGCCTTCTCTTCCTCTGGGTGGGTGTCCAGCAGGGAGGTTGCAGGGTCATATGGTTGCCCTCGGTTCATGTTTGTGAGGAGCCAGACGAAGCAGGGGCTGCCCCCCTACGCAGCCCCGGCAGCAGGGCACACCCTCACCAATGCCAGCTGGTGTCCTTTTAGAAAAAGATCAGTAAGAGAGGGCTTCAAGGAGTTCATGGAAAAATGGAACTGAAAGACAACGGGATATTTCTAGGCACTTTTTGATGGCCCCTCATAAGCTCTTAATTAAAGGCCTCCGGAGACGCAGCACTGGTGAAGACTTCTTGCTTCCGATCGCACCTCTATTTTCTCCTTCATTCTGACACTCAATTCGTATGGGGGATAATGGCATGAATTGTTGGTGCTCCAGCTACTAATGGGAAGGTTGGTGGCTCAAATCCACCCAACCACGCTGTGGAGAAAGGCCTGACAATCTACTTGCAAAGGTGACAGTCACTGAAGACCTTATACTGAGTGACAGAAGTCAGCAACCAAGGGACAAGGCTCTATGGAGGCCAAGGTGGATTCCCCATTCACCGGGCAAGATGAGAAAGGGTGGGAGGTGTAGCTGCTTATGTCATAAAGGAGTTTGATTGATGGTGACATTAAAATCAAATTGATGAAGGAAAGAGTCGCACAACCAATTGTCCTCAGCACTGCCAATAAATTGTGCTAAAAGTTGAATTGACAAAAGTTGTGTGATGTGTACGTTTATAATCATGAAAGAATAGCAACCAATCACCTTGTGGGAAATGGTCTCTTTGTTTGGAGGCTAAAGGTCAAGGTTTCATGGGACATTCTAGCTAATTGGCCAGTGTGTTTAGGATTTCTGTTCTACCTCCTAGTTCATTGTGGGGTGTCTAGGATCTTAAAAACTGTCAAGTAACCATGAGGAACATGATGACTTTTTCTATTTGTCTGGAGTACAGAAGAAGGAGGAGAGACAGGCAGAGGAGGAGGGAATGGAGGTGTGGCTAAGTGTCTTATACACAACTGTCTCTTTTGCCATATGCCATGAGGCTGACAGAGTAGGTGGTGCCCGGTTTCCATTACTGCACATTTTAACCAAGGGTTCCACAGAAGAATATGGATCAAAGGGGAGGAAATTCAAATTCTCATGTTGTTAGACTTGGTTGTCTAGAGAAACAAATCCAATGACACTCATCTATGCATAAGAAAGAGCTTCACATCAAGAAGTACTTATAGATCAAGAAGGCATCCAGCCCAGTCCAACTCAAGTTTGTAAGTCTGGTGCTAGTCTACAGTCCGTCTGCAGACTCATGTGGCTGCATGCCGGTGCCACAGAACGGTGCATCAAGAAGCAGGAAGCTCACAGGTGGGTACAGAGTCTCATGAATCCAAAGCTGGTGGAACCGTGGCAGGGCACGGATGGCTCTCAGGGCTGGTAGCAGAAACCCAGCAAACCTGAAGAGAAAGTTTCAGAGAGAGCGAGCGAGGCTCCCAGTTTCTCACAAGAAGGCCACACTCTCAGGGAGGCATCATCAGGCTGTGGACTGATGGACGGGTTGGATTCCACCTCCACACTTTCCTAAATACTCAAGTTGACATAAAATCATCTAACTACTGCATCGTGGAACCCAGATTTCTGGAGCTCTGGAGGACGAATGAATTCCCAAAACTCTTGCTTTGAGATTATCTTTAAACCTTACACTAAAAATGTCCCCTAACGTCATCTTAAAACCAAAGAGCACGTTAGCTTAACTAGTCAGGAATGTCTGCCTTGAGCTCTTTTAAGGATCCTCTACGTGGGATCCAATGAGCAGCAACTCGAAAGATGAGATGGGAAACTTGGGGCTCAGGGAACCTATGCTGATGGGAGAAACACAACTCAGAAAAGAGGGGTGGAAATTGGTGCAACTTGAAGACTGCAATCACTGTCGCTGAATTGGACACACAGAAACTGCTGGATTGGTGTGTTTTGTTCGGTAACTTAGTTTTTCACAAACTTTTGGAGTCCCCTCCACCCCATGTATGCTCAAAAACAACAAAATAATAAAATAAACTATCTTTAAAGAGAAAAGGAAACCCTATGGAGTACAGTTTTACTGTCACACACATGAGTTTCCTATAAGTCACAAACAACTCGACAGGAACTGGTTTAGTGGAGGACTATGCCCAACTAAAAGACTACATTTCCCAGAATTACCTGCATCCAGAGACAGCCAATGAGCTGTCAGTAGAAGCCACTCAGCAGGGCTTCTGGGAAGCTCTTTAAAGGAGACTGACTGTCTGGAAGCCAGATCTTTGACCCCTTCCTTCCTTCTTCCTTTTTGTGTCAGGCATGATTGGATATCCAGTAGCCGTCTTGGCCCGTGGAGCACCGCGAGAATAGAGATACATTACAAGAATGGTGGAGCAGAAAGTAAACAGAGCCTGGATCCCTCCCGGCAC
Source organism: Echinops telfairi (assembly GCF_000313985.2). Classification (NCBI taxonomy): domain Eukaryota; kingdom Metazoa; phylum Chordata; class Mammalia; order Afrosoricida; family Tenrecidae; genus Echinops; species Echinops telfairi. The sequence goes on from NW_022111379.1 coordinate 5,677,531, forward strand.
CCGGAGCCTCCCTATCAGCTCTTGCCTTCCTTCAGGCAGGCTTAGCCACTGATACTTGTGTTTTCAATTGCAGGCAGGAGAGCCTAGCTGGGATTAGTAGATCATGTTGGGCATGACCTTCCCATTGCATATTGAATAAAATCAGGAGTAGAAAGCCCCGTCTTTCTCCCACAAAGCAGCTGATGATTTCGAACTGCCAACCTTGAGGTTAACAGCCTAACTCATAAACACTACATCACCAGGGCTCCTCGTGTTTGGAAGAAAGTCTCTCGTTAATTAGGGTTGAATCCAGCTGTGTACAACAGCATCACCCAAATAACACTGACTTAGAAAGAGACAAGTTCATTCTCACCTAAAAACCTAGGCTCTCTCTGCCTTATGTCCTTTGTGCATTGACTTATGATCTAGAACGGCCGCTATGCTCCAGCCTTTACACCCACGTCCCAAGCAGCAGGTAGAAAGCAAATAAAGAGAAAGGACTGAGTCTTCTTTGACTATCACATGGGCCAGAACCCAGGCAAACAGTCTAGCTCAGCTTCAGAGGCTACTGGGAAATAAAGACATTATGCTGAGTCCAGAGAGAAGTCAGGATTCTATCATTAAGGAAAAGTGACTATTGGATTAAACTACTGTACTCCCTCTTTTGGGTCAGGAGACAAATTCCGTGTGTAGAGGTGTGGCAGATGGCAAAACAAACCATCATGGGTGGAGTCTACTTTTTTTTTTAATGTATGAGAGGGAACTTTATATCAAGAAGTAATCTGATATCAAGAAGGCAACCCAGCCCAGTCCAACTCAAGTCCACTGCTGGCTGGAGCGTTCTCCAGACTCATGTGGCTGCAGACCGACGATGAAGAAAGGTGAAGTGGAAGCCCAGTGGGTAGAGTCGTGTGGATCAAAGGTCGGTGCCAAGACAGCAGGACAGCAGCTCCCCGGGTCATGCAGCCCACATGAGATCACCCCCAGCCCCCGGTCCTAGGGTCGGGCAACGTCAGGGCAGGTCTTAGTTCATTCAAATGGACCTCGATGTTAAGTCCTTCTGGTGTACTCCCTGCTCCATGCCATGCTGCCTGCATGGTTCGTGGCATGGGTCAGCGAGGATTGGGTAGAAATGTATTCCTAAAGTCTCCCAACAGAACTATCAGCGTCTCCTCCAAAACGTGGGGATTCCCCTACCCTGCTCTTTGCTTGGTTTTCCAGCAAGGATTTCCATTTGTTTCTTTTCTTTTTTTAAGGATTTCCTTTAAAGTCTATGGAGGGCCCTTGATTTGCCCCAGCCTTGTCTCGATGTTGTATAGCCTCAAGTGGATGGTCATCTCCCATTTCCCCCTCCTGAGGGAGTGACCCCAAACAATGTTAGCTCTTCAAGGTAGCTCTTGTGAAGTGCCCAAAAGGGAGGCCATTAGTGCAACACATGCAATGACGCCGAATGCAGGAAGATCGCAGGTCAGTGGGTGGAAAGTCTTGTGGATCCAGTGGCCGTGGAAGCATCTCCATGTGGCTCCTCCAGCCTCAGGGCTCTATTGTAGCTCCATGTGTCTCAGCCCCTCTTGTTGGTCCACATGGAGGTTGGAGAAGAGAGGAGAGAGAGCGAGTGTATTTCTAATCGAGGCTTATATACACTTAGGGGCATGTAAGCCCCCATGGTTACAGGTTACCACATCCGTGACAGGAAGGGGCTGTCCAACAGGCACCCCTGGCGCTTGATTCTGAGCTGGCCTGGTCACTCACTTTGTCCAACACTATGAAGTAGAAGGGATAGTGTGCCCGTCCCAAGTCTAGGCCTGGATGGCTCTCACAGCCTCTGCTTTAGCTCCTCTTAGATTCCTGCCGAGGTGGGAACAAGCCCGAGCTAGCCTGATGGAGAATAAGGAGCCATTGGAAGAACACAGAGGCCCTCTGGCCAACAGCCAGACAACTTCCAGGCACACGCTTGAGGTCATCCAGGCCAACCAGTTCCTAGCTCACCCATCAGTTGCTTGCAGACCCATAAAGAAGCCACGGACCAGATGAACTGCCCGGCAGAATTGTGAACTAAATCCATTGTTGTTTTAAGGCACTGCATTGGTACTTAGCCAGCAGCAGATAACTGTTAAGTGGAAAGGCTTGAGGTAAGGATGTACGTGAAGTGTTTGGGTCTTTGAGTGGAGAGAAGCATTCTTGGGAAGCTGATGTCAACGCTGCTTCTCTCAAATAATTGTGCATCTATTTGTTTCATGGCCCAAATCCAAAGTAAGAGTGTTCCTGGAAACCCAAGGCTTTCTTAGGATGCTTTTACATTGAAGAGCACTGGGAGAGGCAGTCAGGGGTTCCAGGCTCCAAAACTCAACTCTCACCATCATGTGTGTGTCTGAAGCAAGTCCTCCCCCTCACCGTCTTCATAAACCTTAAGTCTCCTCTCAAAGACGCACTAAGGCCAAGTCAATCAATGGCCAAGCAACGAAAGGCCAAATGGGGCTCAAGGACATGGATAGTGGAAATCCACCACTGGGAAATTCGCCATGATCCGTCAGGAGTTGAAGAGACATCAGCTTGGCATCAAATGAGGAAGGAGGGACCAGTGGGGTCCCTGCTTTCTCTAAGGCTCTGTTAGTGCTTCTTATGGTCATCTTCGCAAACACTACTGGTCTGTCTTAGCTGAATCACTTAAAACAAAAGGTGACTATGACCTACTGAAGGTCACTCAATGATTTGAAATCGTAACCCTTCTCTCTGCAAAGGGACCCAGCCCTTCTCTCCTAATTCATTTCTTCCAGCTCTGTCCTTGGTTCCAGCAGTCCTCAGCTCATTCTCTCCCGACCCCTGCCAGGTGCCCTGCCATTTCTCACAGGATAGGGGTCTAACATGTGCAGTTTGGCATCTGCTCCTCAGACACACCAGGGACAGGCAGCTCCCCCTCCCCTGCTTCAGCATGGTGGGGTATTATTGCACCCATTGTACAGATGGCAACAGCAAGTCTCAGAGGGATGCAGCTCTCTGCTCCTGGCTGTGCTCTGGTAAAGGCACACATTTGTAATTCACACTCATCACCTCCTGTGGATGGTCTTCCAACTCCCCTTCCCCACTCCAGGGCTCATGGGGTCAACAGTCCTGTGGTAGTTACATAATCGGTGTCAATCTGAGAGGATTAAGAGCAAAGGGGTGTAGTTAAGCTTGTCAATCAGGTTTCAGCTTAATGTCCTTATTTGGAGGAGATAAATAGCTCACTGGAGGCAGGACGCAGGCTCACTCCCTGGGAGACATTGCGGCTGACAAGACACATGGAGCTACCCTAGTACCCTGAGCTGGAGGAGCCACATAGAGAACCCTGCCAGCGCTGAGATGCTTACACCTGCTGAGATGCCTATAATGCCACTGGATCCACAAGCCTTCCCCCCACTGGCCTGTGATCTTCCTGCATTCAGCATCATTGCATGTGTTTTGTGAGTCTGAAGAGGACCTTATAGATTGGTATCGGACATATGGGTTTAATATCGGACTTATGGACTTGATCTGGACTGGCCTGGAATTTTCTCAATATTCAATTGCTCTTGTAGATAAAGCTCTTTCTTATGCACGTATAAGTGTCTATGAATTTGTTTCTCTAGTCAACCCAGACTAAAACAAATCCCCTGGCTGCACAGAGCCCTCGTCTCCAGCTGAGAGACCCATGTCCTGGATTCTCTAGTCCACAGGCTTCCCACCACAACACACCCTCTGGGTCCCACTCCTGGTCATTACTGGTCGGTGGTGGGAGAGGGAAAACAAGCTTGCATTAGCAAAATAGTGGGCCTGTGTGTCACCTATCCCTAGAGCAGTGGTTCTCAACCTCCCTAATGCCACCACCCTGTCCCTCATGTTGTAGGGACCCCCAACCATAAAATTATTTTTGTTGCTACTTCATCACTATAATTTTGTTACTGTTATGAGTCAGGCGACCCCGGTGAAAGGGTCGCTTGACCCCCCAAAGGGATCGTGACCCACAGGTTGAGAACCGCTGCCCTAGAGACATGGTTGTTTCTTAACTGGGGCCTTCTACAGGGCCATATGGCTGAGCAGGTAGTGTACTGTACTAGCTCTTGGGGGCCATCCCCCAAGATGAAGTCTGTGTGAACAGTGGCCCCCCAACCCAGCGTTGTGCAGTGCACAAGTCGGCAATAGCCATGCCCTTCTAGAGGCCAGAAAACTCGAACACAGTATCATTAAGTCGATCCCCCATCATAGTGACCCTGTAGGACTGGATAGAACTGTCCCTGTGGGTTTCCAAAACTGTTACTCTTTACAAGAGTAGAAAACCTCATTTTTCTCCCAAGGAGTGACTGGTGGTCTCGAACTGCTGACCTTTGGGTTAGCAGTCCAGAGTGTAGCAGTACACCACCAGGGCCCCTTCCTTCTAGAGACCAGGCTTTCTGGAAAAGGGTGGAAAGAGCTCTGACTAGGGGTCAGGAAGCTTGGGTCTGGTCCGCCACTTGGTGACTTCCTGAATCCCTGACTTTGTTTCTCTACAATTCTACTTCTCCCCTGGAAAACCCAGGGTCTGGGGTGGGGTGGGGGGTGTCTACAGCTGAATACTTCCAAACAGCTACATGTCTGCTTTTTTATCAACCCGTCTCAGGACCGCAGAACCAGGGAGAACTGCAGAACCAGAGCCCCATGGGACCCACCCTGAGCCCAGATTCTCAGGCTCTGTGTTTGGACCAGCTGCATGGACCTGGGGGCCAGCCAGCTTCAAAGCTCTGAAGTCTGGTGAAGCTTTGTGCCCACGCGTTTATGTGACAGCAATTTTAAGTAGATCAGTGGCTGGTGTGGCCAGGCTGCCCGGGGTCCATCAGCTCCCCCGACCCCCCATCCCAGAGGTGGCATCTTCTCCCATTCAAGCGTGGAGCTGGCTCCTGGAGGCACCAGGTGGAATCCCCCGCCTCCACCCCCGCCCTAGCCCCCGCCTTCCCAGGCCTGGCACTCAGAGCTGGAGAGCATATGCCTAGCACCTTGTTCTTGGCGAGAATGACTGATTTGCCAGGCCTGTTCTAGGGGCCCCCGTACACTCCCCCGGTGTACACACTGTGTCAGCCCGTCCTGAGCTAGTGAAAATAAACAGTGCCATTATACCCCTGTGCTCACTGCCACGCAGTCTATTTATACCACTTAAGACATAGGATAAATGGCTCCCTGGTTTCATAATGAAAGGAATCTTTCATTTCGCAGAGCTGAGGAACTGTTTATTGAGCATAAAAGCAACATTTATACTGTGTTTTGATAATAAGCTGATCTGGAAGCCGGCTCGTTTAGGCGGGGGCTTGCACATGACGCAGCTGTCTTCTCAGGAGCTGGTGTGGTGGTGGGGGGGGGGCTGGGGGCGGGGGACACATGGTGCGCAGGATCATCCTGCGGGGTGAGTGCCCTCCCCAGTTCACAGATGGGGAGGTTGAGGCAACCGCGAGGCTGTGTTGCCAAGGCCAGGTCACAGAGCCAGGAAGTGGGAGAGCCGTGAAATTAGATGTGAGCAGACAGTCGGCCGAGCCCACGCTCCTAACCACGGCGGAGGTGAGCTCAGCCTGGGAAAGGTCGAGAAGGTGCAAGGATTAGGGCAAGCTTAGCTGAGCCAAAGGACGCAATAGCCTGTGAAACTCTTAGCCCCACCCTGGGGTTCTGCGCAGGGTCCCTTTGCCCCCCAGGCCAGGGGATCCTGAGAGTGGAGTGGCTCACCCTAGCACGTCCGGCTGCTAACCAAACAGCTGGGAGCTCAAGTCCACACAGAAGTGTCTCAGAAGAATGGCCTGGTAATCTACTTCCCCAAAAATCAGTCCCCTGAAAGCTGCCTGGAGCACAGTCCAGCTCTGACACCCATGGGGCACCGGGAGTCAGCACCCACGGCAACTGGACACCACAGCTGGCAGGGTCTTTGGCGTCACCACTGATGAAGGGAGGGACATGTTCTGGAGTCTCAGAATGACTCCCTGAACAGCCTGGATGTGGCTGTTCCTCTGGGTGCTGTTTGCGGGAACCCTCCGGCTCCCCCTCCCACAAAGCCGAGTGGAGGGAGCTCGGACATGGCTCTGAGTTGGCACTTTCATTCCGCTGGCCAGGTTAGGGCTCACTCGGGGAGAAGAGCTACCTACCCCCACACCACTTCAAGCTCCTCCTGCGTGCCCCCACGCCACAATTCCCTGCCTCTGTACTCTGGACGAGTACAATGTGGGTGCGGGTGAGATTGGCTGCCTCCAGGCCAGCTGGACCCTCAAACTTCCATTAAAAGGAGGCACGTGGATAGACACTACATCTGATGTTCACCCAAAGGGGTCACCACCCACAGGTTGAGAAAGCTGCCCTACGGGCGATCCGAGCTTCGCCTGAGCAACAATTGCTTGAAAGGATAGCACGCGTGGTAGAGGGACGTGAGGGAAACCCATCAATGAGATGGCTTGACCCAAGCCCCACAGTAATGACCTCAAACCAATGATCGTGCAGACCACACAGGCTCGGGCAATGTCTCCTCCCGTCACACACGGGTCTCCAGGAGTCAACTCAATGGTACTGACCACCAGCAGCAGTACAACTCTGTAAGGGGAGGCCTGACTCTGAGTCACCAGTCCAAGGAGAGGCGCCCAGCAGAACCCCCAGATGGCAATACTCACAGGGGACTTTGTCTCGGTGAGAAGTTTGCTGGATCAAGACAATGAGAACGCGGGCTTGTTACTCCAGCAGAACCCAGCCCGGCGCTGCTAGCTAGTCCAGACTGAATCTCATCGCTGGAAGGGCTCTTTGTATTGCCAAAGACCGGTCAAGTGGGTGCCGCCGACTCACAGGGATCCTATTGGACAGGATAGACCTGCCCCTGTGAGTTGTCAAGACTGTAACTGTACAGGAGTAGAAAGTCCTGCCTTTCTCCTACAGAGCATCCGGCGGTGTCAAACAACCGCCGACCTTGAGGATCACAGCCCAACTTGTAACTAGGACTCCACCAGGGCTCCCTAAGTATCCCCAGAGAAAATAAATGATTCTTGGAGAGGAAGTTGAAGCCCTCGCAGAATGGCCATTGCCCTGGAGAAAGAAAGGGAAGGAGAACCGAGGGATCGTACTTCTGTCCACAGCAAGAGAGATGGACAGGGTCTCTGTAGCCAAGGCTGAGACCCTCTCTTCCTGATACCCCCCTGATCTCTACACCTCCCCTCTCACCCAACTCTCCTTGTAAGGGCACATCACCGGAGACTTTGAGAACTCGGTCCAAGCCTGGTAGAAATGTCCCATAAAATCCAGAAACCCACCGCCACCGAGTCCATTCCTACGTCGTAGAAACCCTGTAGAGCAGCGGTTCTCAACCCGGGGCTAGAGACCCCTTTGGGGGTCGCACAACCTTTTCACATGGGGTTGCCCGATTCATGACAGTAGGGAAATGACAGTGATGAAGTAGCAGTGAAAATACTTTGATGGTTGGGGGGGTCACCACCACATGAGGAACTGTATGAAAGGGTGGCGGCCTGAGGAAGGTTGAGAACCGCCGCTGTAGAAGGCTTCTGAGACTGTGAATCTTTACAGATATAGACAGCCACATCCGTCTCCTGAAGAGCAGCTGGGGGTTTTGAACCCCCAACCTTGAAGTTAGCAGGCCAACGCCTAACCCATGATGCTGCCAGGACTTGTTTCATATGACCCATAACAATAGAAAAGATGTTCCACCTCCCAAAGGACCTGAGAAACGGGAACGGCGACAACGATGTGCTGGGGGCGGTTTCCCAGACACAGCTCCCTGCCCTCGGGTCGATGCCAACTCACAGTGACCCTGCAGAACAGGGCCGTTTCCCCTGTGCGTTTCCAAGGCTGTAGCTCTTTGCAGGAGTAGAAAGTCCCATCTTTGTTCCACGGAGTGGCTGGTGGTTGCAAACTGCTGACTCTGCAGCTAGCAACCCAATATGTCACCACTACACTCCCAGAATTCCTCGGGGGAGGTCTACCGCACCATGTTCCACCCACCGTAAAGCACACATTTCTTTTCATGAGTTGACACGTTGGAAATCAGGGCGTGTCTTATAGCCCATAGCGGGTCAGAGGAACTGACAGTGTTTGTCCTCGCTCAGTGGTACATAACATAACGGTATGTCTCAGACCACACATGGTAGAGATGTGACCGGAAGCATGTTCAAAAGAGCGTTCCCTTGTTCCGCTATACAGTTTAGTGCAGCATTTAACTCGCTAGCACAGCTGAAGATTTAAAACAACAGCAGCCTGCACCTGTAGCGGCCAAGTAGATCCCGACGCACCACGGCCCTGTGTGTTCCGGAGAAGAACACCTCCACAGAGTGGGCCTGGCTGGCGTCGGTAGCAAGATGGAGCGCCGGCCTTCCTGCCGTGGTGCTGCTGCTGGACGGTTGGACCATTCCGCTTGTGCTTGAGTGGAAAGCACTTGCGAGAAGGAGTTGCATTCCTGCATCACTACTCAGAGGCGAGGTGCTCAGGTTAGCCAATTTCAGATTCAAACTGACGAAAAGCTAAGCAATCGCATGAAACCAAGAGAAGAATCAAGATATTTATATTTCAGAATAGAGTGACATGTGTACTACCAGAGTACTGACCAAGAGAACAGCAGTATTTCATTGGGGTCACCATTGCTGAAGAAGGACCATGGCTCTCAGAAGCTATGCGGTTAATAAGCACTAAATAAGTAGCTGTTATAGAGACCTAGTGGCACAGTGGGTATGCATTGTTCAGCAGTTCGAAACCACCAGCTGCTTTGAGAGAGAAAGAGGAGGCTTTCTGCTCCTATAAAGAGCGATGGTCACAGAAACCAAAGGAGAAGTTGTGCTCAGTCCCATAAGGGTGGTCCTGTCAAAGTGAGGTGGTTTTGTTGTTGTCTTTAAGTAGGTGTGGAATTAACAACTTAGCTTCTAGGGTCAAGGAGTAATCCTGCTATCATTTTTCTCTCTTACTTTCTAGTTTTCTTCTTTTACTCTTCTCCTACACTATTCTGTCATAGGAATCCATGGGAGAAATACTCCGACTTTTAAATGGCTCATGGAACTCTGCAGCCTTTCCTTCAAATCTACCTCCTCCCTGTGCCCAGCCCATCTGGAAACAAGAGTAGGAGTAATAATAATAATAAGAAGAAAACGAGTACCATATTTTTGCACAAATAATACATGTGCTGCGCATATTTGCAAACTGTACAACCTTAGCTGTGTGAAAATACTATTATATGGACATGTTGTATGTGGACAAGAGGAGACATCTTTAATGATGAGTCCAGTGCTCAATGCTTTGACTTGCATGGCTTAGCATTTTGTTAATGACACACTGCCTGTGGCTCCTTGTTCACTCTCCACTGAATTTACTTACTTATCTTCTTGCCCATCTCTTTAAGGCCAGAATCAGGTCTTTAATCCTCCATGAGTACCTTTTCTTTCTCTAACGTCATAACTAGCATTTCACAAGTACTTATGTGATGGATGGATGGATGGATGGATGGATGGATGGATGGATGGATGGATAGATGGATGGATGAATAGATGGATGGGTGGATGAAACTGTTTATTTTTGTTAAGTCCTTTGAGACCACAGGCCAAAACAGAGGTCCCTTTTTGACAGGAGGGGTCACTGAGGCAATGATAGATCTGAAAGGCAGAGAGGCAGTTTCCTCAATACTGCAAATGAGTAAAGATGATGAAGTTCCCCCCAAAATCCAGGTGAGCATCTGCCCCCTGGCCAAATACGCATGATATATTCTTATTCATAAAGGCAGAGTAGTGTCCTCAAATTATCCAAGGTATACATTTGCCCACCCACAGTGGTGGGGGAACGTGATTACTTATTAATAAAGCAATAGCTAAATCTAATTATATACCCATCAGAGGCAGATGGTAATAAAACTAGGCTGGCCTTCCAGAGCTCGGTGACCTTGCTGACCTCAAATCAAAGTTTAAACCATCCGTCAGCTTCCAATACATTCCCAGCACACCTACCAATTACCCGCACCCGGTGCCGCTGTCGGCCAGGGGTCAGAGGCCACCGCATGCACCAGATAGCTGGGAGCTGGAATGGGGCTTTAGAAATCTCATTATCCTGTTAACCATACATTTATCTGACAAGATAAAAGAGACTAGGTGACCAAGCTATCATTAAAGATTAATAGAAAGTATAAAAAATTCAGCTGCAGCCAGCATTGCTGTTTAGGGCCTGTGATTGGTATGACAGGGTTATTAATCAGGGAGCCAAAAAGATTTAGGTCTTGGCTCTTGATATTTTCTATTTTTATTTTTGTTTTGTTTTGGTTTCCCTCCACTCCCACCCCCCACCCACTCTGTCTCAAGGCATGACCTCAGCTTCTACCACCCCAAACAGCAGGTCAAAGGAGGCACCTGCTAATTGGCTTTTCTGGTCTCCAATCAGAACCCATTGGGCCAATTATAAAATTGCCAGGGCTCAGAGGTGACGGGGATGCGGTGCTGGGCTGGGACAGCCACGCCAGCAGCAACTCCAGCCGTGCCCTTCCTCACGTGCCAGGCCTGTTAAGCAGCGGTTTGAAATCAATGTGGTTTTAATGTAATTCCGTCCGAGAAGGTACAGCCCAGCCCCAAGAAGAATTCTGCTCATTCGTGATTCCGTCTCGGTTTTACATGAAAGAGTCTCAGCCCACGCCTCACCCTGCAATCAGAAGCCGGACTTCTGTGTTTAAGGGGCAGGGATTCTTTGATTCCGTTTGGTTCTGCCTCTTGTCGATGGCCCGCCCACCCTCACGGCCCTGCTCCTTCCCCACACCTCCCCCCGTTGCCTTTTTGATCATAAATCAATGTCTTCTTGAAGGTGTGTGCTCAGAAGGCGACTCCACAGCCCCCCTCCCACCCCCAAGGCCAAGGCAGAGAGAAGCCGGAAAGCTAGGTGGAGGATGGGAGGCGAGGAAGGGGGGGGGCGTTGGGAGCACCAAAAAGCAGCTTTCATCAGCCTGTGGATGGAAACTGCGGCCCTGACAGTGCTCAGAAGGCTGAGCTCCAGCACCCAGCCACCCTCTGGGTGGCCTCAGCAGCTAGCCCAGCATGCCCATCAAGGCTCAGATCTGGGCCTCCCCCATGCCAGCCAGCTGGAGGAGCTTGGGGGAAGTCAGCTGACCTCTCTCTGTTGGTTTCCTTGTCTGCCAAATGGGTACAGCACCCCCTCTCTGGGCTGTTTGAAGATCAAGTGGAATGGTGACGTTTCAGCTAGTCGATTGGAAGCACTTTGGAGCTTGCTCCTGTTACCTCCGGTGTTCCTTAAAAGCTGCGCTGATAAGCCCGTTAAGGATCAAATGCCATTGACTGATCTCTGGCTAATTGCCAGGGTGCAAGGTCTATCCCACCCCTCCCCGTCCAGTGTGAACACACACACACACACACACACACACACACACACACACACACGAGCGCTCCTTGCTTGCCTAATGGCCTCTCACAGAGGCAGACCCTGCTCAGGCTCAGAAATAGCCCAGCGCATGCTCTCTGGGGGGTGCCCAGTAAGTGTTTGCTGGATAAAGGAATGAGTGTCTAGCCAGGAGGAAGGTCCCGGCCAAAGGCAGGCAAGTAGGGCTGTTGCACAGTGGTGGGACATTCAGCTGCTCAGCGGAAGGTCAGCGGTTCAAACCCACCAGCTGCCCCAGAGGAGAAAGCTGGCAGTCTGCTTCTGTGAAGAGTCCTGCCCAATGCTGGGGGCTGTCAGGTCGATCCCAGCTCATGGTGCCTCTGTAGGACAGAGTGCAAGTGCTCTAGCAGAGTGCCAGGCCGCAATCTGTGTGTGTGTGATTTTAAAAGAGACAACTTGTAGTTGTGAGTTGGGGGAGGGTCTACAGAGCAGATCATGGTACCTAAATGCCGATGATTTCTATACGGAAGCAGACTGCCACGGCTTCTTCTCCCAGAGGTGCTAGGTGGGAGGTCCAATCACTGACTTTTCAGACAGCAGATAAGTGCTCAACCTCTGCACTCCTGGGTCCCTTTCTGGAGACACTCGGAGGTACTTCTACTCCATCCCACGGCATTGACATCAAGTGGACGTGACTCCTATCAAGTCCAAGAACCACGGTAGGTGAAAGGGGAAGAAAAGTCCGGAAGATAGGGGGCAGGTTGGGGAGAGGGACTGAGGCCATGGACAGAGCACAGCGTCCTTAAGCCAAAAAACAGAACAAGTGTGACTCTTGCTCTACGGCCTGGGACAGACCACTGAGGCGGCTCTGGGAAAGAGCATGCCGGGCAGTACCACGCAAAACGATTGCTGTGCTCCACTGCGAAGGTAAGCATGCACCGAGGACGCATAGGCTGGGCTGCTCACCACCCGCCAGTCAGCTGTTGGAAACCATCAGCTGCTCCTAAGGAGAAAGACAAGGCTTTCTACTCAAGGTCAAGTGTCACCTACCCTCTCAGACACCCACAGGGTCAGATCTACCTGTCCGACACCGCTGCTCCAAGCCAGAATGGGCTCGGGGACCTTGAGGGCTTTTGAGTGTTTGAGCAGGAGGGTGACATGGGGACAATGACAAATTTCTAGTGACGTAATATAGCTCTGAAGAGAGAAGAAGGGACTCCAGGGGCCCTGAGGAGGCTGAAGCAATGCTGTAGGCGAAGGTCAAGGCTGACATTGGGAATGAACGTGAAAGAAAATCTGCATCCGAACAAGCATGCATTCACTCTCCACCTGGACAGAGTTCAAAACGGGACCTCTTGTGCCTGCCTCGGACTTCCTCTGCATCGGGGCCCCAGCCAATGCCTAACCCAAAAGATCTCTTCCAACCCCGTGCCCTCAGACGGTGCCCAGTACCACCACGTAGGTAAAGAGAAAGGCGTGGTGGGGTTGTGTTTCTTTCATTTCTCTTTCCTGACTCCTCGAGGCCCCAAACTAGCTGCCCCCTCAGATATGCGGTGCTTTATATTCAAGGCAGTACACGCATAACTACTTACCAGATGATATCTGATACCTAATGACATCTTAAAGTAATTTTCCCCAAGAAGACAGTGCTATAAGCAACAGTGCTCAGCGTTTGAAGATTCTGCTCTTGGAAAACAAATCCAGAAACAGAAATCCATGAGAGCAAATCACATGAACAGCCTGGCATGAGACAGCGTCCCCAATACACGCCCTCCTCAAAACCCCCAGGGGCTCCTGGGTGCACATGCCTACACCTGTGTGTGCGTGTTAGGTGCCTTATATGTATGCGTGTCTGTGTATCTGAGTGGTGTGTCTGTGAGCACTTGTACAAGAGTGTATCTATGTGCATGTGTGTCTGCTGTGTGTACTGATCTGTGTGCCTAAGGTATATGTATCTGGGTACATTTGTGTATGTGTGTGTCTGCGATCATGTGCTAGAGTGTGTGTCAGTGTGCATGTGTGTCTGCTGTGTGTGTCAACGTATGTATCTGTGTCTGGGCACATTGTACATGTGTGAGGCTGAAGTACATGTGTCTGGGTATAGTCGTGTGTGTATGGGTGTGATGTGTATATGTGTCTGGGCACATTTGTGTGTGTCTGGTGTGTGTGTGTGTATGTAATGTGTCTGGGTACATTTGTGTTTGTGTGTTTGTGATGTGGGGGGGGTACATTTGTGGGTGTGTGTAGCTGATGTGTGTGTGTCTGGGTACTTGTGTGTGTGTGCATTTATGCTTGTGTGTCTATGGCTATGCCTGCATGGGTGTGTGGCTAAGGATATTTGTGTATGGGTGAGTGGGTGTCTAGGTGAAGGAGCCCTGGTGGCTTAGCGGTTACAAGTTGGACTGAGATCCACAAGGTCAGCAGTTTGAACCCACCAGCCACTTCAGGAGAAAGACTTGGCTTTCTACTCCTGTAAAGAGTTACAGTCTCAGAACTCACAGGACAGGGCGACCTGTCTTCTAGGGTCTCTATGGGTAGGCATTGACTCGATGGCTTGGGTTTGGGTTTGGGCTTTGGTGTCTGAGTGTGAGAGCATGGGTCTGTTGTGGAAGGCAGGAAAGAGCAACAAGAAACTTGTGTTTCTGGAGCATCCCCCTGTTGGTTAAGGCTCACAGTCTCGGAGGCCGTCAGCGACAGCTCACCTCACCAGTACCCAACAACCGCAAAAACAGAGATCCAAGCGCTTTGATCATTATCTTATTTCATCCTCAAGAAGTTCTTGTCTCCACTTTATAGCCAAGGAAACGGAAACACAGTAAATAAAACCTGACTCATAATTATTAGTATTCCACCTCTGGGTGTCCGAGCCAGGACGCCGCAGCTCTGAGCATGCCCAACCTGTGCGAAAGGACCATGTTGCTTCCCACCCAGTGGCATGCTCCACACTTCCCAGATGGATTCATACATTTGCAATCAATCATTGCCCGAGCCCCTTCTGGGTTAGGCCCTGTGGTGGAGATGTGAAGTATGCTATATCCTGCAGTGCTCACAACATCTCTGGAAACAGCTATATCATTCCCATTAAAGCAAAACAACACAAAACAGAGTCACGGCTTCAAAGTTGACGACAAACTGCTGACCTGTGGTTAGCAGCCCAATGCCTATGCACCATGCCACTAGGGTCCTTGAACTTTTGGAAGCCCCTGACATAGGCTGTTGGTTATTAAGGGGGAAAGAAATAATTCCGTGGTTCAAAAGAAAGAAAACAAAACATACTTTGTGGTGTCATTTACCTGTTTAAGATGCCTTGGTGGCTGCCCCTCCCAAGGAGGACAAACTCCCCAGTGGGGTTGACAAGGCCCCTGTGACCTGGTCTCCATGTCTTGCCACAGGACATGTTCCTCAGACAAGCCAGTGTGACAATCGTCCTCTAGGCCCCAACAATAAAATTCCTGGTTCTGTGAAACCTCCGCTGGGCACTCAATTAGAAGGTCCTTCTGCCTTGACCCGGGGCCCAAGGAACGTTACCTGTTATTCTAGCTTGGTATTATACATCTTACCAACTGCCTTACACGTTGTCCCTTTGGGTTTGGTTGGCATGGTAGAGCAAGTTTGTACCCTGTCTGAGATCTGATTGTGTGCCTCTCTTCCCCAGCTGTCATATTGCTCTGCTGCCATCAAGTTGACCTTTGACTTACGCAGACCTCAGCCTCATGGGATGGGATCTGACAGATCCCTGGGCCTTTCATGGTCCATGATGGGAATATTTACACCATGGGAGTCGGCAGGTGCTACAGTCAGCCTTATGCCCCTGGGAAAACTGGTTGGTGACGTCGCCAGCAGACTCCTACGTGGGTGGGTACTCCTCACTTCCACCCTGAAATGAACTCATGGAGGCCAGTCTTATTTCACTCCAGAGGCTAGCTCAAGCCCAAAGCTCCTGGGTAGACAGATAACCAGCTTCTGGACGTGCAGTGTCAGCAGAGGGCAATCCAGGAATTGACTTGTCATCCCCAACCATGGATGTCGGCCAGCCGGGGCCTCAGCTGTTCCCGGCTGGCTTCCTGGAGTCATCCACTGGGCCTCTCTGAGAAAGAACAAGCAGGGCTTCACAGAAATGAGTGGGATATAAAATAGCCCCAGGCCTCCCCAAATCCCTAAATCTTACACAGTGGAGAGGCTTAAGTGACTCCGTCAATGAGCCACGAAGTTCCTCTCTTGGAAAATGGAAGGCAGGTTGGTAAACCCACCCAAGTGGCATTGATCATCAGTGCAGGCAGTGCCCAAGGGCTCCAGCCAAGCCCCTGAAGGGTCTGTGCTTGTCCAAGGTGGATTGCAAGGGGCCAGAGGCAAGCAGGAGGCAAGTCTAGGAAATCCTCCCACAAGGTGACTGGATCCACAGATCTGCAGCTGTGGTCTGCAGCATGCCCAGATCTATGCTGGTGCCCTGAGACCCAAGGAGGGGCAGGAGTACCCAGGACAAAGATGGACCCTGACCTCAGCAAATTCACAGACGCAAGTCTGAGACCAGGCCACTCACACCACTAGAGCTGGGCCTAGCGCCATCCTAACACCCACCCACCTGTTCTCCCAAAGATCAGGGAGGAGGGCCATCCTAACACACACACACACACACACACACACACACACACACACACATAGCGTCTTCCCCAAAGATCAGAGCAGGTGGCATCGGGAAGAAGGCCAGTCCAGCCAGGGGGCCCAGGCTGCATCTCTATCCGCCCCCTACACAGTCTGCAAGGGACTTGAAGTTCATGTGTGTTATGTAAGGAAGTCTGAGTTCTAGCTCAACCTTTGCACTGTATGTGCTTTTACAGGGCCCATCTCCCTGGGCCTCAGTTTCCCCATCTGGAAAAGGAGATGCTTTGGCTTTATGAGCTCGGTGGTCCCCCCCATCCCAGTCTTCAGGAGGTCATTGAACCAGATGCCCAGCCTAGTACTTGTGGGGGGACTGCCAGCTGCACCGGTGTGACAAGCTCAGTCTGCCAGTCCAGGCCCGAGTCTGCTGGCTCAGCCTCTGTGCAAACCCGTCTCTCACCCTGCCCTCGCGGACGGCTCCCTGGAGCCCACCCAGCTGGCCCGACTGCGCACCCCCAGGGCCTACCAGCAGGGATGGGCGAGTGATGATTGGGAGAAGAGAAGGGGGGCTCCACACACATCCTGAACCACAATCAGCTGGCAGGGCCACCGGTGTCAGCAGCTCCCTGGAGTGCAAGGATGTCAGAGGCACGTCAACACTTGGGCGGCAGCTGTTCCAGACAGGCTCGGCGGGGAGAGGGCTCTTGAATGCCTGGGCTCGGCGCACCAGCAGCGGGTGAATGGGAGTCAACACATAGGAGGGGCTCCAGCTGCCTGCACCCAGCTCCACAACCCCAGGAAAAAATAATGATTAAATAGGCGAAGGATGAGGGCCCAGCGGAGATGCCCAGAAGGAACCACCCATAGGAGAACCTTGGGAAAGGAAGGTGCGTGGAGAGTTCTAGAGCACCAGCCAAGGCCCTTATGGCTTTGAAGCAGAAAGAGGAGGATGGGGAAGACTGGTGTTGCCAGAGGTTCCCGGGTTATCGGCAGGCCCAGACCATTCATAGTGACTCAGTAGGACAGAGTAGAGCTGCCCTTTGGGGCTTTGTAAATCTGTATAGAAGTAAGCAGCCTCACCTGTCTCCCTGGAAGCAGCTGGTGGGTTCAAATTACTGACCTTGAAGTTAGCGGCCCAACTTGTAACCCACATTGCCATCAGGGATGTGATAAAGCAATTGGTCTTAAGCCCAAGGCAGAGAAAAATGTCCGGGCTTTGAAATGTATGTGTCTGTGTAGGACAGAGGTCCCTGGGTGGTGCAAGCAGCTAAGGTCTCCAGCTGCTACCTCAAAGGTTAGTGGTTCAAGGGTAGCCAGAGACACAGAAGAAAAGTCTGGTGCTCTGGTTCTGAAAAAATAGCCATGAAAGTCTCTACTCTGGCAGATGTGGGCTGACCATGAGATGGGATTGACCTGAGGGCAAGTGGTGTGGCGAGGAAGAGTGTGCGAACTCCTGGCTGCATTTGAGGTTTTCAAGATTGTCCCAGCAGCTGCGGGGGAGCATGGGATTGGTGCGGCAAAGCTGACGGCAGAGAAACCCACTGGGAGGCCATGCGTCCTCCAGAGGAAAGATGGTGGTGCCATAGATGTGGGTGGTGATAGCAGAAAAGAAGTGGGTGGGCTCCAGAGATTAAAAAATCCAAGAGGTGAAATCAATCCGGTTAGATGAGGTAGGGATGAGGGAGAAGGAGGTGAAGGGTGTGTGTGTGTGTGTGTGTGTGTGTGT
>NW_022111379.1:5695256-5718685 GCF_000313985.2 Echinops telfairi
TGTGTGTGTGTGTGTGTGTGTGTGTGTGTGTGTGTGTGTGTGTGTGAAATCAATCAGGTTAAATGAGGTAGGGATGAGGGAGAAGGAGGTGAAGGGTGTGTGTGTGTGTGTGTGTGTGTGTGTTAGGCCGGGTTGACCAGAGACACTAATCCAAGGAAACTCGTATATGTGTAAGAAAGAGCTTTATATCAAGAAGTAATCATGCTTCAATCAAACATCCCAGCCAAGCCCAACTCAAGTCCATAAGTCCAATAATAGTCCAAAAGTCTGATACTAGGCCCTGAGTCGCTCATCAGACGCGGGTAGCCACAGCAATGCTGGAGAATGCAGGAAGATCACAGGCCGGTGGAGGCAGAGTTGTGTGGATTCGATGGTGGTGACCACATCACAGGGCTCACACTTGTCAACAGGAGGTGACTCAGAAAGAGAAGGGGAGGTTCCCAGGACCTTATGAGAAGGCCACACCCACAAAAGTACCATCGGGCTGGGACCTTATTAACAGGCTAGACTCCACCCTTACACTTCTATACCTTCAAGTTGACATGGAATTATGTAACTACCACAGGGTGGTTCTAGGTTCCACCTTCAGGGAATACTGAGGAGGGAGCGATATGTATTGAGACCTAGAGCTGAGATGAGACTGCTTAAGATTTCACAGGCAGGTCTGGTCGCGGATTTCTGTTTCTCAACATCTCTCCCAGCATGCAGCTCCCTGGATCAAAGCAGCATAATGTGCACAACTTTCTCTTTGTCCCTGGCTAGTGAGCCTTGGGCGGACAGTGATAGGCGCTGATCACCATGGTCTGTCCAGACGCATGTCATCAAACTTTATATAGATCTTGGTGCACAGGGGTCCTGATTGTGCTGCAAGTGTTGGGTCAGGGTGGATTAACAAGGAATCTGGAGAGCATCCTCTAATTCTGTCTGTCTTGAGGGAGCCACTCATCCCAGGAATTCATAAAACAGCTGTGGACCTCAATTCCCTTCCATTAAAAATGCTGTTCATAGATAGCAGACAGGTTAGTTGATAGAGAAATAAACTCAAACTCATGGTCACTGAGTCAGTTCTGACTCATTGTGACCCTACATAAAAGTAACAAATGCTGTTGAGTTGACGCCAACTCATAGTCACCTTATGTACAATACAGCGAAAGATTGCCTGGTCCTACAATATCCTCATGATCGCCAGCATGTGCTGGTCCATCTTCTGTGCCAATCCATCTCACCAAAGAGCCCTCTCCCTGGGGATCCACAAAGTTTTCTGGGGCCAGTTTTTAGAGGCAGTTTTCCAGGTCTCTCCAGTCTGTCTGAGTCTGGAAGCTCTGCAGAAACCTGCTCACCATGAGGGACCTAGTGGTGTTTAAAACACCAGTGGCCTAGCTTCTGGAATCCCCCAAACTCGCCAGCCCCCACAGTACAACTCACTAAGAGGCAGGTGGTGGAAACGACGGCGACTGGAGACAAAATGATCTCGTGACGGCAAAGAGCTGTGGGAACAGCACCCGTGCAGCCAGCCGATGCCAGCTTTGTGCATCAGGAAGCGCGGGAGGGGCTGAGAAACGAAGATGAGCTGAAACGTAGTCCAGGCAGAGGGCACAGCCGAGCGCGGGCATGGGGAGGGGAAGGGGCGAGGCCCTTGGAAGATGATGAGTCGATCGGCTAACCGCCCGATGAGAGTCAAGATCACCTCATTCTTTCAGATAAGGCAAGGAGGCCAAGAAAAATGGGGCAAGTTGTCCAAGCTCCCTGGTTCCTAAGTAGCCCCAACCAGCTCTCCTCACTCGCAGGAGACTTCAAGTTAACAGATGAGAAACGACTAAGCAGCTTCCGAGTATAAGTAAATGGCTTTTGGATGATGACAGGCTCTCAAGGAACTAGTTCAGGGGAAGAACTTTGCTGTGGCGATGGCCGCTGAAGGCCTTCTTTGAGGTGAATGACCCAGGGAGCTACTGAGGGGAAGACAGCCTTTCCTGAGATGGGCAAATAAATTGTGCCTTCTTGAGTTTGGAAAGGCGACGCAGAGTGGAGGGAGCCAGCTGAGGAGCCAAGCTGCCCGGCCAGGCCCTGCGGGGAGTTTGCTCTCCCCGGGCCTTTGGGGAAGGTGGCCGCCAGGAGCAGCCACTTGGTAATCGTGTCTGCTGATGGGCAACTGGAGCAAAACTTAATTGCTTCCCTGAACCTGAAAAAAAAAAATCAAACTGCATAAATAAATGTGCTTTAAATTATTAATAAAGGCATTTACATCTGGAGTTGGAGCATGAAAATTAATTTCATTTCTTATGCTAAACCGGCTGGTGTGGCATGCGATCTGAGGATTTGGAGACAGAAAGGCCAGGGAGGGAAGTGAAGAGGGGGGTAAGCACCCTCGGGCATTGTCCCCCTTAAAGTCCCAGAAATCATCAGAAAGAAGACATGCATGGAAAGAAAGAGTGGCCGAAATGTCTCCTTTGACACAGAGGAAGGCAGCTGTGACCCCAGGCAAGTGGACGCTTAGATTCATGGTGACCTCAGGCTCCATGGAGGCAAACACTCTGCGGGCCCAGCTTTCTGTGAAGGGTATAATGACGGGGTTGTCTCTGGGGCAGGTAGAGTTAAACCTGAGATTGGGGTAGGGAGGCATCAGACGGGCATGGAAGTAGGCTGGGGCGGATCAGCTTATAGCTTACGCCTGTGAGGCTGAGGAGAAGATGCCCAAGCCCCCCACCCCCCACCCCCACCCCCACCACCTGCTGGCAGTCCTATGGTAGTCCGTTGCCATAGTTCCAAAGGCAGAGAGTTCTCCGTCTTCCGAACCTTGCATCCCTGCTAAATGGAGTCATCGTATTGACCTCACAGTGTCTTTATGAAATTGTAAGAGGACACTTCAGCTGGCCCACACACGGTTCTCGTTGCCTTGATATCTACGAAGAAGCTAAGCAGATTTGTTTTCGTAACTGAGAGAAGAGACATATTGGGATGACTGATTAGGTTTAGAGGAGGGTGAAGGAGGGGCATGTTCCTATCTGGTCCCTTGGACTAGGGGGAGCGCCAAGATCGAAGCGTTGGGGATGAAAAGGCTTTGTGAAACTGTCACACACAAAATAGAGCGGCCTTGAGAGAGCATGAGGACCCTTCAAAAGGCAAGTGGAAAAAGGGAACTGAAAAGTTCTGTTTTCCCATAAACATTTTGAAGCCTTCTCCTATATGGCCAGTGTCCCCTCCTCTGCCTAGAATGAATGACCTATGTTCCAGTGTCCAATACTAAAGCCCCACAGGTGCCCTGAACCAACACCTGGAAGGGCAGTGGTCAGTGCCAAGGAGGATGGCCTCCCTCTGAGTTACACTGGACAGATGTGATGGGCACAAACAAGGCGCATATGAGAGTAAGAGAATGGGGTGGACATGACCAGCGGCTTGTGCTGAGTTCCCAAAATAACCAGTGGGCACTTCAAGAGGGGCTGATTTCTCACAATGGCGGATCCATCAAAGCAAATGGACCCAGGCCTTCCAGCAGCAGGCTAAGAGGGCTGGGAGGCCTCAATTACATTATAAAATGCCCATCATTGAACCAGATGTACAGTAGGTGTCAATCCAGGTCAGCTTCTTTCCCACGCGCCCGCCTTTCCTAAATCTCTATGCTAGTAGGTAGCAGGAGCTAATCTTTTCCTTCATCAAGGTCAGAGGCCCCTGTACTGAATTCCAGAAAGTGTGGACTAGCAAAGCGATTCACACTCTCAAGATTCCAACCAATACTGAACTCTGTGTATCATTTTAAAAATACTTTTTCAAATATCTCCACTTTTTCCACTTCACCTGAGCCTTAAACCCTGTAAGGTAATATATTCCCATTTTAGAGTAAAAGAAACTGAGGCCCAAAGCCAACCGATTTGTCTAAGGTCGGGCAGTTTGTCAATCATAGAGCAAGAA
Organism: Echinops telfairi; assembly: GCF_000313985.2. Taxonomy (NCBI): domain Eukaryota; kingdom Metazoa; phylum Chordata; class Mammalia; order Afrosoricida; family Tenrecidae; genus Echinops; species Echinops telfairi. The sequence goes on from NW_022111379.1 coordinate 5,699,163, forward strand.
CTTAGTCCTGGTTTCCTCAGTTCAGTCCACTGGGGACGTGGAAAGAGGGTTATGGTGACCCGGGGCCGAAGTCCATCCACAAGAGTGTCAATTGCTGGTGTTTGTTAAGCCCTTACTGTGTGCCAGGAGCATGATAATTAATTTAATTTCTATCATGACTATCAATGTACCAGTACCAAGTTGTTTTGATTACCGTGGCTTTAAGGACTGGGAGTGAAAGACCTGCTACTTTGTTTGCATTTTGGATAATGTCTTATTTTTCCTGGATTTCTTTCCTTTCCGTATAAAGTTAGTAGTTAGTTTCTCCATTTCTCTGAAGAATTGTGGTGGGGTTTGGATCAGAATTGCGATCTGTCAAGTGTTTCTGGTCATATTGGCATTTTCACTGTTTAGTCTGCCTATCCAGGAGCATGGTCATTTGTTCCATTTGTGTAATTCCCTTTGGGTTTCTTGTAGGACTGTCTTTTTAGTTTTCTTTGTATAAGAAAATTTTTATTTCTCTGGTAAAATTCATTTCTAAATAGTTTGTCTTTTGTGTAGTTATTTGAAATGGTATTGTCCTTTTAATATCTTTTTCAATGTCATCTTCTTTCATATGTTAAGAATCCAACTGATTTCTCTTTGTTGATCTTAGGGCATAGCCTCATAAAGGAGAAACTATTATTCCTATTGTGTCGAGAGAAAACTGTAGTTCGCAAACTAAGTTTGCGTAGCTTTAGTCTAATGTGGGCAGTCCCTGAATGGCTCAGAACATTATGTATGCAGCCACTAATAGAAAGGTTGGAAGTTTGAATCCACCTAGAATCAGTCCCAGTGATCTACTCCTGGAAAATCAGCCAGTTGACAATCCTCAGGAACACAGTACTATCTTGACCCATGTGGAGTCACCACAAGTCAGAATCTCTAAAACCCTATGGACCATAGTCCAATCCTCACCCACACATTGTCACCGCAAGTCAGAGACTGTTCGATGGCAACTGGTTTAGCCTAGTGAATAGAAGTCAAGAAGCTCACTCTGAGGCCACACCCTTACCACTGGTCCTATTGCCTCCAACTGAGCAAACCCAGCTTCCCCATCTGCAAACAGAAGTAGCGCTGTCAAGAGGCCCAAAGAGGACCACAGACAACCTACCACACAGAACTGGCTTCTCAAAAAAATATTTGTTTTCTTTCTTCAGCCACAGTACTTCCCAGACCTTAGACCCAAACCAGAAACCCACTGCTGTCTAGTCGATTCCAACTCACAGCGACCCTGTAAGGCAAAGCAGAACTAACGCTGGATGTCTGAGGCTGTGAATCTGGTAGAAGTAGACTGTCTCATCTTTCTCCCAAGGGTGCCCTAGCACATTTTGAACTGCCCAAACACTGCTCCACCAGGGCCCCTCCGACCTAAGACAGGAGGATCCCAATGGACAGACAGACTTGGGATGGAGCAAAGAACCCCTCAGGAGAAGGTACATAGCACCTGTAAGGGCAAGGACACTGGCTCTTAGTCTGGTAGCCTGGATATCCGCCCTTGACCTTTCTGCCAGTCAAGGATCAATAACACAGTTGATCATTTTTTCAGCTGTTTACACTTTTGTTGCAATTGATTAATGCCAATGCCCTGTCCTATGCATCCACTATTTTCATCACCATTGGAAAGGGCTTGCCTTATTTGAATTACTGTGAGCTCTAGCGTGACTAGGCCTGAATTTGAACCCTGCAGATCTTCAGTATAACTTTGGGGGAGAATATGGGGGACAGAATTTGATCCACACCACTCCTCTTCACTTTATACGTTCCATGCCCTCTCTCCCACCCCGCTCCCTCCTTCATTCCAGGCTCACACCTATAAAACGAAGGGGCAGTGGTGCCTCCCTGAGACCATGGTGAGAGTCAGGCCTGGTGACCCCATATGGAGCCCAGCAGAAATGTGCTCTAGGGAGTCTTTGCTGGCTGACTTTTTAGGAGTAGATCATCACCAGGTCTTTCTTCTGAGGCTCTCTGGCTGGGCTCAAACCTTTAGCCTTGTAGTTGGCAGCTGAGTTACATGAGCCTTGTGCACTAGCTGGAGGCTCCATGAGAGCAGCCAGTGAGATATTTAATGCCAGCCCCTGTCGGTGGTAGACCAGTACCACGCCAGCACTGCTATCAACGTCTCCACTCCAAAGGCAGCTCAATGGAACCAGAAAGTCCTGATTGTGGCAGTGTTTCTAAAACAAAAACAAAAAAAGCATCTGCTCCAACTCTTAGGACTCTTTTTTTTTTTTTTGCTTCTAAGGTATCAGTCTTCCCAATTACGTTCAAAAGCCCTTTGAGTATGAGTCCCGGTTGTGTGTGAGTCCCGGTTGACCAGAGAAATAAATCCGGACTAACGTAAGATGTCAAGATGGTGAAGCATAAAAGGAGTTTGCTTAATAACATTTTCATCAGCGCTACGTGCACGTCGTCCACTAGTTGAGACTGAAATTACGATACAGCAGAGCTAGGTGTTTTACTGCCCATCGTCAGCTTTTACAGCAAGTGGAGGCCCCTCCAGTAATCATGGGGTGAAGTAAACATTTATGTCCACTTTATAGGCCTGGAGAATCATTCTGTCTTCTGCATTAGGCTGGGAGTTTATCGCCACTCCCGCTTTGGCCCCAGCTTAGATTGAGCGGTCATCGCGACCTTGGTTGCAGTATCATGGACCATTATCATGGGGGGTTCTTGGTGGGGGGGGGCGTCTTCCGTTTTAGACTATAGTTTCAAAGGACCCATTGGTAAGGAAGGCAGCCCCGCACTGAATCCCCCACCATTTGCGTCATGTTTGAAAGGGGAAATCTCTTTTTCTCAGAAGTGGCTGGAACCCTCAGTGCGTCAAAGAATCCCACGCAGAGGACAGGTAGGGCCACACTACCTGTCAGCTTCCCAATTATCTCCCTCCCTTTGCAGACTCCCCTCCTTCTGCTACCTCCTGGAGTGAGCACCAGAGGCTCCCTGAGCACGCTAAAGTTGTGCTTCGGCAATGTGAGCCTTTCTCTGGAAAAATACAAAGCACCAGATCAAGGACCAGATCCAGGCTGGTGTGGCTGTGGACACCTGGATCCCACACTCCTACATCATGATCCCAAGCCCCAACCTCCTTGACCTTTCATCTTCCCTAAGCTCCGCACCCTTCCAGCCCGACTCATCTGACATTTGAGGTCCGAACTCTGGCCAAACCTGCTCGCTGCCTGCCCTGACAGTGTGGCCTCAGGCCAGGGGCTTCCATTTCTTCATCTGTTAAGTGGATGGACATACAGGATGAGAGGGTGACCTGGAAACTATGGAGCACTGTGCCATTTATTACTGTTAGTATATTATGTGGCCATCTCTCGACCAGGTCATAAGCAGACGCCCACCTGGTCATCTTCAATGACTTCACGATGTGAATAGACCCGTGGTCTCATCTTTGAAGAAGAGGTTTAATAGGTGAAGCCATCCAAGAGGCAAGGCCTTCATGCCTCTCACCACAGCGGGGCTCTTCTCCTCTCCTCTGAGTGGGGAGGCCAACGGCCCTGGGCTGGGTTTCGGATGGGGAAGTGCTTGTGAGCAAATGCCTGTCATTCGTGTCCTGTGTCGAGGTATGAGTGCCCATGCCCCCCCATTCCCAAGGAGGCTGGTAGCTCACTGGTATGCTGTGGCGTGCCTTCTTGGAGCTGAGAGAGGAGAAGGAAACGAGAGAGAGAGAGAAAGAGAGAGAGAGAGAGAAATAAAGAGGGAGGGAAGAAGGGAAGCAGGGAGGGAGGGAGGGTTACCCCAAGGGGCAGGGTTCCTCCCTGACTTCAACGGGGGTCCCCATGGGGCAGAAGCAAGTCCATGGGAACTCAGGCAGGGAGGAACTCAGGGGAAAAGTTGGTCCATTCAGTCACCGCACATCCCTCCTGCAGGCCTCTGTCTCCAGGCAGGCCTTCCCTTGCTAGGCCTGCTCTGACCTCCGTAGTCCCCCTCCCTGGTCCTGCTCCAGTGGCTCCCGTCTGCCCCCTCCTGGGACTTGGCCCCGCTTCACTTCCCTTCTTAAGACTCAGGAGAAGAAACAAGGAGAGGGGAGAGAGGAAGGCCTGGCCTGCTGGGGAGGAGAGGAAGCTGTCAGAGCAGAGGCGGCTGGCTGCTGGCTGTGGTTGCTTTGTGGTTCAGGCTGAGGGAGGCTCCGGCAAGCACGAGGTGGCCCTGTGATAACCAGCCAGGCGATTCAGAGAATTTCTGAAGGTTCTGTAATAAAAGGTGACAGCACAAAGCCGGAGATAACAAGGTGCGGTGGCGCCGCGCCAGGAAGTGGGGGCACAGTGACGGTGGCTGCTTGGGCGGGTTGTTCCCTGTTCTGGCAGGGGAGCTCAGAGGGAGGCCTCCTCCCCCACTGCTTTTGAGACAATGAACCCACTAGGAAGAACTCACTTGTTCGTGGCGAGGGTGGGATGTGACTGGAATAGAGAGGAACACTGGCCAGGCCCTGGCAGCACTGGCCAGGCCTGCTGCCGGCTCCTCACACACCTCCTCACACAGGCCTGACACGGGCCAGCTCTCAGACATCCCGGCAGCTCTCAGACACCTGGCCTTCTTGCTATGTCCATGTGGGCAAGACCCTGAGCCTCAGGCAGCAGCATGTCAGAGTGGGTGAGACAGGGACGGAGGTCTGGGGGCTGGGAGAGCCAGACAGGCACTCTGAGCCTAGGAGGAAAGGTGAGTGTCCAGGGATGCTGCAGGCTGCAGGACAGCGCCTTCCCTCACCAGGACATTCAAGGCCTGCTGAGCTTCGGCACTGGCCCACCTACTCTGTACCATCTCCTTCTGCTGGTGCCATTGAAGTGGCCACCTTACCGGGCTTTTCTCGGGCATGCCGCATACCCCACTCTGCCATGCCCTCCCCGACCCCCGTACCTTTGCACCTGCCAGTCCCTCTGTTGGTAATGCTCTTCCATTGCCTTTCTGCCGGGCAGATCCTTTGGGGCCCTGCTCAGCCATTTTCCCTTCTGTGAATACTTCCCTTGGCCTCCAGGAAGAACTCACCCCAAGCGCCCCCACTGGGTCTGACCAGACAGCCTCAGACTTGGCGTATCACTTCCACCACAACCATTGGTCCACCTGTCTGTCTCTCTTCCCAGCTGTAACGAGATGGATTGGTTGAGCTTCAATTGACCTCTTGTTTCCAATGTCCAGCACAAGGCCTGCTATAGAGCGGACATTTGCTCATGCTAGCTGGGTGGATGACGAGATGGCTGACTGGCTGGCTGGGTAGTTATGTAAGTGAGTGGCTTGATTCTTAAAGGAATGGGTGTGGAGGTGGGTAGACGGGTGGATGTGTGAGTAGGAGGATGGATGGATAGACGAACGGATGCCTGAGGAGCCGCGTGCATACGTGAACAGATTGATAAGTAGATGAGAGAGGATAATCAAAGCAGCCTCTTGCACCTGCCTCCTTGAAGTTGCATTGTCCTGGTGGGGCAGGTACTTCACAGGCTCCCTACCTCTCATCCGGGCACAATCCCAGGACTGGCAGCCAGCCATCTGCCCCCAGACTGCTGTCTGTTTTACCTTTTGTGCCAGCGTCCCTCTCCTCTACCTCCTCGTCCTCCCCACAACCATCCTCTTGTACCTGGTCCCAAGTCAGAGGGTGATTCCCTGAGAAGCATTTTTGACTCCAAAGCCCGGAAGGAGTCCCAAGAAGCCAGCTTTCTCCTGAGAAGTACACCAGAGGATGGCAGACAGATGCTTGCAAGTCCCAGCCTGCTCTGCTCCGAGACGGGAAGATCGATCAGACCCAGGTGAGCACCCTGAGCAGCTCCCAGCACAGACCCTGGCTGCAGGCACCCCTTGAAGAAGGGTGACTAGCCTCCAGCACCACCGGCGACAACTGACCGGAATGGACGCCAGTGACAAGCCAGCACAGATGCGCAGGAGCAAGAAGATGCGCACTGGCCGGCAGGAACTGAGTTGCAGCACACCCAGCCGACTTTGCGAGTTGGCTGTGTCTGGTTCTGACCATGCAGGAAGGGAGTGGTTCACACCTGTCGCATTGGAAGGGCCAGGCTGTCTGGGCGTCTGGGTGTTTTCTAGAACTGGGGCACACAGGGAGTGCCAGCCCTTCACCCCGTGGCCCCTCCTAGGACAAGGCTCAACACGGGCCCACAAAACCCATGGCTCTGGGATCATTCCAACTCATGATGACCCTGGAGGGCAAGGTGGAATTTTCCCGGAACGTTGCCAAGTCTGTGAGCTTTACAGAAGCAGACTGCCACATCGTTCTCCCATGGGGCAGCAGGTGGGCTCGAACGCCCAACCTCTCGGTTTTCAGCTAAGCACTTGACTGCTGTCGCTCCAGGGATCCTGACAGAACCACAAGGACCAGTCAGAAGTGGGGAGACTGGCGTCCCGTCCCTTCAGCAGAGGTCCCAGCCCGCATGCCCTCTGCTTGGCCAGGGCCTCCAGAAGCAGGGGGTGAAGGACTTTCTTGCCCCGGACACATACAGGTCACCAGACATTTCTGTCCACAGGGTGGCCTTTTCCTGCAGTCCCTTGGAGCACTATGTTGGCTCCCGTCTTGCGGGTGTCTCCTCTCCGCGCTGATCGCTTCCATCTTCTCCACCCTCCTTGGGGCAGCGACGCCAGGCCTTTTCTCCGCCAAGGAGAGGATGCCAGTGGCAGCCAGAGAGGAAGTGGTGAAGGCACCCAGCCCCCCAGAAGCCACCTCTCTCCCTGCCTTCCCTTCTCCTCTCCCCTCCCTATCTTACCTTCTTCTCAGAGGAGAGGGGCCCCAACCTCAGACCCTTGGCAGAGTCTCACCTTTGGGAGAGCAGGGGCTGGCGAGGGCAGGATTGTGGGCAGAGCAGGTCTGAATGCCAGTTCTTTCTCACATGGCTGTGTGGTACCTGCGCCAACCCACTTCTCTGGGTCTGTTTCCTCTTCTGTCAAACTGTGCTGAGACCAGCATGCCCGCTGCGGGGAGCGCCCAGAACGTGGATTAAGATTTGGGTTCGGTGCTTTGAGGTGGGAGCACAAGACAGATCCAGCGAGAACATCTCCCTCCCCCACTGCTACTCGCGGAGTAGAAGCAAAGGAGTTCCTGGGTGGAGCCCACGGTTCATGCGCCTCACTGCTGACTCAAGGCTGTGAGTGCCAATCTGCCCAGAAGTGTCTTTGGAAGAAAGGCCTGGGGAGGTCCATCTATAATTTCCGCCCCTGAAAACTCTACAGGGCACAGGCCTACTCTGACACACGTGGGCCTGGCCTGCGGCCCAATCGACTGGACAGCCGTTGGTTGGGTTACTGGTCATGGAAAGCTCGGGTTCTAAGATCAGACACCGCAGGTTCAAAGCCCAGCCCTACCACTTAGCAGCAGAGTGGACCGTAAGCAAGAGACCTGAGAGTGCATGACTGTCGGACCACTCCTCCTCTCCACTATCGTGTTGCTGTTACGTGTATCAAGTGGATTTTCGGTTCACAGGGACCCCCAGTGGGACTACGTAGGACCGCCCTGCAGATTTTCTCAGGCTGTTACCTGGATCCGAGCCACATCCGTCCTCCTGCAGAGCCGCTTGGTGGGTTAGAAAAGTCAGCCTTTCAGTTAGCAGCCAAATGCCTAACCTTTGCACCATCAGGGGTCCACTCAGGGGTCTGGGCCCCCCAGGAGTCGCCATGCCAGTGGGCCAGTGGGAGGGCTGGCAGAGGGGAGGCAGGGAAGCCTTTGGAATCGGCGATCTGGGTGCGGTCCACGCGAAGCAGAAGGTGGCGATTGCAATCGTTACTGTTGTCCGCGCATCCAAACACGAGCTCCACGACCACCTAGATCCCGGGGACGCCCAGGCCAGTTGGCATAACATAGTTCCCAATGACAGTGTCCTCCCTCCTGCTCGGGGGAGGAGTGACTGAGGCCTCACAAGTCCATGAGCCATCTCAGGTGCAATGACCAGAGGAAAGCCGAGCAAGGGACCGGAAAGACACGGGGAAACAATTAGTCCAATAGACTGCGGACTCACAAACATCAGTCTGCACGGCCCTGAGACCAGAAAAACCACAGAGGGCCTGCCCACCACTACCACTACCGAACCCGACCCAACTCACTGCCAGTGAGCCCGTTCTGATTCATGGCCACCCTATAAGGCAGGGCAGAAGTGACCCTGTGTGCTTCTGAGACTGTAACTCTTTATGGGAGTAGAAAGCCCCACCTTTTCCCCTACGAGAAGCTGGTGGTCTTAAACTGTTCACCTCCGCGTTAGCAGTCCAAAGTATAACCACCACACTATGGGGGCTCCTACCTACCAGTACCAAGTGCTCTGAAAAGGATCGCGGTGGAAGGCCCTGGCTTGAATGGGAGAAAAACTGTGGAACAAAATTCAAAATCCTAAAAGAGGCCAGGCTTCTTGCTTCAATGATGCCTGTGGACGGTGGCTCTTAGTCAGCGCTCAGGTCTGGAACAAAGCCCGGTCTTGTGTTAGAATAATGAACCACGGACGTCTCAAGGGTGGCCTTGACCCATGCACAGAGGGTGAGGAAAGAAGGGATGGCAACGGGAGACGCAGCAGGAAGCAGGGTGATGGGTGGAGGGGTGGCGGTGGATGAGTTGAGTCAGAATACGTGTGAGCTGTGACGTGGAAGACTGCTGGCTTGCTTGGAGTGCCTTCACCTAACTCACAATGACAAGTCAAGATAGGGAAAAGGACTAGCCAGCCTCCTCAGGAGCCGGTTCCTCTACCACCCCTCCAGACCAAATCAACTCCACCTGGCCAAGACTTGGCGTGATGGTGTCCCCCAAAACAGCTGGGCTCCCGAAGGTCCACTCAGGAAAAGTGAGTTCTTAGAAGAGAAGGGCTTTTCCTTGCAACGCCTGCCCCTGGACGAGCCTGTTCTGCGCAGCCCCCCCCTACCCCCCCGCCCCCCGGCTGGATTTCCTTTGACCTTCCTGGAATCCAAAGGCTGGGAACAGCCTAGGTCCCGGGTAAGTCTCCTGTTGGTAATGCCTGGTCAATTTTAACTCATAAAGACAGGGCGTTCTACTCCCACGAAGAGTTCCGGGTTGGAAACCCACAGGGACAGTTCTATCGTGTCCTTTATGATGGTTGGGAGTCAGAGTGGACACGATGGCAGTGAGTTGGGTTTCTGGTTAACCGAGTAGGACAGTCCCATAGGGCTTTCTGGCCTGCAGTCTTGACTGGAGTGTTTCGGTAAGTTTTTCTCCCATGGAGCAGGTGTGTGGGTTTGCATCCCCAACCTTTCTATCCACAGGAGAGTGCTAAACCATTTGCATCCTCCGGAGGTTCTCGGGTAACCTACAGACCATTTTACGGTGGAGAAATTGAGGCTCGGAGAAGGGAAGCGAATGGACCCTAGGCAGGAGATGATCCGTGCCAGCCTATGTCATCAAACCCTCTTTTGTTTTGTTTCTCAGTTTTTACACTTCAGGGATACTACAGAAATAGAGTGGCTTTGGGAGAGCAACATGATTTTGCATCTGTTCAATCGTTATTTTTGTAACTTGGTTCAGCACTTCATTATATAACCATTCAAAGTTCAGTGTATTTCAATATTTGGTTATAAAATTGCTGCCAGATTGAAAATGAATTTGTATAAAGGTGTGAATACATAGAGGAGACAGGCATCATTGGGGCATACTTACCAAAAAAATTTTTTTAAGTACACTCTTCGTCTCTCTCTCTGTTTTATTTTCAAAACTTTTTGTGAAATGAGTGAAGGTTTACAAAGCACATCAGTTTTCCATTCAATGATTCATACAGCTTTTGTTTCATGTCACTGATTGCAGTGCGCACAATGTAACATCACTGATCCTACTTCCTCCCTGCCTTTCCTGCTTCCAACCAATCTTCCTTCTTCACATGACACTCTTGCGTTGGCTTTTGCTAAGGTACCACACAGGCTGGGATTATAGAGAAAGTCCTCTGGATGCACCCACGTACAATTCTACTCACTTTTGAAATGCTATCATTTTATACCTACGTATCATGTTTAAAGGAACCCTGGTGGTATAGTGGTTGTATATTGGACTGTGATCCGCAAGGTCCGAAATTTGAAACCACCAGTCATAAGCGTGAAAAAGATGGGACTTTCTACTCCAATAGAGAGTAACAGTCTTGGAAACCCACAAGAGCAGTTCTATCCTGTCCTAAAGGGGTCATTATGTGTTGGCATCAACTCAGTGGCAGCGAGTTTATTTGGTTTTTAATTATATGTAAGAACCCCTGGTGGTGCTACAGGGTAAATAAACCCTGGACGGATAACCACAAGGTCAGTGGTTCAAACTCACCAGCTGCTTCATAAGAAAGACATGAGGCTGTCTGTTCCCATAAAGCGTTACCACCCTGAAAACCCTATGCAGGGTTGCTATGGGTCAGAATTACTCGATGACTGTGGGTGAGTTATACTTGGCTTTTGTATTTGACATGCTTGTCCCTCAATTTTTTTAATCACAATCACTTTCAAAAGGGGAGCATTCACTTATATCATCACAATCTGTTATCACCCCCAAGAACATGAACACCACCCCCCGGTGGCTTCTCTCTTAGGTTCAGATCCACGTTTCCCAATTGTTCCAGATACACGTTTGTCTCTCAAAAAAAAATGTGTTTTGTTTGTTTCCTTCTGTTTGTAGCCGAATCCTTTGAAGGTCCCACATTGCTTGTCTATCGGGTGTCTTTCGTGCCAAACAAGCCCTGGTGGTTCATCTAGGGAAGCATCAGTCGGCTAGATGAAAGTGGGCTGTTCAAATCCACCCGGGGAGAAAGAAGTACAGATTGGCAGCCTGAGAAACCCCATGGAGGAGTTCAGCAACGGGTTTGTTTTTGGTTTTTAATGATGTTTGTGCTAAAAACACTGTCCTAGCTTTCCGCACCTTTTTTGGGGTCTCCAATGGTTGTATTGAGATATATATAGCACTTCCACAGTTCAGTCATATTTAAATATATGTTATGGCAGTCCATTCTAGAGCATCCTCTCTGCTCCTGTATTCCTATATTCTAATTTCCTTCCAACCTCCCCCCCTCCTTAGACCCATAAGCCATACACCATTATTGTCTCCATACATCCACCCAATCCACACCCTTTTTACTCTCCTCACCCACACAAGTAGGCCAATGACCTTGGCTCTTTGAAGCGGGCAAGCCAATGTCTCACAGGATAGCCCACACTGGGAATTCGCCCGATTATTTTCTCTCACCATTATTTAACCGGAGCCACCGTCCCTATAAATCCTGTGACCTAGAAGGGTGGGGGAGGGGGGGTGTCTAAAGGCTTCATTACATCTGCCTGAACACTTTGGTGCGGTGTTCATTGCACTTTGTATTAGGGGTCCATGGTGACAGGTCTCCGCTAGCTTGTCCGTGATGGTAAGTTTAGTCAATTGGCTGAACTTGGGTGGGCCACATCTCTCTGTTGTGGTGGGGCATTGCACCCTTTATCGTTAATAAGTAGCCTGGGTGTAGTGCTTTTCATCTGCACAACTATGCACCCTTCCAACAACACCTCGCCCAATGGTTTGGGGTATCTATTGCTGATGGAGAATTACACTGGAGGACCCCAAACAGTGACTTTCTAATGGAATCAGTCACTCTATATTTATGGACAGGGCTGTCTACTCCCGTGAAGAGTTACAGTCTCGGAACCCCCCCAGGGACAGTTCCACCTGTCCTCTAGGGTCGCTGTGAGTGGGAACCAACCTGGTGGCAGTGAGTTTTGAGAATTTTATTCCATTGTAATGAACAGCATCTAACACTACCTCTTCTCCCCTCTCTCTCTGGTGCACTATGACGGATTCTTTTTAATGTTTGATGTGTCTAATTCATCACTGTCACCATCCTCCTTGTGGGTTAATAGGACCAACTTTAGCCAGAAGTTTCCAACTGCCGCCAGCTCCGGCAACTTTTGTAACAAGAATCTATTCATTCTTAAGCAAATCCTTGTGTGTCGGTCTGGGTAGACTAGAGAAACAAATCCACGGACACACATATGTGTATAAGAAGGAGATTTATATACAAGAGCAATTGAAATTGAGAAAACATCCCAGCCCAGTCCAGATCAAGTCCATAAGTCTGATATTAGCCCATATGTCTGATACCAATCTGTAAAGTCCTCTTCAGACACATGAAACGCATGCAATGAAGCCAAATGCAGGAAGATCACAGGCCAGTGGGTGGGAAGTCTTTGGGTCCAGTGGCGTTGTAAGCATCTCAGCGCTGGCAGGGGTCTCTCTGTGGCTTCTCTGGCTTCCGAGGTCTGGTTGCATCCATGTGACTTGTCTTCTGCAATGTCTCCCAGGGAGTAGCAGAGAGAGAGAGGTGTCTTCCACCTCCAAGAAGGAAGTACCAGATTTCCCAGAATTCTCAGGAGAAGACCATGCCCACACAGATGTCTCATTGGCTATCTCCAGATTGACAGCCTAGACTCCACCCCGACACTCTGAATCCTTAAATCGACACCAGATTAGGTGACTCCCACACCTTGTTTCTAGGAACAATAAAATGCCTTACATTTACCTCCAACAATCCCTTCCCTAACTCTGGAATCAATAATTTCTCAATCTTTACTTCCACAGAAGGGAAACGGTGGTCACTCCGAAAGTCATTCATTTTGGAAGGAGGTCATTCGCTTGGCACTTGGCACCATCTCTCACTGCTTCTCCATTTCCTGTTCTTCTTCCTGACTGCCAGGCCAGCTCTGCTGACCAACCGTGACCCCAGACCTGCCACCAGACCTGAGATCATAGTCTTCAATAGAGTGTGTCACCCAGTGCCCCTTTGCTGTCCTCCCATACTCCCTTGCAAGCTCCTACTTGTCCACCAATACAAGTGTGTGGTGATTGGATGGTGGGCTTGTTGATGACTTTAGATCTTCCAACTTCCCCTTTCGGTCCCTTAGCTCTCAGTTTCTTCCACAGTTCTTCCAAAAATAAATCATGTACATGCATCGCATTTAATTCAGAGAAAGGGAAACAAACAAACAAACAACTTCCTTATGGTGGGAAACCGTGTCGAGAAAGGTATTAGTACTTCTAGATCCTTCCAGTGGATAGAGCTAGGAAAAATCAAATGAATTGAGAATGATACTGCCAGATCAAATTTACCATTCTTACCTTTTAAAAAATAAAGTTTTATTTGAACCTCTCTTCTTTTACATGGAAAATCAAGCTACAACAGAAGGCTGTGTTGTAGTTTTGTTTGTGCTTGGAAGATAGCCCACCCTACATGGAAGGTCAGAGTATTAGCTTCAAACTTTATTTGAAGTAATTCTTTTTGCTGTGCAATCATGCTCCCAAATTAATGTATAGTCGGGTTCATTCATTTCCATTTGTGTACTATTTAAAGGCTCGCTCCCCGCACCTTCATTTTTAATTTCTTTTTGAGCATCCTGAACATGTCCCAGGGACTACCTTAAGCATCATATTTGGAGCTTCACTCTCATATCAATCATCTTTACACTGTTCCACCGCCTCCCTCAGTGTCTGGTGGGCTCTCCCTGCGCTTCTTTACAGATCTGCATTTAGAAAGGGAGCTTAAATAAAAAAAGGACTGCCCCTGGAGATTCAGCTCATAAACACACTGTTTTGTTTTACCTACAAATAAAACGTATCTAAATGTGTCTCTACCGTCAGTGGACGGTTAGAGGTCAATTCTCTCAGGAGTGCTCTTGTCTTGTCTTTGAGGGTGCCTTTAAAAGGCAGGTCCAATCAGAGCAGCGGCTTGCTTCCCGGGGTCTGCTGGGCCAGTTCAATTCAAAGCAGATAGAACTGCTCAGAAAGTTTTGGGGGAGTTCCACAGGGGCAACCCTGATAGGTTTCCTCAAAGGATACAGGGAGCCACGAGGGCTTCTTATGAAGAAGTTTTCAGAAGATTGAAAAGTGCATGAATGAGGGAAAGGCCAGGAAAATTACAAGCAAATTTCTCCCATCATGACAACACACCTGTTCGTTCCTCAGCTGCCCTACGAGCAGTTCCTTGGGAAGCCTGACCCCGGCCACCCTACAACTCTGGTCCTGTCCCTTTCGACTCCCTTTGGTTCCCTGCACGCAAAGAGCACTTCACAGGGACATGACCTGAATCCCGTGAGCTCCACTGTTTTGATGTGGTGCCAGTGGAAGGATGCAAAAGTCTTGGGGGCAGGGTTGGAAGCACCACCTTCAGAAATGTGGATGGAGGAGATGCTAAGAAACAATCGCCGCACAGGTTGGTATTTTTGTTGACTAAAGGTTTCTTGATAATAAAGGTTTCTAAGATTCGAGAACAACAAAATCTTAAACTTAGTCTCCCAGATGTGTGCCTACCTGGGTTCCTATTTCCTCTTCTTTCCCACGGGATCTAGGCTAAGAATGTAGGTGCAAACCTGCAGGGGCCATGGAGGGGAAAGCCATTTTTAAGTCATAGTTTATGAATCTTTCCCTGCTGGCTGTGTGACTTGAATGAGTAAGTTAACCTCTCTGAGTCTGTTTCCCTACCTTCTAAGGTTTGGGCTGGGTGTCAACACACGAATGCATGTGAACATGCCAGCCAGAGAGCACTAGGTGAGTGTGAGTTCCATTGACATCGCCCAGGGGTTGCTCATATCACACCGAAAATGAAGTTCTATCTAGTTTGTGAAAATCAAACTCAATGAACAGTTTTTACATCTCTCTTTTTTCAAAAAAAAGTTTATTTAAAGTTTCTTAAGCAAGTCACAGATCCTGGGATCTGAAAAGGATAGCCTTAGGTGAAATGTAAGACATACTTTTGACAAAGGATAACGTAGTCAACTCTAATACACAAGGACAGACGTCCAATCTATGTTATTTTCTTTAATATCAAGTACAGTAACTTTGGGGGAAAATGACATGGTAGTGTGGTAGATATATCATTGTCAATCTAAGAGGATTATGAGTGAAGGCGTACAGTCTACTCTGTCAATCGGATCATAGTCAATGAGGCTTCTGTGTGGGCATGGCCTTCTCCTGAGAATTCTGGGAAATCTGGGATTTTCCTCCTTGGAGGAGGGATACTCTTTGCTCGCACCCTGGGAGACAGAGCAGCTCACAAGACACATGGACCACCCTGATACAGAGACCCCTTGCCAACGCTGAGATGTTTCCAATGACACTGGATCCACAAGACTTTCTACCCCCTGAACTGTGAACTTCTACATTCGGTGTCATTGCATGTGTTTTGTGAGTCTGAAGAGGACTTTATAGGTTGGTATCAAACATATGGGCTAGCATCGGACGTGTGGACTTGGACTAGACCGAGCTGAGATGCTTTCTCAATGTTCAATTGCTCTTGTATGTAAACCTATTTCATATACATATATGTGTGACCATGGATTTGTTTCTCTAGTCTACCCAGACTCACACAGGTAGTTTCTAACAAATTAAACTTAACACTTCCACGCCAGCGTTGAAAACCTTACCCTCTGCTATCAAGTGCGTTCTGATTCATGGTGACTCCATGTACGTCCGGGCAGAATTAAGCTCCAGAGGGTTTTCAATGGGTGATCTCTTGGAAGGAAAACACCAGCAATTTCTCTGCGACCAGCACTTGGGAACCTTTGGGTGAGAAGCCAAGCACGTGGACAACTTCACTTCCCAGAGACTCCGATACCTACCGTACGACTCAGCAACTCCATTCTTAAGGACACACGCAACAGAAATGAGGACGCACATTCACACAAGGAAGGGTGAATCATAGCAACAGCCTCCCTCCTGGGAATGATCCACCTGTCCACCAACCGAGAAGACATAACACCAATGTGTAGCATCATTAGCCCAAGGACAAGTAGGAACAAATGATAGATCAGTGTAACAATATGAATGAACCTCAACTGTACTGAGCAAACAATCTAGACACACACACACACACACAAGATTTTAAATGCATGGTTCTATGACACCAGGAAAAGACGCATCTAATCTCTCATGATAGAAATCAGAACACCAGTAGCCTTGGGAGATGTTAACTAGAAAGGAATCCAGAGGGGCTTTCAGGAGTCACGGAGATGTTCTACATCAACAGTTCTCAACCTGTGGGTCTAGACCCTTTCATAGGGGTCGCCCAATTCATAACAGCAGCAAAATTACAGTTCTGAAGTAGCAATGAAAATAATTTTATGGTTGGGGACTCACCACAACATGAGGCACTGTATTAAAGGTTGGAGGCACTAGGAAGGTTGAGAACCACTGTTCTATATCCTGATTTGAGTGGAGATTAAATGAGCATGTACATTTCTCAGAACTCTTTATACGCTACACTAAAGGCTTGTGCATTTTACTGCATGCAAATAATACCTCAATGAAAAAGACAATAGAGTCAATATAGCATATATAAAGAGCTCCTTGAAAATCACTAAATACATCCATTGGGTCAAGCACATTTGTATGTATGGATTGTGATAGAGTTGTACAAGCCCCAAATAAAATGATTAAATTTTTTAAAAAAGTAAATGTCTAGAAGAGAATGAGGGCAACATATGTACAAACATGCCTGCCTCAACGGATCTGTGGATTATGATAAGAGTTGTACGCGCCCCCCATAAAATGATTTCAAAAAGAGAAAATCACTAAATAAAAGATATTTAGTAGCACCAGAAGAGAGGCACAAGGATGAAGAGCAAACAATATATTAATGAAGAAACACGCATGTCCCAAAAACACAAATGAAAAAAGACTAGATGTTCAGCTTTACAAGCGAGCTGCAAAACGTGTTAAAACAGTCATAAGCTTTGTGCTTTCCCATCAGTTAGCAAGCATCTAGAAGACTGATAATATCAAGTGTTGGCAAAGGGTCAGGGAAGGGATCGCTCTCATGTACTGTAAACTGGTGGAGATTTAAGGAAAGGCAGTTTGGCTGTGCCTATCAGAATCTAATATGTACTTGTACGTGCCCTTCGACTCAGCACATCTAGAAATGTACGTAAGCTATTTACATAAATATCACTTCTAGAGATTTGTGTAAGCCAGGGGTTCTATTAAGCCAGGTATTTCTGTAGCACGGAATGAAGCAGAACGGTACGTACCAAGAGAAGAAAGGACGCCTAATCCAGTGGCCAACAGCAAAATGCCAAACTAAATCTTTCCCGTTTGCATTAAACAATAACCACACTGACCCCCTCTGCCATCGATGGAGTGGGGGCCAGCTCAGCCTAGAGGGCAGCTAGAGCTGGCCCTGGGGGCTCCCGAGATGGCAGCCGTTAAGGGAGTAGAAAGCCTCATCTTTCTCCCTGGGAGTAGCTGGTGGTTTTGAACTGCGGACGGTTAGCAGCCCAACAGGGAACCACTGTGCCTCCAGGGCTCCTCTACAAGAGCTGACAGAGGTCACTTCTGGGAAGAAGAATGGGGTGTTGGGGAAAAGGTAGGTTTCCTGTATTCCATTCGATGATATATATACTACATATATATACTTTATAATAAGAGTGTATTCATGTATTCTTGGTGTAATTTTAAAGCAAAGCCTTTGACAAATATATATATACATATACATTTATCTCTTTTGCTAGATGATGATATGAAAGAATCATTCATTCAACTTGCCTTTGGCACTTAGCAGCTTCCCAGCAGTGATCCCGGGGAAGAGAGAGGAGCCCGAAGAAATGCCTTCCCCTCAAATCCCTGCATCCTCATCTCCTGATGAGAGTCATCACCCTAAAACAGTCCCTGCGGCCATAGAGCGGGCCCTTGAAACTGTTGGGCAGCTGAAGTACACACACACTTAGTTTTGCAGGGCTTGCGTGCTTGTGTGTTGCGGGATGAGGACAATCCTTCCCCTGAAAGTTAATAATATCGGTTAACAATCTCTTCTGCAGACAGAGCCCTGGACACCAGATGTGTTTTGAAGCTCAAGCGTTTTCATGAGCTCACTAGGTGCTCATGTGCAAAAGCTGTGTGTTCCCGAGACTCTTAGCAGAGCCTGGGGCGGGGCCTTACAGTATTTGGCCCGTGGTCCCATCTGATTCTGCTGCCTCGTCAGTATGTGCTGAACTGATGGAAGGGACTTTTGGTTTTGAGAGGGTTTTAATTCATGTATTTATTTTCCCACCGATTTTGTGATTTGTGAGTCAGGGATTTTCAGATCGGTCTCACAAGACCCTGAACTAGGCCTTGCCTTCTTAACGTCACTTCTGATAACACCACAGGTCATGTTGCACCTGCTCTCCAACTCCATCCTGTCCTCCCGAGGCGGGGCACGCAGCAACGTGAGAGATAAGGAAGCTTAGGGTTGGAGCTGGATACCAGGGGCACGGCCTTGCCTTTCCAAATGATTCCCACCTTTGTCCCAACCGGAATCTCGCTGCCATTGAGTGCACTCATAGGGACCCCCCTGTGGATTTCCAAGACGGTACCTCTTTATGGGACTAGAATGCCCAGTCTTTCTCCCTTGGAGCTGCCTGTGGCTTCCAACTGATGCCCACGCAGATCCCACCCAACCCATGACCACTACGCCATCACGGCTCCCAAATGGAGTGGGATTAGGAAAGCTGTTCTTCCTCTCACAGGATTTGCACCAACCCATTTCCACCGTTGAGGGTGCTATCCTGCAGGCACCTGAGTGTGCACCCATACCCAGGATACCCGGTTGACACCTCACGCTTGGCTGATGGGCAGTTCGAGCACAAACCTTCACCGGGCATGAGTTGATGTCAAAGTCAGTTGCAAGGCATCAAGGTCGAATGAACCCAATTTCATATTGCCATCTCTCCGGTGGATGTGGGCTTTTGAATTTGTTACCCACGCAGTCAGAGACACCACCCCACCAAAACAGCAATGTACTGTGGTTCCAGGTTGGTGGTGCCCCCTGCTGCCGGGCAGCAGCAAATGCAAATGTGAGCCCTCTACAACCCAGGCCCCTCTGTTGAACCCAGAGAAAATGTGCCCAGATCATCTGCAAAGCAAGAAGACCCCAGACTTAGGCCTTTGCCCAGACCGTAAGCAGAAGACTGACAGTAGAGTTTCTAAGTATCAGAGATACTGATATTTGTTGTTGCTGGCGTCGCTAGGTGCGTGGAGTTGGTACTCCAGAACAAAACACCGGCTGGTCCGGCACCAGCCTCACAATTGTTCTATTTGAGCCCATTGATGCAGCTGCTGGAGGACGGGCATTTCTTCATTTCGGGACTGTCTTGTGCATTCACTGTGGAATGTTTTGCTGTAGCCTTGGCTGCAGCTTCTACCCACTAGATGTTAATCACACCCTTCCCCTCAGCCATGACAAACTGGATGGGGCGGGAAAAAATCACTCCCAGTCGAAAACCACTGATCTAGAACCTCAAAGACTTCAAATATGAATAGAGAGAGATAGGTGAGAGAATAGCTACATGTAAAGAATTTAAGGAAATAAAAGATGGGAGGAGAAATGTGCACAATGCATAAGCAAATGTGGTGAAGAAAGCAGATGGTGCCCGGCTATCAAAAGATACAGCATCTAAGGTCTTAAAGGCTTGAAGGTAAACAAGCGGTCAACTAGCTGAGAAGCAACAAAGCCCAATAGAAGAAGTGCACCAGCCTGTGTGATCATGGGTGTCGATAGGATCAGGTATCAGGCATCAAAGAACAAAAAATCATA
>NW_022111379.1:5719275-5731730 GCF_000313985.2 Echinops telfairi
AAATGTACAAATGTGCTTGACACAATGGATGGATGGATGGATGGATGGATGGATGGATGGATGGATGGATGGATGGATTGTGATAAGAGTTGTATAAGCCCCCAGTAAAATGATTTACTAAAAAAAGAAAGATGTGAGCAAGGGATAAACCATAAAAAAAATTATGGGCAGATTTTATAGAGATTTCAATCAGAACTGGTAGAAGTGAAAGATACAAACATAAAACTCTGGGATCCAATGTGTGTTTTGGATACAAGTAAGGAAACTGCTAATGAAATAGAGGAGAGACTTGGCGGAAATGACCAGAGGCCTCCAGACAGTCTCCACTCCCACCTCTCAGAGGGAAACCTCACAGAGAGGCTAAGGCATGATTCACTGGGGCTCCCGAAGAAAAGAGCAAAGAGAGTATGGAACACCCACAACCATTCCCGAAACGAACCCCCAGCTCCTGCATCACATCTAGTTTACCACAGGGCAACCCTACAGGGCAGAGCAGAGCTGCCTCTGTAGGTTTCACAGGAGGGATTGTGGGTTTGAACCTGCAGGCTTATAGTTAGCAGCTCAATGCATAACCTAGCACCAGGCATAAAGAGCGTGCAAGGGGAGGGAGTCTCTGAAGAGATGCGCGCCAGAGGCATTCAAGATACAAGGAGTTCAACAGACCTCCGGAGGGTGAACGTGCAGGTTGCCATGAGCTGGATGGAGCGCTGCTGAGGACTGAGCCTCCGTGTCTGATAACTGAGTGTGGTGCCCCAACCCAGCACTCAGGGACTCCCTGGAGGGCCGTCGTGGCAGCAACTGCACAGACGGTGGGAGTCCTGGCAAGGCAGGGAGCCCTGAGGACGGCTGACCCAAGCGTGGCCTTGAGGGACCGGCTCTTCCACTGTAGAGCCCGGGGATCTTGTGAGCCCTTGCCTAGGGTGCCCTGTGAGGTTAAATGAGGGCAGAGAGGGCATGAAATGGCCTTGGAAGCAGGGGAAAGAGCACAAGCAGAGAGGTGGGTGGCAGCAGGGGTGGACGCTTCGTGGGCAAAGGGCACAAGGAAGTCCTCTTTGGCCAGACTGGGGGGGAGGGGGGGGAGGACATATGCAGGGGCAATCACCAGCCCAGCTGGATAATTAAGATGCGATCAGGCCGAGGGAGCCCCTGGGGAGCGAGGAAGAGGGGTATTCATTTCCACTTAAACCTCTAGGCAAGAGGTCAGCGAACGACAGCCAAATCCAACCTCCCTCCTGCTTGTACAAATGAAGGGTTCTCGGAACAGAAGCACCTTCATTCCGTCGTGGCTCGCCCACGGCTGCTTTTGCACCATCTGGGCAGAGCTAAGTGGTTGTGACATTGACATGTGGCCTGCAACCTCTAAAAGAGCCACTCTCTGACCCTTGACAGACAAATTTGCTGACCCTGGCTCTGGACCAGGCCTCCTGGCCAGTGACTGAGCTGGGAAGGGCAAGCCTAGCAGACGCTGAAGTGGAGGGTCTGTCCGAAGACGAAATGGGTCTGACCTCTATTGAACTCCGACCTTATGTCATGCCTTTACCCCATAACCACACTGCGAGCAAACTATTGGTATCTCCATTTTAGAAATAAGGAAAATTTGCCCAGAGAGGGTAAGTGATTTACCTAATGTCACCCCATGCTTCAGGGGCAAGCTGAGACCTAAATTCACGTTGGTCAGTCTCCAAAGCTGCTGTTCCTCCCACCACACCTCACTACCTTGCAGGGCCTGTCTGAGGAACCCACAGGCAGGGGTTGGTGATTGGTGGCCCTGTTGGCAGGGGTCTAAGTTGAGATGGTATGAGGTTTCCCTTCGGCCCTGAGAACAGACCCACCCTTACAGTTCCTCCGAAACTAGCTTCCAGCTTGTTCCAACACAGACTCCACCCTGTCCCCTTCTCCCCCAGGCCAGAGCACAGAGCTCGGCCAAGAATGCCAATCGCCCCATCTCCCCTCCAGCTCATCTCAGAACCTGATGCTGAAGGCAGTTGGGTGATACCATCTCCACATCTAAGAAAAAACAACCATGAAGGCTGCCAGCCCTGTGCCACCCACAAGAGATGACCCAGATGATTTCCAGAGACATTGCAACACAGCCTCCATGTTTGCTACCTAGCCAATCCCAGGGCCTGGAGCTCAGCCTATTTCTAGGCCCACTGGGCTTGTGTCCACACCCAGCCTGGCTCCCATTTCCAATTTGGATTCGGGCCACTGGCCACCGTGGCCACTTGGCCAGTAGAGGATCTAACAGACCTGCTTCTCAGTCTGTTGCGGTCCAATTGGTTCTCAAGACACCCCCAGAGGTCCACCAGGTTTCGGGCAGTCCGTGGGGGAGCTAGAGCTTGGGTCAAGCTGGTGGAGGACTTGAGAAACTAAGAGAAAGAGGTCGGGAGATTGGGTCTCACCTAAGGCCCTGGTTGGCTACGTGGATACGCGTTGCAAAAGAGAAATTCACCCTGGGAAGTCCACCTCAGAAGATGAGTCTGTGTGTTAGTCTGGGTAAACTAGGGAAACAAATCCACAGAAACTCATCTATGGATAAGAGAGAGTTTTATATAAAGGGTAAGTGTACATTAAGAAAGCATCCCAACCCAGTGCTATCCAATCCCATAAGTCCAATATTAGCCCATATGTCTGACACCGATCTACAAAATCCTCCTCCATCTCACAAAACACACGTAATGATGTCGACTGCAGGAGGAAAGCCGAGTCAGTGAATGTGTAAGCATCTCAGCACTGGCAGGGGTCTCCATGCGGCTGCTCCAGCACCCAGAGCTGCATCAGGATAGGTCCATGCGGCTTCTCCTTGGGGATGTCTTGCAGGAAGTCGGCCTTGTCAGTTGAAGCAGGGAACTGGCTAAGGCAGCTGCACCCTGGTCTGACCATCACAAAGCAAGAGACCCGAGAACTAGAAAGGCAAGGCTCACTGAGCCATTTATCCCTCCACCCTTCAATTAACCCCATATGTGTTTATTGGTCAGGTTGGCACAATAAACCTTAGCGACCTCAGTCTGTTTTTTGTCAGCTCTCTGCTGACAGGGAAGCCACACCACATCCACACTGAGCCCAGGGAATGGACGGCAACATAGACGGTTTCCCAGAGCAGAAGAGAGGGGCACAGTGACCTGCAGTGGGCAATTGCAACACCCGCCTCCTCTCCTGCCTTGGGAAATGGTCAGAGGTCTACGGCAGCTCCAGGGAACATGGGGCCCCTGCCTGCTGTGTGCTGCAGTCCCCGTGGGCAGCGGGAAACATGCTGGCCTGTCACATCACAGTGTGTGTCCACGGGGGAGGGTGGAAGGGAAAGGATGAGGGGCCCCAAGAAACAGCCAGGCCAAGGACCCCTAATGAGCATCTTTTCTGTGGCAAGCTCAGAAGTGGACCCAGAAAAACACCTTCACAGCGAGTCCTTTGAGGGAGACGTGACTCACTAGACTGTGTATGTACGCCCCAGAGAGACAGCTTAGCACAGTACGACCGGACCTGTCAGCAGTGCTTCTCTGACCCCCATCCTGCTGCCTGGTTCAGGTTATCCAGGGATAAATCCGAGAGATGCCCGTTTCAGATAGGTAAGGTAAAGACGAAGGAGACTATCAGGATCAGGGAGGAGAGTCATGCCTGACACACAGAGAGAAATACCCCTGCTAACTGATTACGATTTGAAAACCCTCTTGCGAAGGTGGTACCTGAGCATCCAGCAGTCTGGAGGTGGGGGGGGGGCGTGGGTCACAAGTGATTGATCCAATCAGCTGCTCACCGAAAGATGAGAGGTTTGAGTTCCCCAGAGGCATTTTGGGAGAAAACCCCCCAGAGTAGTTCTACTGGGCCACCCGGGAGTGAGAGGCGGCTGCTCCATGGGGACTGGTTTTTAGCAGCCTGAGGTCACTGTGGCAGAGCCCCCTTAGGCGCAGCAAGCCCACACCCAGCCACAACATCCGCCGGGCCCTGGGACCCATGAGAAGGCACCCAACTGCCCTGAGCTCCCATTGCCCAGCTGTGAAATGCAAGCGCTCAGAGCCAGCTCCCAGGGCTGCTGGGCGGGCTGAGTATGGGTGTGTAGGGCACCCAGTAGAAGTGGGGAGCCTCAAGCGCGTCACCCACTCCTCAACAGAATCCAGAGCCTTTTTGATATACTGCTATCTGCTAATGAATGCATGCCTGGCGTGTTCAAGTTCAAAGCCGGCATAATCGTAGCATGCAGGGAGAAGACTGGGGAGACAAGACAAGAGCTGGGGGGCCTGGAAACCCAGCGGTCTTTTTCTCCCCAAAGATCTAGCTTGCTTCTTGGGCTTTCCAAGTCAGTTTGAGCAAATTGAGTGGGGGCAGGGCCCACACCTCTCTCAGGGGCCTGGCTCAGCCCCGGCTCAGGGAAAGGGTATCAGTGGCCTTCGCTTCCAGAAGCATCTCTGAGTTCCACGACTGTTGCTATGCAGGTCTGTCAGAGGCTTGGAGGGGCATCTAGCAGCTCTTTGGAAAATAAGCAGACAGCAGCAAAGAGAGCTAAAGCCTCAATTACACGCTGGGGACAGGAGCGTTTGAAAATAGATGGTTTAATGAAAAGGTGCTAACCAGAGCTAACCGTGGGGAGGGAGATCTGTCCTCAGCTCTGTGTCTCCCTGTCCCTCCCTTCCCACTTAGCCAGGGCCCTTGCCCAGTCCAGAGGCCACAGCACCTCCCTGCCAGAAGATTAACCCCTGCGAGCCGGGAGAAGCGAGGTGCAGCACTGGGATGTGCAGGCAGGCTGACCTCCTGCTGAGCCTGTGTCTCTGGTTTCCAGGATCTGCCGTTTGGCCCACTCCCAGGCTGGAGGGCAACCTGGACTTGGACAAGACATTGAAGCCACAAATACTTTTATATATCCTTCCTGGAATGTTCGACAACTCGGGGTTTTAGCTCAGAATTACAGCTCCTCTTTGAGTAAGTACTTATCTTGACAAGCAGTTTCTAATTCCATCTTCAAACCACCCTTTGATGCGGGTCCTATTTTAAAGCCCATTTTATAGATGTGGCAGCAGAGGTCCAAGAGGCTGAAAGAACTAGTCCTCGGGCACACTGCCAGTCAGAGGGAGAGCCTAGATTCAAAGCCGGCAGACCGTAGGAGAAAGGTGTGTCTTCTGCTTAGATACAGATTCACAGACTTGGAAACCCCATGAGACAGTTCTCTGTCGTGTGGTGTGGTGTGTTGGGCTGGGTTGACTAGAGGAACAAATCCAAGGACACTCATCTATGTGTAAGACAGAGCTTTATATCAAGAAGTAATTATGTATCAAGAAAACATCCCAACCCAGGCCATTCAAGTCCGTAAGTCCAACACTAGTCCCTAAGTCCCGCATCAGACTCACGCAGCCACAACAATGATGCAGAATGCAGGAAGATCACAGGCCGGTGGGTGCAAAGTCATGTGGATGCAATGGCAGTGGCCGCATCACAGGGCTCTGGCAGCAACGAGGGTCAGCCAACAGGAAGGTGAAGGCAGAGAGCTGGACCCTCCTGATGAGAAGGCCATGTCCACAAGTAGGCGCCATCAGGCTGTGACCTGATTGACAGGTTGAAATCCACCCCTATACTTTTTAAAAAAATCATTTTATTGGGGGCTCATACAACTCTTATCACAATACATACATACATACATTATGTCAAGCACATTTGTACATTTGTTGCCCTCATCATTTTCAAAACATTTGCTTTCTACTTGAGCCCTTGGTATCAGCCCCTCATTTTTCCTCTCCCTACCTGGCCCCCTCCCTTGATAATTCATAAATTTTTATTATTAATGTTTCATGTCTTATACTGTCTGATGTCTCCTTTCACCCACTTTTCTGTTGTCCATCCCCCAGGAAGGAGGTTATAGATCCTTGTAATCGGTTCCCCCTTTCTACCCCACCTTCCCTCCACCCTCCTGGTATCGCCACTCTCACCACTGGTCCTGAAGGGATCATCTGTCCTGGATTCCCTGTGTTTCCAGTTCCTATCTGTACCAGTGTACATCCTCTGGTCTAGCCAGATTTGTAAGGTAGAATTGGGATCATGATAATTGGGGAGAGGAAGCATTAAAGAACAAGAGGAAAGTTGTATGTTTTATCGCTGCTACCCTGCACCTGACTGGCTTGGCTCCCTGCTGAAACCCTTCTATGAGGGGATGTCCAGTTGCTTACAGATGGGCTTTTGGTCCCCAATCTGCACTCCCCCTCATTTACAATGACATGAATTGTTGTTCTTTGATGCCTGATATCTGATCCCTTCGACACCTCATGATCACACAGGCTGGCGTGCTTCCTCCATGCGGGCTTTGTTATTTCTCAGCTAGATGGCTGCTTGTTTATCTTCAAGCCTTTAAGACCCCAGATGCTATATCTTTTAATAGCCAGGCACCATCAGCTTTCTTCACCACATTTGCTTATGCACCCATTTGTCTTCAGCGATTGTGTGGGGAAGGCGAGCATCATGGAATGCCAGTTTAATAGAACAAAGTGTTCTTGTGTGGAGGGAGTACTTGAGTGGAGGCCCAATATCCATCTGCTACCTTAATACTAAACCTATAAATATATGCACATAGATCTATTTATCCATCTTCATATATAAATATATTTACATATGTACATGCCTGTATTTAGACCTTTATAAATGCCCTTTGCCTCCTAGTTCTTTCCTCTATTTCCTTTTTACTTTCCTCTTGTCCCACTATCATGCTCAGCCTTCATTTGGGTTTCAGTAATTCCTCTCAGTTACATTGCCCTGGATCAAGTTTTACTAGGCCTCCTACGCCCTCCTCACCACTGATTTTGGATCACTTGTTGTTCCCTTTTCCTTGGGTTTGTTTAAGACCCACTTCCTTTCCCCTGCCTCCCTCTCTCCCATGTCCCCCGAGAACCATCAGTCCCATTGTTTTCTCCTCCAGATTGTTCACACCCCTAACTTCTATGTAGTCTCAAGTTGACATGAGTAGCTATGAGTCAGAATTGACCATGGTGGTGGGTTGGGTTTTGCTTGGTTTGGATCTGACTTTTGAGCCAAGGTCTTCCTACTGTCCTCTACATCAGACCTTCCTTGAACTGGCCTCCTGGTCTGGGTCAGCCTTCATTGCTACTCTTCTTTCTGAAAACCTTGGCCTCACCTTGAAGTCCTAGGTGCTTCCAGGTCCAGCTACACGCAGACTCCATCTTCCCTGTCCTCAGCTGTCTCCAGCACAGGGCCCAACAGCGGTGGGATAATTGGTCTGCTCTTTCTGGGTTTGTGGAGCCCAGGAGATGCTGTTTTTACAGCATCAGGCCATTAACCTCAAGGTCTGTGGTTCAAACCCACCATCCTCTCCAGGGAAGAAAGATGAGGTCATCTGTTTGGGAAAGATTTACAGCCTTGGAAACCCACAGGGCCAGTGGTGCTCTGTCCTACAGGGTCGCGCTCTGTAAGCCAGAATCCCCTGAAGGAGCCTGGGTTTGGCTCCGTGCTTTTTCCTGGGTTCGGGAGCATCTGCTACCCACAAGCCACGGGTATTTATAGCCTGGAGTTCTAAGGGCTCCTAAGGCAGAAGGAGGCCCCGTCTCGGCTGGGGTGGCATGAGGGTGGAGCCTGGGAGGGGTTAGTCTCCTGGAAAGGCTTGTGTCTGGTATTCTGCGATGAAAATCTGGACTCGACAAGGGCCCCAAATGAACAGAGGGCGTGAGGGCAGTCAACGTGGAAGTGGCGCTGTGCATTCCAAGGTGGAGCCTGCCGGTGATGAGGCAGCCGTCAGCCCAGTCCTGCCCAAAGTCAGACGTGGGCCCAGCTGAGAGGCCAGTCCTGTTTCTGTAGAATGTCTTTCCGAGCACCAATACCTCCAGGCACAAGCCCTCCTGAGGAAATCAAAAGGGCTGCAGATTGTTCCCAGGCTTGAAAACTAGGATGAACTTGTCGATCCCGCCTCCCGTGTCTGGTTGCCCCATCAGCGAAGGGGCCAGAGACGCAAAGCTGGTGTGTCTTCAAACCCAGGTGCTGCCCGCCAAGCAGCCCCGTGGAGGCAGAGAGAAAGGGCTGGGTTTCATTCCTAGATTTTCCCTCCTGGTGGCAGTACCCACCTCAGGCCATGGAACTTGTCCCACAGGAAGAAGCAGGGGCCAGGAAGGAGACATTGTTGATGAACTTTACACCTCTAAAATGTTGGGCACCCAGCAAGGCGCTTTTATACAGACTACTTCCCAGGACCCTGGATGGCAAGTAGGGTGCCCCCATTTTAATAAGGAGGAAAACAGACTCAGAAAGGCGAGGTCACACACCCAAGGGCTGCCCAGCCATGAAGTGGCACTGCTGGCACAGACAAAACACACTCGCCGCCCTCGAGTGGGGGCTGACTGACTCCCAGGAATGCTGTAAGGTTAAGTAGACCCACCCCTGAGGGTTTCCCAGACTTTAAGTCTTTACAGGAGCAGACAGCCTCCTCTTTCTCTAGCACAGTGGCTGGTGGATTTGAAACGCTGGCTGTGGGGTTAGCAGTGCAGTTTGGTGGGCCAGACAGCAACAATACGGGCGATGGAGATGAGTGTGGACACTTATTTAGCACGTTTATGGGAAACTGGAATCCAATGACAATGAAATTCTCCGTGAACATTTGAAGCCACCTCCTTCTGTGTTCTGGGCGATATACTGACTCCTTGGGCCCTCAGGGGTAGGGGAGAGAAAGAAGGAACCCCGTCGGGTAGGCGTTAGGGTGCTCGTTGTACAGATGAGGAAGCAGAAGCAGCCGGAGTTTCCCGGCACTCCCACCCACTGCCGGCCGCCCCAAGGTCTTTCCTCCCCACACCACAGAGCCGTCATGTCACACGGCCAGCATTTTGTGGAGCAGAGGCTATGGCAGGCTTTCTGCCAGAAGAAAGTGGCCCCTGGGCTTCCAACGCTTCCTTCTTAGAGTGGACCCCCTCTGGTGGAAGACCGCGTCACCTGCCCTCTGGCAGCCCCCGTGGGCACCTAGACTTTCCAGCGGGCAGACGGGCTCCTGGTTCACAGCCAACTGCATCCCTAGGACAGACTCATGGGGAAGGGGGCAGCTCTCTCCGCATGTCTGCCCAAAGGCCTGTGGCCAACAGTGGGTCTTTGCTGCATGAGGAGAAATTCCAGGACCCTGTCTCCCAGGGTGTGCCCAGAGAGCTGCCGGAGGTGACCCCAGATGAGCGGTGTACAGCTGGGGAAAGTGTGTGTGTGTGTGTGTGTGACAGCAGTGAATGAGGATTGACTAAATGAGTGAGCGGGAGAATCCCTTGGAGATGAGTGGTTGAGAATTAGAAAAACCGAAAAGGGGCAAGAGAGAAGGGCAGGCAGACGGAACCAGAGACAGACCCCCAGAGCGGAAAAAGCCCACGTGCACATAGAGAAACTGAGGCAGAGACAGAGGGTGAGGGAGGAGATCATTCGAGAGGGATGCTTAGCACTCTCCTGTACTGTCTCTTGAAGGCCGGGAGCTGGTGCTGCTGAGCCCAGAGTGGGTGGTCGCCAGCCCCCGGGGACCCCAGAGTTCTGGCATCTCCGGTCTTACAGCAAGTTGTTTTCCTCACACACTGGCCATTCTACCACACCTAGAGTAGGTGCCGGTCACTATTCTAACCCTACCTTGTCCCCTGCACCCTGGCAACCCCCTATGCACTGTCCCCATTTCTCTTCACGCCAGCCCTGAGGTAAGAGGCAACTTGTTCAGGGTCACACAGCAAGTCTGTGATTCAGTGACCGGAGCTTGGGCTGGTGGGGGCTGGGGAGGGGAGGGGTTACATCACTCAGGGCTGGGTGAGCCGTTGGCTCTTTGGTGAGTCAAGGGACAGAGGACAATGGCTCTGGACCAGAAGAAGTGTCCTTCCACTAGACTAGACAAGGGATCGGAGGAAAAACAAGACAGAAGAGCCAGGCCTCTCGTGGGACAGACTGGGAGGCCAGGCGCTTCACTGCCTCATCTTCCATACCTTTCAAACCGGGTCTCCTTGGTCCCTGAGAGGTCCCTGGGGACACAAACAGCATGGATTCGCCAGGTAAAGGTTGACAGATTGACCCCACTTGGTGTACCCCTGATGAAAGTGCCAGCAGTCTGCTTCAAAGAGATCAGATCCAGGCCACTGTATGGAACATTCTACTGTTGAACACAGTCACCAGGAGACACCACACACTCGACTGGGAGGCAATTGGCATGGTTTGGTTTTTTGGTCCCTGTATCTCCAGTTCACAGATGGACTGGACACCCCCAGCCCCAAGCTCACTGCCCTACTCTCATGTGCTCACACGCACACAGCTGGAACGAACACACCTAGGCTAGGGAGTGCTGGCACAGAGGTGCACGCTGGAGCAGGGCAGGAGAAGTTTGGCAGACATCCTCTGCTCCACCTGCAAGAGCAGGGCTGAGTGAGGCCAGGCGAAGCCCGACCCAATGGTGACACTAGGAGGGGGTGGGGGTGCAGGCCACACCGGGTGACGCTGTCAGAAGGGTGAGACACCAGAAAGGCTGTCTATACGTGTTCTGTGCACTGCTTCAGCAGAAATTCATTTTCTTTTCATCTTTCTGTTGCGTAGAGGTTTACAGAGCCGATGGCTTCCCACTGAACCATGCCTGCACTGACGGCAACGCCCTCAGGGTCACTCCACTTACCTGGTCTTATCCACGGACACTGAAAAGGCACTTCTTCCTGATGGGAGCACTCAGCAAAATGTATACACGCGTTATTTTTTTCATGCACATAGCCCTGTAGTTAGTTCTGATCAGAGAAACGTTCTCCGTGAGTCCAGCTTCCATGCATCAGTGTACTTACCGGGCTAAAACTTCACGTTAACTGAGGTAGTCACATAATCTGGTGTCAATTTGGGACTTGAGAGGTTTAAGAGCGAAGGGGTGGAGTCTAGTCTGTCAATCAGGCCATAGCCAATGAGGTCTCTGTGTGGGCATGGCCTTCTCCTGAGAATTCTGGGAACTCCTGTATTTCCCCCTTGGAGGTGGGAGACACTCTCTCTCAGCTCACTCCCTGGGAGACATTTCTGATGAGAAGCCACATGAAGCTACCCTGATGCAGCCAGAACCCTGGGAGCTGGAGGAACCACATGGAGACCCCTGCCTGTGCTGAGATGGGTACAACGCCATTGGATCTGCAAGACTTCCCACCCAGTGGCATGTGATCTTCCTGTATACAGTGTCATTGCATGTGTTTCATGAGTCTGAGGAGGACTTTATAGATTGGTATCAGACATATGGGCTAATATTAGACTTAGGGACTTGATCTGGACTGGGCTGGGAGATTTTCTCAATATGCAATTGCTCTTGTATATAAAGCTCTTCCCCATACACGTATGAGTGTCTGTGAATTTGTTCTTCTAGTCTACCCAGACTAGCACACTCAATTACCTGCAGAAGCTTCAGCTATGCTCCAGGGAGCTCTGGTGGCACGGAGGCTAGAAAGATGAGGCTGGCTGCTCCCGGAAAGACGTACAGTCTCCGGAAACTGAGGTGCCATTCTACTTGGTCCTGTTGTGTCACCAGGAGTCCGAATGGACGGTGTGTTTGGTTTGAACACGCCCCCTCTCAGAGCTGCCATCATCACCCAAAGACAGCGGTGCCTCAGATCACGGGGTTCCTCTGTGAGCACCTGAGCCCGCGTTGTCCTGCCACGCTTCTATCGTCTCTGATTTTGTCACGTTCTTTCCCATGCTTCAGCTACAATCCAGTGATCATGAGCATTTGTGACCCTACGTCAATAACCTTTTCTACCAAGGAGGTGGTCGTGAAAGCGCGAGAAGGGGAAACATCAAAATGATTTTCGCTCAGTCGCCGATAATCTCGTAACCAACAATGTTGTGCTCCAATGTCGAAAGCTTAGCAAGGAACAATGTGGCCATCCCGACTTGCAGCGTCCACATCAGATGACATGTAAACCCATACAGCTCTATTGATCACATTGTGCTGTGATTTAAATTGATAAGAGGCCAGACCAGGGATGCTGTATGGTGTGGTAGGGGAAGAGGTCCAGGAGGGATTGGGGGGGGCGGGCATGAGCTACCATACCAGGGCACACTGGCCTGAGTGACCACGCCGGCTGGCTTGGAAGGACAAGTCCAGGCACCCAGAGGCCAGAGATGGTCTGGCCGGCGTCAGTGGCTGCAGAGCACAGAGAGATGGGGTGGCCTGAGGCCATTTACCTTCTAGGGAATCCGTCCCAGGAGTGACAGGCAGACACAGAAGGTGTCTTGGTGGCCGAGCCACAAGCAGGGCGTGAAGGGCCATGTCTGGGCGTCGGTACCCAGCCAGCTGGTTTACTGATGGCTGCATTCAGCATCCACACCCTCTCTCAGCTCCTCCAGCCTTACCTGCACCAGGTGGCTCACAGACCAGCCTGGGCTCCCATGGGCACCAGCCCGCCGCACCACCTGCACACTTCCTGAGATAACTACTTGCTGCTGCCCAGCCACTTCTGACCCATAGCAGCCCCCAGGATGGAGTAGAACTGCCTCTGTGAGCT
>NW_022111379.1:5733146-5734495 GCF_000313985.2 Echinops telfairi
AGGGAGATTACCTCTCTCCCTTCAGGGTGATGTGTGGATTACACCAGGTCTGGGCAGCCCTCAGCAGGGCAGGCACTTGTCCCCAGCAAAGCTCAGTAAACTTGAGCTACAAGGATGAGCTGTTATAAGGAGCCCTCAACTGCTAACTGAAAGGCTGGTGGTTTGAGCCCACCTGGAGGCCCCTTGCGGGGGCCGGGGGAGACCTGGCCATCTGATCCCACAGAAAACACAGCCCACAGGTCAGTTCTAACCTGCCACAGGCATCACCATCAGTAGAAGTGGAGTCGACAGCAACATCAGCTGTCACCCAGCACTTGGCATGGAGTAGCTACTCAACAAATAAGCACGAC
This sequence comes from Echinops telfairi, assembly GCF_000313985.2. NCBI lineage: Eukaryota > Metazoa > Chordata > Mammalia > Afrosoricida > Tenrecidae > Echinops > Echinops telfairi. The sequence continues at coordinate 5,733,497 of NW_022111379.1, forward strand.
CCAAGTGTAAATAATGATTAATTATTATGATGACTAATCATCATTATTGTCGATGATGAACGGGAGAAATGTTACCCAAACACCAGCTTCCCCACGCAATCTGTCTGCAGGCAGTCTTTACTCCTCACTCATGAAGCTTCCGGGGCCCGGGGGAGCTGGTCCCTCACAGCCAGGTGGGGAGTGCCATCCCCACCAGCCCCCGGAGCGGCATAGCTTGGGTTGGGCTGGCCCAAGAGGGTGGCACACAGCACACCTCACAGCGCACCCGACTGTGCAGGTTGCCCACGCCCTGGGTTACGTGTCACCTCTGCCTTCTGGGTTGTTAACTATTTTGGATAGCCCCTAAACCCAAATCGCACTCCATGATTCCGTGAGTCTCGGCTCAAGCACTGCAAGGCAGGCCCGAGTCCTGAACCCTGGAGATCCTGGCCCTGCCACTGGAACCCAGCCTGCGGGCAGGTGGGCAAGACGCTGGACACATGACTCTCACCATCGCCCTGAACGATGAATCAGTGCGGCCCAGAGGTACCCGGGGCCCAGCTTCCCAGAGTCCAAACCCACTGTCGCCGGGTGGATTCTGACTAGAAACACCTTCTGGGGCTCCCAAGTCTGCAAATTCTGACCAGAGCAGCCTGCCTCATCTTTTCTCTGAGGAATGGCTAGTGGGGTAGAACCACTGAGCTGTCAGTGAGAAGCCCAGCACTTTAGCCTTTGTGCCACCAGGGCCGAGCTGAGCACTTAACGGAAGCAGGAAGGTAGGTGTGAAGGCGGGAGGGAGGGAGGGAAAATAGCTGTGCTGGTTTGCTGCCAGGACGTGCGCACGGTAGACCTGCTCTCTGGCTTCCTCTAGTCAGTGATCCGAAGCAGGTCACCAGGCCTTTCTTCTGTGGACCCACCGGAGGGTTCCTAACCAGCAACATTCAGATCAGCAATTGAGTGCACCCAGGCAGGGAAACGACTGCACACACACACACACACACACACACACACACACACACA
>NW_022111379.1:5735109-5743276 GCF_000313985.2 Echinops telfairi
AGAACTGCCCCCAATGGCTGTATGAGACTAAAGCTTTATGCCAGCAGCCAGCCTCTTCTTTGTCTCGGGGAGCAGATGGTGGTATCAAACTGCTGACCCCATGGGTGACGCCCAATGCCACTGGGCCTCCAATCCCTGAAGGGATGATGTGGCCCGCACTCTGCTCCCTGCTTGATGCAGAGCAGCTTCCTCCGGGCAGGTCCTGGTGTGGTTTGGAAGGCCATACCTTCATAGTGCCAACAAGGGCACCCCCCCGCCCCCGCCCACCCCAGTGTGTCCCCACTGCCTCTGGGGGCAGGCCGACTTGTTGCTGAATCCTGTCCCTGCGCCCATTACGTGTGCCCGCCTCCGGGTGACTCATTCTCTTACATGACGAGCCTGTTTCGTGCTGATGGAAGGAGGTGGCGTGTGCATGGTGCCGCTCCGGCACTGAGCCTGCGCTGCGTAAATAATACATGTGATTGCTGGGCGATTCTGCAGGGGTGTACCCCGAGGGCCATCTGGTAGGGTAACTCTGCTATCTGGCCTCGTGTCTTCCTCTCCCAGAAGCCTCTCTTTGGGTCTCGCCTCCCAGAGAGCCTCTTTAACCTTCCTGCTAGCCCAGGCCCCAGATCAGGTGCTTAGGGTGCCAAAGGCGGGCTGGGCTGCCAGCGTCCGGGCGCACGCCTGGCCTTCTCAGTTGCTTCCCTCTGGAGTGACGCGGACCCCCATCTTGCCAGGCCGCCACTTGGCTCCCCGGCTGCCTTTCCAAAGGGGCAGGGTGGCCGTTTACCCTGGAATTGCCTTTCCGCTTCTCCGTCTCCCCATCGCTCCGTGAAAACATAGCTAATTTTAAAATGGCTGCTCTTCTGATGGACGAGATTAATGGATCTTGAAGCGCCGCCAGTATACCAACTGCTCCTGCAGCCATGATGAAAGCTAATCATGTAGAAAATGCTGCCAATTCCTTTAATTCATGAATATTTAAGCCTGTGAAAAATCTGTCAGATTATATCATTTTTCCTGGTGATTTTCCGCCTAAGTACATTCGTGGCCGCCTGCCAGTTACTCAAGAAACTTCAGCGGGAGCCAGTGCGGGCTCTGCTGTGGCTGTTTCTACGGTGGTCTTATTTCTACGGTGCCCAGTTCATGTGCTCCCCTCCCGGCCCGAGAGCCGCTTCCCTCAGACACACAGAGGGAGCCACACATTTCACCCCTGCACCACTTCTTCTTCTAATCCCAAGGCTGCCCGGACCTACGGGAGTGGAGCTCGCAGCTCTCAGAGTGCGTTCCAGGGGAGCCCAAGGGGATCTCGGGAGGGGTTTGGGAGTAGAAATGCTGTGTGGGTGGGGTTGTGAGACCCCCCACTTGTACCAAACAGTCCTGTTTTCTATTGAGGGTCCGTGAAAAATTTTCTGTGGAAGGCGTGTTGCCCCGGTTTTTAATGCTTTAAAAAAGAGGTGGGGGTGTTTGTGTAGAAACCACTGGGACCCCCTGTGGCTCCAAGGGGTAGGTGGTGGGCTGCTAACCACAAGGTGTCGGCCAGTGGCTCCCCGGTTGCTCCCCTGCAGAAAGATGGGGCTGTCTGCTGGAGCAAAGATTTCTGGTTTCGGGAACAGCCCGGAGGTGTTGGGTTCGGGTGTAGAAATCCCAGCAGTGGCCCGGATTACAGGTGGAGGGACTGGACTCCAGGGAGGGCGAGTGGTCTGTCCCCATCACAGGGAGAGTTGGGCTGGGGCCCCCCAACTCCAAATTCAGAGATGCCTCACTTTATCCTGGCTGCCCTCCCTCCTAAGTGCAGAGAGCAGCCAGCCCGGGCAACGCAGGAAGTGAGGCTCAGAGGGCTTGCAGCCACCGGCCTCAGTGCCACGGGCCTCTCCAAAGCCAAGATGTTCCTTTGCAAAGCCAGGCAATGGACATTGATTCTCAGTGGCTTGGGAGGGGGGGGAAGAGGCGAGGGAGGGGGCATCCACTTTGAGATGATTATCACTCAGAGACTTGTTGGCTGAAGGAAGGAGCGTGCTTCTCTTTACAGGAGCACCGGTTCCTCGTTTCGTTCTTCTTGGATGTCTCCACGGCCAGCAGGCTGGAGTCAGCTGGCAGGAGAGGAGGCCAGCGCCACGGCGGTTAGCCCCAGTTCAACCCTGGCTCCAGCTGGTCACGTCCACACCGGGCAGCCGGCGGCCTGCCCACACTCCCCCGGGAACCCAGGTCAGCCCTCACCTGAGAGGAGCCGGACCCCATCCAACATCAGCAAGTCTTTTGTGGGTCTCCTCTGGACGCTGTGTAATTACACCAAACATGTATTGGCCAGGCGATCGTTGAAGGATCTCAATCCCGCTTGGCATCGGGTGCTGGTGAGTCACGTGAGGAAACACAGCTCCAGTTGGCTCGTGCCAGCCGGCCGGGGGCAGAAAGAAGCCGAGGAGAGATTTTCAGAAGTCGCCAGTAGTGTGTTGGCACGGGGCGGTGGCCCGCAGTTCACCAGCTATTTCCTGGATAGTGGGCTGCGTTTTACCACCAGGCCCACCACCTGACTCGTGAGGCAGGCATTTAAAAAATAAATCGATGAGCCAGAGCCACAGGGCCCGCTGAGCAGAAGATACCACGCTGCCAACAAACCAGGCCTTCTCTGCGCCGCAGCCCGGCCCCCACCGCTTCCCCGGGGGTTTCGCTTCCCCACTTCTTTGTCTTCTTGTTTGAAAGCTGAAAGTGAAGCTACATGCCGTCCCCCTTGAGGCATCAGATGGGAGGGGCAAGGGGCCAGGGCTCCTGGGAGGGAGCCTCGCCACCCGATGGCACATTGGCACGTTCTCGGCCAAGGGCTGGGACGAAGTGTCTGGTGTGGCCCAGCTTCCAGGCAGGCCCCGGGAGCAAAGGGCTGGACTACTAGGGCTCAAAACCTGGCACCTGGAGCTCACCTAAGTGTGATGCCCTTCACCCTCTCAACAGCGCAGTGAGGAAAACAGCTCTGGCCTCCATCTGTGGTCCCCGTTACAGTCCCCACCCCATCAGCTCCGAGTCCGTGCGATCTTTGACACAGCAGACAGACATGCTGCCCAGCCCCGCACCATCAGCCTCATGGGCAGTCTGCCCGAGGCCACTGCTGTCACTGACCACTGTGTCCTCTGAGTGTCCTCCGTCCTGGAGGTGCTGTTGCAGATGACGCTGGGTTGTGAGCCCTAGGATCTATCTTGGCTAAGTTGGGAAGCAGGTCACCTCCGACCTTTCCTGCTGGCCTGAGTCTGGGAGCTGTGTGGACATCTCTCCAGCCCACTCAGGGTAACCCTGCCGGCATTTTAAATACCAGTGGGATATCGTCCAACACCCCATGGCACACTGTGGGCAGAGTGACAGGACATATGACGGGTCTTCTAGCCAAATCCACGGCCTTTGAATTGATTCTGACAGGATCTGGTATTTAATAAACCAAACTCACTAATAAACCAAACTCACGCCATCGAGTGCATGCCGACTCCCAGCTTCCTATAGGACAGGGTGGAACTGCCCCCGTGAGTTTCTGAGACCATAACTCTTTACAGGGGTAGAAAGCCCCGTCCGCTGGTTTCAAATTGCTAGTGGTTTTGAACTCTGACCTTGTAGATCATGGCCCACCGCATACCCGCACCACCACCAGAAAGCAAGGTTTCATGACTTCGGGTCCATACTCAAGTGCCCACACTCGGGGTTCCTAGGGACATTCCACCAAGTCACCCTTTAAGCCAGCAGTTCTCAGCCTCCCTCATACTGCCACCCTGTCATACAGTTCCTCATGTGGTGGCCCCCACACACCAACCATAAAATTATTTTCTTTGCTACTTCATTACTGTCATTTTGCTACTGTTGCGAATCAGGTGACCCCTGTGAAAGGGTCGTTCGACCCCCAAAGAGGTCGCGACTCACAGGCTGAGAACCACTGCTTTAAGCCATGCATTTGCGAGCGTGCAGATTTGCGGGCACGCACTGAGCTCATGCCCTGGATTCCAGGCTAACTGAGGTTCGTTCCCATGACTCCTCACCTTCTGAAGATGGACCTTTAAGCTCGGGAGGCCAAGAGTCAATGGCAAACTTGACCGAATCATTCCACTGCACTTGTGATTAACGTCCTCCAGGAGAGGGACGGGGGAGCCCTGGCCTGTGCTGTGCCTTGGGCCTTCGGAAAGAGGGGCAGGCATTCAGTGGGCAACATGCTCCCAGAAAAGAGAATGAGGAGGGAAAAGACCCTGGGGCCAGAGGTGGGGTGTCTGTGGGGTGGGGGTATGGGGCAGGAACCCCCAGAGCCCTTCTCTAAGGGCTTCAGTATCGTCAGTGTGCCCCAGTACCACAGGGTCTAGCTCTCATTGGACAGAGGAGAAGAATGGAGCCTCAGAGGGACGCGGTGACTCACAGGCTACTGAGCAGAAGGGCATGAGAGGTTTTCCGCTGCTGTTTCCTGGGTTGGCAAAGAGGTGGGAGCAAGGAATGGCCCCAGGGCGGGGTGCCCCTCAGCCCACCCTGAGGACCACCCTAGGGCCTGTGCTGAGATCTGCCCCCCGCAGAGGCAGGTCATACACTGGAATAGTCAAGGATCCCTATGTCTGTGTGTCTCTGTGTGCCTGTGTGCACTTGGGCATGTGTGTGCATGTGTGTCTGTGTTTGGGTGTGTGTCTGTGTGTGCATGTGTGTCTGTGTATCTATGTGTCTCTGGGTTTATTTCTGTGTGTCTGTGCAGGTGTGTGTGTCTCTGTGGGTGACTGTGTGTTTATGTGAGAGTGTGCATGTGTCTGTGAGCCTGTGAGTGTGTGTGTGTGTGTGTGTGTGTGTGTGTGTGAGCGCGCGCGCGCCCCTGAGCCTGACACCAAGCCCCTGATATCCCACAAAATCCTAACCATGAGCCGTATCCCCTTCCTCAGGCTCCTGACCCCCAAAGCCACTGAGAACATCAGCTTGAGAGGTTGATTAGCAATTAGGATTTAATTATGCCATCTCTCCTTGGCAGGGCTTTCTGAATCTCTCCTGGCAGCTTTAGACAGGAAGGTGAACTCCAGTCCCCTCTCCTGCTCACTTGTCACCCTTGGCCCCACTCCTTCCCCCACCCCCTGCACCCTTCCTCAGTCTCCCTCCCACCTCTCCCCCTCCTGCTCCCCACCGGCTGCAGGCCACCTGCTCAGAGCAGCCTTTGCTCCTCTGCCCATGGTGACCAGGACTCCATTAGTCACCACCGTGAGGCTGCACATGGCACTGGCGGGGCAGCTGCCTCGCTCACCATGCACACATCATAAAACCTACTGCTCAGAGAGCACCATGGGCCCCACAAATTCAATAGGTAATGGCCCCACCAAGGAGGCCGGGCAGTCACGCCGCCCTCCCCCTTCTCCTCTGCCCGGACCCCATCCCGCCAGGCCTGCAGTCCACCTCAGCCCCTCCTCAGCCGGGCACTAGCCCCTCTGCTGTGCAGGCGTTACCCTCCTGGTTCTGGGCTGGCTTTGCGTTCTCTGGCCCTGAGAGGCCTGGCTCGGAGGCCTGGCAGTGTCTCTAAGCCAGCATTCAAGACGGCGTCCCAGCCTGCTCCGCCAACCAGGCTGCAGGGCAGAAAGGACCTGGAGCAGGGGACAGAGAGGACCCAAGAGGGGACATCAGGCTGTCAACCCCAGGAATGAGGACCTGGCCACGACTGTGGAGAAAGAGGAAGAGACAGAGGAGAAAAGAAACCAGGCTGAGAGGGAAGGCCTGTCTGGGGAGAGGTCCAGCTACAATACTGGGGGCCAGTCCAGTTTAATGCAGGAGACAGAAGCTCCAGGGCGAGACCCTGTCCCATGCTCAGTGGAGACCGGCCAGCCAGTCACCCACACTGACTCCACTGCCCTGTCCCCGCCTGCCCAGCATCTTCTGGCTGGCTGGGGTTTCTGTGGTGGCCCCTCCCCTGTTGCTCCTCCCTCACCTATTCTCTGACCCCCAGGAGATAACCTCTCAGTACTACCCACTCCCCCAGGTCCATTTGCCTTCTCCATGAGGACATGAGAGGGGGGACAGAGCGGGAGGGGGGATTGATGTCTCATCCTCCAGGGCATGGCCCAGCTTTTCAGCTCTGGGACCCCCTGCCCCCTCCTGCCAGTGCCTCCTGCACAAACAATTCCACCCGGGCCAGTCCCTGGGCCCTGGATCCCTCACGGATTCACTGCCATTGATGCCCTCTGCCCTGCCCACCCCTGGAACCACCTTTCCTGCAGGACCAGGACCAAGATGGGCACTCCCTCTTCCGCCCTCAACGAAGAGGAGGAGCTGACCTCCTGGCTGGGAGAGGGCATCCACTGGCACCGGCTGGGCCAGCATCCAGTCCTGGGTGCGTCACAGCACTTGGGCCAGTCCCTTCGCCGTGGTGAGCTTCAGTTTCGCCTGTAAAATGGTGAAAGCCGCTTCCTCCGGAGTTACTCAGCCTCGCCTGGGGGCCCCCAGAATCCCCCTGACCCCTCCCTGGGGTCCAGTAGGCTGACCGCTTTCCGTTGCTGGCCTCGGAGATCTCAGGAGCCCTTGCCCTCCACCCCCAGACCTCAAAGCCACAAAGAGAGAACTGCTTGTCTCGGTTCCTGGTGACACCACAGACCACAGGGAGATGGCTGACTCATCTCTGATCTCTGAGCCAACCACGTGCAGAGCCTCCACTCCCAGCCTGGGGCTCACAGGACCAGAGGGCGCTGGTCATGAGGGGGGCATATCAAGCAGCCCTCATTTTCTTCTAGTTGCTCTGCATCCCAGCCCATCCCGCCCTGTCCCACCTGGCCCCGAGGGAGGCTGAGAACACTATGCTTAGCCGCTCCGCTGACGCGTCCACCCTGCCAGGCCTCATGCCGGACAGACGAGTTCCCCGCTGGTTCTCCGCTGGGACGGCCTGGCTTCCAGCTGAACCATGGCTGCACGGAAGAAGCACCCCAGCACCTGCAGGCTCAGAGCTCCACCAGTGTGCAGCCAGGCCAGCCAAGGGCCCCGGGCCACTCTCGGGACCCAGGGGCGCCGTGGCAGGTGCCTCTGCGGCTATTCCCTAGTTAAAATAGTCTGCCCAGTGCCGCCAGAACGGATGGCCAACTTCTCTTACAACCTGTTCATTCGTTCAGACAGCACTTACCAAGGGCCGTCTGTGTTCTGAGCGCCTCCAGGTGATGATGCAAATGGCTGGCATGCTCAACTGGTAACACCAAGGCCCGGTGGTTCAAGCCCACCCAGAGACAGCTTGATAGAAAGGGCCGGTGGTCGACTTCGGGGAAACCAGCTGTTGAAAACCCCGTGTTCTGGTCAACAAGATGTGGGCAGAACTAATAGAGGGTCCTTCCTGCCCGGGCACTTCATTGCCAGCTCCGACCCCTGCCAAAGTTTGGAGCTGCTCACTGGCCACGTTCACCACAGTGAGTGTGTTCTCAGCCCAGGCCCCTCGTGGTCCCCAGAGAGCACCCCACCACCTCCCCTGGGTAAGTTGGCTGGCTTCCTTGATGTTATGAAACAGATGTGTCTCTCTCTCCTCCCAGCCAGGTGGCTGCACTCTGCCGTGCACAGTAACCACATGCAACTCAACGCTGCTGGGTCTTCAGCTCTCCCCTCCACCCACACGGACTGGGGTCTGCCCACACAGCTGAGAAGGTGCGTGGGACACCCAGACAAGCGGCAGACCTCTGCTTGAGAAGGAGTCCTGAGCAGGACACAGCTACAATGGTCCAGGCTTAAGATAATGAGGACGTGTCCCGGGGAGACGGGCCGATGAGAAGAGAAAGGATGGGGTAAAAGCAAGAGGCAGCCATAAGAAAGACGCCTGACAACACTGTTGGGAGCTTCCACGCAGAAATCAGCTTCCTCTGGCCAAGAAATAAATGGTTCTCCCCGAAGGTGGCGGGGTTCTTAGAATGCACCCTCGTGGCCAGACAAGCTGGGGTCGCAGCATGTCTCTTCCACTTCTTTGCTGCATGATGCCGGGCAAGGTGCAAATGATCTCTTTAGCCTGTGGCCCAGGCCTATCCTTGTCCTGCTCAAAAGTTTCCCTGGCTTGGAAGCTCCTAAAGTGATGGGGACAATGTGGCTGCACTCCCAGCTCACAGACTATAGGCTGCAGCTTCACTCCCAGAACACAGACTATAGACTGCAGCTTCACTCCCAGAACACAGACTATAGACTGCAGCCTCACTCCCAGAACACAGACTATAGACTGCAGTCTCACTCCCAG
>NW_022111379.1:5744068-5759035 GCF_000313985.2 Echinops telfairi
CACAGACTATAGACTGCAGCTTCACGCCCAGCTCACAGACTATAGACTGCAGCTTCACTCCCAGCTCAGAGGCCTTGAAAAAGCAGCTTGATCACATTGTCCCTGGCACCAGATGGGTCTTGAGAAGCCTTCTTAACCTGGCGCTCCACACTGTCACCACCAAGCCACCACAAGTGGCTTTCAAGAGAATATGCCCTGTGACCTTTACCCTTCCACGTGTCTTTAAATGTCCCAATCCAGGCCCTACCTGCTGTTCCCACCTGGCTGCTGTTCCTACCTGCTGTTCCCACCTCCCCAAATTACTGTAGAATCTTCCCAGCCTGTTGTCACTCCCTAAATAGACTGTGTCCTCTTATCCCTTGTATGGATGCCCTGTGGGCTCATGACAGAGCAAGCCCCTTACACGGGAGGGCCTGCACCAAGAGGAACGTGTTGCCTCACCTTCTGGAAGCTAGAAAGGCCTCCATCCATGAGGCATCAGAGTCTGGCTCGCTTGAGCCCTCCTTGCCTCCACATAGCTTCCGGTGACTTCTGGCAGCACTTGGCCATCCTGGTCTGTAAACGTACCCCTCCAGGCTCTGCCTCCCTCCATCCCTCCCCTCTTTGTCCTTCCCCTTTTTTCACAATGACACCCTACCCCAGTATGACCGCAACCTAACTGATAGAGACCCTATTTCCACACAAGCTCTCACTCCAGATGCCCGGGGCTGGGAAGTCGACATATCATTGGAGGACACAGTTCAATACCTAGCACCCCACTTTGCCATGCACATACTTTCTCCCTTTCTGTCCCACTCCCTGCTAGATCCGCACCTGGTCCTCCTGGAGCCAGGGCTCATGGCTCAGTCCTAGGGTCCTCCCTGTGTCCCCTCCCGAACAAGGGGCCCGAAGGATGCGAACCACACTGGTCTGCAGACACATCCCAGTCCTGCTCCCTAGCACTCCCTGCTGGCTCCTCGGAGGTACTGCAGAAAGTTGAATGAGAGCCGCAAAGAGAAAGAAGAGGAATTATTTTTAGAGCTTGGGCTCCTTGTCTATAAAATGGGGTGATCACTCTGCTAAGATGGGTGTCACCCAGTGCTGGGGACAGAGTCACCTCTCCGTTGTGGTTGTTAGGTGCCTTCCGGTCAGTTCTGGCGCAGAGCGACAAACGTGACCTGGTCCTGCAGCATCCTCACAATGGTTGCCATATCTGAGCCGTTGTGGCAGCCACTGTGTCCATCCATCTTGCCGAGGGCCTCCCACCATCCCCCTTTTCTCTGCCCCTCCCTTTACCAAGCAGGAGGGCCTGCCCCAGCAACATCATGATACCCTCGTCTCTCCTGACGGCAGCCCCAGGTCGCCATCCTGGCCGCACAGGAGCACTCTTGCTTACTTCTCCCAAGACAGATGTACGTGTTCTTGTGGCCGTGATGGTATTTTCAATATGCCTTGCCAACACCGTAGCGCAAACGCATCGATTTTTCTTTGGTCTTCCTTATTCAATACCCAACTCTCACCTGCAGGGGGGGCGATCGAAAATACTATGGCTTCTGCCAGGCCCATCTTAGTCCTCAAAGTAACATCTTTGCTTTTCAACACCTTAAAAGAGGACTTGTGCAGCAGACCTCTTGCAGTTTACCGAAAGCAGTGCATCTTTTGATCTCTTGACTGCTGCTTCTATGAGCATTGCTGTGGATCTGAGCCAGGAAAAAAAATCCTTGACAACATCCAGTCTCCATTTGTCATATTTGGGTCTTCTTTATATTGAGTTGTAATCCACACAAAAGGCTACAATCCTTGATCTTCATCAGCAGGTTCTTTGAGTCTTCCTAACTTTCAGCAAGCACATCTGTGTCATCTGCATATCTCAAGTTATGAATAAGCCTTCCTCTAATCCTGATGATCTTCTTCATATAATCCAGCTTCTTTGAGGACTGGCTCAGCATACCGACGGAATAGGTATGGTGAGAGGATACGACCCTGATGCACACCTTTCCTGACTTTGCACCATGCAGTGTTCCCTTGTTCTGTTTGCACGACTACCACTTGATCCGCGTACACGTTTTGCAGGAGCACCATGCAGTGTTCTGGAATTCCCATTCTTCTCAAGGTTATTCGTAGTCTCTCATGATCCACAGAGTTGAATGCCTTGGCGTAGTCAATGAAACACAAGTAAACATGTGTCTGGTGCTCTCTGCTTTCAGCCAAGACGCATCTGACATCAGCAATGATATCCCTCATTTCACGTCCTCTTCTGAATCCAGGTGGAACCTCTGGCCGCTCCTTGTCAACGTAGTGCTGCCACTGGTGTTGGATCATCTTCAGTAAAATTTGACTTGCATGTGACATCATTGAGATTGTTCTATAATCTGAGCATTCTGTTCGGTCATCTTTCTTTGGAAGGGCTACAAAGAGGGATCTCTTCCGGTCAGTTGGCCTGCTCCCTGTCTTCCAAATCTACTGGCACAGACACGTGAGTGCTTCCAGTGCTTCGTCAGCTCACTGAAACACTTCAGCTGGCATTCCAGCGGTTCCTGCAGCCTTGTTTTTGACTCGTGCATTCAGTGCAGCTTGGGCTTCTTCCTGCAGCACCATTGGCGCTCGCTCAGAGCCACCTCCTGAAACGGTGGGATGTCGACCGGCGCTTTTTGAGACAGTGATGCTCTGTGTTCTTGCCATCTTCTTTGAATTCTGACTGCATCATTCGATAGTTTGCCCAGAGCAGCTTTCAATATTACAACTCGATGCTTGAATTTTTTCTTGAGTTCTTTCAGTGTAAGATAGGCTGAACACATTCTTTCCTTACAATTTTCTAACTCTTAAGTCTTTGCCCGGAAAGTCTGGAAGTTCAGTTGAAACCTGTCCACTTTGGGTGACCCTGCTGGCATTTGAAATACCAGGACCATAGCGTCACACAACAACACACAAGTCACCACCGTGCAAAAAACTGACAGACAAGTGGCGATAGAACTCTTTACAGGAGAAGAAAGCCTCATCTTTTCTCTGTGGAGTGGCTGATGGTTGTGAACTGCTGACCTTGCAGTTAGCAGTCCAACTTGTAACCCACTATGCCACCAGGATATTTCGTAGGCCCCATGTGTTAGTCTGGGTACTTTAGAGAAACAAATCCACAGAAACTCATGTATAAGAGAGAGTTTTATATAAAGGGTAAGTGCACATCAAGAAAACAGCCCAACCCAGTGCTGCCCAAGCCCACAAGTCCAACATTAACCCACTAACCCATATGTTTGACACCAATCCACGAAGTCCTCCTCCGTCTCACAAAACAGAAGTAATGATGCCAACTGCAGGAGGAAAGCTGGGTCAATGAATGTGTAAGCATCACAGCACTGGCAGGGGTCTCCACACAGCTGCGCCAACACCCAGGGCTGCATCAGGGTAGGTCCATGCAGCTTCTCCTCAGGGATGTTTTGCAGAAAGTGAGCCTTGCCAGCTAAAGCAGGGAACTGGCTAAGGCACCCTGGGCCGACCATCAGAAAGCAAGAGACCCGAGAACTAGAAAGGCAAGGCTTACCGAGTTTTTATCCCTCCACCTTTCAATTAACCCCACATGTGTTTATCGGCCAGGTTGGCACAATAAACCTCACCCCATGTCTACTTAGTGGCAAAATCAATCAATCCACTCACCAACCAAACCAGAGATGTATTGCTGCACTTAGGAAGTTTACCATCTAGAGAGAGAGAGATAAATCTTCTTAACACAAGTGTTGGGTCCAGGCACGGCCATTCCAAGACCTCAATTATGCACCAGGGCGCTATCTGCCCTGTGTTCAGCATAATGGCCAGTCAACCTCCTTCCTTGGCATGTGCGTAGTTAGGCTAGAATAGATCATGCCGTGGTAACCTGTCATTTTACTGGCTTGTTTATGTGTCACGCATGCAAATCTAAGGAGCCCTGCTGGCACAGTGGTTCAGAGCTCAGCTGCTCATCCGAAAGCAGGTGGTTAGAGCCTGCTGGCTACGCTGCTGAAGAAAGGTTGGTCAATCCAGGCCCACAAAGCCACCACAGCCATCTCAACACTTAGCAACCCGACAGGACAGAGCAGAAGGACCGCAGTTTCCAAGGCTGCGGTTCTCAGAGGGGCAGACTGCACATCTGTCTCCCAGGGAGAACCAGCAAGTTAACCCCCCAACTTGGGTTAGCAGTCAAGCAGTTAACCATTGTAGGCTTTAACACCCCCGGGCCCCTTCCCATGCATATGTGTGTTGAAAGCCCCCGGGGGCAGTTTTATTGAGTTGCTCTGAATCCAAATGGACTTGCCAGCGTCTACTAACGTGCAAATCTACCATGGGCCCAGGGGACTGTCTTCCCTGGGTTGCTTCACCCCCCGGTGGTTTTAGTTCATTGGCAGGTTTGTTAGGAAGCCAGAATGGGGACCAGGTTGTCCACTGGGCATACTCCAAATTCAGGCTCCGAGCCAGGAAGGGGTGGTCCACATGGGTGGGCCCCAGTGTGGGCCAGGTGAGCTTAATTCAGCCAATGGGGTCAACCAGTACCATCCACCACACCTCCCAACAGGTGGGGGGTCCCCAGGGGGTGGGGATCCTGAAGCCCACCAGGCTCCTTTTACAGCTGCTCCTTGGCCAGGCTGCGGTTTTCTTTGTCCTCAGTTTTCCACACCTGGGTGTGAAGTGCCCTGAGGGTGTAAAACCTGAAACTTCTTCTAGCCTTTATAAAACTCACTTGGATCACAAACCAGGCTTTGGAGTGAATTCTTTCTCATGGGAAGCCAAGGACCAAGCTATTTCCACCTGAGAAACCTAAGGCGTTCACATGTCACATTGCCCGCTCCTCTTCGCCTTGACTCGGTGAGTTTGAAACCCTGGGCCTTAGTCTAGAGCAGCGGTTCTCAACCTGTGGGCCGCGACCCTTTTGGGGGCTGAACGACCCTTTCACAGGGGTTGCCCGATTCATAACAGTAGCAAAATGACAGTGATCTAGTAGCAATGAAAATAATTTTATGGTTGGGGGGGTCACTACCACATGAGGGTCTTAAAGGGTTGCAGCAGGAGGAAAGTTGAGAACCACTGTTCTAGAGCCTTCCCTGGGCCTTCCCCGGACCACTGCTCTTGCTTGTTCCCTCGTAGAGAACACCCTGCCTATTCACTCCTACCTCGTCTCACCGCTAAACGCCCACAGTCTTGGGTTTTGGTGCAATGGTCTGACTCATGGTGGCCCCATGTGTACAGAGTAGAACTATGTCGTTTTAAGTGACTGTGGCCTTTGGAAACAGAACACCAGGCCTTTCTTCCTGGACACTTCTGGGTGTCTTCCAGCCCCCAGCCTTTCAGATAGTCACCAAATGCATTACCATTACCATCACCAAGGAGTCTTAAAAGGTACCAAACACAAACAAGCAGACTCACTGCCATTGAGTCAATGCTGACTCAGAGCGACCCCCTGTGGGTTTCTGAGACTGTAACTGTCCACAGGAGTAGAAAGCCCAGTCTGTCTCCCAAGGAGCTGCTGGTGGCTTCAAACTGCCAACCACACAGATTGCAGTCCAAGGCTTAACCACTACACCACCAGGGGAGGGAGGTAAACACAATATCGGTGGGCCTGCTAGTTCTACAGCTACAGACCCACTGCCCCAGGACCTGCATTAATAAAAAGAAAGAAAGAAAAAGTCGTGTGCTTCCCAAGCCTCCCTCTCTCTCTTGCTTACCTTCTGGGAGTAATGAGAGGCACCGGTCAGCAATCAGTGTGCGAACCTGACCCCTGCTGGCGGCAACCCTGAACTGTGTGGCCAATGAGCAGCCCCAAGAGGCTCGAGAGAAGCTGACCTGAAGACCAAACCACGTTCCGCCCTACACAGAGGCGGTGCCTCCTCCGCCCCAGGCCCTCCAGTCCGGCCCAGAGGTGACTGTGAAACACCAGGCAACAGGGCCATAAAACCACAGCCCTCCGGAAGCTGGCTCATGGAGGGTTTTCATGCACCGCAATCACACAGCCTCCGGGCAGCAGGGAGGACCCCAGCCCCTTTCTACAGAGACATAACTGGACCCAGAGGAGGGAAGGGACCTTCTCACGATCAGGGAATTACAGGCGCATCCTACACTGAAGCCAAGATGGATTGACACCGTGGCTTCAACGATGGGCTCAGATAGAGGCACCATCGTGGGGATGCCACAGGGCCGGGCGTGTTGTGTTTTGGTGTGCATCAGGTGGCTGTGAGCCGGAACCAACTTGATGGCACGTCACACCGAGAGCACCATGTGCCCAGAGCCTGGCGGTGCATGGATGAAGCATTCCTCAGGGCCAGGCAGTGGTCCTTCTGCTGGGCATGGGCACGAGGAGCCAGAACCGATGCGGTAGCACTGAGCCAGAACTCGGATCTCTAAGGAACAGGAAAAGGAAGGAGGGAGGGCAGGGCTTAAGGGACATTGCATGGAAGACTCGGGATTGGCCTGAAAGCAACTTAAAATGAAAACATGCGTTGAAAAGCAGTGCCCTAACATAAACAGATGGATTGAAAACTACAGACATGCATGCATTTCCATGGGAAAGGGAGCCCTGGTGGCGGTGTGCTTGGCTACAATCCAAAAGGTCAGCAGTTCAAACGCTGCCTCACCTGCAGTCATGGGAGGCAGTCTGTTTCCACAGTGATTTACAGCCTCGGCAAAAACCCCAGGGATGGGCTGTGGCGGGGGACAGGGCAGGGGTGGGGTGGGAGGAGTGCAATTCTGTTCTCTCCTACTAGGGTCCCCATGGGTCACAACTGACCCAACGGCAGCAGGTCTTCATTTACTATAGGAGCATGGGTTTAAAATAGGTATACTTAAATAACTTTATTTCAAATTTAAAAATCCAGAAGACAACATCCCACCGTCTTCCAAATAGCCCATGAGCACATGGGTAATGTATCTGCTAAGAGTGCCCCTGGTCCGGGTTTGCTAGACTTTAAAACAAAAAGAAACACAGGATGCCCTGTTCAATTGGAACTTCGGATAATCATCATTATAATATTGGAGACATACTTCTACCCAAGACTTATTGATTTTTTTTCTCTGAAATTTGGATTCAATTGGCCTATTTGTTTTCTAGGGGAATTAGAGCAAAGGACCGCAGAGGAGCGCTTTTATCCAGCAGGCAAGCATTCCCTCCATTCTGGAGGCTGGAAGTCCACATTCAGGGCCACGGTCAGGCTGTGCCCGCTCAGAAAGCTTGAGAAGACGCGCCTTCCTGCTCGGCTCCAGCTTCGGGAAGCCCCCAGCGCTCCTCGGTGTGGGGAGGTGTCACTGCAGTCTCACATCGCAGACTCTGTCTTCACGCGACCTTTGTCCCCATGCCCTGGCCCGGTCATTGGGTCTCATCTCCTCTTTTGGGAGTGCACTGTTCATCCTGAGTCCGGATCCACCCGGATCCAATATGGCCTCGTGTTGCCTGAGAACATCTTCAAAAATCCCTATTTCCTAACAAGGTCAGGTTGCACAGGTGTTGAAGAGGATTTCAACATCTCTCTTTAGGGGACAGACTTCCAGTACAAAGGGGGCTGTGTGCTGCACTTGACCGCCCTGGACTAGATGCGGTTCTGCGTGAGAGGGAAGGTCTTGGGGATGCCCTGTTAGGGGTGAAGCGGGGAGAGAGCTGGGCGATGGCATCAGAGGCCCGGAAAGAACCTCCCGGGAGAATCTAAATTTGATCCTGAGGAAAATGAGACCCCCCACAGACGAGTGGGGAGAGATAGAAGAATGTCTTTCTTTCTTAGGGGTTATTCTGACACACAGGACAGGTCATCCTGAGTGGGATTTTGAGACCCCCCAGGTCTCCAGGAGAGGGAACGACAGGGTTACTGTGGTCACGGCAGTAGGAGTGGTGGGTGCTAGGTCTGTTCGAAGGCAGAGCAGACAGGAATTCCACTTCCAAACTCTTGAAGTCTCATTTCCTCTCACTTTGGTCCTTCTCCGCTCTGCCCCCTGAGATCCCTGCACTTGGATTTCTACCCCACCTCCAGCTACCTTGCTTCCCAATCTGCCCCCACCCACTTCTGTCCGTCTCCTCACTCCAGAGCTGCCTGCCTGGACAGGCTCTTTCTCTCCAGCAGCCAGGTCAGCCAAGAGAAGACAAGGGAAAGCCATTGTATTGTTTCAGTCTCCCACCTCAAAGCCTCCACGCCGCCCAACTGGCCAGCCCCCCAGTCTTCAGAGAGAACCCTTCTCTGTTCCTACAGAACCAGGTACCAGGATAGGAAAGGGGCCTCCCACCTACCCTCTGTGGCTCCCCCAAGATACCAGGGGTCCACCTGTGGCAGGACTAAGATAGCAGTCCTTCACGACTGAGTTAGTTAATTGTGCCAACCTGGCCGATAAACACATGTGGGGCTAATTGAAAGGTGGAGGGATAAATGGGTGGTGAGCCTCGCCTTTCTAGTTCTCAGGTCTCTTGCTTTGTGATGGTCGCACCAGGGTGCAGCTGCCTTAGCAGTTCCCTGCTTCAGCTGGCAAGATTGACTTCCTACAAGACATCCCCAAGGAGAAGCCACATGGACCTACCCCGATGCAGCCCTGGGTGCTGGAGCAGCCGTGTGGAGACCCCTGCCAGTGCTGAGATGCTTACACGTTCACTGACTCAGCTTTCCTCCTGCAGTCGGCATCATAGCCTCTGTTTTGTGAGGTGGAGGACTTTGTGGACTGGTGTTGGGTTAATGGGTTAATGTGGGACTTGTGGGCTTGGGCAGCATTGGGTTGGGATATTTTTGTGATGCGCACTTTCTTTACATAAAACTCTCTTATACATGAGTTGCTGTGGATTTGTTTCTCCAAAGTACCTAGACTAATACAACGACCTTCCACGGGCCCTTCAGACGCCCAGCCCCACCACTAGGAAACACTTCCTGGTACTCAGCCCCAAGCTCTCCTGCTGTGTTGCATCTCCATCTTCCCTGACTGCATCCCAGATCATGGCATCTGCTGGTCTTCCTGCTCTTGGTCGATGGCTTTTGAACGTCCTCCCATGTTAGATCCAGGTGTGAGTGAGTGGAAGGCGAGGCTCCAGGAGCCGGCTGCCCACCTCAACGGGAGAGGATCCACTTCTACACACATTACAGAGTTGCTGGTAAAATTCTTTCTCTGTCTTCTTTTAAAGAGATCCACAGCGAAACACCTCCACAGACATATGTCTGGAAGCCATGGACATCTCTGTGAGGGGATGCATATGTACCCTGACATAAAGTCCCCCTGGCTCAGCTCCAGATCCTGCAACCCCTGCCCTGTGTGCACATTGTGTGCACACTGCCAATGAACACTACTGCTAACCACAAGGTTGGAGGTTTGAGTCTACCCAGAGGCACCTCAGGAAAAAGGCCTGGCCATCTACTTCTGGGAAAACCCACCGTTGAAAACCCCCATGATGCACACATCTATTGACACACATTCAGAGTCTCCTGGGTCAGATTTGATTCAGTGGCAACTCGGATGTCATTCTCCCCGAGGCTTGAAAGCCTGGGGCTGACCCTCTCCCCAAAGGTCTCTTGAGCAGGATTCTCACGTTGCGCCCCTGCATTGCATGGGGTATAGGAGTCTGTGCCCCATTTTACGTGTGAGGTGACCAAGTCCCAGAGGCAGCAGAGTCTAAGTCTGATGCAGGTGTTGGACATAAGTCCTGGTCCTGGATGGCTACCACCGTATCTGAGACTAGCCCCGTCCACACCACCTGCCAGCATGCTGCCCGCAGGCCAAGGGGGTCGTGAGTCTGCTGGAGGTACCTGCTCTGAGCTAGGAGCTCCCTGACACCCTGCTCTGCTGAGTATGGCCCAGGCAGCCTTACGTGAAGAGAATAAAACTCTGGGGTCTCACCCTTAGAGACAGATGCCCTAGGGGTGGCCTCCTTCCTGAAGCCCCCAGGGCCTGCTGCCTGTCACCTATTTTGTGGCAGGAGGCCACTCCCTACCCTTTCTGGGAGACAGCTTCCAACCGAGAGAAGATGCTGAGCCATCTCTCTCACAGCCACTCACAGGCTCATGGGAGAAGCAAAGCCCGGCTCTTGCAGTGACCGATGGGGAGCCCATGCAAGGACCCTGTGCTGCAGCCACCATGGAGCCTGGGACCCTCAGGCCAGGGGCTCTCGTCCTTCCCTTGACATGACAATGGAAAGCATCCAGCACACGCTGCATCCACAAAGGCCCTGACGATCAGGGGTGGTGCCTGCACCTGGGTTGTGTGTGAGCTTCCAGGGCAGCAGCCTGGGCAAAGAACCTCCCTCTGGTCCACCTGCTCCCTTTGACAGAGCGGAAAGCTGAGACTCAGACAGAGAACTTAGTGGCATATTTGGGCTAGTTCTCGGCCTTGAGTCAGGGGCCTTTGCACCCACAAAGCATTATGTCCACAGTAATTAGCCCGGCGCTGAAAAATGTACACACCAGGGGGCAAGTGTCCACTCTGGCTCCTGCCACTGGATGGGGCTTCTGGTCCTCTCTCTGGTCCCTCAATTCCACTCCGTGAGCCAGACAGAGGGAGGTCACGCTCCGTCGGCAAATGCAGCTGTTTCCACGTCGGCTGGCCGTTTGGAGCACCTATTGCCTGTGAAAATGCTGGCCACCCGCTCAACTTGCATTCGCTCTCCTAGAAGATCTGCTCTTTCCGGCTCCTCCCTCCCCAAGATAAAACGCAAGCTGGGCCGCACCCTGGCGCAGTAGCTGCACAGTCGGCTTCAAGCAACTCTAAAGGGATTTCTGTCTGACCATCACCTGGAGCTTTAAACCGTGCTCCAGGCAGGCAGGGCCTGGTCTGACTCCGAGCCCTGGCATCTGCCTGGCAGGGCACTGAGCAGAGCCAGGACACCTGAGAGCTGTCCCGGCTCTGCTGCCCCTGGCTGTGGAGCCTTGGGTAAGTGATTCCCTTCCCTGGGTCTCAGGGTCACCATTCACCAGATGGCAGAGAGAACGCCACCGGCGATGCCCCATTTGCTTGGTGTCGGGCAACCCTTTCTTCAAATACAGCCAGGTGTAGAAAGAAGTGTGCCTGCAACGTGCCCTGCCTCAACATGGGCCTGTCTGGCAGAAGCAGGAGCTGGGGTCTCGGAGCTATGCACACTTGGGCCCCCCGTGCCCACCCGGTCATTTCCCGAGGACACACTGCAATGCTCCACGGCCTCGCTCAGCTTGGTCCACAAGCCCCCCGCTCGGGTCTGTCATCCTGGGATTTGTCAGGGAGCAGGGAGGGGCGCCTCCCTGAGCCGTGCACACAGTTCGTGCGCTCAGCCCTGAACCAAAAGGTTGAGGGTTCACGCCCGTCTAGAGGGCCCTTAAAAGGAGGGTCTGGCAAGGACTTCCCAAAACGCAGCCATGAACACCTCCCTGGAGGGCAGTTCCCCTCGGAGCTGAAGTCAGGGGCTTGTGTTTGGGTTTAGGGGTGGGAGGGGAAAAGAGCCCACACCAAAAGCAAGCACCAGCAGGATGGGTGTGTACGTGTGCAGACCTGGCCTGGGCCTGTTCCAGAGCCTCAGGGAGGGAATTGCCGTGCCTTGAATGAGGTGGTGCGGAAGGAGCCGGCCAAACAGACCAGTGGCCCTGCGGGGAGGGCAGGGGGTATCTGGGAGCACCCCTCATTTCGCATCTGGTAGATGTCACCTTCTACGAGTTACGGAGGCCAGGGTGCTCCCCCTGAGGTGACTGTGAGCGCTTTGGTGTGTGAAGTGGATCCATCAGGGCTGTCGGAAAGGTCCTAGACGCCGTGGGTGGGCAGAGAGCAGGGCCCACGGGTCTCAGCAGCTGGCGCTGGTGAGCTGTGGTTTCCGTGTTCTTGTTTTGCCCCTTTGGTTGGGAGGGACAAGGCCAAGTCATCCCGTTCTGGGAGTGGGGGAAACCTCAGGGCAGAGAGGAAGAGAGAGAGGCCCAGAAGGAAGGCCCTGCCACGTTCACATAGCAGCAGGGGGGCCTCTGCGGGCAGAGCACACAATGGTCAGCCGGCCTCTGACTGCGTGGGCACCCTTTGCCCATACCGCCCTCCCTGGGGGAGGGGGACATACGCTGAGCCCAGGAGTGGCCTTGGGCTCCTGAGGCCTGGATGGGCCTCCCTCCCCTGTAATTGCACTGACCACCGGGGGCGGGGCCTGTGTTTGTCCACATGAGCCAGGCTTCCAGAACTGAAACCTCAAGCAGAGCCACATTGCAGGGGCTCCGACCTCCTACTGCTCCCCACAAGCCACTTCCTGCTCCATCCCTGGCACCTGGGCCCGAGGCCCGAGGCAGCTGCTCTGCACTGGTCTCTGCTGCCCTACCAGCTCCCCGCCCACCCCCAGCCCACTTCCACAGGGCCTGCCTGTCCCAATGGAGGGGGGCGGTGTGGGGCACAACCTGGGCCTCAAGGCCTACAAAACTCCCAGCAGGATAGCCCAGTGCTGGCAGGCATGTGTTCTCAGCCCCTGCCTGTAGCTAGACAGTGCCACTCATCCCACTGGGAGGGCCTGGCTGAGCCCGCCTCGCCACAGAGCCTTTAGGGAGAACACAAAATGTCAGGCTTTAGCTCAGACAGATGAGGGTTCAAATCCCAGCTTCATCATCTCCTGACTAGGGTGCAAACTGGGTGGTGCAGACAGTTAAACACTGGGTTTCTAACCAAAAGGGTGGGGGGTGGAGGACAACCTGGCAGTGCCTCGGAAGAAAGGCCTGGTGATCAACTCCCAAAGCACCCACCACTGAAAACCCTACGGGGTGCAGTGCTGCTCTGACCTGGGCCAGAACCAAATCCACAACAACTGGTTTGGTTTTCCAAACGTGGACCTCGATCAAGTGGTTCCGCCTTTCCGAGCTTGTTTCCCCGCCTGGAAAATAGGTGTTACCATGTCACTCTCAGGTGTGCTGGGAGGGGTCACTGAGCCAACACAGGACAAAGCCTGCCCAGTGCCCAGAGCCCAAACCCATGCGGGCGAGGTGATGCTGGCTCAACAGCCACCTTACCAAACAGAGGCGAACTGCTCCGTGGAGTTGCCAAGGCTGTAAATCTTTATAGGAGCAGACAGCCTCATCATTTGCTCATGGAGTGACTGGTAGGTTTGAACCTCAGATCTTGTGGTTAGCAGTCCACCAGGACTCCGTAGAACAGTTGTTGTTGTTGTTGTTGTTGTTGTTTCCCATCAAGTTAGCTACAGCCCAGAGCAACCCTGTGCACAACAGAGCTAAACCCGGCCCTGCCCCATCCTTACAATTGTTCCTGTGCCTGAGCTCATGGTCACAGCCACTGTGTCCATCCGTTTTATCGTCCTTCTCCAGGGACTGCTCTCTCCTCACAACATGTCCAAGTGTACAAGATGAAGTCTTGCCATCCTTGCCCATCTAAGGAGGTCTCTGGCCTCCCTTCCTCCAAGACAGATTGGTGTGTCCTTGTAGCAATCCGTGGTACTTTCAAATTCTTCCCCAGCACCACAATTCAAATGCATGGGTGTGTCTTTGGCCTTCCTTATTCGATGCTCAGCACAGTAGAACACAGTAGGTGCTCTGTAGAGGTGATTGTCCTCCTCCCCTTACAGGGGGTGGGGATGCTGCTAGAGCACTGCCCTGGGAGTCAAGCGAGGTTGGGTCAGTTCCCGAACCTCCGAACCTCACCATGTGGCCCCAGGCTAGTTGCACCACCCCTCTGGTGCTCAGTTCCTTGTCCATAATCACAGGGTGGGGGTGGATGGTGTCCCAGGTCACTCTGGTGCTGATGGGGCTACACTGGGGGGGCCACTGTGGCAGCGGGGGCTGCAGTTATAATGATCACCAGGTGCTGGTGCCCTTTATCAGTGGCAGCGATGACAGCGGTCAGGGATGCCAGCACTGGGGACATGACTCACTCAGATACACCACACGGTGCGCACCATGGTGGGTGGCAACGATGGTTTGACCCCGAGCATGTCCCTCCGCCAGCTTGGCCTCACTTGCCATGTGCCAAAAGCCAGGCCTTTGCTCCTGTTGGATACGTGGGTCCCCAGGGCCCCAAGAGAGACTGAAGTTACATTCTGCCTCTATAAGTGCTTCTGCGGGTGGTGTACGGTGGAAGTGCCTGGCTGCTCACTGGTAGTTGGGATTCAGGGAGAAAGAGGTGGCAGTCTGCTTCCAAATGGATCCATAGCCTCAGAAACCCTATACAGAGCCCATCTACTGTGTCCTACAAAGTTAGATGCGTCAGAATCATCCTGGGGGCAACAGGATGGATTTGGGTCTTGTTTTCTGCTGAGGTCTTTCTTCAGCGCCTCCCATGGGTGCCGCAATGGGAGGCTGACAAGAGTGATGCCACACCCTCTTGCACACCCCAAACTGAACTCAGTGCCACTGAGTCAATGCTGACTCACGGCGACTCCACTAAAACATCTCGCTGCCATCAAGTCGATACCAACTCATAGCAAACCTACAGGACAGGGTAGAACGGCCCCTGTGGGTTTCTGAGATGCTAACTCTATGAGAGCAGAAGCCTCTGCCCCTCCCCCAGGGTGACTCTACAGGACAGGGTAGAGCTGCCTCTGTGGGTCTCTGAGACTGAATGCTTTATGGGAATAGAAAGCCTGTCTTTCTCCCAGGGTGACTCTACAGGACAGGGTAGCGCTGCCTCTGTGGGTTTCTGAGACCGTGCCTCTTTACAGGTAGGAAGACTTTCCCTGCCAGACACTTCCTGCTTACTCCGGGTCAGGCCCCGGGCTAAGCCCAATGAGATCACCACTGTCATCGCCTCCGCTCTTTGGCTCCAGGGCTCAGGGCAGGAACAGCAGGCCATGCAAGGTGTGAGCCAGGTGCTGTGGGCCCAGATGAGAGACTCTTCCTGCTGCCAGAGGGAGATGGGAACAAGTCCCCCCCAACCCTTCGTGGGAGTGGATTTCAAACTGTGTCTCTGGGTGACCAACATCGCCATCCGCTGGTGAGAAGGTAGGTGGTCGGCTCCACTCAAGAGGACGGACTCAGACCGTCTCTGTCTCCAGGTGGTGGCAAGGGCTGTTAGGGGCCATTGAGTCAGTGGCGCTGATGGGGCTGCACTGGTGGGGCAGCTGTGGCC
>NW_022111379.1:5760175-5762968 GCF_000313985.2 Echinops telfairi
TGGGGTGCAGGGCCTGGGATCCCTGCCTTCCAGAGGACACAGGGAAACCTTAGCCCCAAGGTTTTCCACCTGAGGAAAAATACCAGGCCAACGTATTGCTTTAAAGACACAAAATTATAAAGACTAGGTCTTTGTGTCTTCGGGTGAAAGTCATTGGCAAAGCAGGGCTGAAAATGCCAAGGCCAGGGCTCAGCCAAGGGAAACATGGATGGCAGACTCAGTTCACTTTCTCCCAGGGGGCGGGGTGGTTGAAATCCTGGACATTAGGGATCGGATTAAAGAGAAGCTAACTCCCAGCTCAGCAGGCTGGTGGGGGAGCCCTAGAGGGCATTTGCCCAGGGACCCAGTGTCTTCAGAGAGCAGCCAGGCTGGCTGCAAAGGGGAAAAAGACGGATCCCCATCGCAGGGGTCCGTGGTGGGGACAGGCCCTTCCTGGGTCCCCTGATAGCTGGGAAGGCAACCCTGAGCTCTTGGCAAGCTGGACACTGCCCTCCTATCCCTTTGTGTGGCTTTTCATTCCTGCCCAGGTACAGGTACCTCCACCTCCCCTCCCACAAGCTCTCTGTACTCTCTTCTCGCCTTCTGATGGCCATTCATCCTCAGGTAGGTTCACCAAGGCCGGGAATCTGCTTAGAACCATCCTGTCTACCCCTAGTGATTCTCCCCACTCCACGGACGAGAAAGCCAGGCACAGGCTCCACCAGGACTGGCTGCTCATTGTCGTTAAGTCAGCTTTAACTTCGAACAACCCTGTGTATGCCGAGTGAAGCTGCTTTGCAGGCTTCCAAGACTTCCAGATGCAGATTGCCAGACCTGTCTTCCGAGGCCCCTCTGGGTGGCCTTGAACCGCCAACCCTTCAGCTATTAGGCAAGGCCTGAGCCGTTTGTACCACTCAAGCGCAGCAGTGTCAGGATTTGCCCCTGCGGCCATGGAGATCCCAAGCCTCCCTTCCTTCTTCCTCATTCCAAATATAGGGTGTGCTTAAAACAGAGCATGCTGGTACAATGTGGTGTGTGTCTGGGCTATTCCCAGCCCCTACAGCAGTTGGCCAGGACAGAAGTGCCAAGTCAGGCCCTGTGGGTGAGCAAGGCTCCCTCTGGAGGGGGACCCCCCCCACCCCGCCCTGCCTGCATGTCTGCTTCTCCATGCACCGGGAGGTTCTGCCCACGCTGGGAATAGCTAGTAAGTTTTTACAGTAGTCACTCGACCCACTGTGGTGACCCCTGGCCTGAAGCTGCTTCAGCTGCTTCAGGGGTCAGTGGGGAAGAGAGAGTCGGGCTGGCCAGCGCAGATCTGGTGCCACAGAGGTGGCCCAACACCAGCCAGGGACATGTGGTGCTACTGCCCTCTCCGAGGGGAGGGTGTGGGCAGAACAGCTGAGGTCCAGCCAAACCTCTAATGGCAGGCTGCTCCAGCTGCCTCCTGGACCTGTGGTTAGGACACAGACCCAGAAACGGCCTGCTTAAGAGATGGGACGGATTCCATTTGCCAGCCAGCTGAAGCCTGAGCCATGGCACCGGGAAGGCAGGTAGGCTCATTGAAAAGTCCTAGCCGAAGGCAGGAATATATGAGTGGTTTCAAAAAGGATAGCCCTTTCTCGGGGATAGCAGCTAGCCTTCAACTTACATTAGGGCCAATCATCAGTTGGTAGAGAATTCAAAGATGAGGCTGAAGCCACATCCTGGCTCAACAAGAACTTGTTCTGTGATTGATTAGCAATGTCTGCTCCGTCAGAAAGCAGCAACACACAATTGCCAGTTTTCATTGGGGATGAAAGATGGGGCTGTCTGCTCCCTGAAGATTTAGTCTCAGAAGCCCTGAGGAGCATCTCTACTCTGTTCTACAGGGCCGCTGTGGTTCACAATCAACTTGATGTCCCTGAGCATTTGGGTTTGTTTGTTTGTTTGTTTGTTTGTTTGTTTGTTTGTTGGGAGTGAGGTTGGTTCCATGGAGCCCCTGGTCAGGGTGCTCAACTACTAAATGAGTAGTTCAAAACTACCCATGGGCCCCTCAACAGAATCGCCCAGTCACCTGCTTCCGAAAGGTAAGCCTTAAGAGGCCTTGGAGCAGACTGCTGGACCTGCACCTGCGGGTCACCGTGCGTCAGCATGGCTTCCGCAGCAACTGGGTATTTTTGGTTTGGTTTGGGGCTGACTCCCTAACATGACAGTTAAGATTCTTCACAACTGGGTGGTAGCCTCATGCTCAGCCCACCATACTCTCCTCCAACCTTCCCACCTCAGCTCCACCACCCGGTAAAGGTGCTCTGACCACATCCTTGAAGACCCCATTCTCACAGGCTTCAAGGATCCCCACTGCCTCTGAGGCCTTCCCGCCGCCGTGCCTGCCCCAAGGACTCTGTCTCAGCCCACACCACGCATCGCTGCCCCTCACCTCCACTCTGCCAGCCTCAATCTGTTTCTCTTCCATGTGATATCATCGGCAGAGCTGTCACTGCTGGGTGAAGCCCTGGGCCACACGGAGTCAAATTCTTTACCTGCCTCATCCTCCTAATTTTTCAGAACCCACTGCATTGTGCTCTAAAATGAAACCCCCAACCCGCCTTCTTTGCAGAGAAGGACCAGGCACTTGGTGACATCAGGAACCCGCCCTAGGGGCATGAGATGGTTAAGGTTTATTGGGCCACCCTGGCTGATAAACACATGTAGGGTTAATGAAAGGGTGGTGAGATAAATGGCTCAGTGAGCCTCGCCTTTCTAGTTCTCGGGTCTCTTGCTCTCTGATGGTCGGACCAGGGTGCAGCTGCCTTAGCCAGTTCCCTGCTTCAGCTG
>NW_022111379.1:5764338-5815073 GCF_000313985.2 Echinops telfairi
GCTGGGATGTTTTCTCAATATACAATTGCTCTTTGATATAAACCTCTCTCTTACACACACATGAATGTCTATGGATTTGTTTCTCTAGTCAACCCGGGCTACCACAGTGGACTTCCCAAAAGTGTCTTCCTCAGGTTTGGGTCATGTCAGCCTGAAATTGGCCAACCTGCCAAATTGGTTGGAGTAGGATTTTTCTGTCCCTGCTCCTTGGCTCGGGTACCATTTGCTGCCAGGCTGAGCCTTGTGTTTTTTTAGGGAATGGGAATCCCAGGACATGATTCCTCAGAAGGGGCCTGAGCCCTCCTGCTCTGGGGTCCATGGCACGACGACAAACTCCTCATGATCCTGTAATATCCCTCCCTAAAGAGGAATCATGTTCTCTCTTCAGCATTTCCAGGGCAGGTGGACACACCCAGGGCCATCCGCACCCTGGACAGTGAAGAATGGATCACAACTCAATGGAAAGGAAACCGACATCTTCACAACTGTGCCAACAGGTAAGTAAGGTCGTGACAAATGGAGGAGACATTGTTGTCAAGGATGTTGTCTTGCTTGGATCCACAGTCGGTGCTCATAGAAGCAGCAATCAAGGTATCGAAAGATGGATTGCATTAGGAGAAGCTGCTGCACAAGACCTCTTTAGAGGACTGAAGAGCAGGATTGTTACTTTGATGACCAAGGTGCACCTGACCCAAGCCAGGGTATTCTGCATTGCATCATACGCATGTGAAAGTTGGGCATTGAAGACAGATGACCATAGAAGAATCGATTCATTTGAACTGTGGTGCTGGAGAAGAATATCGAAAATACCGTGGACTGCTCAAGGGACAAACTGATCCGTCTTGGAAGAATATGGCCAAAGTGCTCCTGGTTGGCAAGGATGGTGAGACTCCGTCTTACAGACACGGGTCATCTTGTCAGGAGAGACTAGCCCCTGGAGAGGACATCATGCTTGGTCAAGTAGAGGGCCAGTGCAGGAGAGGAAGACCCTCAAGGGGAGATTAATACCATATCTGCACCCATGGACTCTGGCTTGGGAGCAATTGTGAGGATGGTGCAGGACGTGGTTGTGCATTGGGTCACTGTGGGTCAGTGCAGCAACTACACACGAAGTGCAGTGAAGGCCTCTTGGGCACAGGAGAGGCCTATGTGGCTCAGGGAGATGTGGTCCCTCCACAGCAGTGGCAGGGAGACCCCTGCCTGTTCTTGGAGCTACACTGGACAGGGAGGGCAGTTCCAGCCAAAGACAATGCAGAGAAGCAGCAGAGTGGAGCCCGGGAGAGGGCTTGATGGTGCACGGACAGACATGAGTGGCCCTCACATGAGTGCTGCTCTAAGAGCTAAGTGCTGCCTGCACTCTGCTTTGTGAGGCACGGAGAAGATAAGTCACTTGAACACACCACCTGGCCACTTAGCTAACCACCCGAGATCCAAATCCCCAAGTTTGACTCCCTGTGGTAGTTACATAATCTGCTGTCAATTTGAGAGTATTAAGAGTGAAGGGGTGGAGTTTAGGCTGTCAATCAGGGCACAGCTGGATGACCTCATTTGGAGGCGCAAAAGAGATAAATAGCTCCCCATAGGCGGGACACACACTCACTCTCTGCGAGACATTACTGACGATGAGCCAGATGGAGCTATGCGGATGCAGCCAGAGCTGAAGGAGCTGAAGGAGCCACGTGGAGACCCTGCCAGCACTGAGATGCTTCTACTGCCTCTGGATCCACTAGACTTTCCACCCACTGGCCTGTGACCTTCCTGCATTCCGCATGGCTGCGTGAGTCTAAAGAGGAATTTATAGACTAGTATTGGCTATATGAGCGAATATCGGACTTATGGACTTGATTTGGACTGGGATGTTTTCTCAATATTCAACTGCTCTTGTGGATAAAGCTCTTTATTATACACAGGAGTGTCTATGAATTTGTTTCTCTAGACTACCCAGAGAAACACACTCCCCTTACCGCACGCGTGAAGGGAATTGGTTCTTTTTACTTAGAATCTGCTTCTCTGAAGGCAAGCTCCAACCCACTCTCTACCCCTAACCCTGAATGGGTGACCCCCCGTCTTCCCTGGTGCCCGGCAAGTGAGGTAGAGTATGTCTCCACCAGTCAGCAGGCCAGGAGCCAGCATGCTCCAGACTGACCCTGTCCCCTGGCGGCCAGCCGTGACCGCCATCATTTCAGGAGACCACAGAGCCCTGTGGTCTCACAGCCCACGCCTCAGAGCCACATGAAGCCAGGCTCGAGCCTCCAGCTGGGTGACTTGGCGTGAGTCATCGCATCTCTCTGTGGAGAGACACACCAGGTTTCCTGTCTGTGGAGCTAGAAAAGCAATACCTGCTTCACAAGGTCATTGAACAAAATCAAAGGGGTAAAACCGAATCCAAATGTATGGCCCCCGAGTCAATTCCAACTCAGAGCGGCCCCACCGCACAGGGTAGACAGTCCCCACAGGTTTTCTACGGGGTTTCTGGGTCTTTATGGAAGCAGACTGCCACGTGTTGCATTGAACTACTGTGTCAAGTAGGTACCTTAAATGAAATCAAACACGTATGAGGAGCTGGCTATTTACATGAGCCCGCCCCCCCCCTCCCAGACAAAAGCAGTCACCCCCTGTGGCAGTTAGATTTTAGGTTCATTTTCCCTTGTGGAGGGGTGAATGCAACCTGCCCATCAGGTCACCGCCTGGTGACGCCTCCTGGGAGGGGTGGTCATTTTTCAAAGACACCCAGGGGACCCCTCCTTTCTGTCTCTGTCCCTTCACCTGCCTGCTTGCTGGGACTCTGTGTCTACTTCCAAGGGTGACCCCAGGTGGGCCACCCAACTTTGAGAGCTGTGGGTGCCCTGCCACGTTCCCACGGACCTGGGATCCCGGTGACTCTGCCCCTGCTGGCCTGTGAGCACTCTGCGCTCCTCTTCACCTTTCTCCGCCATCAGTCTGCAGCTGCACGAGTCTGAAAAAGGGCCTGGCTCGGATGGGACCCACGGACTCGAGTCGGGCTGGACTGGGCTGGCTTCTTGATAAGAAGATACCTCTTGATATAAAGTTCCATCTTATACGTAGAGGAGTGTCCCTGGTGTTGTTTCTCTGGACAACCCAGCCTAACTCTCCCCCTGCCTGCCGTTTCTGCTGTCCTCTCGCACCCTTTGCCCTCCCCAAGAACAGAGGTAACTGCTATCCCTGGCCCAGTAAGGGGCACGATGAGGCAAGCTCTGGCTGCCTCCACATTTTATGAAAGGTAGCCATTCTCGCTCCTCTCCAACATCCTGGTCTGTGTGAACCCAGGCAGGAGGAGAGCATTCCCTGCTCATCTCAGGTGGGAATCAGGAAGTCCCTTGCACCCACTGACCCAGGGCCCAAGGAAGGAGGAGCAGAGGCCCCTTCTCCTGCCTCATGCCCAGCGTTGAGAAGCTTTCTTCTGAGGCTGACAGTGTAACGTACTTCCAGGACCACTCAGGATATGACCAGCCAGAAGCAGAGAGCAATCCTGTCAGGGGATAGAGGGGCCAGCCCATCGCTTCAAGGAGAGGCTGCAAGAGCATGTGTCTAAGTGACGGGGGCAAGAGCAGCCTGCACTGAATATCCTCTGCCCTCGAGTCAGGCAGAATGTCTTGCGGGTGTGTGTCAGGGAGCGCCGGATGTCACAGGCCCTCCCTACCCAGCCACAGCTGCTGCGATCCAACAAACAGCCCACGCAGAAGCCTGCAGGAAACGGCAGCTCGTCTCAAGGCTGCAGGTGAATGAACCCCAAACCCAGCCAGGGGGTGTTAAGTGGACCCCAACACACGGCCACCCAATGTGCACCAGAGTGGAGTGCCAGGCCTTTCGTAAATGACACCCCTAGCTGGGTTCAAATGGCCAACCTTTCAGTCCCTAGTTCAGGACGTCACCGTTTGTACCACCCAGGGTACAACCTGAAATACCTTGAACTGTGGGACAGGCCAGCTGTAGGCATCGTGCCGTGAGGGACAGCCCCGAGTGCCCATGGGTGGGTGGTGTTCAGGAAGGGAGGGGCCTGGCAAGCAGAGATGAAGAAGGCATATGACCTGCTGCTGTGCCATGAACTTGAGGCTCCCCTGCCCATTCCTCCCTGCGCATGCATACAATTCCAAGTCACCTGTGGCTGCCCAGGCCTGGCTCTGGAGGCAGACGGGTTCAGATGCCAACTGTATCACCCCCTCGCCGTATAACCGTGAGTGAGCCGCTGAGCCTCTCTGAGTCTCAGTTTCCTCTCCAGGAAAATGGGTACGATGAAAGGGCATGCCAGCATCCTTGTGCCAATCATATCATCACCCACGTGCCCCTGACGTGGCGCACAAAGTCAACCACTGTGTGGGCGTTTCTTTGTCGTGAGCTCTTCGAACCAGGGAAAGAGCCTCCGTTTCCTCCTGCCTCAGCCCCCACCCTGCCAGCGCTCCCTCCCTCCTCACAGCTGCCGCTGTCCTCCTGGTACCCACATCCTGCCACTGATGGCTCACCTTCAGAAAGCACCGTGGGGACCACGTGGTGGTGGTGGGGGGCGCTTTCCAGCCACCGCGACCCCCGTCCCCAGCAGTCACACCCTGTCTTCCTGTGGCCACGCACCTGCATTTCCAAACCACACGGTGCAAAACCAAGCGAGAACGGTACATGAGAAAGCCCGAGAGACCGCCTCTCTCGGGGCCCCTACGCTTCTTGTCGCGTCCAGTCGCCCAGGGCGTCTCATCCTCAGTTTGCAGCTGGGGAAACTGAGGCAAGTAGAGGCGGAAGAGCCCGCCCAGCGTGTCCTGGCAGCAGGCCTGGCAACGGCCAGAGACGAGCTGCCCCGCTCCCTACTGCAATATCCCCTGGGCCTTGGTGTCGATCCCAGGAAAGCAGGGAGTGGACCTGCAGTCACTTCCTGTGGGAGGGCTGATGCCTCCCCAGCTCCGGCCCAGGGCCTGCCCTGTCCTTTTGCTTCAGACGTGGCAAGTCATCCGTCTACACTGGTGGGATTGTCCTTCCCTGGAGGACTCGGTCTGCTTTGACCAGCACAGAGCCTGGCACAGGAAATGCCCCACGAGTGAATGAATGAATGAGCAGACGTTAAAGAAGACGGTGACGTGAGGGGTAAGAGCATGGGGCAATGCAAGTA
Source organism: Echinops telfairi (assembly GCF_000313985.2). Classification (NCBI taxonomy): domain Eukaryota; kingdom Metazoa; phylum Chordata; class Mammalia; order Afrosoricida; family Tenrecidae; genus Echinops; species Echinops telfairi. Next base: position 5,769,455 of record NW_022111379.1, read on the forward strand.
CAGAGCTCAGAAAGATTTTACTTACACAGGGAGTTCAGAACGCTAAAGGGCGAAGGTTTGAATCCAGCCAGAAGTGCCTCAGAAGAGAGGTGTGGCAATCTACTTCCAAAAGATCAGCCACGGGTAAGGCCAGGGGGCACAGTGCCAATCTAGCCTGCATGGGGGCTCCACCGCTGGGAACGGGCACAGCAGCAGCTGGTTCTTGGTGGCTGCTGGTCCACCTACCTATGGGTGGGGGTTAGATAAGCTGCAGCCAGGGTCTGCAGCAGTGGGAGAGAGGAGGCGGCAGGGCCACAGAGCATGCTTGGGAGGCTGTGGAAAACACAGCTGGGGCCTGGAGCCATGTCCACCATGCCATCAATATGCTGGCGCCCTGCCCAGGGCACTGCCACTCTGGGCCTCAGTGCCTTCTGTGGGAGATCCTTCTGCTCCTAAAACTACAGACGGCCCCTGGTTGCAGCCCCAGGACCTTGGGCCCTGGGGCCTGGCCCCTGCTAGGGGGGAGAAGCTAGGGTGACCACGTGGCTGCCAGAACCTACCAGGTCTCCGCTGTCCATGTGCCCTCATAGCCGTTGGCCCAGGCTCTGCAGGATCAGGCCACAGTGAGCCTCCGTGCCCCATCTGCAACACAGGCAAGGAGCCCCCCGACCCACCCCCAGTTCCCGTGTGCCCTTGTTAGAGTCAGGTCTGTGCCCGAATTCAGTCCCCAGGAGAGCGCTGTGCAGGAAGGCCTGGCATTAAGATCAAAGAAAGAGAAACTCCCCTTTTATGGAGCCTGGTTGGTCGGCCCTACATCCTTGTGTTGTGCTTAGCAGGGCACTGAACCAATTCCAGGTGGTGCCGATCCACAAGTAACTGGGTTAAGCTACCCAAACCCCAAATCAAACTCACTGCCATGGATGCATGCCTCAGGGCGGCCCTTAAGGACAGGGTAGACCCGCCCTGTGCACTTCTGAGATGAGTACTCTTTAGGGGAGGAGAAAGCCCCTCCTTTTCTCTCGAAGAAGCTGGTGGATTTGACCTGCTGACCTTGCAGCTTGTAGCCCAGCGGGTAACCATGACGCCCCAAGAGTTCCTGAGTGGAATGGCAATCTTGGCTGTTCGTTTCTGTGGGAACCGATTGCCAGGCCTTTCTTGTGAGGTGCTCTGGGGGAGGGAGGGGGTGATCAAACTGCCACACGTATCCCCCTAAATGCTGCCCTGTCCTGGTGCTCTGCCCTCTGAAGTAATCTGAACCAATGGCCGTGAGGTTTCATGAGATGAATGAAGGGAGTTTGGGGGCAGGAGGACAAGCAGCTTTTCAGTGGCCCCCATCTAGCTGCCCACTCAGCTGTGAAGTACAGCTCTGGGCCTGAGCATCAGTTTTGCCTGCAGGATCCCCTGAATCCTTGGCCATTCCAGACTGTTCCGTTCCTGCTGTGTCCGCCAAGTCCAGAGTGCTCCTTGGGAAACATCTGACCCACCTCTCACTGCGCAATGACACGAAGCCTGGGAGTGGCTATGACTTGCTCAGGGTCACCCAGAGGGTCAGTTTCGGACCCCACACCCAGCCTAGCAGTCTTTCCTGGGTGCTCACCTACAGCTCCCTAGAGCCACAGCCAGGCAGGACTCCCACCCAGGTGACACTCAGTGGACCCCACATCTGCGGTAAGAAGACTGAGATTTAGAAGCCAAATCCAAGCTTCAGTGCCCTGGGCTGGGAGAGGAGGGTCCACTATTTGCCAACACAAAGATTGCTGGTAGGAGGCCAACACCATCCCTTCCTAAGAAGATGCCAGCCTCTCTGCTGCCCAGCCTCTCCCCCATGCCCCAGGGACACAGCTCTGGTTCGGTTCGGCCTTATGCCAAACAGTGGCCCCTGCTGGTAGCCAGACATCAGCAGCTCCAGTCTCTGACACTCGGGCAACGTAGGGCAGTCTGCTCGGCAAGATGGACAGTGGGCACAGACAATAAGCCATTGAATGGCCATTGATACATCATGTGGCGCGCCAAGCCTTCTGGGACCCTCAGATAGCCAGCCCCCCCCCCCCCCAAGACCTGCCCTCTCCAAAGCACTTTCATTTGCTCAAACCAGGGCTTTCTGATGCCAACGGCTGCTCGCCATCCCCTGCCCTCGATTTTGGAGCAGACAGGCACAGGTAGGACCTCCCGTAAGGCAGAGCCTGCCCAGAGACTCGGGATGGGCTTGGGCATTCCCGCCACTGCCCTCAAAACCCCCTTCCCTGGGTGACCTTGAAGAATAGCTATCTGATGGAAGCAAGTCACACTCGGGTGTGCATCGTCTTCTTGCGCGTGGTTGAGGAGGTGGGGAGGACCACTCTATGGTTTGGGAGTGCTGCTAAGTCAGTGCTGATCCGCGCAGTCACCCCATGGGTCAGAGCAGAGGTGTGATCTTTACAGATTGCCCGGCCTTTCCGGTCTTTGGACCAGGGCTCCTAGAGCAGGACTCGCAGGCAGTTGACAGCGAGAGGCCGAGTGCCAAAGCCAAGGGAAGGGTTGACACAGATGAGGTGGGAGGGCAAGTACAGCAGCCCTCACGCTCTACCTCCCAACTCTTGAACCCAAGCCAGGTGGTAGTGTGTGTGTGTGTGTGTGTGTGTGTGTGTGTGTGTGTGTCTTTGTGTCTGCATGTGTATGTGTCTATGTATATCTGTGTGTGTCTATGTATATGTGTGTGCATGTGCGAATGTGTCTGTGTTGTGCCTGTACATGTATGTTATGTATGTGTGTGTCTGTGTATGTGTCTGTATGTGTGTGTGTATGCATGTGTGTGTCTGTGTGTGTCTATGTCTCTGTAGGTGGGCATGCCTTTGTGCGTGTCTCTGTGTGTCTCTGTGAGTGTGTGTGCACCTGTGTGTCTGTGTCTGTGTGTGTTGGATCCCAGCGTGGGCCAGGACCTCAGCCTCTCTTATAGGTTCATCAGAGACTCAGCCCCTCCCAGGCCAGGCAGGCCCTTGGAGTATTCAAAAGCTGGCAGGCTACGATACATCTTGCCCTCTGTGGGGCCTGCGGAGGGCATTTTGTGGAGCAGAGCTATGCCATTGGTCAGAACCAGGAGGGCCATCCAAAAGGCTCCTACTGGAAACGTCCGAAGCAGCCTCAGGGAGTCCGAAGGATGGGCCCAGCCTTGGTGGGTAAGAAATGCCAGGTGGCCAAGAGGTGGTGAGACCCAGCCAGACGGGCCAGGCCAGTGGGGCAGTCCAAACCTGGCTCATCATGCCAGGACGGCATAGGGCAAATTGCAGAGGAAAGACCCCAAGACAAGTCAATGACCCTGACCAGGCTGGTTGGAGTGTCAGGTCATAGGTGCGAGGCTGGCACTGCCATCCGCCCTGGGTCTACTGCCGAGCTGTGCTCTGGGCCAGGCAGCTGGGCATGGGCAGGCTTCTCCTGGCAGTGGCTGCGGGAGCCCTGGGCACAACCCTGAGGTCAAAGCAAAACTCACATTCAGGCCAAGGACTCCATTCGGTCTCTCCATAATCCCCCCTGCTGTGCAGACGGTGAAAAGCACTCGTCCAAGGCTGGGGCACTTACGGTGAAAAATCACCGTCTCACCGGGCTCTAAAAAGCAGATCTGAAAGGGGGAGGGGCAGGCGAAGGGACATTTATTAAAGCATCCCTGGGTGGCACATGTGGTTTGCACTTGGCTACTAGGCAAAAGGCTGGCAGGTTTGCACCCACCCCCACCCGTCGGGCACCACGGAGGAAAGAGCTGGCAATCTGCTTTGATAAAAAGGACCGCGCCGAAAACCCCGGGGCTCAAGATCACCCCTGTAGTGTGGGGGTGACCCTGAGAAGGGGTTTTGCTGTTGTTCTCGAGTTGTGTCCCTGTGCCAGGTACCTATCACAACCATCAGGGGGGAGTCTGAGCGCCTCCAATTACCCATCGTGGAACTCAGATGCAGAAAGGCTGTCTGAACCACACAGCTAGTCATAGATCAGACTGGCGCCCATGAAGAAGTGCGAGCAGAGCAGATGGAGGGTCCGGGATTGGGTTCAATGTCATCACTGACTTCGGGCATCACCCCCTCACCCAGCCTCTTTCCATACACATGCGCCCCCCCCCCCCCCCCCCCACACCCACAGGTCCAACGCTGCCGCTGTGAACTCCCTCGGGGCAGAACAGGGGGACCCAGGCCTTAGAGCCCCCCCTCCTGCCTTCCCCCATTCATGCAGTTCCTGCCTCCCCAGAGGCAACATCAAAGACTCATCAAAGCTCAGGCCCAGCCCAATGTGCACATCCCATCTCCAAGCGTGCATCTTCCCAATGAAAAATTCAGAGGGAAATTCGGAGAGTTAAAAGGGAAAAAACAAAACAAAAACAAACCAGGTTTGGAAGGAAGCAGGGAGAAGGAAGAAAAGAAGCCGTGCCTGAGTGGTCTATGCACGGCTTCCCCCTAAGGGCAGGCACAGGCCAGGAGCAGGTGCACAAGCTGCACACTGCAAACTCCAGAAGCCACGCTGGGTCAGCGGCGGGGCCTTCACAGAGGCGGTTCTGCAGAAGTGGGCAGCGACTGCCCTTAGTTGGCCTAAGGGTTAGGAGGAGGCCCACCCCCCGGGCCTGCTCTTCCAGTCACCACTCGCCCAGCATCCTTGAGCCTTAGATACGGAGCAGCCAAACCCTGCAATACCATATCCAGCCCCCATCTCCTGGTCTCACATGTCCGTCGTAAACCAAGCCCTCCTGGCAGAGTGGTTACAGGCGGAGTTCAAAGTCGCCAGCCATCCCGGGGAGAAAGATGTGGTTTTCTACTCCTGAAAACAACTACCGTGAGTCGGAATCGGTTCGACGGCAGGGAGTTTTGCAAACTGTAAGGGGCCCCGGGGTCCTCAGTTCAAACCCGCCAGTCGCTCCATGGGAGAAAGATGAGGCTTGCTAGTCCCTTAACAAGTGTCAGTCTCCGAAAACCCCAGAGGCAGCTCCATTCTGTCCTAAACGGTCACTCTGCGTCAGAATGGGCTCGATGGCAGTGAGTGTTGCCAGTGGTGAAAGTGCTGAGATAAAAAGAGACGCAGAAAGCGGGTCCTCGTGTTGTTAGCTGCCGTCGAGTCAGCCACAGCCCATGGGGATCTCTTAGGCTGGAGAGTACAGGCTTTGGGGGGGCGTCCAAAGAGTGGACCTATCACTCCCTGCCCCTGAGTGGATTCTGACTCATAGTGACCCTACAGGACAGAGCAGAACTGCCCCGGTGGGTTCTCAAAACTGTCAATCTTTATGGGAACTGACTGCCTCATCTTTCTCCCGCAGAGCAGCTGGTGGGTTTGAACTGCTGACCTTGTGGTTAGCAGCCCAAAGCATAACCCACTATGCCACTAGGGCTCCTCAGAAAAAGCCATTAGGTGGGTTCAAACCACCAACCTTTAGATTAGAAATCAATCATAAACCTGAATCCCCAGACTCAGACAACCCATCCTACTGAGAAACCTCAGCAGTGGGCTCCAGGGTGGAGAGCAGGGCAGCGCTTCCATTGGGGTGGCTGGAGAGGCCTTCCTGGAGGAGGTGGCCTTTGTTCCGGGTTTTCCAGGACAAGGAAGCATTATAGGAAAGCCGGTGGAACAGGTGAGCCACCACTGCAGGGCCAGGCAGAGGGTCAAGGGCAGGCAAAGGTCCAGAGGCAGGCGTGAACAGCTCAAGTGACAAAAGAGGTCTGGTTTGGTCCAGGTAGCGGGGGTGGGGGTGGGGGGGAGGTGGAATGGACTTAGTAATCAGTAATAAGATGGGAGAGGCCCCGGGACTCCCTGTAGGGAGTGTCCCTCCTATCCTGTTCCTCCCTATACCCCCCCACCCCCCCACCCCCCGCTGGTTATGCTACAGCGCCTGAGTTTCCTCATCCGGAACACAAGAATGTCAGACACAGTTATCTGGGCTTCCTCTTTCTGCTCATTTGGTCTTGACTTCCCATTCTAAGACGTTGGTTCTGTTGCCCACGGGCGTCACAAGATGTCAGAGAGATGAAACTAGTTCCACAGACTTCTGATTCTCTCAGGTCAGGCCGCTTCCCCATTTTCAGTCTAGAGATGTGAGGTGTCACCTCCCTCCACGCTGCAGACTCAGCAGGACCCCTAGCAGCCCCTGAGTGTGCAAGCAACCCTCCCAGTTCTGTGGTCACACAGACTGTCTCAGGTATCCAGCGTAGCTATGGACCCTCTCAGAGTCGAGTTGGCTAGAAGACTGACGTCAGGGCCCCAGTTGTAGGGGAAGGCCCTTGTCTCTTCCAACATCTGTCCAGGGCGTCTTGGAGATCCCCAGTGTCTTGGTATCACGCTACCCTGGGGTGTCAGAAGGTCTGCGTTTCAAAGGACACACTCTGATCCCCGCTCTTCTTTCTTGGGAGGAGAAGGTCGCTTAGGTTTCTGTTGGCTGGTTTCCTCTCCTTTAGGTCTCTAGAGAGTTTCCCTCTGGATACAACCGAATCCTGAAGGCAGCCCTCTGCTACAAGGATGTAACTGCTTCAACTCCTACCTGATCAGCATCGTGGAGTTAGCACTGGCAGCACACAGCATAACGGGGTCCAATCACAAACGAAGGGCAACCCCCAGCATCGAGAACCATGGACGAGCCAACCCACCATATTCGGCGGGGCGGGGCACACAATTCCATTCGTAGCAGTGTCAGACCTGGGAGGCCCCCGGGTGTGCAGCTGCCCCACACTCAACCCACCTCTCACCGCACACCAGCTCCCCACCCCCTCTTCAGCTCAAACCTAGAGCGAAGTCTCACATCCTGGTCACAGGCAGAGCCCGGTGGAACGACCTGTGAAGTGGCAGGTCTCCGAGCACCTGAGACCTGGGTAAGGACTTTCTGCTGCGTTGGTAGAATCTCCCTCCAACTCTTCCCCACCCCTCTCACCCCCAGAGAGATAGGAGGCCTCGCAGCCCGGCTCTTCCAGCATCACGGAAACGTGGTTAATGGCTTGGCCTTTGGAGTTAAAGAGGGCTGAGGTGATCTGCTCCTCGCTAGCTGGGTGATCTTGACCTTGGGCAAATTCCTCATTCGCACGTAACCTCAGTTGGCTCACTTCCGTAAAGACAGGCATAATGACATCAGACTATAGGACTTTGGTGATGATTTAACTGTGATCCTATTTCTAAAGTGCCTTTCCCAGCGCCCTGCATGCAGTCCTGGTGACACAAGGTCAGTGGCAAAGCCGTGGATGGGTGATTCGACCCAACATGGCCTTCCGAAGGCAGGAAGCGTGGTGTCCTGCTCCAGCTGCGTGACTGCGGAGCCAAGTCCGGCTCCTGCGGCGGCTGGTGAAGCGCTGTGCAGCCAGTCTCAGCTCTAGCGCCTCTGTGGGACGGAAGGAAGCACTGGTCCGTCCTGCACCACCCTCACCTTCAGTCCTAGGCTTCCGTCGATTGTTCCTTTGATTGTTTGTTTTGGTTTTCTTTAAAGTGAGGTTTTGTTTTTCTATAAGTAAGGTTCTGTTTATGACTTGATGAGTAATCATTTTCACGTGTCTTTATATGTATGTCTTTAAAAAATTTTTAAATCCTTTTGTTGGGGACTCTTACGGCTCTTATAACAAGCCATACATCAATTGTTTCCAGTGCACTTGTACAAATGCTGCCTTCATCATTTTCAAAACATTTTCTTGCTGCTTGAGCCCTTGGTCTCAGCGCCTCTTTGGTCCCTCCCTCCCCCACCCTCCCACGGTGTCGACCCAGCTTGTTGAAAGTTTGCCTCTTTTTCCCTGACCCTCGGCTTTCTGAGCACGATATCCTCCTCCACGCACTGGTCCCTCTTGATAACATGCCCCAAGCGCTGAGATGAAGTCTTATCCTCGCTTCCCAGGAAATGTATAGCTGTACTTCTTCCACAGCAGAGCTGTTTGTTATTCTGGCAGTCCGTGGTATAGTCAATATTCTTTGCCAACTCCACAGTTTAAAGGCATTGATTCTTCTCCTTTCCCATGTATAGGACACCGCTGACAGGACTCAGGCTGGGCTCAAGGGCGCCCTTGCCCTCCAAGTGGCCTCTTTGATCTTGAACTTCTTGCCCAAGGTGGCGGGCCATTTGATTTCTTCTTTCTCTTTTTGGCATTTTCAGTTGCTTATTTAACTCAGCCCTGATAAACTGCTAACTGCTACTTAAATGCATCAATTTCTTGGGAGTTAGACCCACAGGAGAAGAGCTGCCTCAGACCCGGTCTCCAAAAGTTCACCAAGCCACAGGGAAGAAGACTGGAAATGACTGACATGACTGTCTGGTTCACGCATCGGGCATGAACTCAAAAGTTCACAGGTCGTGTAGTTGAATAACCAGGATGATGCACAGCAAGAGCTTATCCACTGGTGCAACAGGGAGGCGCTGTTCCGCACCTTATACATATACCTAAGTCTTGCTCAAGTCTGAAGCAAGAAGAGCTGGTCTGGTTCTGAGTCTCCCAATAATAGATTGCTTGGCACTGGATGCAATATGCCATTGCTCAGGGTCCAGATAGCTCCTCTGTGGAGTCGAAGTCTGATCTATCAGCTAGTAGGACCCACACTCATGTGTAAAGTGGATGAACATAGTTGACTATGATTTCCCATTTTACAAAGGACCATGTATACATTTAATCATACACAAAGATCTCTAGTCTTTTCACAGGGAAATAATCATTCATACACATCGAGGAAAACAAAGGCGTCGAAAACTAGGCAAGTAGAAACTAAGGGTTTTTGAAGTGCCAAATAATATATATTTTTAAAAGCTTCAGAGATGAACCCTGTTCCACTCAATATTTAGGTTGCTTACTCTATGCAATACCCAATCCAAAAAGCACTAACTTCAAGAAGAGTGAAGAAAATCAAAGGACCGCTGAAACAATTAGTCCATTGTTATGACTGGAAGCTCCATGACCCTGAGACCAGAATAATTAGATGGTGCCCACGGCCACTGCTGGTCACTCTGAAAGGGATTACATCAGACCGTCCTGGAGAGGCCAAGACAAAAATGTACACCAGGACCCCCAAATGATAGCAAGATGAGACTTGCTGGTTAGACAGAGACTGATGAGATCCACAGGTTTGTGCCCCTTAAGAACCCATCAGATGAGGAACTGAACTAACCCCCACAGTCCAACTTTCAGCCAAATGATAGACAGGTTGACAAATGGGTGGGTGGGTGGGTGGTGGCGGTACTCTTTACTAATGAGAAACATGCACTCCTTAGAACACTCAACCAGATACAGAGTAAAGAGAGCACCATTCACCCAAGGAAAGGCTTCAAAAGGCAGGAAGGATCAGGAAAGGAGGAGGAATCAAAATGGGAAGCGTGGGGAGGCAGTGGGATAAGTGAAGGTACCTCGTGGGGTGTGGGAAACAGAATGATTTCTCCCAAGTCGTCTCCCCCAAATAGATGTTAGACTTAGGACAGTGCTTGCAGCTAATGGTAAATGATTGTCAACTTACCTCCCTGAAGGCAGTCAGTTGCCAGAAGACTGTCTGGTCCTACCACAGGTAGGCTGCCCACTCCCTGATGTTAAGGACAATGGGCTACTTCTCCCTAAAGGCTTGCAGTCATCAGTTTGGTTCCTGTAGGTGGGGTTTACACCCCACTGATAATGATTTCTATAGTGAGCCAGAGAACAGATCAAACTGGCTCAGTGACATCCAAAATTAAGCTGCCATCCTGAATCTAGGATCCACCCTTCTTGTCACGTGTATACCCACAATCCCACCTCTTCCTATTGTGTGTATATCCCTGCTTTTCCCCCCTCATTGCTATATAACCTATATTGCAACCCCTTCCTGTGATGTATGTCTTTACCTGTAATTAGGGGGCTTGCATGCCCCCTCAAAGGTATATAAGCCTGGGTTAGCAATAAAGAGCTCTCGCCAGCTCCCCTATTGACCTCTCATCAGTTCCCCCCTCTCCTTTCCCATCCTCACTCCCCTATTCCCTTTCCCCTTGTCCTCCTTCCCCTCCCCCTCTCTCCAAGTGGACCACCAAGCGGGGCTGAGGTGAGCATGCTACCATGAAATGTGTCTGACTCCACTATTTCAATCTCTCTTCTATCTCTCATGCTCTCGATGACTTATTGTCGCTGTACAATTGCGCCTACCAGACCTGTGATGATGCGTTAGGGGCTGGCCTTTCCCCTGACAGTGGGGATTGCAATCAATGGCAGGACACATGATGCGTGTGGACTGTCGAATGGGGAGCTGAGTGCCTCTGTACACATGCAACCATATACCCAGGAGTGGAATTGTTGGGTCAACATGGTAAGTCCATGTTGAATGTACGGAGGGACTCGTATTGTTTAATGCCTTTGTTCTCTTGAAAAGGCCCTCCACTTACCTCCTCCAGGTCCAGACACGGTGGCCAAGGACGAAGACCCACCCCTCATATTCAGAGGTGAAGAATGCTTACAGAACATTGAAAACCACGCGCACGCTTATTTCAGCCACTGGCTGAAGGTAAACTGGGTGCAGACAGCACCAAACACCTCCCAGAGCTGATCCCAAATGTCCCGAACCTGAAAAAGCAAAGGGAACCGTCTTCCCCCATCAGTCCACAGAACCTGAGATGATCTGGGCCAGGGAGAAGCCGCATCAATACTAATCAGCTCCCCCACCACCCAGCAGAGCCTGCCTGCACAGCGGACGAGTGGAGGATTGTGGGTAATTGCCAGATTTGCATTTCAATTCCAAAATACAAATTAAACCCCAAGTTGTCATCAAAGAAAAGATGAAGATGAGGCTCAAAGTGATTCCACACTCCCGGATTTTAAAAAATGTTTTTAAAAAAGAGAGAGAAGAGAGATGAAAGAAAGTGAATTGAGCACAATTTTAAAGAGGTTTTAAAAGGTGTTAATGCAGGCTAATGCAGTTAATGAAGGTAAAAAAATCCGTGCTGCTCATTTAACATTTTCAGCAAGAAGAAAGCAAGCTTTTACACCTTTCCTCCTAGCAAAGCCTGGCTGCTTCCCCTTCTGAAAAGACAGCCTCGATTACGTTAAAAAGGATGAAGAGATTAAAAATAGATTTATGATAATTGCTTCATCCATAATAGTAACAATGTATTGCTCTGCTCCCCAAACCCAGCCTCCTCACACGTGATCTATCCCACTGCCCTCGAGCAGTCCCCGAAACAGAAACAGCATGGCGAGGCTGGGGAGTGAGCAGAGCTCTCTAAAAGCAACGATTAAAATCAAAGGTCCCCCTTATTGCCACATTCTCTTGTTTGGACCCGAGGAGCCAGGAAAAGCACCCTACACAGACCCAGGAAGTCCCGGGCTGGGGTCTTCCCGCCAGGCTCCACCCAGCCGGCCCTCCTGCGTCACCGGGCTCCAGGAGGCCATGCCGGCACCTCCGCGGAGGAGACCAGGCTGCTCCGGAGGGATGTGGATGTCAAGTCTGGGGCAGGAGAAGGCAGCAGCCGGCCCCTGTCTGTTCTGGGGGGCTGGTGTAGGCTCAGTGGAACACTAAGTGCTCAGGGTAACACAGGGCAGTGAGCCAGGCAGGTAGAGCCACAACGGTGGGCCCAGCAGAAAGCCGGGCAGGGCGGTGCAACCCATAGACAGGCAGGAGGTGCCAGCGCAGAGGGGCCTGGCAGGCAGGCGGACACTGACCGCTAGGCAGGCAGCACGGAGCAGGAAGAACAATGGGCGGGGGCGGGGGGGCCCCCAAGCTGGATACCAGGTAGACCCTGGTCTCAAGTACCAAGGAGGTCAGGTGCCAAGCAGATAGACAAGGCACAATGGGGTAGCCCGGAGCCCCGTTCTTCGGCATCGTCTATTGTCAGCGACAGTTACACTTAGTGGACATGTCTGAAGCACCCGTGTGCCATGCAGTATTGCAGGTACTTTCTAAATTAAACACGCACCATCCGCACAGCAAACGAACGAAGCCCATTTCCCTCCCATGTTACAGAGGAGGACCTTGAGGCTCAGAGACAAGGGCCCAGCCCTCTGTCCCACTGTGAGTCTTCGAGGTTGTTTTCCTCCTCCCCCACCCCCATCCCCCAAGCACCAGTCAAGGACAAGAGGGCAGGGAGCCAGCAAATGGGGCCAAGCCTCCTTATGGAGACTTGAGGAATTGCAGGGGATCTGTAGCATTACCAACACTGTCCTCTAAGCCCCGTTCACCCTCCTTGCTCCGTCCCTTCTCAACGGGCGCCACCTGCGAGGGTCCCAGGAGGGGCTGTGAGGGCTGAGTGCAGAGAAAGCATAAGGAGACCCCCCCACAATGATCACTTTAGCATAATGTGCTCGATACATGTTTAATAGACACATGACTCAAGATGAGGCCTCTCACGTTCATTCAGCAAACACTTGCTGAGTATCAGTAAATCGCAGTCCGAGAGAGCTCTCAGTCCGGCAGATCGAGGAAAGGAAAACACCGTCGCACAGTGGGGGAGGTGACCCGGTGGAGGAGGCAGGTGGCAGGCACCAGCTCTCCCTGAAGTGCGGAGGAACAGCACCTCGCCCAACAGGAATAGGGCACTCCAGGAAGGCTTCCTGGAAGAGGCACCTGGGGCTGTGAGGACTTGGGGCACTGTGAGGCCCTCCATGCCATGCGCACATGCGCAGGTCTAAGCAACTGCAGATGCACAGCCCAGTCCATTAACTCTAAGCAGGGCCTCTCAAACTGGGCTGTCCCCGGGGACCAAGGCAAGGCCAGTGCAGCCACTCCCAACACCGGGAGCCCCAGGCCTCCTCCGCCATGACAGGTGCAGGTGGCAGCCATGGCCAAGCCTTCTGAAAAGCGGCACCAGCCTCACTTGACAAAGCGCCCAGCGCCAAATGGTTAAGCCCGTGCTGTTCACGCAGAGGCTGGTGATTCACATCCGCCCAGCGATACCAGAGAAGAGGCTTGATGGTCCACGTCTCGAGGACTGAGCCAAGCAAGCAGTGGTGGGGCCATTCTACTCCGTCACACAGGCATGGCGTCTGATAACCACACGGTCAGCAGTTCAAACCCACCATCTGCTTCTGGGGAGAAAGATGAAGCTTTCTGAGCCCATGAAGAGTTCCCCTGGGACACCCACAGGGGCAGCCCGACGCCGTCCTGTAGAATGGTTACGAGTGGAATCGGCTCGATGGCAGTGAGTTTTCAGATGTGTACATTCTCGTTCTTTTCACCCCAATGTGGCTCCCGTCATTGTGAGACGGTCTTCCAGGAGAGCTGACGGAGGCACAAAGAGCTTGTGCCGCTTGCTGATGTTCACACAACTAGCCAGATGCAGAGCTGAGGTGGAACCTGACCTGCCTCCATCCAGAGCTCAATGGGCCATCCAGCGCCAAGTTACCCAGGTAGGCTTCCGCAAAGGGAAGCGTCATTGCTCATGGCAAACAGCAGCCCCATTTCCCACGTGTCCACCGTGCTTGAGAATGGAAGGGCAAGGGGCGCATGGGGTGGGGGTGGGGGGACCTCTTCACCACCCTCAGGGAGCATAAACAACACAAATACAAACAAAGGCTTTCACGGTGCCCGCTGACTGTGTGCCTCCGCAGATACATCTTAGCCAATCATTCATGTTTGTCTGTGTACAGATCTACTATTCTTAATTTTGATTGCCTGCCCCACCCAAATGAGACATACTAACATGGTTGTTCTCCAGGCAACGCTGACTCACGGCACCCTCCTGTTTCAGAGGCTGAGTTTTCTTTCTCCTGGGTGGATGAGAACCTCCAACCTTGCATTTGACCACCCAGCACATGAGCCATTTGCACCAACTCAGGAGCTCCTAGATTGAGCAGTAAAACTCAAAAAATCAAACTCAGTATTATCACATCCATCTCAACTCCCAAGGTCCCCATACTGTAGGGTTCAACGATGCCCTAAGGCTTCCAGACTATAGGCTCTTATAAGAGAAGAAAACCTCATCTTTCTTTCACAGAGTCCTGGTGCATTGGAAACGCTGACTTTGCTCCCTCCATAACCCACTGTGCCACCAGGGCTCAATGCCCCTAAATCCCAAGGTCTGTGACCAGTTGCTAGTGAGCCGAGTCATTCATTTAAGCGCTTGGTCTGGCAAGGCGAAGCGACTATTGAGTGAGGCAGCGAGAACCTGGAAGACCCTCGATCTCTTCCCATCGTGTGCAGTGACTATTGGGAAGCGATCAGGGGTTTTCCCCCTTTGGGAAAGTGACCCAGCGGTCACAAGGCTTTGCACTGGTCTCAGGACACAGCCCTCCACTGACAGGGCCCTGCTGTCCCCTGCTAGTCTGCCCTTACGATCATTATAATGTGAGTCTGTTTGGGCCTAGGTTTCTCTCTCACTGCCCCTGGCATAGAAGGCTGAGAGACAGCTCCTACCTACCCTCCAGCAGAAGCCCCCAACCCACCCCTGCCCCGGCTGCAGTCAGGTGCACAGGTGAGATGGGTGAGGTGGCTGTCACACATCACAATGGGTTTATCTGTAAGTTGGTCCCTACCTGAGGCTACAAGCCACTCAGCAATCCTGGTACCCCCCACACACACCTGGCACATCAGGAAATATTTGGTGAATGGATCTATATATTCCTTACCTAGTTAATTAACTGATTAATTCATTTTCCCCACACCTGGGAGATAATAAGGGCAGGCATGCTTTCCATTCGATTGCTGAAGAAGCGAAAAACCGGAAAGGGTAAGTGACTCGCCCAAGGTCACAGAGTCTGCCATCCCTCACTCCTAGTTCAGGGATCTGACTCAAGGTGGCTAGCAGAAGCTTAAGGCATTGTCACCTCCCTGTCTTCACCCCATTGTTTATGAGGTTTGACGACAGAGCTGAGGCTCATTCCCTCCGCATCAGTGGCTCCTGCGCTTGAGAAATTGGAGTTAGGAAATTGCCATTAGCAGAGATGAGCATTTCACCCAAGACGACATTCAGGCCGCAGGAACTTGTGAAGAAACTGCACCCTCCTTAACCATCCGAGAGACACAAACCAAAGCCTCAAGGAGACAGCCCCCCAGCCCAGCCTGGAGAGCAAAGCTCACGAAACAAAGGCCAGAGGCATTTGGAAAGGATTTGCCCTTAGAAACATCCAACCCATCCGAAAATAAAAGGAAAAAAAACCTTCACAAAGCTTCTTCCCTCTATCATTACACAAATAAAGAAGCCCTGGTAAGGCAGCGGTCAACAACAATTCGCTTCCATCGAGTGGATGCCAACCCGTAGGGGCCCTGTAGGACAGGGTCAGACTGCCCTGTGGGCTTCTAGGGATGAAATCCTTTTTCTTTCCTTTTTTTTTATACTGGGAGCTCTTACAGCTTTTATAACAATGCATGCATCAATTGTATCAAGCATGCTTGTACATTTGCTGCCATGATCATTTTCTAAACATGTACTTTCTATTTGAGTCCTTGGTATCAGCTCCTCTTTTTTTCCCTCCTTCCCCCACCCTCCCATCCTTGTGAACCCTTGGTAAATTATAAATTACTATTTTCATATCTTACACCAACCGCTGTCTCTCTTCACCCACATTTCTGTTGTTCGTCTCCCTGGGGTAGAGGGATACTTATGCATAGACCACTGTGATTGGTTCCCCCTTCCTCCTCCTTCTCCCCCTACCTGCCTCTGCCCCCTCCTAGTATCCGCTACTCCCATTTCTGTTCCTGAGGGGGCTACCTGACCTGTGTGCCATGAGCTCTTAGCTGTACCAGTGTACGTGCTCTGGTCTATTCGGAACTGAAAGGCAGGACTGGGGTCATGATAGACGGTGGGGAGGAAGCCTCAAAGAACCAGAGGAAGATGGTGTGTTTGTTAGTGCTATACTGCACCCTGGCTGATTTTGGCTGAAACCCTTTACAGGAGTAGAGAGCCTCATCCTCCCCTCTCACAGTGGCTGGTGGTCTCTAACTTCTGCCTTGCACATCGCAGCCCAATGCATAGCCACTATACGCTTGACAACGGGAATCCATCCAGCAGTCTCACGGAAGCAAGACTTGGCGATCCACTTCGGCCACGTGGACAGCCACTGGGCACCCTAAACAGCAGTTCTACTCTGTTGCAGGGGTGTGACAGTAACCCAGCAACATTTCTACAAACAGGTGGGTGCCCAAGTTATGCCCAACGCATCACGAAATGGAAGTCGCTACAGAACATCCACTGTGGCATGCTTGCAGGAGGGGGTGTGTGTGTCCAAAGTTACGTTCCATTTTCGGGGGACCCTATTGACAGGCAGAGATCTTTCCACTGTTGTTACCAGTGGCCCTGGGGCCTGGCTGGAGGGAAGGCATGTTGATGCTCTTTATTCATGTCTAAGCCAGGGCCAAAGCCAGTGGAGATTCAGTTCGGGCCTCTCTGTGGCCAGGGCCTCCCCCTTCCCCTTCCCGAAGCCCACAGAGCATTAGGGTCTCCATGGGAACCAGCAGCGAGCTGGCCTGGCCCTGGGTACATGCAGGGGAGAGGGGCAGAGGCACTTCCCAGGGCAGCCAGGCCTCCCCTCCCTCTGCCAGGCGGGGTGGCAAATCTCCCAATAACTCTTGGCCCAGCAGCCAGGGCTGTGCTGGGGGAAGGGAGGTTTAAATTGGTAGCTTCCGCACATAACAAGCTCAAGACCAGACAAAGGCTGCGGAACAGCCCCCCTGGGACCCAGCGGTTTTATGAGCCGTCATCTTTGCTATTATCCAATGAGTCATCGGCCGCGTGTTTTCATTTTCAGGCTGCAGGAGGAACAGGCTCGGGTTGGAGCCGCTCTTAATCCATTATTTACGCCAGCTCTTTGTCCTCCCAGATGTACCCTTGCAGACAGGGACCTCGTCGGAGGAGGCGCCCTCCTGCGGCATTTGCCGAGCCAAAGCAAAAGCGCAGCCTTCCTTTCAAGGCCAGCCCGTGCTGAAAAAATAGCGACCCAGGCGAGCCATGGTGCTGATGGTGCCCTGGCCTTTCCTTAGGGACGAGGCCAGCGTGCCGCTGGTGCACAAGTTCGCCTGGTGGGCCTCCTTCCTGGGAAGCTCACATGTGGGTCTTACAACCACTGGGCCCTGTGTGACCGTGTGTATGGTGTCTACAGGTAACTTTGTTCCCGCCCAGGTCGGAGGAACATCTCCGAGAGTTGCCCTCCAGTTTGCGAGGGCGGGTGCGTGACGACCTTGGGTCTTGGGCCAGGTAGTGCGGCGGCTGAGCCTAGGCCAGAGCTTGGCCAGTGCACCTTCTGCCGCCGCAAGAGCATGTGAGGCCGGTGAAATGTTGAATGAGCTCATTGAACACAAATCTGCATTTGCTGGACCGTAATCTGGGCCAAATCAGGAAATGGCGGGTAGGCAGCCGGATGGCTTCTTGGGTGGCTAATTGTTCTGCTGCGGCGTGACAGCGTTGGGGTCTAAGTCACCAGGGACAGGTAGAGGCACCCTGAGGTCCCTATACTCACTCCCTGCCATCGAGGGGGTGCTGACTCACGGCGACCCTGTAGGGCAGGGAAGCACTGACTGCCCCTGCGAGTTGCCGAGACTGGAACTCTTACGGCAGTAGAAAGCCCCGTCTTTCTCCCCAGGAGCAGCTGGTGGTTTTGAACTGCTGACCTTGCAGTTAGCAGCCCGACTCGTAACCACTATGCCACCCAGGCTCCATACTGGGCAACTTAAACAGGCCTGGGAAGGAATGAGTGGTGGGTGGAGCTTGGGTGGGAGGAAGGCAGGTAACCAGTAAAACAAACAAATGGGGGGTGGGGGGTAGAAACCACCAGAAACAGGAGGCAGAGAAGTGGGCTTGGCAAAATGGATGCACATTCCAGGTCCAACTGCATTCTCCCTGGACTGTGAGCCTGGAGCAGGTGCCAACAAGATGGAAGTCCACTCCCAGCAGCAATGGCTGCCCCTGAGAGCGTGTCCTTTCATCCGGGGTTCCCGTTTCTGAGGCCACACCCCGACTGCAGCACCACAGAGTTGATTATCCACCTGTCCCTTGCATGCCATGAGCTCTGCCACCTCCTCCCTGCAAACGTCCTTAGTAGCCAGAGCGATTCCGGTGGCCTGCCCCCCCTGCACTCTGGCTAAGAAGAGCTGGCAAATGGAAACAGAAAGGGAGCAAACACCAGGATCAGGGGGCCGGGGGTCCAGGAGAAGAGTCATATCTGAGAGAGGCAGGCCCCCGGGCAGGGACTCAGCGAGTGTGACAGTAGAAGGAACCCTGCAAATGGAGAGAGCGGCTCGTTCTGGCTTGGACCCCAGGAGCCATCTGATCAATCCGACTGTGTGGTTGCCAGCATCTCAGACTGGTGGCAGAGCATTGGGAAGCCCCAGCCACCTGGGGTCCTGCTGGTCTCAAATACGTCCTGACACTGGGGTCTATATCCACAACATGTGTATCCTAGGCAGCAGGAGGGAGGGGGGGCGAATGTCAGAAGGTAGATGATCTCTCTGACTAGCAGGATTAGGTCATTACTGCAAGAAAGCAGGGTATTGGTGAGAACGATTCTTTCCGTTGCTGAGCAAGCACGTACTAAGCTCCAAGTCTGTGCAAACATCTGCGCTGGGATCTGGAGGCAGAAAGAGGATGGAGTCCCCGGCCCTGCTCATGTGCTTGAGGAAGGGCAGCGTGCTCCCAGCCAGCGGCGCTGTGCATGATGAATGCCAGGGGACAAGAAGTTCCCAAGCAGAGAAATTGCTTCCAACTGAGAGGATCAGGAAGGACTGGAGGGAGGAGCTGGCAGCCGAGCCACTCAGGGTCTGAGACCAAAAAGGGAACGTGGCAAGTGGCCTAATTTGGCACGTACAGCATCCATGCCAGGCAGGCTGGAGAAGGTAGGCTGAGGTCTGCTCCAGGAGAGGTCAGTCAGGGAAGTCTGCCTTTGATCTACGCTCAGCGCAGGACCAGCAAGGCCTTGGAAGTAGAGAGGAAGGTGATCAAAGCAGTGGTGTGCAGAGTCCTCTGGCGATAATATTGAGAGCAGATGGGAGAGGAGGAGAGTCCCAGAGCAGTTCCGTCAGCTTGGAAGCCATTGCAATGGTCCAAGCAGGACCCTCCACCTGAGAACAACTGGAGGAATGCAAAGGAGAGAAGAGATGAGAAGTCCTAACCTGTCAAGGAGTGACAGGCCTGGCACTGAGGGCGAGGGCGAGCCAAGCAGGCCTCATGGCTGGAGCGAGGGGACGGTACTAAATATGGAGAAGGATAAGACAGGGAGGCCCAGGTCCCAGGGAAAGCTGTTCCCACGGCTCTAGCTTATCAAAATGAGCCCCATGCACTTGAATCTCCAATGGGTGCATGAAGAGAATTATAACCCAGGGGGAAATAACCACTCCGTAAACATAGTGCAAACCCAACTGAAAGTCAAGAACTTTCCCTGGGGGTTTCTTAGCCTGGCTTCAAGATCAGACACTCAAAAGAATACACTATGTGTTGTCCCAAACTGTATCCACCTAAGACCACTTGGGAGGCATTGTGGTTCCACACTGGGCTGCTAACCTCAAGGTCAGCAGCCTGAAACCACCAACCAGTCTGAAGGCAAAAAGACTGGGCTTTTTATGCCTGTAAAGAGTTGTAGCCTTAAAAAAAAAAAAAAAAAAAAAGAGTTACCACCTCAGAAACCCACCGGGCAGTTCTACTCTGTCCTACAGGGTCGCTCTGGGATGGCCGTGAGTTTGAGTTTTCTGAACATTTCTCAAGGAAGGCCAGTAAACTGACTACTGCCATTCACCGGGGAGGCCCAGCCAGGCGCACACCTCCCACCTGCCAGGCTGCAGTTGCCATCTCCTGGGAGACAAAGCTTGGAGAAGAACGGATACAGACACACATGAATACATCCCCTCAACATGCATAGAGACTCATAACAGCCAACACTACTCTAGAAGAAATCATACGTTTGGTCAGGAAACATATTCCCTTTGAATTTAGAGGGGAGCAGTTTGCTTTGACTCTCTGGGGGCAGTGACTCGGTAGCTCGATCTCTCCAGGGATTGAGACTTCCCCGAGGTCTGGCTACAACCCAAGGCAGTGGGTGTCATCCTGGTTGCATTCAAGGGGGCAAAACACTCAGAATCTCTACAATTGTAGTTTTCTCCAGCCTCAGAGACAGTTTTCATTCCGTTCCCACTGGACACTTTGTGACATATCAAAATGAAGAAATCAAAACTCAGAAAACTTCAATTAGCAAAGGGTCAACACTAGAAGTGGAGCAGGAATTCAGGCTCGAGTTTGTCCGTTCACTCAACCAGTGGACATCTGTCCTCCCTCTGGGAGGCTTTCATGGGGGTAGCTACTGGACCTCAAAGATAACCTTGGGAGAGCTGGGTCTGATGGGAGGAACTCGAGTCAGCCATGAGGTAAAATGTATGCTTCTGCTTTGACCCTGGGACTCGGTTCCGAAATCTTTGCAACTCAATGTGGCATCCACACTGGACTTTGCAGCAGCGGGGCCTGGCACCTCTGGCTTTGGGTGTTGCGGCAAAATAAATGTGGGTAACCCTATCTGGGCTCGAATGCCAACACCACTCTGATAATCAGCGCCAGAGACTCCCTCCCATTCGCACTGACCTCAAACATATTTCCCTGTGAGTTTTACTGGCGAGAACGTTGGCACTAGGGACTGAAAGTGATATGTGAATCCGCCGCCTCCTCTCAAAGGAAAGGGAAAGTTGGGAGAGAAGCAATCGCTCCTGCTTTCTATTTTCCAGGATGATGGGCGAAGTGGGAGGGGAGGAGCCTGATTCAAAGAAGGGCTGCCTGGTGGGTTTGCTTATGTTCCTTTCCTGTCTATAAACTCTCTGGGGCTCCCAGGGACAAAGTCACATGACGAGTCACAAATACTGTTGCCCTGACACTACGTGAATTATTTGTGACGCCTTTCCAATACCTGGGTCATTAGCTGGAAGACCACACACACACACACACACACACACACAATGAATAGACTGGGATGGCTTATCATACTATCAGTGACAGCAAGGCAGGTGGGGAGATCTTGAAAGGTTGTTAGCAAGCTAATAAACTATAAAGTGTCTGCTTCATAATCCCCGGGGCTAAGGTAAGCTTCCTGAAATACATACTTTTCTCTGACAATGATTAAGCTAAAAGCGCATGGTATGGTGCCCTTGGCTAGTCATGAACACTGCCTTCTTCCTGGGAACTCTTGCTCTAAGAAGAACCCGTGGAGATGGAAAGCCTGGGGAAGTGGGCCTGTTAGAGACACACCTAGCTCAGGTGCTCAAAGGGTGAGAGTCACTTCCAATGCAGAACAAAGCCCTTCCCACCCCCTGGGACCACCCAAAGTGGTCATTCATCAAGTGGTAATAAACCATGCCACCACATGTCTGTCGATTTATTGTACTGTATTGGCTTGTGGGTTGGTATGATACTGGAAGCCGTCTCACCAGCATTCCAAGGCCACTTCTTACCGATTAGCCGTGGAAAACTTTCTGAGTGACGCTGAAACAGTGCCTGATACAGGGTTCAAAGATGAGCCAGCCCCTCACGTGGGAAGGCGTTGAAAACACGAATGGGGAAGAGTCGCCTCCTTAAAGTTAAGTTGACCTTAGGGACTTGAATGGAGCAAAGTTTGGGGGACCTTCATTTGCTGATGGGCATGACTCCAAAGGAGAAGCAACTGCAAACGTCCATCGATAGTCAGATTGTGGGGTGCACGAAGAGTGCAGCTAGGAAAATCAGAAGCCATCAAAGATGATAGGCAGCGCGTCAAGAGGGAGAGCGTGTGCTGGC
Source organism: Echinops telfairi (assembly GCF_000313985.2). Taxonomy (NCBI): domain Eukaryota; kingdom Metazoa; phylum Chordata; class Mammalia; order Afrosoricida; family Tenrecidae; genus Echinops; species Echinops telfairi. The sequence continues at coordinate 5,791,026 of NW_022111379.1, forward strand.
ATTGGCTTCTTTGTATCGGAGGACCACAGGCTGCACTGTGCCAGGAATGACAATCAAAGCGGGATGGCACCACGTTCACTGTCAAAAAGGGCATTTCAAGGTTGATCTCAGGTACAACAATGTCAGTGAACAATGACATCTATATGTCTATAAAGGAGACTGGTTAATATGACGATTGTGTCCACGGATGCATCAGCCACTAGTTTCAGCTATGGAAAATAATGGATTATTTTTACCAATTCATGCAATCATAACTTGATCAAACATGCAATCAAGATTGGAATGCAAAAGTTGGCAACAGAGGAAGGATCAGCAGTGGAAAACTCTATCTTCAGTGACAAAAACAGTACTGGTTGTCACATTTTGCAAACCAAAGATTTATTCGTTGCAAATACTCTTTTTTCCAATAAGAACAGTGACTGTCCACATGGGCCTGGCCAGATAGGATACACAGATTAAATCCATCACATCTGTGGATGGAGCAGACAACAAGTGCACCGTCTTCAGTCAGAACTGAACCAGGGGCCATCTGTGGAACAAACCATCAATTGCTCATATGCGAGTTCAACTGAAAACCTGAAGAAAATTAAAACAAGTCTATAAGAACCCAAGTGAGACCTTGAGTAGCCCTCACCTGAACTTAGAGACCAGCTCAGGGGGAAAACATCCACATACTGAACACTCATGACGGATGATCAAATAAGTTGTGGGCTGCGGTCAGGGATATCGGACATGAAAGCAAAACCATTCGAAAGGACAGACATGGATGTCAGAAGCGACCCAGAAGCTTCCTTTTGAATGTGTCACAGCTCAGCTGAAAGGAAGAGATGGTGAAGCCCAAGGGCAGATGCCAGGTTTCAAAGGTACCTCAAGACGACCAAGTGAAGGCCTGCAGTGAACATGGAAAGACCTGGGGTTAGACCATGCGGATCATAAAACATGAGGACTAACGTGGTGAAGAAGGGGAATTCCAAAAACACTTCACTGTGCTCATCCAAAGCCTGCCTGTACCTAGACCACGAGACAGTTGGGACCGAAAGAGGGGATGCCACACAGATTGAGATCAAAGAGGATTCGATGCCTTGGAATTGGGATGCGGATGAAGCCTCGGGAAAGCAGCATGGATTGCCAGCAGAAGGCATCTTGGGAGAAGGACTGCAAGAATGCTCCTTGGAATCAAGGCTGGGGAGATTTCATCTGGCCAAACATGTTCTCAGGAAGAGAATCCCTGAAGCAGACGTCATGCTTGGGAATGTGGAGGGTCAGTAGAAGAGGACTCTCTCTCAGCAAGATGGATCGACACAGTGACTGCACACAATAACGGTGTGAGGATGATGCCACACGGACACTGCTGTGCTCTGTTGCTGACTGGATATCTAACCTAACAACAACAACAACAACAGCAAAAAGCCATGCATATCTGCTACGCAGGCTTCGTCCTGGAGACCGTTAACAGAAGGAGGGGAGAAAAGTAAAACGGCGTGCCTGGACTCAAAGAAAACTCCTGCTCTGGTGGGGAAACCCTGGTCCTTACTTGAGAGAAACGTCTAAGGAAGACCGTGCTCCTGGCTCTTGGGGAAAATGCCTTGAGGACGTATGTCCTTCCACAGCTGGAGTGAAGATAAAGACATAAAGGCATTCTTGGTAAGGGCCCAACTCCTCTGTGGAATGGAGAGCAAGGAGAAAAACCGTCCCTGCTCTTGGATATACTTTAGAAACACAGGGGAGGCAGAGGGTCTTAGTCTCATGGGGGGAAACCCCCAGTCTCATAGGGAGCGGGAATCCAGAAAGCAGGACTCACGCACACTCCTTGAAGCGCTTTGCTCTGGGACAACTCCTCGTCTGAATGAATGGCTATGAATATTAATAAGCCACCTTTGGCCTGGATGTCTCATCCCCGCTTGCCACTTGATTCAGCCTAGCCCCACGAGGAAGCCGTTCTCCGGTCCACAGGCAGCACCAGATCCTAGAGGGCGGGATGCTGGGAGTCCGTGTACAGAAGCTGCAAAAACACCTCTCTCCTCCTAGGCTGTGGCCCTGGTAGCTGATGGGCCCCAAAGAGGCTGGACCATGAACAGCTTTGGAGAGGCAGCCGTGGAACTGGGCAGCCAGGCTCTTCTCCATGAACTCAGAGCAGACTGTGGGGAGCAGCAGCCAAAGGACAGACGAACACAGGGCTAGCCAGGTGGTGAGCTGCACATGGGTGATGGGGTGTGCTGTCAAGCGAATTTCAACTCACAGAGCCACTGTGGGACAAGGTAGACCTGCCCCTTAGGGCTCCCTAGGCGGTCATCTTCATGGGGACTGATGGCCAGGCCCTCTTCCTCGGAGGCACTGGTTGGGTTTGAACCCCCAACCTTCTGGTGAGCAGCTGACTGTTTCACCTGTTTCTCTCTCGCGCCACCAAGGTTCCTGGACGACAGTGTTCAGGAAGGCTCTTAGAACCCAAAGGGAAAGGGCAGGGGCAGATGAAGAGCAAGGAGAAGTGGGGGGGCGGGGCTGGTAGAAGTGGGTTAGTGCTTTTTTTTTTTTAATGTGGTGCAAGGCAGTTTTGCCTAATGGAAACCATAAACCCCAAAAGGTGCTTTGAAGCAGACCATAGTCTGCTTTTCCAAGAATCTTGGGCAGCTCCCTCACTCTTCATCACCTTGCCAACACTGTGCAGGAGTCTGTCAAGCCGGTAGTGAGGGACTTTTACCAAAGGAGCTCATCATAACCCTGTAGCACAGAGCAGAACTGCTCCTCAGGGGGTTTAAAACGGTACATCTTACAGGAGCACGCAGCCTGTCGCTCTCCTGCAGAGCAGGTGGTCTGTTGGAACTGCTCACCTTGTGGTTAGCAAGCAGCCCACCCCTTGGCCCACAGCGCCACAGAGCTCTTTTGGAAAAGGGGCCTTCCACCTCAGTGAAACCAAGTGGTGACATAGCTGCTAAGAGTCAGTTCCCGGCACGAGCCCCGGAGGTCCCAAGGGATTCTTGGAAGCCGCTTGCTCTTTGCTCGTTTGTCCACTGAACGCACTGCCCTGCGAGCTCTAAGGCCTCCTTGACACCAGCCAGGGCGAAAGACGAGGCTTGCTACTCCCAGAAAGAGTCACCATCTCAGAAACCCAGAGGTAGTTCTGTCCCGTCCTGCAAGGTCACTGAGAGACAGAATGGACTCGTTGGCACTGCCTTTGCACTTGGATTTTGACATCATCCACGACTTGTTGCTGCTCACCCTGAAGTTCTGTGAGTCTTTCCAGAGGAGGGAAGGTCCTAAAGAACACCCTTCCCGTGTACCACAGGACACCGGTGCAGTGCGATGGGTTACACATTTGGGCTGCTAACCCCAAGGTCAGAGGTTCAAACCGACCAACAGAAAGACAGGGCTGGCTGGTGCTGTAAAGACTGACAGTCTCGGAAACCCTATGGCGCAATTCCACTGTCTTCTCCTAAAGCAGCAGTTCTCAACCGGTGGGTCACGACCCCCTTGGGGGTCGAACGATCCTTTCACAGGGGTTGCCCGATTCATAGAAGTAGCAAAATGACAGTGATGAAGTAGCAACGAAAGTCCTTTTATGGTTGGGGGGGCCACCACAATATGAGGAATTGTATTGAAGGGTCGCCGCATTAGGAAGGTTGAGAGCCACTATCCTGAAGAGTCACTGTGCGGGGGACACCACTGGATGGCAGTGGGTTCTGTTCCAGACTGTCTGCTGAGCATTTGACACACTCAACTTCCTTTAATTCTCCCGGAGACTGTGTGATGAAGGCATTGTTTCAGAGGGGAGAACTGAGTTCAGAATAGTTAAGTAACTGGTGGAGGAGAACATGGCCGACAGATGGGCATCTCTCTGATTCCCTGTGCCTCCTAGCGAATTCTAAGCGTCTGCTGAGGCTTGGAGCCGAGCAGTCTGCTCATGGCAACAGGTTGGCTTGTGGGAGCAGGAAAGTGATTGCCAAATGGACGCCTTGCCTTCAGAGTCTAAATTCGGGGTCAGGGAGACTTCCTGGAGCAAGGCATCCTGAGCTCATTTCTGAAAGGCAGGCTGGCTTGGGGGAACCAGGGAGACGTGAGGGAAGGAGAGAGTGAAGAGGAAGAAGAACATGAAGTGAATGGCCCAGGTTTAACTAGTAACAGTGAAAATTGTTTTTAAGAAAACAAACCACAGCAACACCCTTGCCCTTGAAAGGGGAGTGGGGTGTAGAATGATTTCTTTTTTATTTTTAAAAACGTATTATTGTGAACCAGCAGCCAGTCAGTTCCTCATGTTTGCATTCAGCAGCGTAAACAGCTTATCAAACCTGCTGAGGGGTTGCCCTGTTTCCCTTAACAAACCTTACAAGAGGGAGATGGGAGGAAATGTGTACAATGATTTCTATCAGGGAGCAATTATGTCCTGACCCAGATCAGAGCCTGATAGGAGAGGTGATCATGATCAAGAGAAGGCAGACACTTCCCAACCCCTGCTCGTTCCCACTAGGGTACAGGAATCAGCAGAGGTTAGTGCCCAGAGGCTAGAAACTGCTCTGCAGAATAAAGGCAAGGACTCCTGGCTTGCTGCAGGCAGCCAGGCAGCCGGGAAGAAGGGGGAAGGGGCAAAGCAAACAGCAGGGGCTGTGGGGAGAGGCCCCCAAGAGAGATGAGCCAGAGAAATCCAGCAGCAGATGGGGAGCCTGCGGAAAAAGAAAAGTAGGGGGAATTTCCCCTGGAAAGGGGTGGCAAAGGAGCTTCAGGGCAGCAAAGAGGAATAGCCGCTTAGTATGCCAGTGTGCTGTTATCATGCTGCGTCTGCCTGGGTTCTCTAAGGAAGGAAAACAGTCACACATGTACACACGTGGAGAGAGAGAGAGAGAATTATATCAAGAAGAGGAAAATGGATCATACGATTGAAGACGCAGCTAAGCCCAGTCCAGTTCAAGCCCATGGATTAAACATTAAGCTGGAAACTTCTCCGAACTCGAATGGCTATTAGGGGGTAAGGGGGGCAGCGCTGATGAACCAGGAAGCAGGAAGATAGATCTCAGGCTGGTGAATGCAGAGGTGGATCTATCCGAGGTCAGCAGGTCAGGCTTGTGACTGCGGAGTCCAATGAATGCGAAGTTGGCAGGTCAGATGGTTCCCAGGGTTTGGCAGGCAACGTGATGGGCCATTGTCTCAAATCTAAAGACCCAGAGGTTGGTGGCCCAGAAGCAGAATCCAGATCAGCAAGACACTAACAGGCCGTCCATGGGATCCACATAAGCAGGAATTAGGCCACCTCCTGTGACCTGAATAAGAGAGTTGCCCTCAATTCTAATCTTCTTACAACGTATTGGCTGTTCTCAGCAGATCCTGTCATGAAGTTGATTGCATTCTGTTTGGCCGCGTGCCAAAATACGGAGACTCCTGGCCCAGACTCAAACCCAACTAAGCAAAACAAAGCAAGCTTCCTGCCATTGAACCAAGGCTGACTCACAAAGCCACCCACACAGAAGGGGGCAGAACCGCCCCAGTGGGTTTCCAAGACTGACTCTTTACAGGAGCAGAAAGACTCATCTTTTTCCCATGGTGGTTTCGAACTGCCAAACTGGCAGTTAGCAGCCCAACCCATAACCACTATACCACAAGCGCCAACTGGCACAAAAGCCAAATATCACACAGGCCATCCCCGATACCCTTGTGTACACACACACAGACGGCCCACACATCTTCAGCAGAACATGGGTGTGCCATTTCTTTGGGGACTCTGGTCGATTGGAGACCAGTAGAGAAGAGACCAGGCCAAGGGGGTTTCAACATTGGTGGGGGGAGGGGAGGCAGGGAAGGGGCTCGTATTTAAATAGCAATGGTGACCTCATACACTGGAGAGTCTGGAGACAGCCATGTGACTGATACGTAGGTCCCCAAAACAGAGGGGTTAACAGAGATCACGGATAATGGAGAGATACTACTACACAAATGAAGTTGGTAGCTTTCATTCATGGGCAAAAATTTCATCCTCACGAAGCCATGTTCCTCTAACTTTGCTAACTGGTTCTGTGGCACCATTCCTGTGGGCTGGCAGCAAGAGAAATCACTTTTGAAAAGCAGCTCAGTCTCATGCATCGATTGAGTGCTAGCTCTACACCAGCACTGTTCTGAGCACATCACAAGGATTAAGTCAGCCTCCCCGTCACCCAGTGGGGCAGGTTTCTGCGACTGGTAAGTGAAGCACAGAAAAGTTCCTTTACATGGCCCTAGGGGACCTGCTGGTGCTGTTGGGTAAGAAGAATCGGACTGCTAGCCACAAGGTCAGCGGTTCAAACCCACCGTTGTTCCACGGGAGAAAGACGAAGATATCTGTTCTCCTAAAGTTTACAACCTCAGAAGAAACTGTGGATTGGAATCAACTCCCTAACAGTGGGGTTTCTTTTTAGTGAGCGATCACACAATAAGAGACATAACTGACACTCAAACTCAGGCAGCCTGGCTCCAGAATCTCATTCTTTCTGCTTCATTTTATTGCCTTTCTGTCTCAGAACAACTCCAGCCATGTGGCTCTCGCCATGGACTAGGTGGAGGCACTAAGTATTGGGAGGGTGTGGTACTTACATGACTTCATGTCAACTCGAAGGTGTATAAAAGTGTATGGGGTGGTATTCAACCTGTCAATCAAGCCACAGCCTGATGGTCCCTCCCTGTGGGCATGGCCTTCTCCTAAGGAGGGCCCTAAGAACCCCCCCTGCTCTCTCTCTCTTCACCTTCCTGCTGGCTGACCCTGGTTGCTGCCAGAGCCCTATTACCACTGCCATTGGATCCACATGACTTTGCATCCACCAACCTGTGATATTCCTGCATTCTGAATCATTGCTTGTGGCTTCGTGAGTCTGATGAGGGACTAGTATTAGACGTATGCACTTGAGTTGGACGGGGCTAGGATGATTTCTTGATATATTCTTTGTTGATAGGAAGTGCTCTCTGGCACATAGAGGCGTGTCACCGGATTTGGTTCCCAAGTCAACCCAGCCTATCACAGAGGGTAACGCTGGGAAGCGCACAGACCCATAGGATGCCACCGACAGTTGAACTAGTTCTGGCACAACCCAAAGGTTAAAGGCGATAGTAATGAGTAAAGAAAGTAGGTAGCATTATTATAGACCCATTCATTGTTATCGTAGTGTAAGTGTAGACCCTCCTTCTAGACTCATTTATTGTTTTTAAAATGAGTTACGGGGATGAGTTCCATTTCAAGCCTGAAGCCTGACTGAGGGCCTAGTGTCAAGGGTTCTCCAGATCTCTATCCGACCAGTAAGCCTGGTCTTTAAAATTGAAAATGTTTTCAAGGTGATCGATGAAGAGTTAGAACTCCTGCTCATATGTTGTTGGCATGCATGAGAGAGCTGGGGGAAAGTCATGTGAAACCTGTGAAGTTCTGAAGTCCTTTGTGTTTGTCTGAGCCCCTGTTCCCACTATTTGGGGGAAGAGGCCCAATAGTGAGCGGCATCTCTGGGCTGTATGGTCCTACGAGAAAAATGACTTCGTTTTTTATTAGCTTCACACTGTTTCCCAAAGCAGCAGCACCATTTCGCCTTCATCCCAGTCATGCACCAGGCTTCTGATTTCCTGACATCTTCACCAATCCTGATGATTTTCTGCTTCTGGTCCCTTTTGGTTTTCAGTATAGCTAGCCTAGTGGTTATAAAATGGTTTCTCATTATGTGTGCGAGTTTTTAACAAACCTTTTTCTGGTGAATGAGATGAGTGTGGACAGGGCAGATGATCAGTTTGACATCCAACCACTCACACACGACAAGCGCATCTACCTCATTCACTGCGATCCCCACCATGCATCACGACTCCGCCCACTTCCTTCCTGCGCTTCCTGTCTCCATGCCGCCTCCTTTCCTGCACTCTGAACATTGTAAATGCTGCCCTTTGGCACTCAAATGGGTGATTATTCTAAGGTGTACGTGCTTCGGGAGTGTTATTTTCCTTACGGTTCTGTTGTTTGGTTGAAAACTGAGCCGCTGGGATGAGTTTATTTCCAGACCTGGAAGAGGACTAAGGGCCGTAGACTCGGGTCCACCAGTTGCCATCTGAGCAGTAGGTCTGGTCTCTCTTAATCACTAGGGTCTTGAATTGCATTTCCCGGATGACTAACAATGTTGAGTATCTTTTCATGTGCTAGGTACCCATTTGTTTATCTCCGTGGAGAAATATCTATTCAAGTCCTTTGTCCATTTAAAAAATCAGTGTTTTGGGTTTTTTTCTTGTTGAGTTGCCCTTCTGTGCATAATCTGAATGGTAGACTTCATCGTACATTTGAAAGTGCTCCTCCCATTTTACAGGTGGTTTTCGTTTTCCTTCTACTGTTCTTTGATGCACAAAGACTTTTCGTGTAGGTGAAATCCAACTGATCTTTATCGTTTTATTTTTTTGCTCATGCTTCTGGTTTCTCATTCAGAATCCATTGCCAAACCCCAAATCGTAGAAGAATTATATTTAGGTTTCCTTGTTATAATGTTATGGTTCTGACTCTTCTATTCAAGTCAACGGTCCATTTTTGAGTTCTTTTTCATCTATGGCCTGAGGGAGGGGGCCCACTTCCTTCTCCTGCATGTGGATATCCGGTTGGTCCAGCACCATTCGAAAGAAGGCTCTTCTTCAGTGGACTTGGAATTTCTGTCAGAACTCAATTGGCCATCTGTGTACCGGTGTACATCTAGACACTTTTATTCCATTGATCTGTATAGTTATCCTTATATCATTACTATCCTGTTTTTCTTACAAGGACTCTTAAATAAATCTTTAAATCAGGGCACGACAGTCCTCCAACTTCAACATCTTTTTCAAAATTGCTTTGGCTACTCAGGGCCCCCTTGCAATACCAAAGGAATCGAAGGACTGACTTTTCTATTTCTTCAAAAACAGAAAAGGGCTGTTGACATTTTGACGGTGGTGATGTTGACGATGGAAGGGGCAGACCAAAGAGAAACACTCTAGCCAGGACAAATGCACATCCCTTCTACTCACATCCTGTTGGGGAGAATTAATCTCAGGGTGGCCACCTGACCACAAGGAGTCTGGGAAATACAGTGCCCATGGGTGCCCTCAAAGAGCAGAGGGTGGTTTCTGATGCACACCCAATGGCCTCTGTCATAAAAACAAGGCACAGAGACCGGGGCATCTGCTCTAAGGTCCGTAGTAAGAAAATGTTTCCCAAAGGGAGCAACATTTAAGTTATCTTAGAACCAACCTCTCAAAGCTTTTAGGTGGGGTGAGAAGTTTGATGACATAATATTTCTGGAATTTTAACAAAGCCATCCACGTACCACAACTGCTAAGTAATGAACAGACCAAAGTGACCGTTAAGTGGACTGTGGTGGGAGCCATTGTAAGTATCCCAGTCAGTGAAAGGTGATGGACGAGGATGGTATCCACGAAAATAGAGAAAAACAGCAAGACTGGGGCTCTGTTTTGGATGCAGGATGTCCTGAACTTGATTACGAATTAATTATGGAGGATTGGATGATCACAGACACAGGGTAGGTGAGATTGGGAGGGGGCGGGGAATTGAAGAGAAAACATGAGCTCAGTCTGGGATCTACTCACTTAGAAATGCCTACAAGACGTTCAGGAGGCAATCCTGATGGCTCTGTGGGATGGGCAGTGGGCAAGTAGCCACCAGGTCAGCAGTTCAGACCCACCAGTCAGTCCTTGGAATTGCCATGGTAAAGATTTATAGTCTTGGAGCCCCGACTACAAGTTGGAATCAACTTGATAGCAGTGGGATAGGAATCTACGAGACATTCCAGCAGAGAGGCTGAACTGGCTGTAGGATTTATGGCGTAGGGTTCAGACAAGGTCTGAAGGAGGGAAATAAATTTGATCGTCATTAGCAAATGAGTGAAATTCAAAACATAGGCGTAGCTGAGGTCATTTAGAAAGAAATGTAAACTGAGATGGGGAGGTGGCCCGGGACAAAGTCCTGAGGGCGCCCACAGTTAAAATTAAGAGGAAAACTCCCCCAGAGGAGGTGAAGAGGGATCGGTCAGACAGCGAAGCAGGAACAACAAGCAAAGCACAGCTTTTGAAAGATGTTATAAAGCACATTGCGTGAACGCGGAGGAAGTGCCGAGTGTCGTGGACTGCTGCCGAGAGGGCAAGAAAGAGGAATTCTGAAAAGCGTCTCTTGGATTAAACAAAGGGAGCGTGATGGATAGCCTAGCTGATAAAGATTGGAACTTTTGTTTTCATTAAATTTTGTTTATTTTGTTTTTGCTGGGAATGTTCACAGCTAACCATGAAACAAGTCAACAGCGTCCACGTGTACAATCTAGTGGTGGTGACGCCATTCTTGGAGTTTGGTAGCCAATCTCACCCTCCTTGTCTGAATTGTTCTTCCCATATTAACATAAACTCATTGTCCCCTCTGGTTCCTATCTCATCTCTCAGTTGCTGCTGCCAATTTGATCCCATTGAGATAGTGAAGATGGAAGCATTTTGAAAAGCAACGTCAATCAGTCAGAGAGTCAACAAGTATTGATTGAGTATGAATCTGTGCCAACCCATTTCTGATCACTGTAAATACAAAGGGGACACAACAGGCAGGGCCCGGCTCCCCAGTAGCCTGCATTCTCATGAAAATGAGGCAAGAACAGGCTTGGCTACTGTTATGGATGGAATCGATTAATATTTTTACCAAAAAGATATGGTATCCTAACCCCTGTACCAGTGGTTACATTTGTAAATGGGCTTCCCCTGTTGTGCTAATGAGATGCGATCGGTCTATGATGTACTTTTTAACTCACTCTCTTTTGAGCTATAAAAGGAGCAGATAAAGGGAGTAGAGATGGGGAAGAAAGATGTCAAGCCAGGTAAGGATCGCCCAGAAGCAAAAGCTCAGAGACAAAGACTTTCCTCTAAGAGTTCACAAACAATAAAAGTCCTCCCCTAGAGCTAGTGCTCTGAATTTGAACTTCTAGTCTCCTAAACTTTAAGAAAATAAGTTTCTGTTTATTAAAGTCACCATTTGTGGTCAGCAGTTCTAAACCACCAGACGCTCCGTGGGAGAAAGATGGGGCTTTCTACTCCCATAAAGAATCACTGTCTTGGAAACTCATGGGGCCATTCTATCCTATCCTATAGTGTCTCTATGAGTTGGAATCAACTCAAAGGCAATGATACATATATATATATATGTGCAGCCCCCCCAAATGGTTTGTTTGTTTTTGCAAAGCTCTGTATTTAATTTTTTTTACAAAACAATCTTATCACCTTCAAAGTACTCTCCATTACACTTAATACATTTGTCAAACCTGTAATTCCATTCTTGGAAAACTTTTTCAAACTCATCTGTTTGGATAACTGAAAGCACCTGCCTCATTTCTTTTCCTTCACCCCCTCTACATCATCAAACCGCCATCCTTTCATGCTCCTCTTCATTCTCAGAAACTAAAACAAGTCACACGGAGCAAGGTCAGATGAGCAAGGTGCATGGGGCAAGAGAGGCATGCTGGGTTTTGCCAACAGCCGCTGCCTTGAGATGAACAGGTGCATTGTCACGGTGGCAAAACCACTCCCCCGTCTGCCACAAATCAGGCCTTTTTTTGTCGCACCCTGTTACACTATCTTTTCAGAACCTCTAAATAGAAAGCTTAATTAACAGTCTGACCTGGTGGAGTGAACTCCAAATGCACTATCCCCCCCTCACATCAGCTAAGCGTTTTCCAATTTGAGGGGAGTACCCTCTCAATGTGTTTGATTGCTTGTGTGTATTTATGTATATACACACATACACATATATAAATGTATATCAAGAAAGTGGCTTACACAGTTGCAGAGGTGACTAAACCCAATCTGGTCCAAGTCTGTGTGTCCGATGTTAAGCAGAGGCTTTTCCTACCTTGTGCAGCTGCCGGAGGCTGGAGAACCACGGAGCAGGAAAACAAATGAGGGCGCAGGAGGATGAAGCAGGAGGACTGCAGTTGTTAAGTGCAAAGACGGATCCGCAAGTCCGATGTTGGTCTCTGGTGGCTCCCTGGGTCAGCACGCAATACGGCAGGGCACTAGTACTCCTAGAGTTGGTAAGTAATATGGCAAGCCATTATCTCAAGTGCAAGGAACCAGAAGTAGTAGATTCAACAGGTACAGACTCTACACCAATGAGGAAAGAGAGGGGAAAGTGCCCGGGTCCATGCTGTTGTCAGGGGCTACTGCGTTGGTTCGATCCCATGCACAGCAGAATGAAACAGTGCGCGGTCCTGTGTTATCCTTACAGTGGTTCCCATGCTTGCCCATTGTGGCAGCCACTGTGCTGATCCATCTTGTTGAGAGCCCTCTTTTTCGCTGCCCACCTCCCACCCCTACCACTTGCCCAAGCATGATGTCCCTTCCCAGGGACTGGTCTCTCCTGATAATAGGTCCCAAGTATTTAAGACAAAGTCTTTCCATATTTGTCTCTAAGGAGCACTCTGGACATACTTCTTGCAAGATAGATCTGTTTGTCTTTTTGACAGTCCATGGGACTTTTAATATTCTTTGCCACACTTCAAATGCATCCGTTCTTCTTCCATAGTGCCTATTGATGGATGTGAAGCAGGCCACACACCAACGAGACATCAGACTGCAAGGAGTAAGGGGTTGCGCTCCACCCTAATCTTCCCACAACTCCTTGCTACACAAGACAGATCCCATCCTGGAGTTGGCTACATTATGTTAGGTCACAGTAAGGCCCTACTGTCAAACTCCCGAGGAGCCTGGCCCAGCCACGTTAACACAACCCCTGACTACCGCACTCAGAAAAGCGGGTTGGAGCTCAGCAGGGAGATTGAGCTCTCGTGGTCGTGGGTGCTGAGTTCACTGGCCATGCCGCCCCCCCTCAATGCCGCCATGCCGCTCCCTCAATGCCACAAGGAATCGGGAAGCTGAGCCCTCACAGGCACTCGCTGGTGGTCATGGAAGGTCCTGACTCTCAAGCTGGCTAATCAACCCAGGGAGGCACTGATTTCCTTCCTGGGTTGAGTTAACCACTTCCCGGAAGCATATCCCAGAGACAGTTCAGATGCAGGAGCAGTGCCCCAGACATTCCACAAGCTCAATGTTCCCTAGGATGCGAACAAGGCAGGGACGTGGCCGCCAGCACACCAGACGGAATGAGGCCAGACTCAGGCTGCTGCCGGCTTCTGCTACTAACTCGCTGTGTGACGTGAGGCAACACTTTTGATCTATTTCGGTTCAGTTTTCTCCGCAGTTGAATACGAGGGAGCCTAGACAATCTATACGGCCCACTCAGAGCTAGCCTGTAGGATTCTGTCACCCGAGAAGTAAATGAATTGTGGGGGGGAAGTTGCTGAGGCTCCGGGTCCCCTCCAGGGCCACGCTGGGTGCTCACTGCATCTGAGCCTCTCCATCCCCAGCTGTTCCTCCTCTCTCACTCTAGCTGCAAATTGGTTCCTCTGATGGATACGACCTGCCCAAATCACTCAGAAGATGGCTGGAGAAAAAAGCAATTAAATGCTTTCTTAATTGTGGGATGGCAAGAGGTTAATGAGTTACTATAAAAACCAGTCCCTGCCATCTGGTGGCTGTCACCAAAGCCCGCATGCAGGGAGCGATCCCAATCTGTAAGACGCAGCAACAGGATCGCTCTGAGACGGGAGAGACGACAGGGACGTGGACGCTGAGGCGGGGCCCCAGGGCTCCAGGACGTGCCCAGCAGGTGTCCAGACGTCCTACTCTGCAGGGGGTGCTCGAAACCAAGCTGGAGGAAGATCCGGCAGGGAGCCAACATAAGGCACTCGTTAAGCACTGTTTGTCTCTGGGGTCTGTTTCGAGGGGGACAGCCACTCTGCTCCGTGAAAGCCAGGCAGAGAGAAAGCAAAGCGACAGATGGTGAGAGAGGCAGCTCACGGCCGAGAGAGGGACAGAAAGGAGACAGACAGAGGCTGGGAGTGGTCAGCCCTGTGAAAAGAAGTAGCAGTGAGCTAACCTGGCAGAAGAGAGTCCAAAGGACAAGGGACAAGAACCGAAATACCAGGAGATGACCAGAGACCGGCAGAGCTGGGCGGCGGACATGAAACGCGAACAAAAAGTCAGGTCGTTTTCCAGAAGGGAGGAGAGTGAAGAACTCTGGTGGGTTGTGCTTTGTTCTGTGCAAACGTTGCTATGGGTTGGTTTGTGTTCCCACAAAGCATGCACTGCGTACCCCAACGTCTCCACCTGCGGCTATCATCCCCTTTGGGGAGGGATTGTGTTAAAGTGTGGGGATTCGTACAGGGCATCTCCTGAGTCCACCTCCTTTGAGACGTGGAGAGTAAGCACGCCCGTAGAAACACCGATGGGGAAGAAAGACGCTGAACCACACAGAGATCACCCAGAATTAGAAGCTCAAGGGAGACCAGGACTTTCTTCCAAGTGCTCACTTCCCCAAGATTCTGGAAGTTTCCTCTCCCCAAGCAGGTTGCAACTGGCCACAAGAGTGATATAGCAACCTGTTTCCGGTAAGAGAATTGGCTCTTCCTGTGCTCGATCTGAAATCCCTGGTTGCAAACGTTTGGCTGCTTCACTGTAGGGCAGTAAACTCGAGACTCCCCAGAGACACTTCAAAAAAAAAAAGGCCTGTTGACCTGCTTCTGGAGATTCAGACACTGAAACACGATGGAGACACGACGGCAACTGGGAGATCCTCAGTATTGCCCCCTCCCCATCCCTGCTGCCCACCTTTGAGGACTACGGGAGTTTGCTCCTGCAGGTGGCCATCTTAAAAAAAAAAAAAAAGACTATGACGCAGGGCAAACAAGCATAGATGTACCTCTGGAAGGTTCTAGGAGCTCCATTTGTCACATTATCCTGAGTCCTTGCATTTCCTTCTCCAGTAAGTCCACGTGTCCCCAGACTCCGGACCTCTCTGGTTAGGGTTGTCAGCTGCCTGGAGGGGGGTCATCCGGACTCATCGTGACCCTGTGTACAACGGAATGAAACACCGCCCAGCCCGGCACCATGCGCTCCACTTGTGGATCCATTCGTCAGGGGTTTGTTTTCTTTATGCTGAGCCGGAATCCACACTGAAGCCTTTGATCTTCCTCAGTAAGTGCTTCAAGGCCTCTTCACTGGCAGCTAGCAAGCCAAGTCCTGTCATCTGCATATCACCCGTTGTTAATGCGCCTTCCTGCAGCCCTGCCGTGTTCTGCTTCATCTCCTCCGGTTTCTTGGATTATTTGCTCAACGCGCAGAAACCAGGCAGTATTCTCGTGTTCTGTTCAAACAACTGCCTTCCAATCTGCACATAGGACCGGCGTGAGCAGAATGAAGTGCTCTGGGGTGCGCCTTCTTCACAATGTGACCCATCGTAGATCGAGGACCAGAGAAAGGCGACCTCCCAACAACCCATCCATTGCACTCGGGGCTAGAGAACTTCTAAAACGTGAACGATGGATTGCTGGGGTTATAGTCTAAGATGAATTTTGAAATCCCTTGTCTATAGTTTCTGTCCAATTAGCACAAGGGCTGACGGACTATAATGGTCTCTTTTATTCCCAACAATTAGGTTATAGGTGGCTGATTCCACCTACCCAGCTGGGCACAGGTCACTCCAAGACTCTCAGCAGAGGTGTGCCAGGTGTTTGAATGGCTTCCCGATGTCTGATGTCAGTAGTGCCCAGGGTCCAGCAGCTGTGTCGCGGCAGTATCAGCGGGGACGTCCAGCGTGCAGTCGGGCATCAATAAGAGGGTCTGACCTGGCTCTGGAGTCTGCTTTTGCCTGTCATTCTGTCCTTTGTCCCTGTCCCTTTTGAAGGTCGCGATGTCGCTCTCCGTGGTATTTCTATGAGCCACTTAATAGCTTCCCAAGAAGAGCTTTTCTGCTTCAAAAGAGCGGGCCCACATGAATGAGAAGACCCTGAAACCCAGGCCAAACACAGAGGTTGAAACATAAAGTGTATTATGAGCCATTCGACAGTGTGTACATTCTGATTACAAATCAAAACACATGGCTCAAAGCAGATCGGGTCAAAAGAGACTTACAAAGAGATGAGGACCGAGAAGATCAACCGTTGGAGGCCCCACATGATTGACTGGCCCTGGCTCCTCTCCTTTCTCTCTCACAAGGAGGTCTCTGGCCTCCCACCAACCTGCAGCCAAGACATCTGTTGAAATTTAAATTAAGTGAATCTGGCTTCAAATAAAGAGCTCTGATGATATAAAGACTGACGTGTTGATCTTCTCATCACCGGGTCAGCAGCTCAAAACCACCAGCGGCTCCTTGGGAGAGAGATGAGACTTTCTCCTCCCATCGAGATTTACAGTCTCAGAGAAGCCCGGGGGCAGTGCTCCTTGGGTCTGTAGGAGGGGTAGGAGTCAAAATTGACTCAACGGCAGAGAGTTTGGCTTCAATGTTGATTGGTTGTTTGGTTTGTGTGTTTCAGCGTCAAGCAGCAAAAGAAATAGCAGCTCTGAGTGATGAGGTCAGCTGGCAAGATCTGTTTGGCGTCAGGACTTTTTTTTTCCCCCACAATTTTTTTACAAACCTTAAAATCAAAGTAAGAGGCCTGATTCTGTACTTCAACGATGCTCTACTTCTTGGAATTACATCCTGGGCATAGTTTCTGCTATCTCCCACCTGCGCCTCGGCCATCCTCCCTTCTCCCAGTCATGCTCCTGGAGGCCCAGAAATTCAGGCCCTGTTTTGATCCCAGGGCTTTAGACTGACCTCTTGGGCTGGAGCTCATTGTGTTCCACCAGGAACCACCCTCCTTCTATTATTGCTCCCCCTGCGCGCGCGCGCACGCACGCACGCACGCACGCGCACACACACACAAATCTGTTCCATTCTGCCCTTTCCAAAAGGCCTTGCTGAGGCATTCCTCCAGCTCCTGGGCTGCTTTCAGGCATAGCCCTCCTCACCCCCAACTGCAGGGACCAGAAGGGGGTTGCTACGGCGACAGAGCGCTGGGCTCAGCCACCAGGAGCTGAGCTGTTACATGCAGGCAGATCAGACGCCACAGCAGAAGCTGAGCCTGCAAGTGTCAATCGGGTCAAAAGAGCACCCCCGACTCTGGACCCAAGTTTTTCTTCAACTTATAATTCTCGAGGAGTCACAGTCACCCAGGTGGGCATGCCCAGCTGTTTGATGCCCCTGGAAGCCTTGTGAGCCATCACCCACCTTTCTTCTTCAAAGCCAGATGGGTATTCTTCCGTCACCCAGAGTGCTCAGCAGGTCACGCCGATGTCACTCCAAGGGAAGGGATCAGAGGAAAGAGTCCGGCGGCCCGACCGTGAACATGCAGTGAATTTTAGGAAGATAACTCAAAAGCCAAATGTAAGCAAATACAGGATCCCAGGGATCGCCCTGTGTACAAGCATGCCAGAGGGCCCAGGGGAAAGGACCAGCCTTTGCTGGGAGACCCCAGTCCAGCATCCTGGGGTCAGTTTCTAC
The DNA here is from genome assembly GCF_000313985.2 of Echinops telfairi. NCBI lineage: Eukaryota > Metazoa > Chordata > Mammalia > Afrosoricida > Tenrecidae > Echinops > Echinops telfairi. Next base: position 5,808,400 of record NW_022111379.1, read on the forward strand.
AGCCGATTGCAACTCATCCGAAAGCTAGGTGGACACTCAGTCTGGGCAGCTGTCTGCACAGCTCCCTCCTGGACATCCTCAGGGGAGGCAGCTCAGGACTTGGCTCTGGAATAAGAAGACCTGGGGTTTGAATCCTGGCTTCGCTGCTGGCGGGTACCACTTGCTGCAAAATACTTCTATTCCAATGGGAATAATAAAAGTGCCTATTCACAGAGTGCTTGGGAGGATTAGCTAAGTCCATCCATCTGAAAGGCACCTTGGTGGTACAATGGGTTAAGTACTGGGCTACTAGCTACAGAGTTGGAGGTTCAATCCCACCCCCACCCCCAGCTTCTCTGAGGGGAAAGGACCAGGTTGTGTGCTCCTGTAAAGATGTAACGTCTCAGAAACCGTATGCAGCAGCTTCGTCCTAAAAGAATGACTAACACAATGTTTGACCTAGGGTTATCAATCAGCCAATAAAGTTCGGCGGTTATTATTATGATTCACGATACTGGGACCCACAATAAAACCTCAAGGAAGCAGCAGTCGGGAAATAAATAAGGCTTGATAGATGTTGGGAAATTTTGCTGCAAAAGACCTGATTAAAGTGTCCAAAAGCAAAGAGTCCTCTTTGAGAACTAAAGTGTGACTGATCCAAGCCACAGCCTCTTCAAAATCCTCATATGCAGGTGAAAATTGGACAGTGAATAAGAAAGATCAAAGAAGAATTGATACCCTTTTGTTCTGGTATCGGCGACGAATATTGAATTTACCATGAACTGCCAGAAGAAGGGGGTGGGAACTGTCTTGGGAGTACAGCCAGCATGCTCCTCAGAAGACAGGATGGTCACGCTTGTCTCACACACTCTGCACATCTTATCAGGAGGGGACCACTCCCTGGAGAAGACATCATGCTGGATAAATTAGGGGCTCAGCCAAAAATGAGATTGATTCACACAAACATAGATTGACTGACACAATGAGATTGATTGACACAAGATAGATTGACCAAAAAATGAGATTGATTGACACAAAGATAGATTGACACCATGGCTCCAACACGGTCAAACAACAGCGAGGATGGAGGACCCCAGGTTCTGCTGTGCAGAGAACCACTATGGTTGGGCACTGACCCCTGAGCACCCAGCAACAGCCAAGCATTTACTGATGAAGTGGCCTGAATGCCCAGTCAAACCTCTTTGACTCCCCATCTATCATGGTCAAGAGCATTTACTTCCAATTCTTCCCAAGAAGGACTTATCCCAAAGCACAAAAGGAAGGAGATTCGTCCTTTGCACATTCATTCATTCCCCCAGCAAACCCCTTGTGCCAGGCCCAGTCTAGGCCTTGCAGATATAGATACAGATACCAGTGCGTCGGACCTGCCCTGCTAGTTTCCCAGCCTCAGGGTTCCCCCAGTACTAGCTTCCTCATCAATGGCCACACCCCTCGGTGCCAGGTCTAAGGCACAGGGCCAGGGGGGCATTGGCAGGGCAAGATTACTGAATGTGCAGGGTCATCACAGACTTCCTGGTGCTTACTTATTAATAATGATTGTATCCTTTTCTGCCATGTCAATGATTCTCCCTCTGGGCCCAGCTGGCATCTGTTTCTCTGCCCAGCTCACAGCACTGTTCAACAGAATCCAAGGTGTTCTTTTGTTGTTGTTGTTGTTGTTTATTTTCAAGTATAAAATTCCTGCCAGAGTTAGAGGCCCCAGTAAGAAAGGTAACTACGGGCTTACTTGTGTTGGGTAAGCTGGTCCATAGCCTAGCTCATTGAGTAATGCCCACCTGGGGACTAGGCCAGAAGTCCTGCCAACGGCTCTCTTCCAGGCACCTGCCCAGAGGGGCACCTTGTTCTGAGTCACACAACAGAGCCATGTAAGCCATGTCCCCTGACAGTACAGTGTACACTGTTCACTCAACAGAAGGCAAAATGCCCCCAGAGCCCACATGCTATTTAACATGGACATCTTATTTCTTCAGCCACAGGCTACCCAGGTCTGGCAGTTACAGAAGCTCCTGTCAACTTGCAAAGGGGTGGAATCTAGCCTGCCAATCAGATAAGTAGCTCACGGAGATAAGTAGCTCACGGGAGGCTAGATACAGGCACACTCTCTACTATGTCTTCCTGCTGACAAGATACATGGGGCTACCCTAGAGCCCTGGAGCAGGGGGAGCCACATGGAGGCCCATGCCAGCACTAAGATGCTTCCACTGCCACTGGATCCACTAGACTTTCCATCCATTGGCCTATGATCTTCCTGCATTTGGTGTCATTGCATGGTTTGCATGCATCTGAAGAGGAATTTATAGATTGGTATCGGACATATGGACTAATATTGGACCTATGGGCTTGACCTGGACTGGGCTGGGATGTTTTCTTAATATTCAATGACTCTTTAATGAAAGTTATTTCTTATGCACATCTAAGTCTCCTGGATTCGTTTTTCTAGTCCAGCTGGACTAACGTACCATGTGAGAGCAACTCTCAGATCCTCTGTGATTTCTCCCTCCTGCTCTGGTCCCACAGCCCCTTCTAAAGACCCTTACCAAAGACCACTGCTCCACCTTCCTTATCCCTAGTTCCCCTCCACCTTCTCTGATCCCCAGAGAACTGATGTTCTACCAGGTGGCCCCCCTCATCCCAGGCTCGCATCCCAGCCGGAAGCTGCTCTACTACAGGTGTGGGGACAGTGCCCATTTATCCATCCCCAGGTCCATGGTTCTCCCACTGGACAATCCTCTCTCAGCTCACAGGAGGCTCCGGAAAGCCCTCCATAGTCTTTTACGGAGCTCAGCCAGCTTGCAACGATCCTAACTCGGATGACAGCAAGCCTGGGCGCTGCTTCCATTCTCCTAGCCTACCCACTCAAAACTCACTCACTGCAGTCAAGCTGATTCTGACCCACAGTGACCCTCCGGTCCAGAGCAGAACTGCCCCTGCAAGCTTCATGGATGTAGAAAGCACCCCCTTCCTCCCGCAGCCTAACTTACTAGTTGGGTCCCTTGGGACAAGTGACCTGCCCTGAACTTGGCTTCCTCCTCTGAAAAGCAAGCCGGGTTCTGCAAGGTTGCGGCTGAGGCATGGTTCTGGGGCAGAGGAGATCAGGGCCCCATGGGGTTGCCAATGGCTGGTTTTTCAGAAGTAGCTCTCCAGACCTCTCTTCTGAAGTGCCTCTGAATGGACTCCAACCTCCAACCTTGGATGAACAGCCAAGCGAGGTAACCATGGATACCACACAGGGACACCGCTCAACTCTGAAATAGAAGGCTGACCACAAAACCTACTCAAAAAGTCACGAGAAAGAAAAGGTATAGCATATGGGAGGACATGTCCAACAGCGCCGCTCCCAGAGCTCCTGTGGATGCAGGCACCAGTCTACGGCACAGCCAACACGCTGACACCATCTCTGTGCTCCGGGGGTGGCTGCAGACAGGTTTCTTAGCCACGCTCTTGTTTGCGTTTCATGAGATGCCTTCAAGAAAAGGTCCTAAGAGAACAGTGGCTTCCAGGGGGGGCTCCACGCAACCAGTGCCCCTCAAGGCAGAGGGGTCTGCTCAGAAGGTTATGGCAACCGATTTGGAGGACACCCGAGGGGTCATCCGGATCTGTTTTCCTGAAGGACACAGGATTATCAGGGGAGCTTACCATGCACCATTTTAAAAAAATCATTTTGGGGGGGCTCGTACAACTCTTCTCACAATCCATCCATCCAGCCATTCTGTCAAGCACGTTTGTACATTTGTTGCCATCATCATTCTCAACACATTTGCTTTCTCCTTGAGCCCTTGGCATCAGCTCCTCATGTTATCATGCAACATTTTTAAGAAAATGAAAAGCTGCATTGGTGAGAAAAGTGGCCAGGAACATTATGCCAAGCAATTTTTCCCATCATGCCAATGTACACCAGCGTTGCCAGGACTGTCTCTAGGGGCCTTGCCTTGGGAAGCCTTGCCCCGCCCACCCACAGCCCTGAGCTTGCCCCTCTGGGCTTCTATTTGTTCTCTAAATTCAAAGACCATTTCAAAGGAACACAACTTGAGTCCCTGGAGAACGTCCCACTTGTTGTTTTAATCTGGTGTAAATCAGGGAGTACAGAACCCAAGGAGGACATGGCTAGGGAGATGGAAACATTGCCTTCAGACCTGTCAGACCCAGCCAGAGGGGAGATCCTCGGACGCCAAGGAACACCGGCGCCCCACTTGGGATCTGTGTTGAATCCACGGGCAGCGCTTGACACATGGTACCCCATCCATCTCTTCACCTTCATTCCTCCTCCCAAGCCTGTGATTTACCAGATCCACCAAACCCACCCGGCACGCAGCAGATTCCAAGGATCTCGTAGCTCAAGCGAATTTGCCAGCCACCGTTCCCCATCATGCTGGGGAGGAAGGGCAAGCTCCCCTCGGCCCCTGCTCAGGGAGCTTTCCAGTAAGGGGAGCCTCTTCTGCTGGGTCTAGAATAGCGAGTGGAGTCTGAACTGTCAGGGTTGGGATCAAAGAGGAGAGCGTGGAGTTTTATGGCCAGGAACTCATTTCACCAGAGAATGAGAAGCAGATGTAGCCGCCCCCTTCCCGCGGCGCACCCTTCCCCTGACCCCAGCGGTATGGGGATGGGGGTGGGCAACGGGCCCAGGGACACACTGAACCCAAGCACAGGAGGAAGCACTTTGTCACCTGTCAGGCACTGCATCCCTGTGACTGGTTAGAATGGTTCCCTTCCTCCCCACTCCCCAGAAACACAGGCCTTGGGGAGCGAGGGCTGGAACCCTACCTGGCCTTGAGTCTGCTTCTCCTCGGGGTGATGGGCATGCCGGCGGAGGGCCTGCCAGATGTGGGGCCCTCAACACCCCAGCCCTTTTTGCTACAGGGCCAGCCAGAGGGCTTGAACTCTTTCTCAGCATGAGCACGCTGGAGACTTGGGACCAGATATGTCTGTGTTTGGAATCCCCAGTTGGGACAGACCATTCAAACTCCACTGCAAGCTGAAAGGTTGGGGTGTGAACAACCCCAGGGGCCCCTCAGAAGAAAGGTTTGGAGATCTATCTGCATCTGAAAGGCCAAGTTCAACGAGCGAGGCAGGTTTCCCCCAGTCAGAATGGGCTCGGCAGAAACTGGCCACAACCATTCTGTGCATTGTGGGATATTCAGCAGCCTCCCTGACCTCTACCCACCACCTGGCAGCAGCACCCCATCACAGGCAATCATCACCAACTGTCGTCTGAGGAGCAAACTTGTCCCTGGCTGGGAACCGGTTGTCTAGACCTTGTGCAAGCTCTTGACCTTGGCGTACTTGCTCCACCACACCTCTGCTACGCCTGGCCTGGCCTGGCGCGCTCAGGTCTGGCTGAAGGGCCCCTGACTACGTGTAACTTGTACGGGACAGTTCACGGAACTCTTTCTGCCTGTCGTCCCTAGAGTTCATTGACAGTCTGGTGACCCTGAGACTCTGGCCACCAAGGAGTAGACCCGGATCTCGGACCAAGTCTTCCGCCCTGTGACACTATCTGGTGGCCTTAGGGTTTTTAGCCACGGAGGGACTAGCCAGCCCTGAGTAGGTTTGCCCTCTGGGCTTGGCGGCTGGCGGAGGCAGACCTGAAAACGGGAAAGGAGAGAGAGAAATACGTGCAAAACAGAGCCGAAGGCACCAGCTGCCCACAACAGACTAGATCGGGTCTCCTGTCAGCTCTCTGGATCTCGTTTTTCTGCAATGACAAGATTGTTCTTTTAAAGCCTTTATTCAAAGTCACTTATTTGTTTCTAAATAGTAGGGAAGGAGAGTCCTGTTTTCTACGCTGAGATCGTGGTTTCTGGTGTAAACCCATGGATAGGATTCCTCAAGGATCCATGTTTGTCATCGATGGAGCCGTGTTTATTTCTTTCAAGTCAGGCGGGCATTGGTAATAAAAACTTAAATTAAAATACAAACAGAAGGGAACTGAGCAGCTGGTTTTATTTTTCTAAGCCCATCACTTTGGGGAAAGAAAATAAAGACATACACCTATTTGCACGGCCCCTTCTGCCGCCTCCACCACATGAGCCGCCGTCACCGGATTCTTGTCCATACCGACGGGGATGAGAACACACCTCTAAATGCTCTCGCTCGCTCCATTCATATATGTGGCTCTAGATAGTAAAGGGGCCGTGAACAAGGTGAGCCCTCAGCAAGATGAACTGATACTGTGGCTACAGCAACGGGCTCACAGATAAGGACAATTGTGAGAATGGTTTAGGAAGAGCCACCAGGGTTCCTTAATGTCTAATACAACTATAATGTCTAATATAGATATATATTTACATAGATAGCCATGTCAGCATTGAGCTACTAACTGCAAGGTTAATGGCTCAGACCCACCAGCTACTCCACAGGAGGAAAACGAGGCTGCCTGCTCCGGGAAAGACTGAGAGTCTTGGAAACCCTATGTGGGCTCGCTGGGCGCAGAATTGATGTACTCAATGAAGGCAGTGGGTCTGGTCTGGGTTGGCTACAGACCACTGTTTAAGTTGCCATTGAACGGAGTCCAACTCGTGGCGATCCCACGTGCATCACAGAAGAGTTGCCAATGGCTGAGACCTTTCGGACGCTGACCTCCAGGCATTTCCTCCGGGACACCTCTGGGTGGGCTCCAAACTGAGCCTGTGCACCATGTGTCCCACCCAAGGGCTCCATTCTATACAAAGCCATGG
>NW_022111379.1:5817408-5829349 GCF_000313985.2 Echinops telfairi
GTCCAACATTAACCCATATGTCCAACACCAATCCACAAAGTCCTACTCCATCTCACAAAATAGACTCAATGATGCAGACTGCAGGAGGAAAGCCAAGGCAGTGAGCGTGTAAGCATCTCACACTGGCAGGGGTCTCCACACGGTTGCTCCAGCACCCAGGGCTGCATTGGGCTAGGCATGTGGCTTCTCCTCGGGGATGTCTTGCAGAACTTGAGCCTGGCCAACTGAAGCAGGGAACTGGCTAAGGCAGCTGCACCCTGGTGCGACCATCACAAAGCAAGAGACCGGAGAACTAGAAAGGCGAGGCTCACTGAGCCACTTATCCCTCTGTACTTCAATTAACCCCACGTGTTTATCAGCCAGCTTGGCTCAATAAACTAACTACCTCACCACTATACCACCAGAGCTCCATGAAGATGTATATCTTTTTTTTAAAATGGTCTCTGTAGCCATGTGTATGGAGAGAGAGAGAGAAAGAGAGAGCTGGCCATTGGTCCTGAGATTTTGTCACCTTGGACTGGTTGGGGTGAGCATTTTCAGGAGCATGGATCTTCACCAGGTCCCTGCTGGAATGGCGTAGCAAGTGCCCCTGTATTTCTCTGTGGCTGCCGTCCCTGTGTCCACGTGTCTGTGTGGCGCCTTCCACAGTGGTTTGGGTTTACTTGAATTTTTTAGGTGGTGCCATTGGTGAGACGTTTCCTTTGTGTCTTCAGGGTTTGGTGCCGAACTTCGTAAGGACGTCCCCGTTCACGTAGGTGACTTTGCGTCACCCTCTCATTCGAGTGCTTTTGCTTCTCCTGGGCCGACCCGAGCCTGTTGAGGGTAAGTTGCTGGGCAGCTTGAGAGGCGCTGGTGTTGAGGACCACGGAGCCCTCCTCAGCCCGTGGCCACCCCGTGAGACAGGTAGGCCTGCCCCAGGGGTTTTCTTGGCTGTCATCTTTCCAGAATAGATCATCATGTCTTTCTCCTAAAGAGTCCGTGGGTGGATTTGAACCACCCACCTTTTGCTTAACTGACAAGTGATTAAGTGTTGTGCCACCAGGCCTCTATGGCACGAGGTGGCCATCTCATGTATGATCTCTTTGTACAGATGGATAGCTCGATCTGTCTTTACCTCCAAATGACCCTGGACTGGAGTCCATTTAACTGGCAACCACAGGGGCTGGGAAGGGAGCTGATGGTCTCCCTCTGCTCTGCGCCCCCTCCCCTCACCCCCTTGTGTCTGTTCCTTCCAGCGACAGCAGGTGTCAGTGAGTTGTGCCCTCCACTCAGAGGGCAGGAGACGGAGGCGTGAGTGCGGGCTCTGCCGAAGGAGCCGTGAACGCTCCATCACTTGAACATAGCATGACAGGAATGGTCAGAGCCTGAGCTATCGTAGCCCGGGGACCACGGTGACTTACGTACCCAGAGAAATCATTTTCCTGGAAGATGCATTGTAGGCAGTGTGGAGGCTCGGGTGACCTTTATATCATCTGGTCCCAGGTTTCTCTGGATTTACACTGGCTGCCTTCCCACAATAGGAAGAAATCTAATTACCGGTGGAATAACTTACAGGTAAGGGGACTTCCAGGGCACACTCAACCTGGCTGTAAATTTTCACAACTGAGACCCGAGGAAAGTGTACTAGAGTTCAGATGGGGCACCGGGCAGCTCCTGGGGTGGGGTGGGGACACCCCAGCTACGCAGGCATGGCAGGAGAGCAAGTGGACTGGCCATCAAAATGCCCATGTTCCTCATCTCCTCGTGACTGCCAAGATGCCCTTGTTATCACTTCCAAAGGCTCCAACCTCACTGCCATTGAGTGGATGCTGGCTCACAGTGACCCTAAGGGACAGGGTAGAACTGCCCCTGTGGGTTTCTGAGGCTGTAAATCTTTACAGGAGCAGAAAACTTCATCTTTCTTCTGTGAGAGGCAAGTCATTTTGAACGACTGACCTTGCAGTTAGCAATCCAAAGTGCAACCCAAATAGTACCCTGGCTCACAGCAACTCCATGTGCAAGAGAGCAAAACGTTGCCCAGTCCTATGCCACCCCCATTATAGATTGTGCGAGGTGCCATTGAGATCAATAGGATTATCCCTGGCTGATATCAGTTCTAAAGTAGACTGCCAGCCTCTCTTCCTAGTCTATCCCAGTCTGGAAGCTCTGCTGAAATCCGCCCAGCGGTATAGCAACATGTAAATCTCTATGACAGTTTGTCCAAGAGCCACGCTAGATTTTCCCTCGTGGAAAGCAAGAACTGGACCACTGCACCCACTCCCCGCTCACCCCCAAATACTAACCTCCTCAACTGGAGACAGTGCTATGGGTGCTACCCATACCCCAGTTGGCTATGGCTTGTCCTTCCCTTAGGTGACACACACACACACACACACACACACACACACACACACGCAGTGAGCTCTTCCCTGGGCCATGCAGCTGTGGACACTGCTGCAAGGCTCCTAGGGTGTCCCAAAGTGGGCAACCCCACCCCCTGGGGGTGCTGGAATGATGGGGGGTGGCTGCAAAAGCAGATACCTACACTTCAACTTGGATTAGGGGCTATAGTACAAATGTTTTTCATTGCCAGGGGCTGCTGAGTGATTTTCCCCCCCTCTGCAAAGGGAGCTGAGGAGGGAGGAGAAAGCAGGTGTGTCTATACCATTAGCAGTGGCCATGGCCAGAGTTAAAGGGCCCGTGCACCATATGTTAGCCCTGGGGCATACATGTTACATGCTCAGCTGCTAACTGTAAGGTTGGGAGAAAGACCTGGAGCCCAGAAAGCCCTCTGGGGCAGTTCTACTCGGCCACATAGGGCGGATGTGAGTCAAATCAACCTGATGGCAGTTAACAACAAATGCATCCCTGTAACGAGCACTTTCCAGATAAAGAGTGGCTGCTTCTATGTGACTGAATGTCTTACAAATATCAAAGAGGAGCAAGTTTGCTCACGACTGCAGCTGTCTGGGCTCCATGGATGGGCTGGTGATATTTGGATGAGTCATAAAGAGATCCAGAATTCACGTACGATTTTGTCTTTATTTCTTAAGATCCTTTACCTTCCTGTTAGCAAAAAATTTCCAACTTCGTTAATGTTTACAAAATGTTATTCTATTGACAATTATTATCCAGGAATTAGGAAATAAAATGTAATTATATACACAGGGAACACATTATGACCCTACTTTCATTTTTCAAAAACACGCGCTCGCTCGCTCACTGCCAGGGGGTCGATTCTGAGCCGTAGAGACCCCACAGGACGGGACAGGGCGGGTCACAAGCTTCGGGCTTGTGAGGCGGTCACTCTGTCTGGGGACAGGAGTACCTTGTCTTTCTTCCAAGGAGTAGCTAGCTGTTGGGTGCACACGGCCAACCTGGTGATTAGGAGCCCAACTCGTAACCTAGGACACCCCCAGGACCCCCACGTATATACTCACAGATATGAGAAAACAGGGAAAATGCACATTCTGATTGAAATATAATTGTATTGCCTTTTGTTCTAAAATATTCAAGATTACCCGTGAACACGAAAGAGCAAACTATAAGTCATGACAGGTGACCAGCAAGGGTTACATCAACAGAACTTAGATAAAGCTGAAACTTTTCAACTAGATTTTCCTGGAAAGGTAAGTGCTTAAATACTATTAAACATTTTCATCAAAAGGATATCACTTCCAACCCTAGCATGCGATGCTCATCTGGTTGCTCATGTAAAGAATCACACAGCACACACGTGATAGCTAGACTTGTATATGTGCAAAACTAAGCGTACCATGAATCTCTTACTATTGTCAAATATGCGATGGCCGCTGCGTGCAACCATGGAGAATACTGCATTAATTCTTATCTCCGGAACCAGGGATTGGAGCACGATGAGAAACCAGAAAATGAATGCTTGGCGCTACTGAGAAACAACAATTTGTTATACAAGAATCCATTGCATGCAAGCTGAGAGGAAGGATTTGACAAGTTAATTAATTTGTCTTTTCTCTTACCAAGCACTTCTAGCGCTCCAGTCATCGCCCCCACCCATCCCCAACTCCCCCGCTCTCTGAAGCAGCATCAGTCTCTGAAAGTGTCGGAAATATACAACACACAGCCTTCACAGTGTTTGGTGCAAGCTCCCAAGGCTTAGGGCGAGAGCCATGCAGAAGGAGCTCCCTGGGGCCAAGCAGGTGCTAGTTAGGAGAGCGTGCTTGGGATTAGAGATTGTACTGGACCAGCACCAAGCTTTTCATCCTGTCAGAGTTGTGTGTGTGTGTGTGTGTGTGTGTGAGAGAGAGAGAGAAGATGAGCTGGTAGAGGCAGAGATGGATAGATACAGGATCATCTAAATTACAAAGTCCCAAAAAGAGGCTCCTCTATTTCCCAGGTTCAGGGCAGTGTTGAACAACAGAACGTTTGTAGCTGTGTTGGTGGGGGAGGTGGGGGTCCTCCAGAGACCACCCCCGGTTCAATGACTCCCTAAGAGAGCTCACAGGACTCAGCATACCATCTTACTAACCGTTACGACTGACTAGAGCAGAAGTATATGAAGCCGACAGACAGGCAAAGGTACAAGATGCCCAGGCAAAGTGCAGAGGAAACCAGACCTCTCCCCGCACAGTCACACCGCAGGGAGGTATGACAGCACAGTGAAATGCTGCTCCCCAGGGAAGCTCGCTGGAGATGCAGCGCCCTGGGCTTTTACTAGGGGCTAGCCAGGTAGGCACCCTCTGCCTCACAGATAGCAAAGTCCCAGCTCACAGCGGAGGTGCGCAGCAGGAGGCCAACACAGCCATATTCTGAGTGCAAACAGCGGAGGCTCAGTGGATGGTGGGAATCCTTCTGAAGCCCATGTTCCCGGATGCCAGGCAAGCAGACATTCAACAACACTCTCAGACCAGCTAGGTTAACATTGTTTTCTTTACAGAGGAGGCCACTGGGGTGTGGAAGGTGGAGCCAGAGAGGGGTGTTGTTGGTTTTTTGGTTTTTTAAAAATAGCACCTATTCTTTTAAATGTCTGCAAGATCAGTTGTCTGAAACCACTAGCCACTCTACGTAGAGAAGAAAGATGGAGACTTGCTACACTTCGTAAAGAGCTATGGTCTCGGAACCTCACCGGGGCAGTTCCACCCTGTCCTCTAGGGTCGCTATGAGTTGGCATTGACTCGGGGGCAGTGAGTTTGGTTTGCAGAACATTGAGACACAAGCCTACGCAGACTGGGGGCTTCCCCAGGTGCCTGAGTGCTGTCATCTCTCGGGACAGCGGCTCCTTGTCTCTGCGGACTTCCAATCACTCACCCGGGCTCCGCCCAAACCCTAACCGTCCGATGGCATTTGGATCAGGCTCTTCTGGCAAACTTGATCAATATGTGGTTGAGGAAGGCCATTGGTGATTAAACTCTTTTAAGTGCAAAGGAATTCAGAGTCATTTTTCACTTGAGCGCAGAAGGGAGGGAGGGAGGGAGGAGCTGGGACCAGAGAGAGCACATAGTTCTTACTAATAATTGTGTTCTTCTCCCCCTCTCGTTTCTGGAACAGAAGGCCCGCAGGGAACACTATACAGAACCAGCTGCACAGGCCTGACCCTCCAAGCAGAGGCAGTGTTCCCGGAGCAGCCCTCTATGGGGTCCCATCTTCTTTTTCCCTCCCTCCTGTCCTTCACTCCCTGGCCCTCCACTCTTCTCCGCGCCAGCCTCCCCACCACCTTCAACATGAGAACCGTTTTCTTCAATCACACAATAGTGGTGTCCTGTAGTATTGTCTTTAGAGATCGGCATGCTTTGCCGATCACCGTGTCTTCCAAGTCCGTCCAGGCCACGTGGTGGTTGGCAGTTTCGGTGCTGATTTTCAGAGATGCCTAATACTCCATTGAGTGAACCCACGGTTTCTTTATCCAAGGCTCATACATTTACGTACCAGAGTTTATTTATCCATTCCTCCACAGACAGGCTTCTTGGTTATTAATACTCTCATTCTACTATTGGGTGGTAGTTCATGGTGTCATTTTATGATTATTTCATAACTTAATAAGATAGGAATTCAGACATTCTTTTACCCGAAGGGGGGAAAATGACAAAACTGTTATTTTAAAAAAAATTGACCAGTGGGGCAATGATACCAATAAGCAAAGGCAGTACATAATAGCTAATATGTGATAGGATGCCCGCCTCTGCAGAATGTGGCCAGGGCCTGTGGAGGAGGCAAGTGTCTGACACTCTGTGGGAACCGGTCCACCACGACCCTGCTCGTATTGAAGATACCGCTGACATGTCTCTAGCATCACAGCAACAGGTGAGCTGCTGTACTACAACAGACTGGCAGCGGTCACACCCAAAATTTCCAAACTCACTGCCCACGAGTCCATGCCAACTCACAGCAATCCTATAGGACAGGGTAGAACTGCCCCTGTGGGTTTCCCTGACGGTGACTCTTTATAGGAGTAGAAAGCCTCATCTTTCTCCCACGGATCGTCTGCTGGGTCAGAACTGCTGACCTTAGAGTTAGCAGCCCTACATGTCCCCACTACACCACCAGGGTGCCACCACACATAAGAGAAAGTGAATCATTGATGATAGATGACACTGTTGGGGATCAGGCCAAGCAGAGGGGCAGATACTCACTAGGGACACACTCCCAGTTACCCAGACCCAAGAAGATAGCGCAAAGGTGGCTAGTCCCTGCACACTTACTTCTAGGGCAAAATGGAGTACGGAAGCCATCTGTGTAGCACCCAAATGATAAACACATGGAGAAAGAGTGCAGAAAGGCAGCGTGCAGAACCCTACAAACCTTTAGAGCCCCCTCCACCTGCTCCCTGTAGCCCAGGTCAAAAGGAGAAGGGTCACTTCGCCTTCAAGGGCCTCACAGAAACAGAGGTGGACAGGCATAAAACAGACCTCGGTGTGGTCCACCACAGCAATCAGGCCGTGTTCCAGGAGCTAAAGAGGCCAGAGCAGGTCAGGGAGCCCTGCAGGAGCCCAGATCTGGCACGGCTCCCTGGTCAGCAGGATGTCAATTGCCTCAAACAGCCTAGCATGGGAGTGGGTGCTCAAAAAGATACGTGTGTGTTGACGCGTCAAGTGAGTAAGAAGAGGAATTATTGGAGCCGGCTATCACTCCAGGAAGAAATTATGGGCAGAAAGGACTTGGCCAGTCTGGGTAAAGGCAAGTACTTTGCCAACAGAGCCCAGGGGGGTTGAGCTGAGGCATCCTCCGATGCAAGCCGAGCTGGAGAAAGAGGAGTCTGGCTTGGGCACGCAGGATGGATCAAAGCTGAAGAGGCCAGAGGCAGGAAAACCTGCCAATCGTTCTCCAGGCAACTGGGGTGTGCGGCGGGGATGAGAGCCAGACCTCAGGGACTGACAGCGGGAAAGAGGAGAAGGGGCCGGGCACAAAAAGAAAATTTCAAAGGCAAAGTTGATGGAGCTTACTGAAAGCCTAAATCTAGCACATGAGGGGGAGATTTCTTCCAGCTGTTGCAGCTGACACTGGCAGTGAAAGGGAACTTGGGGGAAAGGAGAGACGTGTCGACGTGTTTCTAACAATAGCCAGTTAGTCTCAAAACTAGCCCAGCTCCAAGAGGCATGGAACCAGCTGGCGGATCCGTGCTCTTCCCGGCGGGAGGCAAACACCGTGGCTCGGACTCCTTGTCACCGTGTGTGGGAGCGTTCTTCCCGGCTCCCAGCTCCAGCGGCAAGGCTCCGAGCCTTGGTGCCACGTCCCATCCCCAAGGACCCAGAGAGTAAATCAGCTTCTTGCCAGAAAGACAAATGGAACAGGGCACCTTGAGAGAGTGCGAGCGAGCAGTCAGTGGCTGGAGCAGGCCTTGGACTTGGGGAGTATCTCTGATTTCGGGAACAGTCGAAAACCACTAACGACCCAGAGTAAGGAGTTCAAGCTCACTGCCAGCAAGTCGATTCCAACTTATAGAGACCCTGCAGGACAGGGTAGAACTGCCCACCCCCCACGGGTTTCTGAGACTAACTCTTTACAGGAGCTGAAAGCCTCATCCTTTCCCGGGGAGCACCTTGTGGTTTTGAACTGCTGCCCTTGCATAATCATTACGCCACCAGGGCTCCACAGAGTGAGAAACAGAGCCCCAGAAAAGACAATGATCATGTGCTTGACACAATGGATATATGTATAGATTGTGATAAGAGCTGTAAGAGCCCCCGATAAAATATTTTTCTTAAATAATCACCCCTCAAGAAACACATCTCGGGTCCCTCAAATACAAGCCTAGAGTTGGTGGGGTGAACCCTCCCAGCAGAGCTGAAGTTCGAAGGCGGGTGACCTACCCATACAAAGTAACTGTCAAGAAAGCGGGGGGCGGGGGGTTGGGGGCAGGAGTGTTCTACTCTGTGACACACGGAGGCACCATGCATCAAAATCACCTGGGCCTGGAGCTGCGTTCTCTGCAAGCCCATCTCTAAGAACTCTTGGCTAGAGATTGGACGTTTGTGAATACAGGGGACTCTGCCCGCCCCACCCACCACTCCGAGACCAGCTCATTCCCAGCGGGGAAGTCTTCTGCTGCCGTGCTAGGCCATTGTGCATCTCTTGCTTGGCCATCGCTGTGCTGTCACCCTCTGGACACAAACTTGGTGAGGAGGTGGGGGAGGAAACAGGAAGAGCTTCATGCACTTACCATTAATTACTCATTGAACCTCTCCTGGGGCTCAGGCACCTGTTAGATGCCTTGAATACTCAAGTGCATAGGACAGACCCAGCTCCTGTCCCCGATGGTGTTTATAAATATCACAACAGCCTTTGAAAGAGGCGTGAGTGGAAGTTTTAATCAGAATCAAATCACCATTCTTTCCTCAAACCGGTAAGCAGGCAAATGTTCTCTGGACCAAACAGGATCTCATTCCCTTTGAGTCTCTCTTCTCTCTCTAGCCTCCAGCAACCTGCTGCACAACACAAGCTGGCTCGGCCTGCATCTGCCGACAAAATCCCCAGAGGAAAACCCCAGTCTGAGATGATGGAGCAATCCTTCTCACGGCACCTCTTTTACGCAGTATTACCTGTTTCCCAGCTCCAGTCTCCTCACACCCAGGCCAGGTGCAGGCAAAGGGCTTGTCCCTGCCAGGTGGGCTCACACGCTAGCAGTTCGTCCACCACTCTTTTGTTCATCCTCCATTCGGGGCCAGTGGGTGAGGCAAGGATGGCAGGCCTGATCGGATGGAGAACTGAAGGTTTTGACCCCAAGTTCAGAGCCGGAAGGGAAAGCCAAAATGCTTGCTTCTGACCCTAACACCTTCCTTCTGCACAATTCAACCTTCCACCAGCGGAGCCATGAACGGGTCTTTGGCGGTTCCGCACGTGGGTAACGCCCAGCACCTCACCCTATCAAAGAGCCGCTTTTAAAAAAAAAACATTTTATTAGGGGCTCATACAACTCTTATCACAATCCATACACCCATCAATTGTGTAAAGCGCATTTGTACATTCATTGTCCTCATCATTCTCAAAACATTTGCTCTCCACTTAAACCCCCGACATTAGGTCCTCATTTTTCCCCTTCCTTCCCGCTCCCCCCTCGCTCATGAGCCCTTGATAGTTTATAAATTGGTATTTTGTCATATCTTGCCCTGTCCAACGTCTCCCTTCACCCACTTTTCTGTTGTCCGTCCCCCAGGGAGGAGGTCACATACAGTTCCTTATAATCGGTTCCCTCTTTCCAACCTACTCTCCCTCTACCCTTCCAGTATCACCACTCACACCCACTGGTCCTGTAGGGCTCATCCGCCCTGGATTCCCTGGGTTTTCAGTTCCTATCTGTACCAGTGTACATCCTCTGGTCTAGCCAGCCTTGCAAGGTCGAATTTGAGTCTTGGTAGTGGGAGCGGGGAGGGAACATTTAGGAACTAGAGGAAAGTTGTATTTTCCGTCATTGTTACATCGCACCCTGACTGAGAGCCACCTTTTTGCTGTTGTCTTTGGGTGAAATTTATATAACATCCACCCAACCGTCTTAAGGAGTACCGATCAGGGCATCTGATACAGTCACGATGCGGTACTGCAATTCCCACTATCTGCTTCCAGAACTTGCTTTTATCTCCCCAGTGAAAACCCACACCCATTCATCCACGCCCCACCCCTCCCTCTCCCAGCCTTGGGCCACCACCAGTCCACTCTCTGTCCTCTCCAGACGGAAGACTCGCCTCTTCTGCATATTTCATGAAAGTGGAATCTTACACATGAATGGCTGGCTCCTCCCACTGAGCATAATGCTTCTGAGTTTCATACATGTCATAGCAGGTATCATGCTTTTTACAGCCAAATAATTCTCCATGGTCTAGACCAGTGGTTCCCAACCTTCCTAATGCTGCGACCCTTTAATACAGTTCCTCATGTTGTGGTGACCCCCTAACCATAACATTATTTTCATTGCTACTTCATCACTGTCATTTTGCTACTGTGATGAACCGGGCGACCCCTGTGAAAGGGTCGTTCAATCCCCAAAGGGGTCGCAACCCACAGGTTGAGAACCGCTGCTCTAGACACACCACATCTGTTCTTTGATGGTCAATGTATAGACACCGGTCTCACCCCCCAAACAACAACAAAGCCCAGCGGCGGTGGAGGCAGCTCTAACTCACGGTGATCCCAGGAATGTCGGAGTAGTATGGAGCTCCCTGAGATTCCCAGTGGCTGCTTTTTCAGGAGATCCCCACACCTCTCTTCCAAGACACCTTCAAGTGGACTTGAACCACCAACCCTGCACTTAGCAGTTAAGTGATAACCCAGTGGCACCAGCCAGTGAGTCCTGCCTCCCCTCCAGGCAGACTCTCTCCACCCCCATCTCACAGACAAACAAATGAAGGTTCGAGGAAACACCAGGATGGGTCCCAAGTTACATAGCCAAGTAGGTGGCCCATTGAGGCAGGCCCAGGTGCAGGTCTTGTGACCTCATTGTTAGTCTCAATTAGAACCACTTCACTTTGTTCTCAGTATCTTGTCCTCCAAAGTGGGGGGCGCAAATGACACCTCCCCACCCCCACCACCTAAGAAAATAATTAAGTTAAATTAAAAACAGAAATGAATTCTCTGCACTCTGGAAGCCGGCAGCAGGCAGCAGCCAACCCCCCAGAGAAGACTTAGTAATTTCCAGGCGAACTCGAAGGCCCAGAGACGGCACCGTGGTTTCAATTAGGGCTCTGAGTGCTGGGTTTCCGAGGCCAGAGGACAATGGAGAGTGTTCCAGGGGAGGAGGACTGACCTCTCCCAGAACCCCCTCTGCTCCTGGCTGATATGTCAATAGCCTCTTAAACAGACCGTTATGTGGCTGGGATTCGACTGTCAGACTCATCCCTTTTGGATAGGCTTTAGGGCATTTTTTTTTTAATCTAAAGTTGATTGCCTCTCTCATTATCAAAGCCACCATCCATCTGTTTCCACTTTCTTAAGGTCTGCGGCAAGGAGTGGAGCTGGAAACGTGTTTTTACTTGAGGTTTTCGGGGTCTCTCTCCCCTTCGCCCCTCCTCCTTTGCTGAGGGTTGTTCGTGTTTTAATGTTATCACTGTAATCTGATCTTCCAGTAGTAGGTGGCCCTGGCTGTGCCATTTGAAACTAATTTACAGCTTCATCGGGGACTATCGTCACTTTAAATTAATTAAGGAGAGAACAACAAAATGCTATGATGGGGGAGGAGGAGGAAAGGAAGGCGCTGGGGTGGGGATGGGGGCAGGAAGAAACGATCCCCTACCCACCCCCGCCCCCACGTTTTGCTCTGCCGACAATGTCACCCTTGGGTACAGAGGGCGGCCTTGACTGCCCTTCCTACTCACCTTCTGAAATGAAAATGCACATCCCCATTAAAAATTCAAGTGGGGTGTTCTGAAAGGTTCCTCTGGGGGGTGGCGAGCGCCGGTTCTGTTTGCCACAAAGCCAAGCCAAGGCTGTTGCTGGCAAGAGAGGTGGGGAGGCCGGCCACTGGGGGCTAACTAAGGTTGCCCAGGACGTGATGGCG
>NW_022111379.1:5829955-5865554 GCF_000313985.2 Echinops telfairi
CACACACACACACACACACACACACACACACACTCCAGGTGGGAGAGCACTTCAAAGAGAGATCAGGGAGAAATGCCATTCCCTTTAAATTCCACTTGTCCATGAACTCTCGAAGGTCCCTGGCATATGTGATTGGAGGTTAGAGGGGCACCTATTTTTATGCAATGAAGACCCCTACCCGGGCCAGCGTGAGGCTTACGCTAGGGGCGTGGCTGGAGGAGGCACGGGCTGTGGTCTCCACAGCGCCGATCAATCAGTGCCCAAAAGGAGACACATCGTCTCTGGCAAGCGAGCCCCGCCGAGTGTCTGGGCAGTAACAGATCAGCGCCCATCTGCTCTCCCTTGCCAACGAGGATCTGAAAGTCATTTGAGCATCATTAACGGATGGCTTGCATAATGCCTGGTTCCTATTAAGTACTCCAAACTCTCAGGTTTGGGCTGTTATTCCACAAATCCCCTCCTCCCTCCTTCGCCCGGAATCGCAGAGTTGGAATCAAGAGGCCTGAGGTACAAAGCTGGGTCCTTGTGTCCGTTTCCAGGGCCTACCACAGAGCAAAACACCACAAACCGAGCAGCTTCGAACAAGGATCTTCTCCCAGTTCACTGTGCTGGATGGAGCCTGGGACTCTGCCATGAGTGTCCTTGGCGCCCAAGGCTTATGGGAAGGGCCCTTCCTGCCCCTCTCGAAGTCTCACAGCTCAGCATAACTGCCCTCCATGGTCAGGCTCCGCCTGTCTTCCTCTCCGTCTCGTCTCCTGATTCATCAGGACACTACACAGGTGGGATTAGGACCCACCCTCCTCTTCGGGACACCTCCACTTAACTGATGGCATCTTCAAAGACTATCTAAGCAAGCTCACCTGACAGCGACATCCATGTTGTTGGGGGGAACACAAAGCAAGCCATCCCAGGTCCTGATTCGGCCAAGCCCCTGGGATCTATTGTAAATTAGGCTATAGGTTCAGGTGACCAGATTTTAACATTGGTAAAGCATTGGTAAAGCGGGACACCATTGACCGGGGTAGGGGGTGTTCTTGATTAAAAATTTGGTCTTCCCGTTCTCCTGCCGTTCCCTAGCTTGTTGAGCATTCTTTCCAAAAATCAGGACTTTTTAAAACGCCACTGGACACGGGACAAATTGTTAAAAAGCAGGACAGTCTGGTCACCTTACTACGGGTATACCCATGGGAGGAAGCCCTGGTGGCACAGAGGGTAAGTGCTCATCTGCTAACCAACCCAAAGGCTGGCATTTGGAATTCACCAGCTGCTCCCTGGGAGAGAGATGGGGTGGTCTGCTTCGGGAAAGCTTAAAAAAACAACTCCAAGCTCACTGCCATCCAGGGAATTCTAACTCATAGCGACTGTATAGGACAGGGTAGACCTGCCCCTGTGGCTTTCCAGGACTGTAACTAGAACAGAGAGCCTTGTCTCTCCCACGGAGCAGCTGGTGGTCTCAAAGTGCTGACCTTGAAGTTGGCAGCCTGCTTGTAACCACTACGCCATTAGAGCCCCTACTCTAAGTACTGTTACAGCTGTTGCTGCTAGGTGCCGTCAAGTCGGTTCTGAACCATAGCGGCCCTGTGCACAACAGGAAAACTACAGGGCAGGCCTACTCTGTCCTACAGGGTCGCTATGAGTTGGAATCAGCTCCATCTGAAGAGGTTTGGCTTGGTCTTTTCTTTTTTGCTTGATAACAGCAACTGATGTTGACCACGTGGTATATGGTTAAGTTCTAGTTCAGGTACTGCCATGAATGAATGCTGCCAGTCCGTTATTGCCCCATTTTACAGAGGAGGAATCTAAAATGAGAAGCAGAGACACATGCTGCTGTCCAGCCAGCTACCTGTCAGAGCCACCCTGCCCTCGGGGACAAGTGGGTGTTTGGGCCTCTCCGCGGCAGGTGCCCACGATCTCCAGAGACAGCCTCCTGCTGCATCTCAAGACAGCTCTAGTTGGTAGAAATGCCACCGTTAAGTTTGGATGGTAGTTCACTTCCTGCCATTTCTACTCAATTATTCCCGGTTCTGACCCAAGCCTACCTCAATGACTAATGGCTCTGTCCTCAGCCCTCCGAGGGCCCTGGAATCAGCTGGGCAGCTGTTATAATTCGAGTGTGCATCCCTAAGTCCCGGGTGGGGCCTGGGATGCTACTTCTCACCAGCTCCCAAGTGATGTCCAGGCTGCTGCTGCAAGGATCACACTTGGAGGACAAGGCTCATCCATATCCCGCTACTCTGGCCAAACCTAGCCGACCGATGTTTTCTTGGATTGGGTCTATATCCATCCATTTACATGAAATCCCTGGCCGAGCTTACCCTGAAACAATAGAACTGGGTCCTTGCCTCAGACTCTCGATACCCCGTGCTGACCTGGCCCTTACAGAGGATAAGAATCAGCCTTCATTGACCCCATCTGTAGATGACCCCCAATCACATTGGGAAGGGTGCTGCCATATCCAGTGGCCTCACCAGGGATAGTGAGGGGGTACAGACCACACGGTCTGACCCTGTCAGAGTGGGTGAGAAATACCCAAAGGTCCCCTGGGTGGGGCTGATGCTGCAGGCGGAGTGGCATCAGTAGTTATAACCACTGCCCTCCCTTTCCCCATCACACACCAGTCAGAAAAAGAAGGCAATGGCTGATAGGAGAGGGGAGGAGCCTCGGGGAGCTGGGAGGGGTGGGGCCGCACCATCTGGTGCTCTGTCCAGCTCCGGGATATGACAAGGCCAGGCTGCTCGAACCACCAGGGAAGTGGCTGGTCCCAAAGGTCACCATACTAGTGACACCAGCCCTTGTGACACCACTGGGCATGTCTTCCCACATCATCCCCAGGCTGGACATAGCAGGCCTCACTGCCCTGCCAGTCAGAACTGGCCTCCAAGTCCCCGCAGGACCCCGGTTCTCGCTCCGGTGCACTCAGGTTTACCAGAAGCTCCTTCAAGGACACTCACCACCTCCTAAATATTCACCTCCAGGAAGGGACCTGGCCGATTTACTCCTGGACTCAAGACTCTGGGTCTTAGAGAATCAGCACTTGGCTTCAGCAGTCTCCGGAGCCCCTGCCCAGTGCCCAGTGCCCAGGCCTCTCCACACTCCCCTGGCTCCCTGGCACTTTCCCCTCCTGTGCTCCTCGCCCGCTCCAAAGGCTTTCCTTAGACTGGCTGCTGATTAATTGATGCCGACTGCTGCAGAGTGTGGACTAGAGAGTGGGTGCATTAGGAATTCTGCACCAGGCCACTGCCAGGTGGGCCTCCCTCCCAAAGGCTGTGGGGAGGAGCTTTGCCCTTTAGTGGGCATCTCTGGCTTTCCCAGGTCCCAAGACCACTGTTCAAACTGTGACGAGTCCTGCATGTCCAGAGCAGAGGGCAGGGATGCTGGCCTGGGGAATGAGCAGCCACCTGACCATTACTCTCAAGGCCACGCTCGCTGCAGCCTCCTCGCC
This sequence comes from Echinops telfairi, assembly GCF_000313985.2. NCBI lineage: Eukaryota > Metazoa > Chordata > Mammalia > Afrosoricida > Tenrecidae > Echinops > Echinops telfairi. The sequence continues at coordinate 5,833,398 of NW_022111379.1, forward strand.
TGTAGCGACAGGTGCAGCTCAGAAGGGCGCCTCTCCTGTCCTTGCACACTGATGGCCTGGCCCTTCCCTTGAGCCACTCCACTTGGGGATTACAAACTGAAGGGGAGTTCGCGACACCCCGCCTGCTTTAACAGCACTTGTTCTGCTCTCTGCATCACCCCAATGGGATGTTCTAGGTGATGGAATATCCAAGCCGCCCACTTGCTGAGCCCAAGGCGGTAGCCATTGGCCACCTTGGCTATTGAGCGCCAGTTGAGATGTGGCTATTGTGACTGAGGAATGCTCTTCTAATTTTATTTATTTGTTTATGTGTTCTTTTTTTAGTTAATACTTTTATTGAGGGCACTTACATCTCTTATCACAACCCATGTAATCATCCATTGTGTCAAGCGCATTTGTACATATGCTGCCATCATCATTTTCAAAGCATTTTCTTTCTACTTGAGCCCTTGATACAAGCTCCTCATTTCCCCCCTCCCTCCCATGCTCACCCGACCTCATAAACCCTTGAGAAGTTATAGATTATCATTTTCATATTTTACATTGTCCTCTGTCACCCTGCACCCACTTTCGTGTGGTTCACCCCCCTGGGAGGGGGTTATAGTTTGATCCTTGTGATCAATTCCCCCTTTCTCTCCCCACCTTCCCCCTTATCCTCCTGGTATCTTGTTCCCATTATTTGCCCTGAGGGATTTTTCTATCCTGTATTCCCTGTGTTTGGGGCTCTTATCTGCAGCAGTGTGCATGTTCTGGTATAATCTGATTTGTAAGGTAGAATTGAAGTCATGATAGTGGGAGGGGGGGAAGCATTAAAGAACTAGAGGAAAGTTGTGTGTTTCATCAGTGCTATACTACACCCTGACTGGCTCATTTCTTCCTTGTGGCCCTTCTGTGAGGGGACGTCCAATTGTCTACAGATGGGCTTTGGGTCTCCACTGCACACCCCACCACCCCACCCCCATTCACATTGAGTTGATTTTGTTCTGGGTCTTAGATGCCTGATACCTGATCCCATCAACACCTCATGATCACACAGGCTGGTGTGCTTCTTCCATGTGGGCTTTGTTGTTTCTCAGATGGCTCCTTGTTTATCTTCAAGCCTTTAAGACCCCAGATGCTATATCTTTTGATAGCCGGGCACCATCAGCTTTCTTCACCACATTTGCTTATGCAGCTGCTTTGTCTTCAGCGATTGTGTCAGGAAGGTGAGCATCACAGAATGCCCGATTGTTAGAACAAAGTGTTCTTGTGTTGAGGGAGTGCTGGAGTTGAAGCCTAATGTCCATCTGCAACCTTAATTCCTAACATATTGATATGAGTACATAGATCTATTCCCCTCTCATTATATATACTTAGATGGGTACATGCCTGTATTAAGGTCTCTATAAATGTCCTTTGCCTTCTGGTTCTTTCCTCTATTTCCTCTTACTTTCCTCCTGTCGTACCATCATGTTTGGCCTTCATTCAGTTTAGTAATTCCTCGCTGCTACCTTGCCCTTGATTAAGCCCCACTAGCCATCCTACGTCCTTCTATGCATTGATTTTAGTTCACTTGGTGTTCCCTTGTCCCTAAATTAGTCCCCCCCCCACTTCCTTTCTCCCATTTCCCCTTCTCCCCTAGCCCCCTGGAACCATCGATGGGTCCCATTCTTATTGTCTCCGAATTGTTTATCCTGCCTATCTTATGTAGATAGACATGCAGAGACATTAATAGTTTAAAATAAGCAGGCAAAGCCAAACAAAACCACAAAGGAAGTCAAAACCAACAAAAGAATAACAACAAATAAAATAACAACAAAAAGAAAGCCACTGACAAAACTGGAAAGGCCTATAAAAAGCTCAAGGTCTGTTTGTGGGCCTTTACCAGTGTTTCCCAGTCCAGTCTGATGGAGGGCCCCACTCTGTCTCCAAAGTCTAATTTTGGTATTCCCCGGGGATTTCTTCACTTTGCTCCCCTTGCTGCTCTGATGGGGTCAGATGTGCACAATCCCCACACTGTGTCTGCCGTGTTGTCCCTGTAGCGCTATGGTTCAGTGAGGGATGGCGTGTCTCTTGGTGGGGTCGGCCCTATGGTCCTTCTGTGCGTTGTCTGCTCTGAGCAGGAACATCATCCTCGGGGCTTGGTGGGCCAGGATGTCCTCTCCTCCCTCTCCCTCCCTCATCATTTCTCCTGTGTACTCTAGTCAGGTGTGGCCCTCTCCCCAAGCTCTAGCTTCAGTGCTGTCCTCTGAAGTGCTTTCTCGTGGGGGAGGCGGGGAGTGTGCACATAGTTGGGATAGAGGCCGGCCCGCACACTTCTCTATTGGTTCCCTGGTACATGCGGTATGTTATATTCACGTCTTGGCACATCAGGTTGAAGCCTGGTCTCTCTCTCCCTCTTCTGTGGAGATATAAAAAATACCCTCCCCTGCAGTGGGTTAGTGCCCTGCTCCCCCACTACCCATGTCTGTCTGTCTGTCTGTCTGTCTGTCTGTCTGTCTCTCTCTCTCTCTCTCTCTCTCTCTCTTTCTATCTCTCTCTCCCTCTTCTGTGGAGATATGAACAATACCCTCCCCTGGTGGGTTAGTGCCCTGCTCCCCCACTACCCATGTCTTTTTCTCTCTCTCTGTCTTTTCCCCTCCTATTTAGTTGGCTGCCATATGTATCCCTGGGTTGGGTTTGGCCCCTGCCATAGTACCTGGACCTCACCCCGGGGGTGTTCGTTCATTTAAATACAAATGGCCCAACATAACTACTTGCTACTATACTGGTTAGAGCAGGATTGAGCTCCGGCTGGAAAGTTTACCTTTAGGGTGTGACCTTTTTGACTCTTGGGAGCCTGGCCAAACATTTCCCAGGGGTACAGTCTCATTGGTGGGGAGACTTCATGCCATTGGCTGCTCTATGTGAATCAAAGCATGAAAATAGGGGGTAACTTGGGAAAAGTGAGAAAAGGGGGCATGCTTAGCCTGCTACGTTTACCCGTTAGCCTTCCCAGCTGTTTCTCCTGCTGAATCTTTTGCACATCAGATTCTGTCTTGGATCCACTTCCTGTAAAGCCTAAGTTAACACAGGAGGAACTGACCTCTACTTCCTCTAAAAGAGCCCTCGTGCTGAAATAGCTACGCACTTGACTGATAACTGGTATACTGGCAGGTAGGCCCATCCCCGCAGCTCTGTCATCGAGAGACCTGCTTCTTTGAAGAGTACAGCCAGGCTGTCCCTTTAGGCAGCTCTTCTCTGGCACACAGGGATGCCATGAGTTGAAATTAACACAACAGAACACAACAATGCTCCCCTAAGGGATCACATGGTCTTTAAGGGCCTGGGTGGCTTAGTGGTTAAGCATTGGGCCACTACCTGAAAGGTCAGCAGTTCAAATCCACCAGGGCCTCCTGGAGAGGTTGCTGGGGCAGTCAGTCTGCTTCTGTAGAGATTCCAGCCTTGGAAACTCTGTGGGGCATTCATTCTACTCTGTCCCACCAGGTCGCTGTGAGTCCGAATCCTCTAGCAGCAACACGTTTCATTGCTACGGAATCACCTTCCCTGCCTTCCCTCCAAGGGAATGCTTGTAAGATGAATGTGCGTGGTCCACAGAGAACAAGAGGTCAGACCACTGGGAGCAGATCATGGGGCCGGGGGTGGTGGTGGCAAAAGTCTAGGTTGCCTGAGCAAATCCCGATGGTGTTCCCCCAACTAATTCTATGCCCCCCAGCCTAATTCCACCCCTTCTGGCAGCCAGGAGCCCCAAAGTTATGAGCTGTGTGACAGCATACACCGCAGACTCCCCGGGAGAAAGTGAGTCAAGTGTGCACATCTGAGGCCTCCCTCTGCCCCAATATGGGCACCAAATGTTCCCAACGTTTGATCCTCAAATGATGGCAGGACTGTGAGGAATGACGGGGGGTTGGGGGGAGAACCCCCAGAGAGGGGCCACGTCCGATAACATCCTCCAGGGTGGGAGCAGAGAGGTTATCCATCAGCTCCCAGCCCCTCGTGGCTCTCTCTGTCACAGGCTGTGTTGCGAAAGGGGAGCTCAAGGCCAGCCGGCCGAGCAGGCACTGCCACGCACATCACCAACTCCAGGAGCCCACCCACACCCCCGCCTACATCCAGGATGCTTCACCTCCGCTCCCCTGTTGGACCATGGAATGCTTTGTTGGGACATCCGTTTCAGAGCATCTCTCGATTGATTTCTTCATTCCACTAGTAGTTCTCACGCTCCTCCTGGTGGGCCAGCAGGGGGTGGTAGTGAGGAGACAGGTACCCGCTGCCTTTCTCCCTGGTGAGGTCAGATGGCTAGTGTTTGAATCCTGGCCCCCGCATCTATGAGCTACAGGACGCTGGGTCCTTTTTAAAAATAAAATTCCCTTTCTAAGGCTCGGTTCCCCAACCATAAGCTAGTTACAATAATGACCTCCCATCTCAAAGAGAGGTGAGGATGAGAGGGTGGTGGTGGTGTCAGCTGCTCTCAAACCAGCCCCAGCCCATGGTGGCCCCGTGCACAGCAGAACAAAACGTTGCCTGGGTCTGTAGCCTCCCCGGGTCACTTGAAGATTAGACAATGTTCCCTAATGATCCATAGGGCTTTGCTTGGCTGGTTTCCAGAAGTGGATCGCCAGGTCTTTCTTTCATGTCCACCTTCGCCTGGCAGCCCTGCTGGCAACTGCTCAGCATCATAGCAACGCACAGGCTTCCACTGACAAACTGGTGGCCGCCGGGCATGAATCGCAGGGGCCCAAATCCAGCCCAGGTCTCCAGCATGGAATGTAAGAAGGACGTGTGACTTTGAGCCACCAGGGCCTCTCATTAGACCCGCATGAAACAGCTTCACATGGCTCCCGGCACACGGTAAAGACAGAGCTCAGCACATGTTTGCCATTGTGTGGGTTGTCTTCACAGTTACGATTCAATGCACCACAGCCTGGTGGGAGAGATGGACAAGTTTCACATGCAATTAGCTAACATGTGATACATGTTCTGAGAAACATGGGCGCACAGAACCCATTTGGGCTCAGAGACGCTTCTGCCAAGCAGTCGAGCTTCCTGGGTCTGCATCTGAAGCTGAGTCAGACTTGCTGTCCGGCGCTGCAGAGTTCCAGTCCCGATGCATAGCGGCCTTACGTACAACAACACAGCCCAGCCCGGGCCCGGCCCTGGCCCTGAAACAATTCTATGTTTCCTCCTATTGTTACAGCCTCTGTGTCCTTCCAACTTGTGGAGGGTCTTCCTCTTTTTTGCCAAGCATCATGTCCTTTTCCAGGGGCTGGGGTTTCCTGACAACCTATCCAAAATACGCGAGACAGTGTCACACCATCCCTGCTTCTAAGGAGCCTTCTGGATGTACTTCTTAAGAAAGATGTTATTAGGCAGGACAAAAAGATAGGATGAGACAATGCAGAGAGTACTCCGCATGTCGAAAGGAAGACCACCGACGATTGCAATTACTCAAATTTATACACCAACTGCAGGGACAATGAATTATCTAATGTGGCTCTTTAGCCAAAGTCTCTAACTCCCACCAAATAACCATGCCCTACAGGAGTCTGGTAAGAAAGTAGGGGTAGATACCAATAGGATTCACCTGTGAATAATTACAAATAGGATTCCTTGGAGTGCCATCCTGCTGTGTATAAAATGAGCCCTCTGATAAGCAGGAGGAGGAATCTTATGACCAGCAAGAGCCAGGGGTGGAGCGCATCCTCTGAACCCAATATTCCTGCACAGGAAACCTCCTGGATCCAGAGGACAGCAATGACATCAGAGGACGAGTGGCAGAACCAGGAGCCAGGGCATGGAACAGAGCCGTGGACTTCCCAACCCACAGAGCAAGTATAGCTGAGTTTTGTGCAGGAAGCTGGCTTCTGGACTGGGGTGCCTCTGGGCACTTAAGTGGATAAGTAGCATTGCCGCCCCATAGAAGTGGAGCTGAGTGCCTTCAGGGTGAGACTTACTGGAGTGGGGTACCTGTTGGCAATTAATGCAGAAGCTGGGTTTGCTAACTCACAGAGCTTCAGCTAAATGGCTTCTGACCTACACCAGAGTCCGTGCCTTTTGCTCACTTATTAGCAGCCTTGCCAGAACTCTGTAATAAGTCCGGATAAGCAATCAACCCGGAGCGTGTTTCACTGGCATTGCTACTTGTTAGCTTCCTTAATAAACCTTTACATCATGAATCCTGTTAGTTCTGCGTATCCATTGGAATGGATGTTAGAGTCTCCAGATCAAGGAGAGAAGTAAACGATAGATGCCACAGATTAAGATAAGATAAAGATAAAGAAGCTGAAGACTTTTAGTGACTTCTGCTATTTGAAATTCACCAACAATGCAATCGAGATGCATTGATGATGACTGGTGATTAGAACGTTAGAGCAAAGACACAAAGGAGAAAGATCTGTAATTGGAAAATATGATCTCGATGATGGAAAAGACACTAGGTAGCGCATGATACAAATCCTGCAACACCAACATTCATTCATTCACTCATTCATTGCAAATACCTTCTTTCGGTAATATAACTGCCATTACCCACATGGCCCTCAATGAATGGAATACATGGAACTCGATTAGCCGGTATCTGTGCAGCGACTATGGAGAAGTTCAATATCTTCGGTCAGATTAAGGCAAAGGACCAGCCAAGAGACAAATCATCGAATGCTCGTATTCAAATGAAAGATGATGCTGAAGGAAAGAAAAACAAGCTCATGGGAACTAAAATACAACCTTGAGCGTATCCCACCTGAATTGGCAGAACAGAATTGAAGACTAGGCTTGACGCACTGAACACTGGAGGCGGACGAGTTATGGCATGGCATAAACAGCGTCATACACATGAAAATACCAGGTAACCAAAAAGACGGAAGAGAAAGAAAAGACCAAGACGGATGTCCGAAGGGACTCTGAAGCTCACAATCGCACATAGAGTAGCTAAAAGTGGACAGAAGAAATGAGGACATCAAAGGGCAGCTCAAGAAGACAAAGTATCACAAAGAAATCTGCAACGACCTGAAGCTCAAAAACCAAAAGGCAAGAACAGACGTGGCATTTCTTAAACGGAAGGAACTGAATAAAAATTAAAACCTCGAGTAACGCTGCTGCTGTTATTATGAGGTGCCATCAAGTCAGTTCCCACCCACTGCGACCCTGCGCACGCCAGAATGAAACACTGCCCGATCTGGTGTCGTGCTCACAATTGTCGCTATGCCTCAGCCCGTGGTCGCACCACTGTGCCAATCCATCTCATCCAGGACCTACCTTTTCTCCAGGTCTCGCCTGGCAACAGGTCCAAGGTATGTAAAAGGAAGCCTTGCCATCCTTGCTTCTAAGGAGCACTCTGGCCAGACTTCTTCCAAGACAGACTTGTTTGTCCTTGGAGAAGTCCTTGGTAGTTTCCATACTCTTCTCTAGCACTGTAATTTATATGCATCGATTGTGCTCCAGTCTTCCTTATTCAATATTCAATTTTCACATACGTATGTGGCCATTGATAATACCATGGCTTGGGTCAAGCACATCTTAGTCCTCAAAGTAAGATCCTTGCGGCAGATTTGCCTGAGGAAACGTGACTTCATCTCTTGACTGGTGTTCCCATGAGCACTGATTGTGAATAGAAGCAGGGCAAAATCCTTGGTGACTCCCACCTTTAGTTTGTTTATACGATGTTACCTATTGGTCCTCTTGTGAGGATTTTTGTTTGCTTTGCATTGAGCTGTCCTCCATACTGAAGGCCGCAATCCTTGACCTTCATCAGCAAGCGCTTCAAGTCCTCCTCACTTTAGCCAGCAAGGTTGGGTCATCTGCATATTGCAGCTTCTGACTAAGCCTGTCTCCAATCCTGATGCCTCACTCTTCTTCATATAACCCAGCTTCTCGGATTATTGGCTCAGCATCTAGTCTGAATAAATACATGAGAGGAGACAACCCTGTCGCACACCTTTCTTGATTTCAAACCACGCAGGATTCCCTTGTTCTGTTTGCACAACTGCTTCTCGATCCATGTTCAGGTTCTGCATTAGCACAATGAAGTGTTCGGGAATTCTCTTTCTTCTTAAGGCAATCCATAGTTGATTGTGATCCATGGTCGAATGCCTTGGCATAGTCAACGAAACACAAGTAAACATCTTTCTGGTAGTCTCTGCTTTCAGCCAAGATCTGACCTTAGCAACGGGATCCCTTGTTCCACGTCCTCTTCTGAATCCGGCCTGGATCTCGGGCAGCTCACTCGAAGGACAGCGGCAACCCTTTTTGGATGATCTTCAGCAAAGTGTGATTTGCAGAGGACATCAGTGAAATTGTTCTAGGGTCTAATACAGATCTCTTCCAGTCAATCGGCCAAGTAGCTATGTTCCACGTTTGTGCCATAGGCCAGTGAGTGTTTCCAGTGCTACCTGTTGAAATACTTCATTTGGTATTCCATCAATTCCAAAACACATTTAGCTAATGCTTTCAGTGCAGCTTGAACTTCTTCCTTCAGCACACTTGGTTCTTGCTTTTATGCTACTCTACTATCGAGAGCAAAGTGCAGTCTCTTCTGACATCTACTTTGATCTGTTCTCCCTTTCCTGCCTTTTGAATGACTTTTGCTTTCTTCTTCAATGATGTTCTTCATGTCCTCCCACAGCTCCCAAGTCTTCTAACATTTGTATTTACTCAGGGCGTCAAATTCTCTTCTCGAAATTCAGGTGGGATAGACTCAGGTTTATTTTAGCTCGTGTGGACCTGCTTTCATCTTCTACAGCTTTTTCCTGAACCTACATATGAGCACTGATGATCTGTTTCACAGTCAGCCCTGGTCCTGGTTTTAGCTGCTGATACTGAGCTTCTCCACTGTCTCTTCCCGCAGATGTAGTGAATTTGATTTCTGTGTATTTCATCTGGAGAAGTCCCTGTGGATGATGCCTTTTGTGTTATTGGAAAAGGCATTTGCGAGGAACAAGTCGTTGGTCTTGCAACATTCTGCCATGCAGTCTGCGGCTTCTTCTCTGTCACCAAGTCCACCGAGTCCAGCAATATCCCTTCCTCTTTGTTTCCACCTTTGCATCCCAATTGCCGAGATCATTCTCAATGCATCATAACTGCATGTTGGATCCATTTCCAAGTGAAGTCACTGGGAGAATGCTTTCATTTCTTCATCACTAGTTTGTGTGACTGGTGCATACATGTGATAATGGTTGTCTTGATTGGATTTCCTTGAAGGTAGATAAGGATAATCCTATCCTATTACAATCCTATGTACTTCAAGATTGATTTTGAAATTTACTTTTTGACAATGAATACAATGCCAGTGCCCTTGATTGTGTTACCCCAGCATAGTAAGTCACATGATTTTCTGATCCAAAATGGCCAATACCAGTCGGGTTCAGCTCACTGACGCCTAGGATGTTTATTTTGATGTGTTCCATTTCATTTTTGATGACTTCCAATTTTCCTGGATTCATGCTTCCCACACTTCAAATTCTGATCATGAGCAGACTGTTCAGCTGTTTCTCCTTACCTTAAGTCGTTTCCCATCAGCAAATGAACATCTCAAAGGTCCTTCTCTCACAGGTTTTACACGACTCGTGTCACCACGATCAACTCCACTCAGAGAAAGCAGCTCCTCCTCAGTCATGTTTCAAGTGCGCTCTGGCCCAAGGAGCCCAGCCTTACACGCCATCTCTGGCAATGTTCTGCATTCATTCATAGGCCTTCAGGATCTGACACTGTTCTGAAGCTGTGCATAAGGTTTTCAGTGGCTCCTTCCTCCAAAGGTGGCAGCCGGTTCCTTCCTTGTTGTCCGTTCTTAACCTGGAAGCTATGGCGAAACTACCCTGCTGGCATTTGGAAGACCAGTGGCATAGCTTCCAGCATCGCAGCAACATTCAAGTCACCACAGTGTGACAAACTGACACACAAGTGGCAGCAAGTAACAATATGATCGGCAAACTACTGAACAGCACACAAAGCATGAAAGGAAAAGGGAAGAAAAGACGCAGCCACTGCTAAGTAAATTGGTTAACATACAGCCATTTCAGGGGCTAGCACCTGACCAAGAGCCCATGATATTAAAGGAAGAACTCCAAGCTGCACGTGACCAAGAGCCCATGATATTAAAGGAAGAACTCCAAGCTGCTCCGAAGGTCTCAGAGAAAAACAAGGTCCTGGGAATTGGCAGAACATCAACTGAGATATCTCAACGAAGATACGAATCATTTGAACAATCGGCGGTTAGTGCCAAGACATAGAGAAGACGACCACATTGCCAACCAACTGGAAGACCATCTATATTGGTGTCCACGCCAAAGAAAGGTGACCCAACGGAATGCAGGACTTAAATAATACTACGCACAAGTAAAATCTTGCCGAAGATCATTCCAAAAGAGTTGCAGCAGTGCATCAACAAGGAACTGCCAGAAATCCCGGCCGGTTCAGAAGAGGATGTGGAACAAGGGATAGCACTGCAGAGGCCAGCTAGCTCTTGGCTGAAAGCAGAAAATGCCAGAAAGATGCTTACTTGTGTTTTATTGACTGTGCAAAGACATCCATCTGTGTGTTGGATGAACAAGTTATGAACAATGTTGTGAACAAGTTATGAACCATGTCGTGAAGAATGGGAATTTCAGAACATTTAATGGTGCTCATGCGGAACCTGTACATAGACCAAGAGACAGTCACAGGAACAGAACAAAGGACACCGGATGCTTGTGTGGATCCGTGTGGTTTCCTTCACTGTGCTTATTCAATCTGTACTCCAAGCAAATCATTTGAGAAACTGGACCATAGGAAGACTGCCCCTTCAGGACTGGAGGAAGACTCGTGAGCACCCTGCAATCTGCAGATAGCACAGCTGTGTTTGCCAACACGGAAGAGGACTTGAAACTCTTCCTGATGAAGATTAAAGACTACAGTCTTCGACATAAAGAAAATAAAAATCCTTACAAAAAGGCAACATCATGATAAATGGAGAAAGTATTGCAGTTGCCAAGGATGCCATTGTACTTGTGTCTACAGTCACCACCATGGCAGCAGCAGGTAAGAAATCAAGGGAAGTATCGCATTGGGCAAAGCTGCTACAAAAACCCTCGTTAAACTGTTAAAAAAGCAACAATGTCACTCTGAAGCCCAAGGTGTGCGTGACTCAAGCCATGATATTTCCAATTGCCTCATATTCATGGGGAAGCTGGACAATGAATAAAACAAGACCAAAAAAAGAATCAATGCATCTGAGTTATGGTGTTGGCAAAGAATATTGAATATATGATGGCCTACCAGAAGAACAAGAAAATTTGCTTGGGAATAAATACAGCCAAAATGCTCCTTAGAAGCAAGGGTGGTGAGACTTCCTCTCATGTACTTTGGACATGTTGTCCAGAAGGGCCATCCTTGGAGAAGGCGATCATGCTTGATAGAGGGTTAGTAAAAAAGAGATAGACCCTTACTTAACAAGGTGGACTGAGATAAGGGCTGCAACAATGGGCCCACTGTGAGGATGGCACAAGGCTGGGCAGTATCTTGTTCTGTTGTACATAGCATCACTGAGGTGGACCCAACTCAACAGTGCCAGGCAGTGGGAAGGGCCTGTGTCCAGGCTAAGGTAGGAGCATGATGGGAGGGGCCTAAAAGATGAACATGGCTGTAACACAGATACTGAAGATATTCACTGAGGTCAGTTCTGTGGGCCATATTAAGACATGGAAACATGACCCTAGCAGGTCATAGAGCATTTCAGCAAAGTGGGTGGGCATGGGGGGAAGTATAGTTGTGTTAGAATGTTCATTCTGGCTGGGGCAGGGAGGAAGGATTGGAGGGACACTGCTGGACACCGCTCAGGGATAGGTGACAGTGGCTTGACTTAAGGAGAAACGGCATGGACAGAGATCTGGACAAGAGGGTCCAGATCCACTGTGCAGCAGGCCTCTTAGACCAGCACAGTTGTAGGCACATAGTAGATGTTTAGTAAGGATCTGAGGAACAAGTAACTGAGTGAGGGCCGAGAGAATTCCTGTGGTAGCCGCCCCAGGGCACCTTTATGGACTCAAAAGATCAGCCCAGCTCTGGGCCCCTCAGGTGGGCAGAGGGTTGGCATATAGAGGGACAGGGCTGCACTGCCAGGACAAGGCCACCTGCCCAAGGATTGCTCCATCTCTTACCAAACATTGGCAACTCTGACCCATCTCTCCCCATCCCCGGTGGTTACCAGAAGCCAAAAGATTCTCTCCCTCTCCCTCTTGGTTAAATGTTAAGACTAGTTTTATTATTAAAATAATAATAATGTCCTGCTGCGGGCAGCCACGATTTCTGCAGAGACAGAGCGAGAAAATGAGGATATGAATGGCAAACCTGGCCGAGAGGACCAACACAACTCATCAAGTTGGGGGCTGCCATCTGTAGAGAGACTAAAGAGACTGGGTCCAGGGTCGGGGAAGGCAGGAGCTGAGAGGGACTAGATCAAGGTCCTGCGGCAGGACCTAGGATTGGCTGATGACAATCCTAGGTCACACAGGGAAGGCCTGGTATGTCAGGTGTTCTGCACGTGCTCAGGGGTTCCCATAGCCCACTCCCTGACATGCCCAACGCCAGCTCTGAGCTTCAAACAGGTAGTTGGGTTCAACTCTACAAGAACATCCCCCAAACACATCTGTAATCCAAATTCTTAATTACGCAACAAATTCTCATGAAAAATTAACGTGCCGCACCCACCTCAATTCTAGTCCTTCCCCTCCTCTCTCCAGGGGCCATCGCTCTTCAGGCCCCTGAGGATGTTTCCAACCATGTGTCCTGTTTCTTTCCATGCGCCCAGATTTGCAACCACAGACGTCCAATACATCGCTTTGTGGGGAGTTGGATTTGCATGCTTGTCGTTGTCATTGTAAATAAATGGGTCCCCCACCAGTGATTTGCTTTTTCTTTGCTCCACAATATGTCTGGCCATCTGTTCTGGCGGGTCCACAGGGAGCTATCGCCTCGGTAGCACGGCATCACGTCTAAGCTACTGACCCGAGCCCAGGAGGACGGCAAGGTCTGTGATGTCCCCTTTGACCCTCATCGCGTAATGGAGCCCCCACACAGAGTCGAAAACCCCAAACACCTTAGCATTGAAGGCTCCAAACCGAAGTGTCTTCAAAGGCCTCAAATTGAGGTCCAGAATGGTGGAGCCAGGAGGGACCTGAAAATCAGGGGGACCAGCGCCACCTCTCTAACCTACACAGTCGTTGTTGCCAGTCGCCACTGGGTGGACTCCTGGTGACCCACACACAGCAGAACGGAACCTGTCCACCTCTCGGTCTTCCCAGGGAACCACAGGGATCTGTGTGGAGGACTTCATTGGCTACTTTATTTTCCACAAAGACATCTCCTGACATTTTTTTTTCAGTTTCCCATTTTTATTTTACTCATAACTTTTATTGACATGTCATTCACTTACTATACAATTCAATGGTTTAACTGTATTAAACGGAGTTGTGCCATCATCGCCACCCATCAATTTCAGAGCACTGTCTTCATTCTCATGCCCAGTATTATTAGCTCCCGCTGGCCTTCCAACCTTCCTTGCTCTACCTCTACAGAACTATTAATCTACCTACTGTGTCCGTAGCTTTACCCAGTTGAGGTTTCACATTTTAAAAACCACATAAACAACAACAAAATAAAATCCAGGAAAACCTCAATCCAAGACAAAGCAGAAGATCATAGAAATGAGAGCAAAGTTAAAAATGGATCAAAACAGAGGAGCTTCACTGCAGCTGGGGTCAATTTCTGAAGATTGGGGGGGAAAGGGAGAATATCAACCAGGTGCTGCCGCCCAACCTTGTGCTAAGGCCGTACCAAATCAACAGACACTCCTACAAGAGTGATTAGCAACCCTTACTGGAAATGCCAGTCAAGATGGGAGCAGGGCAGGCATGTCTATCTCAGAGAAGGCAATTAATTACACTTCTGTTGATGGATTAGACTGGGTTTTCTACTCCTGTAAACAGTTACAGTTTCAGAAACCTACGCTATGTCATCGAGAGAGTGAGAGTAAGCTCACTGAATTTGACCTTAATGTCACCTGTAGCTATTTAAGGAACTGACATACTCCCTGGTGGAAGAAGGAACACGTGACCTTTCCCAAGGTCATTGACCTTTCCTTACGTCATGGGTGGCTGTTGGGCTTTGGTTCCATCTCTTATGTTGAGGGTGTCCAGTGAACGGTGGCCTGGGGCTACTATGCCTTGACCACTGTTCTGCTTGCTCTTCTTTTTGATGATGTGCTAGTCTGGCAGGCATGGTCCTGCCTTTGTGAAGAAATGTCACTCAAAGTTTTGTCCTATAACCAGTCCTCCAGGATGGTGTAAATAGTGTCCAGTCACTTAAGAGCTTAATCTGTATAAGTCAATGATTCACGTATTGGAATGAAGCCAGCCTATACTTGTATAATTCCCTTCTCTCAACTGTGTTTTAAATTCTATACCATTGGCTAAATCAATGACACGGTCAGTGGGATTAGCACATACCCCATGTGGTCAATTTATAATGTTCTCTGTTATAAGATAAGGATGTCTCTAAAGTGAACCAGAAACATATACAAACCATAGACATATGAATGGATTTGGGGCTCATACTTCATCGTAACCCTAATCTAAGAACAACTCATTTTTAGGGCACGGTCCTACTTGACATTCATCCTCAGGAAGCAGGAAGATATGGGTGCCATAACAAAGTGTGGTGAAGAAATCAGATGGTGCCCAGCTATCAGAAAGAAGAGCCCCTGCTTCTCTTAAAACAAGCAGGTGTCTAAGTGAGGCATCAACTAAGGCCACATGGAAGAAGCACACCAGCCTGTGTGATCCAAGGATTATAAATAATAACACCCAAATCCAAAGGAGAGGGTGGTATCAGAGCTTAAATTCTGAACACCTGTTTTGCAGGAATAAGCCCTGCAGTCCCCAACACCTTCTCAAGGATTGTGGCAATTATATCATCTCCTGTCAACTTGAGCAAAGTTGGGTGGAGTCTAGCCTGTCCATCAAATCGCAGCTTGATGACTTCACTTGGAGGAGTGACAGAGATAAATAGCTCACTGGTGGCCAGACTCAGTCACTCTGCCTTCCCTGTCTGCTGTTGAGACACTCAGAGCTGGAGGAGATGCATGGAGACCCGCGCCAGTGTTGAGATGCTGCCACTGCCACTGGATCCACAAGACCCTGGGATGTTTTCTCAATATACAATTGCTCTTGGATATAAAACTCTCTCTTACACGTATATGAGTGCCTCTGGATGTGTTCCTCTAGTCTACACGGACTAACACATAGATGAACAGAACAGTGCCAGGAGTACTGGTGATGGGCAGGGACCATGATATGCCTCACGATATGCCGGATGTGCATGGCCACTTCCTCTCAGGTCCAAGACCTCGCTACGATCCTTACTGTGAGTCAAAGGCAAGTAGGTCAGGAGCAAGCACTCTTCGCCTATTGCATAAACCTGCGCTCAGGAATGCATTGCCTGGCAGGGTAGTCACCAGGCTCAGCAGGGACGTTGGGTGTGGTCTCTAGGTGGGCAGGGAGGCAGGGAATGTAGTGAGGTCACTGAATTACTCTAAGCCTCAGGAGTCCAGGTGGCATAGCGGGTTATGAGTTTGGGCTGCTAACTGCAAAGTGAGCAATTCAAAGCCACCACATGTTTCTTAGAAAAACGATAAGAAAACCCGAAGGAATACTCCCAGTTCTACTGATAACGTGGGAATAGTAGCCCCGGCCCCCTAGATTCTTTCTTTTTTTTAAATAGTTTTATTAGGGGCTCATACAACTCTGATCACAATCCATACATACATCAATTGTGTAAAGCACATTTGTACATTCATTGCCCTCATCATTCTCAAAACATTTGCTCTCCACTTAAGCCCCTGGCATCAGCGCCTCATTTTCCCCCTCCTTCCTTGCTCCCCCCTCCCTCATGAACCCTTGATAATTTATAAATTCTTATTTTGTCATATCTTGCCCCCTAGATTCTTGTCATGGAGGAGCACCCCATAAAGAGCAGGCGGGGATGATCATTGAGTAACGGAGCCGACTTCCGGTTCACCGCAAGCCAGGTGGGAGTCGAACTCCTAGAGGAGCAAGCAGTCAGGTCTGGGAGCTGCGGGCTGGGTGCTAGCTGAGCGCTTTACTGTTGCACCACGGGGGCCCCTCTAATTGAATGACAATCCTGCATAATTAAGATGGAGTATTAAAATCCGGGATGTGTCCCTAGTGTTGCCAGGCAGGCCTTGTCTCCTGCAGCCAGAAGCCCAGTTCTCTCACGAGGAAGAGTCTAGGTTAATTGACTCAACTTTTTTAATGGGAAGTAGACCTGACCCTGATTGGGGCTCCTCACGCTCTCAGGCTGGCTCTCTCTCTCTCTCTCAGTTAGCCCCCTCCACCCTGGACCTCAGCATCGAGAGGGAGGGTGGCAGGAAGAAGGACTCCCAGCCTCCCAGGATGCCACTCTGCTCAGTGCGAAAGCCTGGGCCATAGCTATGAGGGTGACTAGACTCAGGTGTCATGGGCCACCGCAAAAGGTGACAAGACTCAGCCCCCTGCAGCTGGGTTTTCCAAGGAGACCCCATGAGAGTCCGCCAAGGCCGTTGAGTGGAGCCTTCTGGTCCCGCTCTTGGTTGGCTGTCATTCTGTCGGGTCCTTAGGACGCAACGTGCCATCTGCCCCACGTTCTCATCCGTGTGACCCTGAACCCCCCATGCCTGAATTTGGAATTGCCCCTCAGATGAGCCTTTCTCCTTCCCCGCCGCCGCAGCAACACCAGAATAACCAGACACCTCGGGAGGTATGGAAGCACTTGGCCGCATCTCAAAGGCTCTGGGCGGGGATTGTGGGCTGAGCCACTCCCAGAACTGCAGGAGGTCAGAGCTCAAAGGCACAGCCGGAGTTCAGCCTTTCATCTGCCTCACTGGGGACGTGACTGACCCCCAGAGAGGAGCAGGGTGCCCACGCTAGCAAGGGGCCACGGCCCTCTAGCCCTTTCCCTTCCCGGCCTGCAAAGCGTCGTAAGCACACGCCGCCCGGAGACTGGCGTCCTGCTCTTGGGCAAAGCTCGCCCAGAAAGCGTTCGCAATGGTGTCCGAAGTGGAATCACTTGTGGCTTTGACCTTTTACGCCGAGAATCCTCTGGGCCGATTCCGTGCGAAACTTGGGTTTGGCCGGCCAGGACCAGGCGGGGAGGGGGCGCTGGGTAGAGACCCCCAGACGGCCGGGGGAGACGCCTCTGCCCGCGACTGCAGAAAGCAAAGCGACAGCACAGCTGGTCCCCCCCTCCCCGGGGGGAGGGGGTGCGCGCCGACCCGCCAACGCCCCGAGTCCGCTGGCCCTCGCGGCTCTCCCGGGAACGTCCTTTGAAGTCTGGAAGCCCTTTCACTCCGACGCCCTCTTCTCCCAAGGCCTTCCTGCCCGGTGCGCCGCCGGGACTCTGCGAGCAGGGCCGGCCTAGCTGGGGGCGCCCGCCCGCCCGCCGTGCCCGCCGCGCCTTTGCTCGGGTGCGCAGCGCCATCTGCAGACCGATCGCAGGTGCCTGCCACCGAGGGAGCTGGGTGCTAGTCCCGCAGGGCCAGGGCCAGCCAAGCTACCAAAGCAGCTGCTTCAGGGAGGGCAGGCGTCATGGACCGGCCAAGCTGGAATCTGACTGGGACCCATTGGTCACCTCGGTGCCACTCAGTCCACAGATTGGGACACCCCCACCCCCCACACTCTCCAACTTCCAAGGCAGCTCTGACGACTTGCAAGCCATTGAAGGCCCATCTTGGTTAGTATGCCGATCCCCCACGCCCAGTCCAACACACCCCGCTTTGATGCCCAGGTGTCATGGGGCCACTCTGCCATGCCCAATCCCAACCCACCCCGACCTCCCACATACGCTACCAAGTCGGTCTCATTCCTGCGAAGGCTGCACCCTCCCAGGACAATCTTAATGGTTCTCGCCCTGGACAAGGAGTCTTGTTCTTTCGAAGGGAGTGTCAGACAACATTCGAGTCAGCGCAGGGAGCTGGCCCAGCGTGGACCTGGGAATCTGGAGGCTGGCCTATAGACAGGCCGATGGCCCAACCTTGCTTGCTGAAAGAGCAGAGGACTTGAAGCATTGGGTGCTGAAGACCAAGGACTGCAGCCATCATGCTGTATGGATTACACCTCCATGTAAGGAAGACCCAAATCCTCACAACTGGCCTAATAGGTAACACCGGGGTAAATGGAGAAAAGATCAAATTGTCAGGGATTTTTTTTCTTGCTTGGATCCACAATCAAAACTCATGATATATATGAAAACTCTATATATATATAGACAATACAAGGGGCTGCAAAAGCACCACCAGATTTATCTTGGGTGAAGTGTAGCCAGAGTGCTCACTGGAGGCAAGGATGACAAGACTTCATCGCACAAACCTGTTGTCAGGAGAAAGCCCTCCCTGGAGAAGGACGTCGTGTTTGGAAAAGTGGAGGGGCAGAGAGAGAGAAGCCCTCCACGAGACGGACTGATACCGTGGCTGCAACAGTGGGCTCGACCCTAAGAACAATTGTGAGGGTGACGAGGGACCAGGCGGTGGGCGGGCATGGAGTCGCTATGAGTCGGGGCCAACTCCAGGGCCCCTGACAACAACACTCCACCCGATGCACCCAAACCGCTGGAAATTCACGTTCTCCTCTCTGGGCCCATGCCTTTTAAAAATGAGCGAATCTGTTTAGATGTGACACTCCTCAACTAACATTATCTCCCTAGCTTCACCCCCGCCAATCAATGGGAAGAGTTCATCCTCTCTCAGTGGCATACCCCACCCCTTCATCCCTCCTCCGGAACTGAATTATGAAAATGCCCATCAACAACTCCCTAAATGAGAAACCTGGGGCAGGTTCGGCACAGACTCCTCCCCGCACATCCTGAGAGTCCACAAGGCTGCCTCTTCTCTTAGTCCCTGGTCTCCTCTCCTCTCTCTCTGATGCCCCTCATGCCGGCTGGAGCCACGCCAGCCCTCCACCCTGATGCTAGAATATCCCAAACACAATCTTGATCCTGTCGCTCCCCTGCTTGCTGTTCTTTTCGGGTACGATTGAATCTATTCCAACTCACAGCGACCCCATACGACAGTCAAATAACCCTGCTCTATGGGGCTCCCCACTCTGTAAATCTTTGTGGGAACAGATCACCAGGTGTTTCTTCTGCATGACCAATGGGTGGGTTTGAACCACTAACTTTTGAACCACTAACCAGGGATCCTTCTTTCAATGCAGCTCCTGCCCCTCCCCCCGGCCCCTGCCTTTAGAACAAAGTCCCAAATCCCATCCCATAGTAAAATAAAAAAGCCTTTCACAACCTGCCCTTGTTGAGCTCTCTCATCTCGTGCCCTGCCCCTTCCCACCTTAGACTTGACATTGCCAATACTAAACTGCATGACGTTCCACACCCAGGGCACCGAGTCACACCCCTGGGCTTCACTTCAAGTGTTGCCTTTCTCTAGCAGGCCCTCTCCCCCACACCACCCCCAGTTTACATCCTGTGACTAACTGGGGCTCTGAGGGTGCCCCCTCCATGGCCAGCCTGCCTTGCCTCTGCTTCTATTGCTTCTCCTAACTGCATTATATTAAAATGTAATTCGATGTTCTTGTTGTTCCAATTAGTTGTCTGTCTTCCCCTGTAAATTGTGAACTCCTCAAGGGCTGTCTTATTCATCTTCGAATAACCCAGATGTCTGCTGGGATCTCCCAGCTCACTTAGCTCTAGTTTAAAAGAGCTTTGTGGCAGACACGGCTAATTGCTTACCCAATAGCCATTCATCAAATCTTCCTTAATGATGGAGCCCTGCATTTGTTCAGGGAGGCAATAGGCCTAGCTAAGACCCTCCCCTTCCCAGACTCTCTTGCAGCTCAGGTGGGCCATGTGACCCAGATCTAGCAGAAGGCCCTGAGCCAGGCCCTGAAACGCTTTTTAAAAGAGGGCAGATGTGTGCACATGGCCTTTGTGTTCCCACGTCCCGACCTGTGATGTGGGCAACATGGCTGGAGAAGCAGCGGCTACCAAGCAACCATGCGGACAGAAGCCACGTATTATGATGGAAAGGAGACAGAAAACACGAGGTCCCTGGTAACAGTCACTTTGAGCCACAGGACAAGCTCCTTGCTGTTTAAATCTGTTTTTGGAAGGGGTTGCTTTGTTTTGTTTTATTTTGTATTATTTTGGTTTCTTTTTCCCTCTTTCTTGCAGCCAAATGTAATTTTCACGGATACAGATGCCAATTCCTCACTCAAGAGAATTTGAAAGTCTTCGGCTATGTAAGATATACACCAGTTCTTGTGGTCGTATCCCCATGGCCACTGCTGCCAGGATGCTCCACTCTTCCATTTTCACACTCTCACAGAAAGCATTCCAGGGGGAAGCGGGGAAGCCGGAAAGTTTTTACAGTAAAGGTATAGATAAAACTACACTGGGCCATCTCAGACTTGTTCAGACTGGACACAATTAAATCTCGTTCTAATGACTCCTTTAACCAACCTCCATCCCCTTGGAATATATTCCAGCCACAGCAACCCATGTGTCCCCAACCCCACACTCTCTTGGGAAGTCTTCTCTTCTCACTTTCTCAGAAGCAAACCCCACAATCACATCCGGTTTTTGTGCACAGCAAGTTAATCAGCATTTCTGTGGCATGGACACCCAGAAGCGCGTTTACCTTCTGTGCCGGGGCTTACCAAGGTGCTGCTGTTCCAAAGAGACTTGGCTCACTAGAAGGGGAATTCTGTTACCGGAGGTTAAGATAAGTAACCCAACTACATGGGTCTCTAAATCCCTTAGCACCACGTTCCACCGAACGCAAGGGTTCAGTGGAAGTGTTTTCTGTTCACCAGGCTGGAAGCAAACGCTGTGACCCCTCCCCAAAACTCACTCACCTATTTTAAGAAGAATCTTGACTTATTCAAAGGAATCATTCTACTGTGGGAAATTTCAGGCCAAGTGAAAGGAAGGTTGATGCTAAGGGCAGGCAGGTACATCACTGGGGTCAGAAGTCTCTGTCCGGGTGCAAGTCCCAGGAAGGATCTGAACTCCAATTTCTCCATGAAGAACTTAGACTACATTGGAAGGGATGCCAAATCTCATCTTAAACACACTAGAATAATGATAATACGGTTACAACTAGAATCCTTTTGTAAACTGGCTATCTTTTCATTTGTAGTACTCTGCCTCTTTTTCTTAATAAATCTTGGTAAATATTTATTTTATTAACCATGTCAGAACACTAATTTTAAAGGTTCAGTTTTTTGTCTTGCTTTTTATAAATAATTTTAATGGGGGCTCTTAACAGTTCTTATAACAATCCATATAGCCATTGAGTCACGCATATTTGTGCATATGTTGCCATCAGGATTTTCAAAACATTTCCTTTCTCCTTGAGCCTTTGGTCTCAGCTCCTCCTTTTTTCCTCCCTGCCCCACCCTCCTACCCTCATGAACCCTTGATAAATGATAAATTATGATGATTTTCATAGCTTTATACGTCCGTCCGCTGTCTCCCTTCACCCACATCTCCACACATCGGTCATTGCAATCATTCCTCCTTTCTCTCCCCTCTCCCTCCCATTTGAAAGGTTTTATCATCTTTATATGATGATTCTTTTTCCCCTCATTATCTTTATTTCTTTCACTTTCTGCTTTTATTCTAGCTTCTTAAGTTTGAGACTTCACTAATGCCTTCCTAGACTTTCTTTATTTCAAATACAAATATTTAAATCTCCCTATAAATACTGCTTTGACTGCATCAAGTTTTCATGCACACTGTTTTCATTAGTGTTCAATTACAAAGATTTTCTAATCTACCTTGCAATGTCTTCTTTAATCCATGAGTTCTTCCAGAAGTTAATTTTTTTAACTTCCAAAATATAATAGGATTTTTGTTATATTCTGCCATTGTGGTGGTCAGTTTGTAGTTTAATTCATTGCGCTGTGGCCGGATAAAGTATTTATATGATAAAAAGCCTTCTGAAACTCATGAAGTTTGCTTCATGATCAGTTTTCATATATATATTCTCTGTATAGTTGAAGGCTTAGTTGTGTGTAAAAGTCTATAAATGTCTATTAGATCAGACTTGTTCGTTATATTGTTCAACTATTTTTTTATCTTTGCTATTTTTTTCTTGTCAAGACTTCAGACTTTAGATGAATCAATTAGTAAGACAAGAATATTTAAATATATCTTACTTTGACCAACCTAAAAAGCAATGACAAAACCATGAAGCACCTCATGGTATGGAGAGACATGGTGAACATTATGCTGAGTGAGATCAGCCAATCACAAAAGGACAAATAATATATGAGACTACTGTTATCAGGACGAAAAAGTCAGTTGTATTGGTCTGGGTACTTTAGAGAAACAACTCCACAGAAACTCATGTATAAGAGAGAGTTTTATATAAAGGGTAAGTGCACATCAAGAAAACATCCCAAGCCCGTGCTGCCCAAGCCCACAAGTCCAACATTAACCATATGTCCAACACCAGTCCACAAAGTCCTCCTCCATCTCACAAAACACACACTATGACGCTGACTGCAGGAGGAAAG
Organism: Echinops telfairi; assembly: GCF_000313985.2. Lineage (NCBI taxonomy): Eukaryota > Metazoa > Chordata > Mammalia > Afrosoricida > Tenrecidae > Echinops > Echinops telfairi. The sequence continues at coordinate 5,855,927 of NW_022111379.1, forward strand.
CTGAGTCAGTGAATGTGTAAACATCTCAGAACTGGCAGGGGTCTCCACACCTAGGGTTGCTTCGGGGTAGGTCCATGCGGCTTCTCCTCAGGGTCGTCTTGCAGGAAGTGAGCCTTTCAAGCTGAAGCAGGGACCTGGCTAAGGCAGCTGCACCCTGGTCCGACCATCAGAAAGCAAGAGACCCGAGAACTTGAAGGGCGAGGCTCACTGAGCCATTTATCTCTCCGCCCTTCAATTAACCCCATATGTGTTTATCGGCCAGGTTGGCACAATAAACTAACTCAGTCAGTTAAAGACTTTCATACCAAAGGGAACAGACTTTGGAGTTTGCCATGTGGGGGAGGACCAGGGAGGGAAGCGAAAGCAATGGGCTAGACTGCTGAAGAGTGTTCTGCGAAATGGAAGATGATCGTTCGCAGGGGGAAAAGGGAAAGTGGGCAACAAGTGAGGGGTAAGCTGAGAGGGTTTGAAGAGTGCTGGTCTGAAAGGCAAACCCCACCGAATTCACATTTTGTTTAAATCAATAAGTAGATAGATAACAGTCTTAGACTAACAGTTTTAATCTTACAGTTATTTTCTCTTATTGCATTTTTCTATTAGGTTCCGCCTTACATTCTGCTCAGAATTGACAGGTTTTAGAGGTAATATATCTTCCTTCTGCTTATTTTCATTGTCTTTCTTTTTTGTCTTTGAGATAGTAAATTTTTACTATGATTGTTTAGGGATGACTTTCATATCCTTCTTGGAAATCAGAAAATCCGAGACCTGAATTTTAGTCTTTTAATAATTTTAGAAAATTCTTGGGCATAGATTCTATGTCTTCTTGGATTGAAGATTACTGCTTTATAATTTGGAAAAACTCTGGTTAGAAATTACTCCATGTTGATTAATTTTTCTTTCATATTTGCCAATGCTTTTTCTCTCTGGGCTACATTCTAGGTAGTGTACTTGAGTATAAGCTGAGTTTTTAGGCAAAATTTTAATGCAGTTTCTGTGGTAAAATTAGGTGCCTTGGCTGATATTCGGGTCAGCTTATACTCGAGTTTATAGAGACTTAATATCTAGGTTTCAGTTCATAATTCTTTTTTTTAAATCATTTTATTGGTGGCTCGTACAATTCTTTTCACAATCCATCCATCCATCCATTGTGTCAAGCACATTTGTACATTTGTTGTACATCATTCTCAAAACATTTGCTTTCTACTTGAGCCCTTAATATCAGCTCCTCATTTCCCCCTCCCTCCCTACTCCCCATCCCTCATGAACCCTTGATAATTTATAAATTATTATTCATAATTCTCTCTTAAACTGATTCTAATCTGCTGTGGGCCCTTTCCGCTGAGCTTTAAATTTCAGATGCTATGCTTTGTTTGTTTGTTTCTAGAAGTTTCAATTGGTTCTTCTAGGATTCTTCATGTTAAAAAATATTTGCTGTGTTCATATTTTTGTATTTTATTTCTATAAATGCATTCAACACACTAATATTCTGTATTCGTTAATTCTATTCTAATTCATTCATTCATTCTAATTGTAATTCTTCAGGTAATTCTTGTGTCCTGCTTTGTTTTGTTTCCTTGCTGGTTCTTGCTCCTCCTGACTTTTTTTTCACATTTATGTTTCCAGGAACACAAATCTCTTGGAATTTTATCTGCGGGAATTCTTTGAGTCTTAGGTTGAAGCTATATTCCTGCAGATCATTAATTTGCATCTGTCAGTTATCTGGGGGCACTACAAACCTAGGACTACTTCAGGCTAGATCCTCTGTCCGCCATTTGTCTCATCAGCTATGCGTAATGAATTTGGGCTGTGAACAACGGGGGCCACTTGGCGGGATAATTTCTTGAGCAATATACTCTTCCTCCATACAACGCCAAGTCTTTCAAGCAAAAGCAGGCTTTCTTGTTGTCTCCTTCTACCTGGGAAATTTGTTCCTCCTTCACCTTGACACTGGAGAGAAAATCCCACTGCATTCCAGTTTTGTGTGAGGCTCTCCATTAAACTTACCCACCTGGGTGAACAAATCTAAGACTTTCTCTCTCACTCCACACCTAGTTTTCAACCTGAAGCTCAAGTTCATCAGTGGTTGACAAATATCCTCTGTGTCTATGTTGTTGTTAGATGCCACCGGATCAGCTCTGACCCACAGCGACTCTGTGCACAACAGGACGGAACACTGCACAGTCCCACGCCACCCTCACCATGGTGCCTGTGCCCGAGCTCATGGAGGCAGCCTCTTGTCCATCCATCTTGTCGGGGTCTTCCTCCTTTTTGCCACCCTTCTACTTTACCAAAGGTGACACCCTTCTCCAGGGACTGGTCTCTCCTGTGTGTCCAAACTGTGTTAGAGGAAGTCTTTGTGTCCTTGCCTCTAAGGAGGACTCTGGCCTTACTTCTTCCAAGACAGCTCAGTTTGTCCTGTTAGCTGTCCCTTGTACTTTCAATGTTCGTCTCCAGCACGACAATTCAAGTGTGTCTATGCTAGCTTGCATAGACTTTACTATTCTTGCTATTGCTACAGGCAGATGCCACTAAATATCATGTCAGATAGGATGCTATGTGGTTTGCGTATTGTGTAACCATCATAGCAGCCATGCCCCAGTCACAAGCAATAATATTCATGGGTGTTCCACCTTTGTGTCATTTAATAGCCTTTGTGTCACTTCCAGTTTGGTCCTTCCTCTTTGCCTCTTTCTGCCGCTATGACTAGCACTCGTTTTGCTACGTTGGAAAGCCACGATACACATCTCTCAGTTAGACTTTTGAAAGAAAATTAAACAGATAACTCTTCAACACTCACGAGATGTAATACACAATACCTGAGATGGGATGCTGCTGTCTACAAGTTGAAGCATCCATTGTTATGTGGTAAATGTTTTAAGGAGGGGAAGTTCACAGTGAAATAATGATAGAAAGTACAGTATAATGCATACATAAACCAGAATTGGGCATAGATGATGACTACCAAGACATCGACATATACATAATAACTAAACACTACCATCAAGTCAATTCTGACTCAGGATGCCCCTGTGGATTTCTGAGATTGTAGCTCCCTTTTTGAGATTGTAGCTCTTTATGGGAGTAAAAGCCTCATCTTTCTCCTTGGAAGCTGTTGGTGGTTTCAAACTGCTGACCTTGTAGTTATGCATAACCCACTATGCTACAAGGGTGCCTACTACATACAATATAGGTTATAAATATGTACACTGTGCCAAAATATGCCTGGCACTGCAATTGGTTCGTATTCAAGAGACATGAACCCTATGCTGCCCGTGGGATGCTGTAGCATTCAGTGTCGCGTTACATTTGCCATATCCCATCCTTCATTCGCCCCTCGGCATTCCGAACTCAATTTTAACCTTATGGGACCTCGGCCATATCTGATCCATTGAGGCCCAAACATAGCGCAGGATTGATTATCATTCCTCCCCTCAGTTTTCTCCTTTCTTCTTCCCTTTCCTATTTCTGCATTTTCCTGATTTTCTTGTCAGCTCGGCTCTTCATTTAAAATTTTTTTTCTCCTACATAATGTATCCAGTTTTTTTCCCTCTCTCTCTCATTTTCTTCGAGACTTTTATTCAAGGTGTTTACCAAACTGAGTCCACCAGGCTCCTTCAATGAAGTCAGAATATGCTTCTGAGCTAAGCGCAGACATCTCCGAATGAATGCGTGTTTGCGTGCCCTTCCTGCCTGGGTGCCATAAATATGACCTGGATGTCATTACCTGACCTTCATGCCCTCTTTACCTTCATGAATATCGCTGTCTGGGGACGGCGGCAAGTCACTCTTCTCTTGCTCAGACAGAGCTCAGGACAAGAGTCGATTCACAACAGTAATGAATGTTCCCCAGACCTTCCCATGCCAAGCTTAATAACCAACGATTACGGGCACTCATACTCTGCTAAGTGCTTGATGTGCATTATCCTATTTAATCCCCACAACAACCCCACAAGATAAGTACAGCCATTATCATCCCATTTAAAATGGAAAAAGCAGTCATCGACATGGGTAAGTAAATCACTGAAAGTAAATAGTAAGTAAGTCATGGAAAGTCACCAGCTAGACAGAGCTGGGATTTGAACCCCACCTACTGATTCAGAACCAGAGCTCTTTAGCCCTGGGCTTGTGTGGTATGGGGAATGGCTGCTTGGCTATTGTGGTAGTTACATAATGTCATGTTAACGTCATATATAAAAATGAAGTGGTGGGCTCTAGCCTGTCAATCAGGTCACAGCCTGGTGGTACCTCCTTGTGGGTGTGGCTCCTGGGAACCTCCCCCTCTCTTTCTCCCTCTCTGCTTTGACCTTCTTGTTGGCAAGGTAAAAGCACTGCCATTGGATCCACAAGACTGTTCTCCCACCACCCTGTGATCTTCCTGCATTCTGCATCATTGTATGCGGCCTGTGAGTCTGAAGAGGGACTTAGGGATTAGAATCGGACTTATACATTAGAGTTGGACTGGGCTGGGATGTTTTCCTGATATCCAATTACTTACTTCTTGATAGAAAGCTTTTTCTTACACATATATACTGGATTTGTTTCTCTAGTCAACCTGGCCTCACACAGCCATGGTGACGCAAAAACCACAGAGGGTAAGAGCCATGAAGGGCAGTGGAAGAAGGTAAAAAAATCTATCCATCCCAGCGCACTGCCCTTTCAGCCTTCAGAAGCCTGTGAAACTAAAGCATCGCCTTTAGAGGAAAGCAGTGTACCTTCAAGCCTTTACTTCTAGGATTAGCCCCACAGAAGAACTGATCGACAGAGAAGGAAAGAGTATCTTCAGGTGGGTAGCACCCCCCACATCCCAACACTGAGCCAGCTGCTTCCGCCTCAGCCCTGTATAATGCAGCTTCTCACCACATCTTGTCGAGGGGCAACTGAAGCTCTGAGGAATTAGATCAGTCTACCTAAGTGGTGAGTGGTGGGCCTGAGATTCAGACCCTGAACTGCTTCATGCCAAGCCTGTGGTCTGTCTTCTGAGTAATAGCGAAGATGTTGGGGCAAAGGGGTACGAGTTGTGATGAAGAAAAGAGAAGCAGCTAGACCAGGCTCTCCAACTAGAGAAGACTGGCCGACGTGCACATCCCAAATAGTGATGGAAGCTCGAAGGGCATTTTTGCAAAGGACTATTCTTACCTAGAGGAGCTGTCGGCTCCCATCATCCTTAGGGGAGGAGACAGTAGTCCTTCCTACAAGGAGAGAGAGATACACATCATCTTCTGGGGTCATCCCTCAGCCCCAGAAGGATGCTCAGGTGGTGCCACCAGCTCTCATAGAAGACGGGATCTGTCCTCATTCTCAAGTCACCTACAGGCTGTGACAGCTGGGCAGGTGGGCAAGTAGCAGGACTCTACAGAGATGCGTCTACATTGTTAGAGAGGCGGAGGGCAGGCTGCTGTTGAGTGCTGATTGGTACAATGGACGGAATGATACATTTCCTGGAGAAAGAGCATTTGATTCATTACCGTTTTGAATGGTCAAGAAAGAATAAAAGAACGAACATGGCATGGGAGACATGACCCCTATGTAACAGTCACAACTCTGATCACTTTTATGGGGCCAGTCTATGCCAGGCACGATGGTAAGCATTTTCTCTAAGGAGGAGAGTCTACACTGGACCCCAGGAGCTAGTGCTTAGAGATGATGGGGTGGAGAGACTGGAGAACATGGTGGTTAAGACCACAGACTTCAAGTGTAGAAGGCGCCATTGGAATTCCAGCTCCGCCATTAATGTCTGTGTGACTTGGGAAAGTGACTGAGCCTCTGTTTCCTAACCTGTGAGACGAATCAGTTATTGTGAAGGGTATAGTAAATAACACGTGTGTAGAATTTGAACAGAGCAAGTTTTTCAAGAAAAAAAGATGATATTCTTATAACAGCAATTAATATTATTATTATAATTTTATGTCCACATAATGATGTTCAGTTTCCATCATTCAACTTCATCACTAAGTCTGCCTTCTTCCCTCGTGCCAAACTGAAGGACATTTGAACCTCCGTCATCATTGGAGTATTATCCCCAGCCGCCATGGGGGTCCTTAGGTGGCATCAAGGAAGTGTGGATAATGGAGATTCTGGCCATCTGCCCACAGCCTTCTTCTAAGGCACGCACAGAGGTCTCTCCTGTTTCCAGGACCCCTAAGCATGAGATCCCCCAGCCCAGCATCCCATGCCTTCTGCAGCTCATCCTTCCTGGCCTCTGGCCCCACCCAACAGCACTGCCCAGTGCACGCCTTCCTCACAGCCCACCTCCACTGCCAAGGGACGCAAGTCTACTCCTCCTAAGACACTAGACCTCGACTTCCCCTTTTCAACTACCTCCCCCGCAGGCCGCCTAGCTGCCCACTCAGCTTCGAAGTTTTGCTGAGCAGAAGCCTAATATCGATTCCTGCTTCCTGCATAGCCACATAGCTCCCCGAAGGCACAAAAATGCTTGACTGGGGTGTGGGGAAAGGGTGAATCCAGCCAAGCACTGGCATTGTAGGCCTCCTTGTAGCATCACCTCTCTGCAGAACCTTCTCCAGCTCTGATCCCGCATCCGCTCAGGATCAGCATTTCCAAAACCAACCTCATCTTTTCCCAAAGCCACGTCCCACGCTAGAGCCTGTGCACCCTTGTCTCAGCAGATAGGCAAGTTCACTGCCTGGAAAGGAAAGGCCCTGGGTTGTCTTTCCTCATACTCTTGACTCAATTTCCCCTGCTCCCCCCAGGCTCAGGCTCCCTCTCATCCCCAGACATGACCATCAGGCAACCATGCTGCTCCTGTGCACTCCTCCCCACCCTGCACGGCTGACCAAACAAACTGCTCTCAACCAGAACTTAGCATCCAATGCTCCTTGTCCCCAGCCCTCCCCAGCTCCTGAGACCTGGAACAGGAGCATTTGGTGAACAAGCCTGAAAACTGTAAACCATTCCACCCCCACCCACCCTGCATCTTCAAGGCTAGGAGAAGTAACGTTTAACCTCTCTGCTGGAGAAGAGCAGCTTCCACTTTCTCAGACATGAGTGCCTCTCAGTCTCGGGCTCTTCCCATGCTGTGGCCTGTCACCTTCAGTCAACAACCAAGGTCAGGGTCCAGCATAATGCAAGCCAGAGAACCATTCCTGAGCTGGGAGCAAACAGCCTCGTCATTACAGGAATGGTAGCACCCCACTAATAGACAGTGGCAGGAACTCAAAGCCTAGTGTGAAGATGGTTCTTGAGAGTCTGAGCTCAGCCCACTGGCTAAAGATAAGGCAGAATAGAGGCCAATTTAATGACATGGGGGCAGGTCATAACTCAGCATCCAGTATTTTTGCAAGAATTCGGAGCCAGTGCCAAGAGATTGTTGATGACGTCTTCAAGCTCAGACTGGATGAAGGTGGGGCTGCGGGGCTGCTTGGTGGGATATTGAGGAAGGAGTGGGAGTCTTGGGGGTATTGTATGAGCGCACAGAGTTCACTACGTTTCCTCAGCAAAGCCAAAGACCATGCCCTTTATTAGACAATACAGATCACACTGGAAAAGGGCCACCAGCATCTTTGAGCAAGTTGGCAGGACAAGGTGACGAGTAACAGATGCTGCTATAGAACTAGGATCCCTAGAATCAGGATGGGGGGTGGGATTCCAGAAAAGCCGGTGCCAGGAAGAGTGCTGGATCAGTAGCAGCAAGGCCGACGTCATCACGATGATAGACAGCAAAGCTGGAAGGACCCTCGGACTGCTCTGACCAGTGGGGAGCTCGGTGATTGATCATGCTGGTCTGAGGGGCAAGATAGACTTGGCTGTGATGGGACTTGGGTAACAAGAGCAACAACAAAAGAATTGAGACCAGGCGAGCAAAGGCTGTCATCAGCTGCCCTGATGGAAAACAAGGTTTCTGCCAGTTCATGGAGAGGAGTCCCATTGATTGGAGGGGAGGGGAGATTCCCTAAGGTAAGGACCCTGCAATACTACCACGAGTATCTACGGTCAACCATCTCCTGATCTCTTCCCAGAGACCTTGCAGCCAGTTCCTATGGCAACTGTGCACAGGGAGAGGAGAGTATCCAGACTTTTCAATGAACTTTGAACATGGGATCAGAGCTGACATTGATACCAGAAGAGCTGAAATGCTAGGTCGAATTGGGGTCTACGGAGGCCAGGAATCTTAGGAAAGTAATAAAAGTAGACCCTCTTATGCCACTCAACTCTCGCTGTGCCTCCCTGACCTGCTCTGGAGAATGGCCTCTCTCCATGAAATCGTAAGGACGAAATAAGATGCTCCCCAGAAAAGACCACACGAACACCTTGGCCTGTGTTATGTGTTGAATTGTGTCCTCCCCAAAAAGCAAGTCGAAGCTCTAAACCCTGGTACCTGTGGATGTGACCTTGTCGGGAAATAGATCTTCGCAGACGTTCTCATTTAACCAGAGGAGGTTGGGCCAACCCAACATGAATGATGTTGTTCTAAGAGGGCCGAGGAGCCATCTAGAGACAGCGAGAAGAGGGCCACTGGAAGGGATGGGAGTGCTTCACAGCCAAGGAAGGCCACAGCTGACCTGCCGCCACGAGAAACCAAGAGAGAGGCATGGAGCCCACGTCCCCATCAGAAGGCATCACCATGGCTGACATGCTGATTTCATACGCCTACCAAAATTGTGAGGCAATCTATCTCTATTGTTTGCACTCCGTTTGTGGTACTTTATGAGAGCAGCCCTAAGAAACGAATGCAGCCACTGATGGACCATTGACACGATGGCCGCTTAGGAGCCCTGGTGGTGTCCTGGTTACGACCCTGGCCATGGTCGGAAGTTTGAAATCCCCAGTAGCTCCTGAGAAGAAAGACTGGGCTTTCTACTCCCATAAACAGTTAGCTTTTTGGAAACCCACAGGGGGTGGATTTTAGTCAGCATTGACAAAACCGCAGTGAGTTGTAAGTAAGAGAATTAGCATCGAAGCCAACCATTGAAAATCGACAGAAGTCAGAAATGCTGGGGAGGCAGTTATCTTGACCGACTAGCCCTGGGCATCACCTCACACATCAAGTCCCCCCACAAGGTGTGGAACACAGGATGAGGAAGAGAGCGCATGAGGGCAAACTCCCAGCACTTATGCATTAAGGAGTCTGGGAGGCCAGGGCTCCCGGGAGGGAACCTTCACGTTCCTGGGTAGGAGATGTGTCCCTCTCACACGCTTCTAAGTAAAAGTTCCTCCCCATGATGTCCCCCATAATAATGCCAATATGAAGGTGCTTGAAAAGACATGGTTGCTACTATATCGGCTTGAAGATCAACTGCTTGGAGGCGATCTACCTGGAGGTAGTCTGCCATCAAGAGCGGTCAGGCCCTATTGTCTTTCCCACCCTAAGTAGGGCTCACTCTCTTCTTTTTTTTTTTTTTAAATCATTGTATTGGGGCTCGTACAACTCATCACAATCCAGATATACATCCATTGTGTCAAGCATATTTGTACATTTGTTGCCCTCATCATTCTCAAAACATTTGCTTTCTACTTGAGCCCTTGGTATCAGCTCCTCATTTTCCGCCTCGTCATTACAGGAATGGTAGCACCCCACTAATAGACAGTGGCAGGAACTCAAAGCCTAGTGTGAAGATGGTTCTTGAGAGTCTGAGCTCAGCCCACTGGCTAAAGATAAGGCAGAATAGAG
>NW_022111379.1:5865654-5869904 GCF_000313985.2 Echinops telfairi
AGGAGGTTATATGTAGATCCTTGCAATCAGTTCCCCCTTTCCACCCCACCTTCTTGGTATCGCCACTCTCACCACTGTTCCTGAAGGGATCATCTGTCCTGGATTCCCTGTGTTTCCAGTTCCTATCTGTACCAGTGTACATCCTCTGGTCTAGCCGGATTTATAAGGTAGAATTGGGATCTTAATAGTCGGGGAGGAAGCATTTAAGAACTAGAGGAAAGTTGTATGTTTCATCATTGCTACACTGCACCCTGACTGGCTCGTCTCTTCCCTCTGAGCCCTCTGTAAGGGGATGTCCAGTTGCCTACAGATAGGCTTTAGGATTCAGGACAGGGATCTACTCTTGGTTCTTCCCCAACCAGTTCTACGAGCGTGGAGAAATCTTTCATCCCATCCAAGTAGACAATTGGAGGATGGCCTGGATTCTCTCTAAGACCGTTTCCATGTCCAGCGCCCACAGACCTAGAGAGCCCCCGCCACAGAGCAAGCACCTTTGAGGGCTCAGCATCTCTCAGTGGGGGGTCGGGGAGAGCGGTAAAGGAGGTCAAAGACATGGCACCTCTTTCCTTAACTGTCAGGGGACCTTCTGCCTCTCCTCATCTGACAGCATGATCAAGCTTTGCACTGGGAAGTGCGCTGCCCCGTCCTCTGGTGCTCCACAGGAGGACTCAGGGAGCCCTCTCAGGCCTGGGGACAGCCTTTTCCTCCCCCAAGACTTCAGCAAGGGCTCCTCCCCACCCACTCTCCACTGTGAACCATCTAGGGGCTCTTCACTGACCCCAGACATGCCCTTGGGGTTCCGCTCAGGTTTCCAGGTCAGACAGGATTTCCAGGTCAGACAGGAAGTCAGGATGGCCCAGCAGCCAAGCCCTCGCTCAGCTCCTGCCTCGGGTTCCATGTAATTGAAGACAGGCGTGAGCTGGCCGAGCTGAAGAGCCAGCCCTCGGGCAGATGTCGGCTGCCTTTGGGAAAGTCTGCGGCAGCCACTTCTCCCCTCAGACTTTTGGCAGCGACCCCACCCTTTCTTCACATTAATAATGAAAGAACATTAGGAAGAAAAAACTCAATAAATGTGCAGTGAAATGAATCTGCAATTAATTTTAAATAAGCTTAAAATCCCATCGCAATGCCCTCCCACCCCCACCCTTGGTATTTATATGGGAAACAGTTTCCACTGGATAGGCACACCAGAAAGCTCCTGAAACATATGAGAGGCGAAATCCTCTTAGGCAGGCTAACGGGTAATTTGGTTTTTCTCAAAGCTAGCAAGGAAAAAAGAAATTTTTTTTAAGGATAGAAATAAGCCAGCTTTTAAGGAAATATTAATAGTTCACATATAAGCCATTCCCCCAAAGCAATCTCCCGCCGCAGGAAACTTAGCATATGGTTTTCTGGACTTAACCTTTTTTGTCGGCTCCCACCTTGAATCCGCAGTCATTTAAGCCAACTCACTTGAAATCCATCAGCCCAAGGAGTCTCCAAAGGCCCCTACTGGCTCTGAAATCAGCTACAGACCCCAAGGCAAGACCCTCCTCGCCTCAGTGTCCGTCCCGCCAGGGGTCAGTCTAAGTGCTCCAATTGGGGCCTTGGTGGAACCCTGGCTTGGCAGGGTGGCTGGCCCCCACCTTGGGGAAGCTTTCTCCTCCCCCAGCCTCAGGACAGCTTGCTAGCTCTGTGCCCAGGCCCCAGCCCCTTCCCTGTCTGATCCCAGGCCAAATCTGGGCTCCAACAATAACAAAGAGGCCCAGGAGATGAAGAGCCCATGTCCCTCCCCCTTCCAGCTGACGCCAGGGGTCATCTTGGCTACAGGGACCGGCTCCAAGCGCACCGGAGCCACAGGAAGGCATGCTAAGGCAATAACCGGAAAACGAGTCCTGCGTGGGGCCAAACGCCCAGACCTCTCACTTAGTTTGCTATAAATGAGTTTCCTAGGGCAAAATCATTTCTTCCTTCAAAGAGAATTACAGTCAGAGGCCAAAAAGGAGAGGAGAGTGGGGCAGGGTAGAGAGTGTGCAGGGGAAGGAGAGAAAGGCGCCGAGGGAGGAGCCCCTTGATAAATGGTCCAGAGCTGCCCCAGAGCTCAGCCAAGCCCATAACTCTCTGGCTTGTAAACTCTCGCTCTGCTGTTTACAACCGCAGCGGCCCCACAAGCTCGGCCCAGAACCAGGCTGTGGCCAAGTGCCTCAACGGAGAGACAAGCCATTGCGAACGCTGGCTGCCACGGCCCCAGAAGACCCTGAGATAGCTCAAAGGCTGTGTCCAAATCCAGAAGATCTGGGGAAGTGGAGGGGCTGCCCCAGCCCTCCTCAGCTCTTGGGAGCTGCTCAGAAGCCGGATGGAGGCAGCCCCAGCCCTGCCTGCCAGGAACCTTGCCATGCCAGGCCGCAGTCTCAGGGCCTGAGGTGTTCGGAACACCTGCCTTCAACCTCAAAGCTACATAAACCCATTCAGCACCACAGCACCATGCAAGCCTCCACCCACAGATGGATAGTGACCATTCATGAGGAGCGTTGGACCTGGATCTTCCTCCAGGCAAGGTGAGAATTCTACCAGTGGATCACTGCTGCCCTTACTAAAAAGCTAGACAACCTCCCCCTGCCTTGTTTCTCTTCTTCTCCACAACCTGTTCTTCAGAAATTGCTGTCATTGCTTGTGTTCGTCTGGGACCTTTAGAGGAACAAATCCACAGAACCTCATGTGTATAAACTATAAACTAACTACCTCATTGCTTATTGGATTAAGACAGACGAGAAAGAAAGATCCAGTGATCTGCTTTCCAAGAACAGCCCATGAAAACCTCCAGGTCACTAAGGTCTGATCCCCAATCCATCTTGGGGACAGCACAGGACCAGACAACATCTTGTTCCATTGTGCATCGGTCACCTGGATCAATCCGGGACTCACTCAATAGCAGCTAACCACCACCACCTAGATTTGGGGCAGGAGCAGTTGAATGATGTTACCACTTACTGACGTGGGGGAAACCTTCCGTGACATCAAGGGTTCTGTGTTTGGTGGGGTTCTTGGATCTTTAGGTGGGCAGCTGGACTTGCCGTCTTAGAGTTCAGGGGAGGAACTAAGCAGAAGACACAAAACTGAAGCTCATCTAGAGGGAGATTAAAAGCCAACGGATGAGGAGTGGGTATAAAGAAACTCGGGGAAACAAGATGAAGCTCTAGGGTCCTCTGACATTCAGAACGGGGAAGCCAAAGAACTGGACTACGAGGACGGATACAACCAGAAGACTGGTATCAGAGAAGCTGCAGCCCACTCCGGTCTTCTCCCACCACCTTGCGATGTACCTTCCTGCCCCCTGGAGGCCTGGAAGGAAAAGCCTATCTCTTCTAGCATCCCCTCCACCTTGAGGGTACACATGGCACCATCTCCTTTTCTGCCAGTGAATGTGCCAACTCAAGATTGAGAAGATAGGCTAGAACAGCCCCTGGAGGCATTAGGATGTTCACCAACCGTTATCACAAGGCTCCCGGGGAATCCTTGGCTCTGAGAGTATTGCGCGCCAAGCATGAAGCATCCAATGGGTTGGCACGGCTTGCCGCAGACGCATGTGGACCTGGAGCCAGAAGTTGCGGTGTGACATCCAAGCATGACAGAGGCAGCAGCTCCCAGGGCAGGCCCGTTCCTCCGTGTTGTTCTAGGAGGTGTCTCTTCCCAGTCGGATGTGCAGAACGACAGTCTCCAGCCTCCTCAACAGCCCTTCCATGGCTTTTCCAGGTAAGAGATGCCTTCTATTTAATCCCTTCCTGCCTAAGATCCCATTCCCTTCATTGATCGTCAGCTAACTCAGAGGTGGGGCCATTACATATCAGGAAAGGAGGGAGGAGACCACTCTGTCAGACACCGCACAGAGTCTAAGGTGAGGACTGGAAAGCGTTGGGGATTCGTCAGCATGAACGGATGACCTTGACACCAGCAATTTCCGCAGGAGGCTGAAGAACTCTGGAACGGAGAGCGCTGAGAGGGCAGCGGTAGAAAGCTGTATGGAGATGATTTGCTGATGTGAGGAATGAAGAAACGATGCGATAAGCTTGAGGAAATGTGGGCTCAAGGCAACGGGAGATGGAGACCTTGGAGCACTGCCCCGGCTAAAGGGTGCTGCAGACAGAGGGCGGCTCCTGGTGTAGCAGAAAAGAAAGGATACTGAAGAAAAGTCATGGAGCCAAGGAAGAAGAATCTGTAGTGTGGGTGTTGGGACTGGCCTTTGAAGGAGATAAGTTGTCCCCAGAAGTGGC
>NW_022111379.1:5870589-5872572 GCF_000313985.2 Echinops telfairi
CCGGATTCATTGCCCAGACTATGGAGAGAGGAATTCAAAGCAAGATGGTTGGCCGCCATCTTTGATCAAGGTCACTCTGCTCCCTGGATTTAGTTGCTATGCAATGTACGTGCCGCCTCTGTTTTCTGAGAGGGAGATTATGTTTCTAGCAGGGCATCAACTCATCATTTTTCCTGTTCAGGCTATCATTCCACAGGACACCCACATTTTACAAAGCCCAAACCCTTCTCTTTCCAATTCATCAGCCGTGACCGGAGTGGGCAGAACCAGTTAGAAGCCGCGCTTATCAGTCGCCTTATTTATTAGTGCCTGGAAGGCTTGGGAACTGTCCTCATTTTACTTCCTCTTCCTGTCTGGCTGTGATGTCTGCAGAAGTTTAAGTAAGCTACATGTAAAGCTGTCGGGGTGGTTGGGGATGACAACGGAAGAAAGTTCAAGAGCCATAAAGACAAGTAGCCTGCCAGGCATGTTCTTTTAGCGGACTCATTTGTTAGGCTATTAGAGAGGGCCCTCTCCTCTTGTCGTTCTGTGAAGGCCAGTTTGAATATTCAACTTTCCATCCACCTCCCTCACACAGACCAGGACTTGTGAGAGATGAGATTCCAACAGCCTCAAATTCAATCTTTGTAGGGCTCCAAAGCTCCCCTGGCTTGTTTTAAGATCCAAAAGAGACCCCATCTCAATAGAATCACTTTAATGAGAACATTGACGACATCTTCAAAGAGACAAGAGCAACACAAAGACACAGACACGTCATCCCCAGATGAGGGAGGCCACCAACATGAGGTTAGAATGGCGCCAGAGGGTTCCCGATTGAGATGCAAGATAAATGGGGTGGGGTGGGGGCAAAGGAAACGGTCACAAAAGCAGCATTGGTGGCAGATCACTACATCACCGTGACAGGTGGGACTGTGATTGGGACATGTCTTCTATAGTTAGAAAGGCTTGCACGATGGGTCCCAGGCCTTCCGACCAAGGCAAGTTAGGATGAGACTGCTAGGGCATGATTCATGATTATGGGACCCCCTGGACAGTCCCCAGTATGATGACTTCCATCCAGGAAGGCCCCTAAGAGAGAGACTACCCCTTCCTGGGCTGGTCAGAGCAGACAGGGAGGCAGTCCACTCTCCAAAGCATTCAGCCTGCGGGCAAGATGATCTACAGCCTTGGTCCATGATCCGAGAGCATTCACTGGGGGCGTAACCTGGGTGAGGGCTCTGCACGTGGGTTTTGGGCTGTCACTTCCATCCAGACCCTTTGTGCCAGAATTTAAGTCCTAATACTGCCTTCCACTCTGTCCTCTGCTGCTGAGCATCCCAGCCAGGCTCCAATGGCTTCAGGGGACTTTTTTTTTTGGTGGTGGTGGGGAGTTCTTTTCAATTTTCCAGTGAACATAGCGTCTTGAACCTGGAGCTAGGACATGATAAAGGCTGCGTACAGAATGGTGACTTGGATGACCTGAAGTTGGCCGACCCCTGATTCGGAGCAGTCATTCATCCCGCGGCTGGTGTCCGCCGGCGGCTCCAGGGAGGACAGGCTCACTTTGAAGAGGGTCGCAATCAGAGGAGCTGGGGCTGTTTCTGAGGAATCCGGGAGTCCCTGGGCATAGCAGATGGCCAGCTAGCTGAAAGGTCATCAGTGCCAAGTGACCCAGAGGCACCCAGGAAGAAATGCGTGGCAATCTACTTCTGAAAACCCCAGCCATTGAACATCCTCCAGAGCAGAGCTCTCCTGGGACACACGGACTCGCTGTGAGTTCAAACTGCCTTGGTGACCATTATTAACGGAGCTACAGAATGTGCTTCTCTGTATTTGTTTTGGGTGGAGAGCTGGAGAAATTCCAGAGAGGACTGACATTTTAGCAAGTGTGTGAGCTGGTTGTGTGTAAACCCTGCACAAGCTACTTTAACCCCTGGGGCCTCATTGTTCTGCTCAGTGGTGATGCATGTGCTTCGGCAGACAGAGGGGAGGCTGCGGGGTGCA
>NW_022111379.1:5872672-5874182 GCF_000313985.2 Echinops telfairi
ATTTCCTCCACTCTATCCGGAACCTTCTATTATGTCGGGAGTGGTAGCCAGACACCATTTAGTTCTGGTCTCCGGTTGAAGAAGGTAGCTGTCTATGTGGGATGTGAGTCCTGTGAGTTCATTTCTTCTTTGAGTTTTGGGATCTCCTTCACTCTCTTTTGCTCCAGATGAGTAGAGACCAATCGTTGTATCTTAGATGACCTCTCTCACCTACTACCCATCAAACCTGGGCTGGGAAGACTCTCTCTATGAATTCTATTATGTACACTGATTAAGTTGTCCCACAAAACAAGGGGAGCCATATTTTAACAGCCTGTGGGCATGACTCAAGTGTTGATCCCTAGGGCCTGTCATTTCTTTTCTTCTCTTCTTCTTCTTTTCTTTTTGTCTTGAGCTTTTCCCAGAGCCTAGCAGATAGTAGATTCTCAATAAGTATTGAATGAATGTTAGACAGATATTACAATAGGTTGAATAATTATCCCCCAAAGATGTTGTCATCCTAATCTCTGTAACCCATGGATGTGTTCCCTTGTACAGTAAAGGGGCTTTGTAGATTGTGATTAATTTATCATAGAATATCTGTCTGAACTCTCTTCACTCAAATGGGTCCTCTGCAGAGGCTCCCCAGAAGGTCAGAATGGTAGGAATTGTGAGATAAAAGTAAGAACTTGGAAAATGAGACAACTAAAAAGCTAAGAACGAGAATGTTCACTCACCATGAAGAACATAAACGATGTCACCAAGCAGCTTGTATAGAAATTGAATGTAGACCTAAAATGCTGTGCCAGGCCTTCACTGAAAACATAATAAAATATTATCTAAGGGGGGAAAAAATCGGAAGGTGGCATGACGGGAAAGAAGGAGGGGTGGCAGTGGCCCCAGAAGCTGAAAAACAAAGCAATCGATTCTCTCCTAGAACCTCCAGGAAACGCCAGCCTGGTGGAGATGTGAGATGCAGCCCACTGAGACTGACTGTAGACTTCGGACCCGTAGAATAGTAACATAATCAATCTTTTCATCTTTCTGTTGGACTTTTTTGCACTGAGCCCACTGCTGGCCTGTATTCTCCCTTTCCCGCCCAGGATATGACAGAGCTCAGAAAACACCCCCACCCCTCCCTCCCTGTTGAGATTCCCACTCAGGAGCCCGACTCTCACCAACCCCGAAGCTGACTCAAGCAGGAAGACCCCCGTTCCCATGTCCCCTGGCCCCATGTTCTCCAACACCTTCTCACCGGGGCTTGGGATTAGTTCCAAAAGGTTCGTTCAGTCCTGACCAACACCGCACAATCAGAGCAGACTTGTTATGAGGATGCCCACGCAGTAATCAGAATGAGAAAACAAAAATGGCTAAGCCGTAGAATGGGAGATTCCAAAGACGGATAGTGAGCCCCTTTAGGAGCCCGATAGGGGAGACCGGATTCATTGCCCAGACTATGGAGAGAGGAATTCAAAGCAAGATGGTTGGCCGCCATCTTTGATCAAGGTCACTCTGCTCCCTGGATTTAGTT